>NC_088380.1:112900000-113525000 GCF_037993035.2 Macaca fascicularis | reverse complement strand
GTGATAAGTGGTCTTTGATGTGACTATTGTAATTGTTTTGGGGCACCTCAACTGTATCCCTATGAGATGGCAAATTTAATCAATAAGTGTTGTGTGTCTTCTGACTGCTCTACCAACAAGCCATTATTCAATCTCTTTCCCTGCCTTCAGGCCCCCCACCAATCTCTGTAATACAACAATATTGAAATTTGGCCCCTAAGTGTTCAAGTACAAGGAAGAGTCACACATCTCTCACTTTAAATCACCCTTGTCCAACCCACAGCCTGTGGGCTGCCTGCAGCCCAGGACAGCTTTGAATGTGGCCCAACACAAGTATGTAAACTTTCTTAAAGTTATGAGGGTTTTTTTTTTTTTTTTTACAATTTTTTAAAGCTCATCGGCTATTAAGTATTAGTGTATTTTATGTGTGGCCGAAGACAATTCTTTTTCTTCTTCCAATGTGGCCCAGGGAAGCCAAAAGATTGGACACCCATGCTTTAAATCAAAACCTAGAAATGGTTAATTTTAGTGAGGAAGGCATGTTGAAAGCCAAGACAGGCAGAAAGCTAGGCCTCTCGTGACAAACAGCAAAGTTGTGAATGTAAAAGAAAAGTTCCAGAAGGAAATTAAAATTACTACTCTACTGAATACACTAATGATAAGAAAGTACAACAACCTTATTGCTTATATGGAAAAAGTTTTAGTGGTTCAGATAGAAGATCAAACAGGCCACAACATTCCCTTAAGCCAGAGCCTAATTCGGAGCAAGGCCCTAACTCTTCTATTCTATGAAGGCTGACAGAGGCAAGGAAGCTGCAGAAAAGTGTGAAGCTAGTAGAGGTTGGTTCATGTGGTTTAAGGAAAGAAACTGTTTCCATGATATAAAAGTGCAAGGTGAAGCAACAAGTGCTGACAGAAAACTGCAAGAAGTATCCAGAAGATCAAGGTGAGATTGTTGATGAAAGTGGTTACACTAAACAGCAGATTTTCAATGTAGACCAAACAGCCTTCCACTGGAAGAAGTTGCCATCTAAAACTATTACAGCTAGAGAGGAGAAGTTAACGCATGGCTTCAAAGCTTCAAAGGGCAGGCTGACTTTCTTATTAGGGGCCAGCGCAGCTGGTGACTAAGTTGAAGCTAATGTTCATTTACCGTTTTGAAAATTCTTGGGCTCTTAAGAATCATACTAAATCTATTTTGCCTGTCTTCTATAAATGGAACAACAAAGCCTAGATAATAGCACATCTGTTTATATCATGGTTTACCGAATATTTTAAGCCTACCGTTGAGACCTACTGCTCAGAAGAAAGGTAGTTTTCAAAGTATAACTGCTCACTAACAATGCACCTTGTCATATCAGATCTCTTCTAAAGATGTACAAGAAAATAAATATTGTTTTCATACCTGCTAACATAATATTCATTCTGCAGTCAATGGACCAAGGAGTAATTTTGACTTTCAAGTCCTATTATTTAAGAAATACATTTAATAAAGCTACAGCTGTCCTAGATGGTGATTCCTCTGTTGGATCTGAGCAAAGTAAATAGAAAATCTCTGGAAAGGAATTAGCATTCCAGATGCCAATAAGAACGTTTGAGATTCATGGGAGGATGTCAAAATATTGATGTCAGAGGACTTTGAAAGACATTGATTTCAACCTCATTGATGATTTTGAGGGGTTCAGGACTTCAGAGGAGGAAGTAACTGCAGATGAAGTGAAAATGATGAGAACTAGAGTTAAAAGTAGATCTTGAAGATGTAACTGAATTGCTGCATTCTTATTGTAAAACTTGAAAAGATGAGTTGCTTCTCATGGATGAAGAAATAAAATGATTTCTGAGATGGAATCTCTTCGTGGTGAAGAAGATGTGAACATTGTTGAACTGGCAATAAAGGACTTAGAATATTATGAAAACTTGAGTTGATAAAGCAGTAACAAGGTTGGGGAGGACTGACTCTAATTTTAAAAGAAGTTCTACTGAGGATAAAACACGTTCAAATGACAGAGAAATCTTTTATGACAGGAAGAATCAAGCAATGTTGCAAACTTTGTTGTTTTATTTTAAGAAATTACGGCAGGCACCCTGACCTTAGGCAACCATCACCCTGATTGTTCAGCTGCCATCAACATCAAGTCAAGACCCTCCACCAGCAAAAGATTAGGGCTCACCAAAGGCTCAGATGATTGTTAGAATTTTTAGCAATAAAAGTATTTTGAAATTAAGGTATGCACATTATTTTTTAAACATAATTTTGCACACGTAGTAGGCTATAATACAGTGTAAACATTTATAGGCATTGAAAAACCAAATAATTTGTGTGACTTGCTTTGTTCCTACATTTGCTTTACTGTGGTGGTGGTCTAGAACCAAATCTCCAATATTTCCAAAATATTTAAAAGGGCACAATGTCAGGTGAAAGCCTGCCCCTTTTTCCTTCATGTTAGTAAAACTTCTCTTTCAGTGTGATTTTAATCTTTAAGGTAACATATGTCATTTACAACCCAATTTCAGGTACATGGATTGGATAATAAAGGTGAAGGGTACAGTTTTGTGGTTTTAAAAAAGAGGTATGATGAGATTGAATTTTATGCCTGGATCATAACTTACTGTGAAGGGAATTTTTGTGCCAGAAAAAATGAAGAGTCAATATTTCTGAAATAAGAATGAATTTTGGAGGAGGAGAGGTCATAACTTCTATAAATACATAAATTTAAAAAGGTATGATAACCTTTACAGTTCAGAAGAAATACTATTTACTCAAAGCTTTTCCAGATATTATAATTTATTTAAAACTATTTAACAATGTGGGTAAATAAATATCCATTCCCTGGAAAAATAATTAGATCAAAGTCTGGATACCATATTGAAAAGGTGTTTGAGGCTTCCCTCTTTATCAATAAGACAAGAAGAGATAATGCAAAATGTTTTATTCTTTTTAATATAAACTAGGTAACTGAAGTGGTTGGTGCATGGAGGACAATATGACTATATAAAAATAATTTTATTATTCAGCCTAATTTCTACACCCATAAAGGAATTGTTGTGACATTGTTGTTATAATCACAACCTCTTTTGAAAAGGCAACGTATTGAAATAAAATGTAATATGAATAAATGTTTCCAAAAAAGCCAAAAGACTGTGGGCATGTACCTTAGTGATTATTCTTGAGATATATGTTTATGAAGTGGTACTTGATAATTGTGATTTGTAATATCAACAGAGTAGTTTCTAGTAGGCTCAAATTCTTGATGAGGTTAATTACACAACAGAAATTGTTCTTTTCCTGTTCACAAGCTGGTATCTTCATTTCTGTACACAAGCCCTTTCTTATTTCTACCATGTTGTTAAAACTGATTTTCTTTAACATTCTCCTATGACACAGATCAACAGGGGAATCATTTCTATTAAAGGAGATCTTTAGAATGAAATCAACTGTGGAATGTTTTACAAATGTGGTTCAATAAACTCCATATAATTTCAAAAGAAAATGATGCATATAAGAGCATCTTGGGAATTAGCATAAAAAACACCGTTTCACTTAGACTCATGCAAGAAGGACCTTTGGGAGAATAGGACTACTTTCAAATAGCCTGGTGGAAAAAGAAATCTCTTATTGGGGTTCTAAAGAACAAAATTTGCATATTAATAGAAGATTAAAGTGCCCATCAAGTATTCTGAAGCAGTTACTTTCTCTTGTCTATTTTGTTCTTCACATAAACATCTTTCATAATAAAAAGAAACTTGTGCCTTTGCTGCTATTTCAATGAGTCTCCAAGGTTTCTTATTACAATAGGACAGATTTTTAAAATGTCTGAAACCCTTGAATAAAGCTCTTTGGATTTTAATTTATTAACACAATAAAGGGGTTACTTTTAGGAAAAAATAGAACAGTTTAGAAGAAAGGATATATCAGAATTTTTTTTTTAAGAAAGACTCCCTCCACCAAAAAAAGAAATAGAAAAACAATATATACAACTGATAAATAAATATGAACTCGAAAACTCTTATAATGAATAATATATATTTCAAAAATAAATGTTGGATGTAGTGACAACAAAAAGAAAAAAAGGAAACATTTGTAGGTGGCAAAAAAGTCCTGTGTCATTCTAATAGAGTTTCATTGCAGTAAAAATACAATTGCATTTCTCATGTTAGTTTCTGATAATATCCTTGTAATATATTGCAATAAGATTGGTGTTCTTTAAACTAATCCATAAAATTTAAAATTCAGAACTATATTTGAAATAGAAAATATAGAGCAAAATAAAGGAAATTTGTAAGGTAAGAATGTGTACCAAATTTAGGCAGGAAACAGAATTTATTCATTTAACAACCAAGGATGTGGCAGTCAGAATAATATTCTGCACACTTAATGGGTTTCCCTCAATTTCTCCCTCTTTGTCCCCCTCACCTGCCCATTTCTGTTTCTTTTGGTTTTACAGCTGCCTTCAAGTTCAAAGACCTGAGAATATTGCCTTTCTACTGCTTTATCTGGAGTTTAAAAAGGAGCAGTCATATTTAGTCATATGAAACATAGATTTTTTTCACTGATTTTAATATAAACGACTGCTATTTTTCAGATGACTTTTCTAAGATGGACAGTTTACTTTGTAAAGAACAGCATCTTTCTGTCTCTTCAATTAAGAATGTGTGGAATAAAAGTGAATCATATGCGGATTCGCTTTTCACATTCTCTCTGGGTGTTAAATATGAAATAACCATTTCCATGATGATTAGGCTGGTATTCCCGTTCTATGAATGTATTATATGCAGCCTCAGCTTGAAAATCATACCTTTTACAATGGACTTTTGTGCGCCTATTTGGTCTGTCTTCCCTGCTTTCAGTTCCTAGCCCTCTCTAACCCCAATGACAAAGAAGACCAGAAAAGTGTGAGGACTACAGCTATGAGGGCTTTGGAAAACTCATCTCACGTGGAAGTGCCCTTCTTTTCTCTCACTTTGAAGATACTTGCACAGCGTACTTGTTAGCAGTACCAGGCATTCCTGGGCCCCGGCCTCAGCAACTTGCTGCCAGGGCACACGGTCTGGGGCATTCACTGAGAACCAGCGCCAAGTCTTGGCTGAATCTCGGTGCTCCCAAATATTCCCTTTTTGTTTGTTTGTTCTTTTGCTTTTGCTGATCTAATTTTAGTCCTTTGACTTTCCTATCCTACCTTAAATATTTTAGTATTTGCTCTGGTTTCATGGTGTGTTTCTCGCACTCAATCCCTTTCAGACCTAAGGTGCTTCCAACTATGCTGCCTCAAAAAAAGAAAAGAAAAACCAGTCAAGACATTCAAAGAAAGAAGTTTCCTACACAGACATGTCTTCTCATCTCTTTCTTTCTCACCATGAGTCCTGTGGAGAGATTGATAGAACAGACGCACTATCAGTATTTTTAAGAGTAATATTTCTATGACAAATATGTTTCTGGCTTGTAACTCTGAAAGACATTCAGAAACCATTGTAAAGCTCTTTTGTGAGGGACATGCACCCAGCAATATTAGGTAGAGAGGAAACACAACAACCCAAAGTAAAACCTTAACTCTTTCATAGTTGCTCAGTGGCAAATTTTTACTTTAATAATTTATTAACTTTATCTGACAAAATTCCCATTATTTATGAATTAAAAGTGGATGAATCACAAAATGAGAAACATCAAGAAATAGTAGTAACCATTTGTTGAGTGTTTTTCTTTTTTCAAAGAAATATGACTAAAAATCAGATATAATTATTTTGGCAAACATCTCAAATGACCTCCTAAATTTCAATGCCATTGGATTTGGTTTGCATTTTATTTGGATTTGACTCCATTGATTACTGCCATTGAAGTTCCCCTTCTTTGTCTTTACAGACATCACTTTTTTTCCCCTGGTGTTTCATCCCTTTCTGATAGTTCCTTACTGTTCTTTACTTTTTATCTGCTACCACTAAGAGGACAAGGCCTACTATTAATATTAGCTACTATTTATTGAGCCTTCCTGCCATAGTGAAGACATGCTGGAACCCTACGAGGCAGATGTTATTGTTATTATTACCTAACAAATAAGAAAATGCAGCTTAGAGAGTTTGAATAACACACAAAAAGCCACACAGGTGATGAGTTACAGACTTTCATTCAGGTCTGGTTGAGGCTAAAGTTCACCTTCTTGACCAGTGTGCAGCCATATCTGCCATGCCAGCTTTAGCCTACTTGGTAACAGTTGGTTGGGACTCTTCAAGGTGCTCTTCTATGCTTTCTTATTTTCTTATATTTCGTTATTCCTAGGTAATTGTATGCATGCGGTGATTTTAACCCTACCCAGTATGTTGTTGGCTTCCAAATCTATAGTTATACTTGATTGATCACATGGCTGTCTACTGGTTTTCCTGTCCACTGGGTACATCCACCTACATGTTTCACAAAAACTTTGGAAGAAAAAACCCCAGAAGTGTAAAATCTTGTCTTTAAATTGGTTCCTTTCCCTGAATTCCCAAATTAAAAAAATAATGATGTTGTTTACTCAAACCAATTTCTTCATTTCTTCCTTCCATTTTCTTCATTACAATAGATTACCAAATCCAATAAATTCTCCTGAACATTCCCCACTATGTTTTATCCAGCTTTCCTCCCCACATCTACTCTCTTTCTTCTGGTTCTCTTTATTGCAGGGCTGGGCTTGTTAATAGTATTATTATCATAAAATGAAGCAAGGTATGTTCATTGTAGAGAATCTGGAGAATGTGGAATTCAAAGAAAAGAAAACTAAAATTACTTGTTATTTTATTAGAAAAATACTGTGGCTATTTAATATATTTCTTCTAGCATATTTCTGTTGTTGCACATTAAAAATATTAGCTTCATACTCTACATACTACTTCATAATTTTCTTTTACTTAATGTGTCATTAACAGTTTCTCACATAATGATATTTTTCTACAATATGGTACCTAATGTCTGCTTTGGGTTTCATTATGAGGTTGTTACACAATTTGATCAGTCCCCTATTGGCAGATAGATGAAATGTTTATGGATCTTCACAAACTTAAATCAGTGTGCACATCTCATTAACTTTTTAGGATACACCCCCAAAGGGATCAGCATGTTTATATTTTGTATTTAAAAAATAAAATATTTTCTTAGAGTAAAAGTAATAGACATTATTTTGGATAAATCAGAAAATACATATTAGTGACAAATTATTATTACCGTGTAAGTCAAGAAAAAATGTGTGTTTGCACATGTTCTCACTCATAGGTGAGAATTGAACAATGAGAACACTTGGACACAGGGAGAGGAACATCACACTCTGGGGCCTGTTGTCGGGTGGGGGGACTGGGGAGGGACAGCATTAGGAGAAATACCTAATGTAAATGACGAGTTAATGGGTGCAGCAAACCAACATGGCACATGTATACATTTGTAACAAACCTGCATGTTGTGCACATGTACCCTAGAACTTAAAATATAATAAAAAAAAAAAAAGGAAAAAGAAAAAATGTGTGTTTGTTACAACCTGGTACATGTTATTTGGGACTTTTTAGCTGTGACAAATGAAATCATTCTGTATATAATATTAAAATTTTTTCTCAATTCTATATATAACTTTTCATTTCAAAAATATCAGTTTACAGGATGATATGGCTAAAGTGTACATGATTTTGTGAGTGTAGCATATTCTTGAAAAAATTTCCTATTGTTAAATATTAGGGATGTGTTACTATAATTAACCTTTTAATACCTAGATTTTTGCAGGTAATTTTTTGATTATTTTCTTCTTTATCTCTTGAACATGATTTCTGAGAACAGAAATCATTGAGTCAAAAGGTAAAAGGTATTTTTTAAGACTTTTGATAAATATTTCCAATTTTAACAATATGATGCACTTTTTTCTACTCTCAAGACATTTTTATAATTTTTATTATTTATTTTCTTTCACTTCTTTTTCTTTTTTTAACCAACTATATGGAA
Source organism: Macaca fascicularis (assembly GCF_037993035.2). Lineage (NCBI taxonomy): Eukaryota > Metazoa > Chordata > Mammalia > Primates > Cercopithecidae > Macaca > Macaca fascicularis. Next base: position 113,517,067 of record NC_088380.1, on the reverse strand, counting down.
AACATCTCAATAATCTTAAATCTAAATTAATTTTATTTGTAATTTGTCTGAATTTTTTCACAAGGTAATTGGCTATTAGTATTGCTTCCTTTGTTCTAATGGGTTATATTCATCCTTTAAAAATTGTGTTTGAAAGTGCTCTTTAAATATTAAATAGGTGCTATTTAAAAAATATTGCAAATAGTTTATTTTTTTTTCCAAGTTTGCCTGCCTTCCTTCCTTCCTTCCTTCCTTCCTTCCTTCCTTCCTTCCTTCCTTCCTTCTTTCAGTTTCCTCCCTCCTTTCTGTCTCTCTTTCTCTCTCTCTCTCTCCCCTTTTTTCTTTCTTCTTTTTGAGACAGTATCTTGCTCTGTTGCCCAGACTGGAGTGCAGTGGCACAATCATAGCTCACTGCCGCCTTGAACTCCTGAGCTCAAGCAATCCTCCCTCCTCAGTCACCCAAGTAGCTAGGACTACAGGTATGTGCCACCATGCCAAGCTAATTTTTAAAATTTTTGTAAAAATGAGGTCTTGCTGTGTTGCCCAGGCTAGTCTCCAACTCATAGTCTCAAGTGATCCTCCCACCTTAGCCTCCCAAAGCACTAGGATTATAGGTATGAGCCAACGTGCTGGGCCCCACCTCAAGTTTCTTAATTTTGTTGATGGTATTTGATAATGCAGGTTAGTTAAAAATATTGTGAAATTAAAACAATCTATTTTCAATTTGCCTTTCCTTTATTTTTTATCTGTGGAAAGTCTCCTCTTAACTGAGATAGATAAATTCTCACATTTTACATTTTCACTTCAACTTTTTTAGTTTAAAAATGTATAAAAAATCTTAATAAAAGTATAATAAAGATATAAAGGACTTTGAAAGATCTGATATTTTACCCTACATACAAACTGTCAAGTTAGCCCAGCACAGTTTCATGGATGCTGATAGAAGATTCCAGACTTCTGGGTCAGAGATGAACAATATATTACTCATAGCAACAGCAGTAGCCAGAGTCCCAGAATTATTTTTGTGCTACTTAATAGATCCTCAATTCCCACAGGACAAAACAGAGAGAGGGAGATGACACCTGTAAATGCAGGTGGTTGCATTATAAGAAAGAAACTCCTGTAAAAGTTATAGGCCAAATAAGAGAATATGAGTCTTTATAATGGGCAATAAGCAGGCCTGTAAGGAGAACATTGTATCTTCCAAGACTGTAAACAAACCTGCCCTATACTGGGGACATACTATCTCTTTATGCCAAGGCTATTTGTTATACAAAAATTTTTAAAAGATAGTTATGGGATGTGCTCCCCCAAAATATGGCACATTGACATTTAACAAAACAGCTGAAGCAGGAACCTCCCTCTGACATTCTCCCACCCTTCTTCCCTGAAGCAGGTCAAAAAATAATTATCTGATCTTCCCCTAATGTATTAATAGGTCCTAAGATCCTCATGTAAGAGATACCCTCTCTATACTCAGAGAAAAGGAACATTCTTATCTCTGAAGACACAGAGGCGTATAGAAGAATCTGAACAAAGCTGTCTTGCTAAGTTCCCGCCCCCCCCCCCCCAGTTTATTAGTATTAGATTATATCCTCTTTGTCCAATCATACTCCTGCCTTACTGTCAACTATTCATCAAACCTAGGCATAAAAATACACAGGTTTCCTGTTTCTTTGATTCTTCATTTCTGAAGACTCTCATGTCTTGTAAAATTTATATTAAATAAATTGGTATCCTTTTCTCTTGTTAGTTTGTTTTTTGCTTGAGGAGCCTAAGACATGAACCTAGCAACGTGTGAGAAAAGAAATCCCTTCTCACTTACCATAGTTTGCAACAAAGGTTAGCCAGTGTCTTGCTTGTGAGATGAGTTGAAATATGAATTGTCAATAGATGATTGTCTTACAACAAAGCAAAATGGCTAATAATCGATATACAACACCATATAATAAAAAACAAAATTCATTCTTCTACCTCTTTTGCCCCCAAATCCCATCTTCAAACAAAATTATTTTTGCTTGTTCTTAGCTTTTCTCATATATATGGAAAACTTCCATATTTCTAAATAGCATCTTGATATTGTGTATTACTTTTAATAGATTAAATTATGTTGCAGTAACAAACAGACAAATCCTAATGAATTAAAACAAAAAGTCTGGGTATGTTGTCTGCAAAAAAGTTTTATTTTTTCCTTTATAATATTTTTATACCTTTTATTTCTTCCTGTTTAGACAATTTGTTTTTTAGTACAATTATGTCACACATACATTTGTCTTTTAGTGTAGTTTTATCTTTCAATAGTTAATATTGGAATATATTTATCCATTATTTTTGTACAATTTAAATATTACTGGGCGCCTTGTATATTATCTGGCAACACTATGTGGTTGTCCTATGAGGCTTCGCTGTAGGAGTGGCCTCACAGAAAGGTTTTACAGTGGACACTGATAGAAATTCAGAGGATTCAAATGTTTTTATTTTAATTTCTTATGTTAGGATTTCTAGACAATGCAGATGGTTTAAGTTAATATGCCACAGCTACATTTGGTCTGTGCCGAGTTACTATGAGTTTTGTACTTCCCCCACCGCCCCACAAATTACCTTATTGGCACTTGGCACCCTGGCCATTTTTCCTAGATTAGTTAACAAAGTGCTATAATGTATATATGGGTCTCAATTTAACGACTCTGCCTCAGCCTCCTGAGTAGCTGGGATTACAGGTGACTGTCACCACACTGGCTAATTTTTGGATTTTTAGTAGAGGTGAGGTTTCACCATGTTGGTCAGGCTGGTCTTGAACTCCCAACATCAAGTGATCCACCTGCCTTGGCCTCCCAAGTATTGGAATTACAGGCATGAGCCACTGCACCAGGCCTACTTTTATTTCATTTAATGATTTGTGTTTTATTAAGCATTTCTAAGTATTTAGTAGAAGAAAGCCACATCAATGTCAGTCTACCATATGCTCTGTTATTGTTTTTCTAAAGCTCAGTTTTCTCTTATTATTGGATATAATAATAGTGCTTCCTTTATGAAGTTGTCAAAATTAATAGGTTCATTAATGAAAAATCATTGCCTTCTACTGCCTTGAGCCTAGAAGGTAATTGATAATGAATCAGGTTTATATTCTCAAGTTTTTCTTCTATTTCGGTGTAGTTTTCTCTTTTAGTACTTTTTGCAACTTTTGGTTCTGCTCCAGAATCAACAGTTTTCTTATATTCTGGCCCCATTTTATTTAGCTCTTTTTTCAAAAATTTCTCCCTGCCCTTCAGCCAGTTTTTTTAAAAAAATATTTTATGGTTCATTTTTATTTTGGAGAGCAAATATGCTCTTGAATTTAAAAGACAGTACAAACAGATGCTATAGGAAATTTGCTTCCTTAGTAAATGTTTTCCCAAAGCAGATTTTCTTTCTTTCTTTTATGTTTGTTATACAAATTTTCACTCAGTTGTGTGTGGATTTTATTTCTCTTACTGACTCTTGATTTTGGAATAATGTGTCTATTTGGTAAATACCTCAAAGAATAATGTCTGTATTATTTCTGGATCCAAGACCCTGTCCTTTAGGATCTTGTTAGAACGACCTTCTGCGATATTCATAGAACTTCATGTCAGTTTGATGATCTAGCAACAGCTAGAAAGAGTGTGGTTTCTCCTAGAAATGCAAATTTGTCTCTCTGTTCAAGCTTTCTTCCTAATTACTGAAACCCAATGACCAGATTTTCATAGTCAGTTTTCTGTTTGGCTTGATCTTCCTCCTAGGCCTTTATCTTTGTAACTACAAGAAAAAGCTCCACTGTGTTTATTGCTGGAATAGGTGTAGTTGTCCATACCCATCTGTTTGGCTTACCTTCCCTACATTGCTTTGTCCTACAAATAAGGAAACATTCAATGTAAAGTCAGTCATTAGAATTTATTGGGCATCCATGAAGTACAGATGACACGATTAGGTATTAGAGGGAGAATATTGCTTGTTTTCTTTTTGCTATCATCTGTGGTTTCATTAAAGTGTTAACAAGATAAGTTGAATTCACATAAAATATTAACATAAACTACATTTATTATAGGGTCTATGACCTGTCTTATCCTATTTGCTTTTACTTTTTATCTATCTGCTCTGTAAAACTAAAAGTATCAACAAAACAGGGAAGAAGGATTGACTATACCAATCACAATGCTGGGACTCTCTATTATCTTAAATCAATTCCCATGTGGGAATTTGTGATGTTTAATTTCCCAAGTAACAGTTTAGATAGAGGAATAGTATGCTCTTCTTTGACACCTCCTTATATATTTCCTGATATTCTGTCACTTTTTCTAGACATATATTAAATCATCTCATTAAAGAAAATTAGTTCTCAAAATAATAAGAGCTATTTATGACAAACCCACAGCCAATATCATGCTGAATGGGCAAAAACTGGAAGCATTCCCCTTGAAAACTGGCACAAGACAGGGATGCCCTCTCTCACCACTCCTATTCAACATAGTGTTGGAAGTTCTGGCCAGGGCAATCAGGCAAGAGAAAGAAATAAAGTGTATTCAATTAGGAAAAGAGGAAGTCAAATTGTTCTTGTTTGCAGATGACATGATTGTATATTTAGAAAACCCCATCATCTCAGCCCAAAATCTCCTTAAGCTGATAAGCAACTTCAGCAAAGTCTCAGGATACAAAATCAATGTGCAAAAAACACAAGCATTCTTGTACACCAATAATAGACAAACAGAGAGCCGAATCATGAATGAACTCCCATCCATAATAGCTTCAAAGAGAATAAAATACCTAGGAATCCAGCTTACAAGGCATGTGAAGGACCTCTTCAAGGAGAACTACAAACCACTGCTCAATGAAATAAAAGAGGACACAAACAAATGGAAGAACATTCCTTGCTCATGGATAGGAAGAATCAATATCATGAAAATGGCCATACTGCCCAAGGTAATTTCTAGATTCAATGCCATCCCCATCAAGCTACCAATGACTTTCTTCACAGAATTGGAAAAAACTACTTTAAAGTTCATATGGAACCAAAAAAGAGCCAGCATTGCCAAGACAATCCTAAGCCAAAAGAACAAAGCTGGAGGCATCATGCTACCAGGCTTCAAACTATACTACAAGGCTATAGTAACCAAAACAGCATGGTACTGATACCACAACAGAGCTATAAACCAATGGAACAGAACAGAGCCCTCAGAAATAATATCACACATCTACAACCATCTGATCTTTGACAAACCTGACAAAAACAAGAAATGGGGAAAGGATTCCCTATTAAATAAATGGTGCTGGGAAAACTGGCTAGCTGTAAGTAGAAAGCTGAAACTGGATCCCTTCCTTACACCTTATACAAAAATTATTTCAAGATGGATTAGAGACTTAAATGTTAGACCTAAAACCATAAAAACCCTAGAAGAAAACCTAGGCAATACCATTCAGGACATAGGCATGGGCAAGGACTTCATGTCTAAAACACCAAAAGCAATGGCAACAAAAGCCAAAATTGACAAATGGGATCTAATTAAACTAAAGAGCTTCTGCACAGCAAAAGAAACTACCATCAGAGTGAACAGGCAACGTACAGAATGGGAGAACATTTTTGCAATCTACTCATCTGACAAAGGGCTAATATCCAGAACCTACAAAGAACTCAAACAAATTTACAAGAAAAAAACAAAAAACCCCATCAAAAAGTGGGCAAAGGATATGAACAGACACTTCTCAAAAGAAGACATTTATGCAGCCAACAGACACATGAAAAAATGCTCATCATCACTAGCCATCAGAGAAATGCAAATCAAAACCACAATGAGATACCATCTCACACCAGTTAGAATGGCGATCATTAAAAAGTCAGGAAATAACAGGTGCTGGAGAGGATGTGGAGAAATAGGAACACTTTTACACTGTTGGTGGGACTGTAAACTAGTTCAACCATTGTGGAAGACAGTGTGGAGATTCCTCAAGGATCTAAAACTAGAAATACCATTTGACTCAGTCATCCCATTACTGGCTATATACCCAAAGGATTATAAATCATGCTGCTATAAAGACACATGCACACATATGTTTATTGCGGCACTATTCACAATAGTAAAGACTTGGAACCAACCCAAGTGTCCATCAATGACAGACTGTATTAAGAAAATGTGGCACATATACATCATGGAATACTATGCAGTCATAAAAAAGGATGAGTTCATGTCCTTTGTAGGGACATGGATGCAGCTGGAAACCATCATTCTCAGCAAACTATCGCAAGAACAGAAAACCAAACACTGCATGTTCTCACTCATAGGTGGTAATTGAACAATGAGAGCACTTGGACACAGGAAGGGGAACATCACACACTGCGGCCTGTCATGGAGTGGGGGGAGGGGGCAGGGATAGCATTAGGAGATATACCTAATGTAAATGACGACTTAATGGGTGCAGCACACCCACATGGCACATGTGTACATATGTAACAAACCTGCATGTTGTGCACATGTACCCTTAAACATAAAGTATAACAATAAAAAAAAGAGATTGTCTTCTCAAATGATTGATTTCTTTTACAAATAGAGCAAATTAAGTGCTGCATTATAATACAGAGTAACTCAAAACTGAAGTGGTTAGACTCTAGACTAATCATGTCCCCATTTTTAAGGTCAAGAAATTTGGAAATCTTTGGATTTTGGATTTATGGGAAGAGGTGCCTAAACTGAGATACATACCAAGCATTCTTCACAGTCTGAAAAATAAATTTGCATAGATATGTAACATTATGTTATTTTTTATAATGCAAAAATTTATATTAAAAATAAATGAATTTATAAAAAAGTTTAGTTCAATTATTCAAAATTTTAAAATTACATTTAGACCAATTCAATGTCTGAATTATATCAATTGTATTTCACCATTTTGATTCATGCTAAATAAAAATAATATTATTAACTGGAGAGCTATGGAACTAGAAATATAGAAAAATTTCAGTTCATTTATATTTTCTTCAATGAAATTCCTTTAAAAATATGTTAGTGTCAATGCAGGATATCAAAGTTTATAGATTTGGAATATACAGGATATGACAAGAAGAGAAATTCCCATCCATAATTCTTCAAAACAGTAGTTATCATCTTTGCAGAGCCATTTCATCAATTTTCTGTGAACAAGTATGCATTTATATTTTTGCAAAACATTAGAACATTATATAATATTTTCATATAAACAGCTACTTACACTAATAAGTACCACAAATATTCTTCCATGTCGTTAGGTATTCCTTTATGACCTTACTTTAAATGGATGCATTGTCTTTCATTGAACCGATTTTATACTGAGGATATTTTAGGTTCTTTCCATATTTTCTTCATTTTAAACATAACTTCCATGGACACTGTTTTTTAAACATGGTTGTAATTCTTTTGGGTAAGTTTCTCAAAGTGGAATTCCTGGGTGAAAGGGGTCGCACCTTGCATAAGACTTGTGCCACAGCACATAACTGCTTCATTTCCCTACTGCAAGGGTGCAGCAACCTCTACTCCCTCTAGCAGCCTCCTGCTAATTTTTAAATGTACGTTGTAAGATTTTTAATATAGAAAATAGTGTCGGTGAATTTAGATTTGTTATTTATTAAAAGGTCACAAGGAATATCTGGGCTATATATGAAGAACTTCCTCTTTTCTGATTAAATTATCAGTCCTACTAAGAATGGCATAAGAGTGATTACTTCTTATTTTATCTTTTTCTATTCATATTTCACAGTACTTTCATTCAGAAGATATGCAGAAGAATATGATATTGTCCCTTCCCTTACAAGCTCATTCAGTAGAATAAATGTACACATACAATGTGTTGGAAATTTATATCAATATTTGATTAGTGTCTAATTTGTTTTTATATGAACCCTGAATACTAAAAGACTCCTATGGCCTAGAGCGAATTAACAAAGGCAGAGGGGTCATACAATGGAGTTTAATTGGACCTTTAAGGCTAAATTGATTTAAATGGACTAGATGGAGGTAGGCCAGAAGCTGAGTTCTGCACGAGCAAAGCTTCAAATATGGGAAGTGGACAGGGAGTGTTCAGGGTATGATAAGGAAAGGAGCGAACAATCTCAGATTTCCTGCTATGTTCTGATGTCTACGCCAGGCACTTTATTCCAAACAACTCTATTGGTATTATTATTCCCATTTCACTGTTATCTCAGGGAGGTTCAAATACTTTCTTGCCCAAGCATATCTGCATATGACTCACAAAGGGTTATTCACTCAAATACACGGTTTGCCTTAACTTCATTCTAATTCAACATGAAGTATCAGCTGTGGCCTTAGGGATTTTTTGGGTTCTCTGGAGCAGTCAGTGCTTCTTGTATCACAATTGCTTGCTCATTCTAAGTCTGGCATTCAGACATCGGAATGGTCAAATGTTAGGGAATCATAAATTGGTGCTGTAGTGCTGAAGTGACACATGTCTCTATAGAACTAGTAGGTATCAACAAGGTGCTTTATTTGAGTCAAATTTATAGTTCCAACAAAACTAGAAAGTCGGCACTTGATTTGGCCAGTGGCATAGTAAGCACTGACACAATCATACCTCCCAACATTAGGAAAAAGTGAGGTAGAGGGAGAGTAAGCAGTTGGCTGGACTTCAGGCAACAGGGCGAGTCCAGATCAGTTGTCTTCATTGCAGTAAGAGCCAGAACATTTTCTCCTAGTTAAACTGCTAAGTGAAGGGTATATTGTCCTAGTCATTAATCATGGCCAAGCCCTTGTGTGTAGAAACAAGCTATGTTACTAATGATGCCAGAATTACAAAACTATTTTCTAATATAAGCCATGATTCCAACCTGGTATATTGATGGTAATGCCATACTTTCTGCCCACACCCACTGTGCTTGCCTTGAGTACACCAGCCTGAACTCCATAAAGGTTTTTGTTTGAATTAAGGGAGATAATGTTGGAAAGTTAAGGTAGGGTGAAATTATAGAGCCCTTAAAATGTTGAATTGCAATTTTACAGACCTGTCTCTTCTTGTTGAGAGACTTCTGGTTTAATCTCACACTGTGCTATTTTCTAGCTTGCTTGATCATTAGAATCACAGAGGGTGCTTGTTAAATGGATTTCCTGGCTCCACTCTGAAAATTCTGATTCTGGGACTCTGGGGCAGAACTGGGCAATCTGAATCTTTTTTTTTTTTTTTTGAGATGGAGTCTTGCTCTGTCGCCAGTTTGGAGTGCAGTGGTGCAATCTCGGCTCACTGCAACCTCTGCCTCCTGGGTTCAAGTCATTCTCCTGCCTGAGCCTCCCGAGTAGCTGGGACTACAGGTGCATGCCACCACACCAGATTTTTGTATTTTTAGTAGATATGGGATTTCACCATGTTGGCGAGGATGATCTCAATCTCTTGACCTCATGATCCACCCTTCTCAACCTCCCAAAGTGCTGGGATTACAGGCATGAGCCACTGCACCCAGGCTGAATCTGTAACATAAGCTTCAAGTAAATTTTTAGAGAGAGTGTTTGAGAAGCTCAACACCCCTGCTAGTGTGGATATATACTCCGTCTTCAATTCAGATAGCATACCATGTCTTGAGCAGTTTCTGTGAGGAAGGTGCTATGAGAGAAAAAGAGGAATACAGTTGGGTTCCTGCCTTCAAGAAGCTTCCTTTGGTAGTTGAAAGATATCTCTAGTCTCTTTCTGAACTACATGTAATAACCTAGTCATCTTTTTAAGAGAAAATCTCATTATGATTTGATTTTCTGGCTTTACAAAGAAATACATTTAAAAGTACTGATTACTGTGCACTTGGTTAAAAACAGATTTAAGGGGTCCCTTTCTTCACTTTGTGTGTTTTCCATATTTCATCTGAATTTTAATTGTTCTAAATATAAAATTATTTATATTAAACACATAATCATAATATTTATGCTTCTATGGTAGTTATGGATTAGAGTTATATAATTCTCTGAATTATGAGAGACAGGCCAGAAAAAACAATTCTGTTGCTTATCTATTTGAATAAGTCATCTGATGCTTAAAACCTTATTTTGAAGGTATTGTAGAATGCAAGGAATATTTTAATTTTAAATTCAGAATCTTGGCATCATAGCTCTTTTTTTCCTTAATTACACAGAAAATATATGGCCCTCAAACCTCTGTATTTCACTGCTAGCCCAGCTCTGTAAATGTGTCATAGTCTAGGGTTTCCACAGAGAGTATTCCTTGGGGCCATTTCCACCAAACTAAAACAGTGCCCAAATGGGATACAAATCACCAGTGAGATTGTGCCTACATGTGCAAAGTTAATTGAAAAATTGTGATATGAATACCCAGGCCCCAAACATCTTTGCTTGAAATATTCTGATATTTGAGGTGATAAACACGTACTCTAGCAATCAGAACAGACTCACAAATCCTGTAATCTACTTATTTTTAAACTCATAAGCTAAAAAATCTTCATTTGCTTTAATAAAAACACACATTTTAACCTGAAGTATCCAGATAATTTTCTTACTCTTTCATTTCATTTTGCTTAAGGTCCTGGCCCCATTTTAACATCTGACATCAACAGCTTTTCTTGGGCATCTGCGGTCTGAATTGGTAACACTGTTTTTTCTATCTTGAGAAACTGTGAAGCTTAGATTGGACTCGACTGAATATAGTGTGTCATGTGATTCAGATCCCTGGGTGTTAAGCATCCTACCTTTGAAACTTGTTATGTTCTCAGCATTCACCTTCACTCTCCTGATTTGAGCACCTTCCAGTTTATTCTTCACTATTGGCTTTTCTGTTCAATTTAGTTTAGTCTAATGTTCTTCTGATTTTTTTCCTTCTAAAGGACAAGAACTAATGCTCTAATTTAGAGGACTCAAGTGCCATTTTTGCCCATTCTTCGTCAGAGATTGCACTATTCAGGTACTTTGCTTTTTTTAGATGAATGCCCTAATTTGTTCCTGTTATACAGTGGAGAAATCTTAGTTCTATATTAAAAAGGTCTCATCACCAGCCTCAGACACCTTGGAATATGGAATACAAAGAAACTGCCATTGAATGAATAAAAAGGTTTCCCACTTTAGGGAAGAAAGCCCATAAAATGGAAGGTCAAAATTAGCTTTTTTTGAATAGATAATCAAGGAGAACCTCCAAAGGTAACCCAAGTCATATCTGTGTTCCAAAGATGGTTGAACTTGAAATCACAATTTACTAAGTTTTGCAAATAATGACAGGAAGGAGTATTTGAGAAACAAAAGGTATCGATAAATAAATGTAGTCAATGTTTAAGTTAACCTTTGTAAACAGATAAGCAAAACAGTTCAGAAGTTTACAAGTCATATTTTAAATTATTAAAACCTATTTTCTTTGTACTGAACTTAGCATTAGAATGAAATAACTTTTTGTTTAGTATTAGACCGTATTTCACTAAGACCAAATTCAAATGATACTTTATGTTTTACCTGATACTTTCTTTGTTTCCATTAATATTTAATGAAACAAACCTAAGCTTTGGTAGCTAAGAAAATTTAGGGATTTTCTCAGTAATTTCCAGTCTTAAAGGCAGATTACTGAGTGGTGATGAAGGATCATTTATAGTCATAGCAGGGAAAAACAATAGCAGAATAAAAAATTACTAATTTGTTTAAAATATGTTTAGAAGATGTGAGCTATTAAAATCAGGTTTCTAATATTTATCAGAGTTTATTTTCCCCTTTTTATTTTTAATTGGAACATATTTGACATAAAGCAAAACACACAGATCTTAAGTGTACAATATGATAAGTTTTGGCAGTGCAGCCATCTATGTTAGCCACTTCTCTATCAAAGTACAGAATACTTTTATAAGCTAAGAAAATTCTTATGTCTCCTTCCAAGTTGATCCCCCTCCTCAACCCAAAGGGGCAATCACTGTTTTGATTTTATTACCACAGTTTAGTTTGCTGTCCTAAAATTTTTTTTTTTTATTATTATACTTTAAGTTGTAGGGTACATGTGCATAACGTGCAGGTTTGTTACATATGTATACTTGTGCCATGTTGGTGTGCTGCACCCATCAACTCATCGTTTACATCAGGTATAACTCCCAATGCTATAAATGTAATTATGTGGTACATACTCTTTTGTTTCTGGTTTCATCCATGTTGTTGTAAATATCAGCTTGTACATTTTTATGGTTGAGTAATAGTTGTTTGAATATGCCACAATTTGTGAATAGGCAGTTTACAAAAAGATTTTGGCTTTTATGAATAGAGCTGCTATGATAACTGTTGTATCTGTCTTGTCCGTGGATATTAGCTCTATTTCTTTTGGGTACATAGCTAGGAGTGAAACTGCTGGACCAAACTTTTATTTACTCTTCAACTTAATAAGAAATTTCCGTATGGTTTTCTAATGTAGTTGTACCATGTTTCATGTTTACTAACAAGGCATAAAATTTCAATTTCCTCTTCATCCTTCCAAAATTTAAGGTTATCAATATTTTGATAGCTATTCTTTTGAGTAGATAGGGACATCTTACTGAATTTAATTTGCATTTCCCTGCTGCCCAATAATGTTCAAGAATTATTAACTGCTTACTGCATATTTGTGAATCTCCCTTTGTAAAGTTTCAGTTTCAGGTCTTTTATCAATTTTTTTTAATTTGCTTTTTTTGTTGTTAATTATTATTAAGTTGTAGACATTCTTTATATATTCTAGATGAGGGTTCTTTTTTTTTTTTTTTTTAAATTGAGATGGAGTCTCGCTCTGTTGCCAGGCTGGAGTGCAGTGGGACAATCTCAGGTCACTGCAACCTCTGCCTCCCGGGTTCAAGCAATTCTCCTGCCTCAGCCTCCCGAGTAGATGGGTGGCAGCTCACAGCATGCCACCACACCTGGTGAATTTTTGTATTTTTAATAGAGACGGGATTTCACCATGTTGACCAAGATGGTCTCGATCTCTTGACCTTGTGATCCACCTGCCTTGTCCTCCCAAAGTGTTGGGATTACAGGTGTGAGCCACCGTGCCCAACCTAGATAAGGATTCTTTTACAAATAAATGTTTTACAAATACTTTACCCAATCTGTGACTTGCCATTCATTTTGGTAATGGTTTATTTTAATGAGCAGATTTTTTTAATTTTGGCGAAACCCATGTCATCAATTATTTACTTTTAGGGATAATGTGTTTTCTGTGCTTGGTATAAAAACATTCATTGCATATTCCAGGTCATAAAAATATTTTCCTTTTTTTCCCCAGAGGTATTAAATTTTAGTTTTAATACTTATATCTATAATTTCTATTACATCAAATTTATAAATGGTGTGAGTTGGGGTCCTACCACTTTTTCCCAGCACTATTTGTTGGAAAACTTCTTTTTTTATTATTAAATTGCTTTGAAACAGATGTCTCAAGTCAAAAGCATGTATATTTCTAGAGTTTTGATTTAGTTCCTTTTATCTGTTTGTCTATCCTTAGGCCAACACCACAATTATTTGGTTTTTAGAGCTTTGTTTTAAGAGCATTAAAATCACATTTTGTAAGTCCTCTAATTTGTTCTTCTTTTTCAAAATTGATTATTTTCCTTTTACATATAAATTAAATAAAATTAAATAAATTTAATTTTCATATAAATTTTAGAAACAACTTGTCAATTATGTAAAAATAGCTGCTGGGATGCTGATTGTGATGGTAACATATCTGAAGATCAGTTGGGGAAAGAATTGCCTTTATAACAATACCAATATTTCCATTTATGGCATATTTCTTTTAGTCTTTATTTTTTTAGCATAGTTTTTATAAGCGTAATAGTGAAGTCTTGTACAACTTTCACTGAATTTATTGTTAAGGGTATGTGTGTATAGATTTGCTTTTAATTATTCAAAATGACATTTTAAACATTATATTTTCCAATTCTTACTAACACACAGAATTAGAATTTACTTTTAAAATACTGACATCGATGATGTATTAAATTAATTAGTTCTAGTGTTTTTAATCTAAAAAATTTTTACTTAGAATTTTTATGTAAAGCAATCATATTGACTGTGAATAAAGAGAATTTTATTTCTTCCTTTCTGAACTTTATGCTTTTATTGCTGGTTCTTACTTTATTACATTGTGAGATTATTCCAGTAAATTATCGAATAGATGAGAAGTTTGGGTGAGCATCTTAGCCTTTTCTCAATCTTAGGAGGAACTCGTTCAATATTTCACCACTAAGTGTGGTGCTAACTGCAGACTTTTTATTTTTTTTTTTTGGTCGGAGAGGGGAGCGGTTTCACTCTTGTTGCCCAGGCTGAAGTGCAATGGTGCAATCTCGGCTCATTACAATGGCGCAATCTCGGCTCACTGCAACCTCCGCTTCCTGCTTCCCGGGTTCGAGCGATTCTCTTGCCTCAGCCGTCTGAGTAGCTAGGATTACAGGCATACGCCATCACACCCGGTTAATTTTGTATTTTTAAAAGACACGGCGTTTCTCCATGTTGGTCAGGCTAGTCTCGAACTGCCGACCTCAGGGGATCTGCCTGCCTCGGCCTCCCAAAGTGCTGGGATTACAGGCCTGAGGCACTGTGCCTGGCAACTATAGACTTTTCATAGATGTCTTTAGCTGACTGAGAAGTTCCCTTCTATTCCTAGCTTATTGAGAGTTTTTATCATTAAGTGTTGCATATTGTAAATCATTTTTCTGTAGCAATTGAGATAAGCATATATAGTTTTTCTTCATTCTGTTAATATAGATTATAAATTATAATCAATATAATTTATAATATGTATATTGTATTGATTTTTAAAAATATTTTTGAACGCACTTTGTACTTCTGGAATCAACCCCATTTGGTTATGTGGTGTTATCCTTTTTATATGTTGCCAAATCTTATTTGCTAATATTTTATTAAGACTTTTTGTGCCTATGTTATTTGTTCTCTAATATACTCATCAGGTTTTAGCATCAGGATGATTAGTTGTAAAATATTTTTTCCGCTTCTGTATTTTGAAAAATGTTGATGGTTTTGGTATTATTTCTTCATCAAGTGTTTGCTAGAATTCACTTGTACCTTCACATTTTCCCTGTAGAAATGCTTTAATTCCAAAAGCACTTTCTACAACAAATACAGGAACATACAGAGTTTCTATTTCTTCTTGTATCAGTTTTGGTAATTATTATTTTGATAATTTGTTTCTTTCAAATAACATATCCATTTCCTCTAATTTGTCAAATCTCTTGGAATAAATGTGTGCATAATATATTCTTATCTGTTTAATATTTGTTGTGATGGCCTCTTCACTATTTCTATAATTGATAATTTGTGTTTTATTTTTATGTTGGTTTAGCTAGGGGCTTATCAGTTTTGCTAATCGCTTCAAGACAACCTATTGTTTTTATGTATTTTTCTCTCTGAACTTTGTCCACTATTTTGATATCAGCTATTACCTTTATTATTTACTTCATTTTCTTCGACTTACTGAATTTTCTTTTCTTTTCTTTTTATAGCTTCTTAAGGTGGGAAGTTTTAGTTAAAATCTTTTTTAGCCATAAAATTTTTATACAATTTCTATAATCTTTCCTTGGAATTTCTTTTTTTAAAATATTATTATTCACTTGGAAATGCCTTTTAATTTATCTTGAGAATTTTTTCTTTGATCCATGGATTATTAAGGAGTGTTTTTCTTAATTTGTAAATATTTGGGAAATTTTCAGGTGTATTTTTGCTACTAATTTCTATTTTAATCTTACTGGGTCAGAGAATATGCTCTGTGATTTTAATCCTTTAAAAATATTGTGACTTGTTTTATGGTCCAACTTATGGTCTATTTATGTTGGTGAATTATTTATGCAGACTTGAAAAGAGTGGGCATTATGTATTAATAGATGCTATTCTCCACAACTATTAGGTCAAATTGATTCATAATGTTTTTCAAGTATTATATTCTTACTAACTTTTTGTCTACTTAGTCTATCAATTAATGAGGGCAGAATTAAAGTCTCTAACTATAATTGTATATTTATATGTTTTTCTCTTCAGTTTTTTGGGTTTTTTTCTCCGTGTATTTTCATGCTCTTTTAGTAGTGTTATTAGAATGTTTTTGCTTTTATGGTGAACATATTCTTTTATGATTATGAAAAATCCCTTTTACTCTTGGTAATATTTTATGTCTTGAAGTGTATTTGCCTAATATTAGCATAGCTTCTCCTGCTTTCTTATGCTTATAGACTATATGGTATATCTTCTTCTTTTCTTTGATTTTCATTATCTCTGTATTTGTTTATTTAAGGTACTTATAAACAGAATATGTTTGGGTTCCTTTTAAAAACTGCTGTGACAGTTTCTGACTCATAATTGGTTTCATACATTGACTATAATTTTACTGTGTATCTACTGAAGTTTTAGTATAGTTAGGTTTCAGCCTACTATCTTGTACCAATTTTCTCTTTGTCCTGTTTGCTCATTGTTACCTTTTCTTCCCCTCTCCTGGCTTTCTGGCTGCTTTTAATTACTTCTTTTTATTCTCTGAATTGGCTTTTTAATTTAACTTTTTGAATTTTTATTTTTACCAGCTCCTTTAAGGGATCCAAATATGCACACTTAACTTATCAAATACTACCCTGAATATGACATCATTCTATGCATTAAAAACTTATGATATCATAGTTTCATTTACTTGACTTCTGTCCTCTGTATTGTTGTCGGTGTACATTTGCTTCTACATATCCTATAAATCCCATAACATACGACTTTTATTTTTTGTTTTGAATTATCTATTATTTTGTAAAGAAACAACAAAACGAGGAAAAGCATCTTACATTTGCCACATTTTAATCATTCTGCATTCTTCATCTCATTGCTGCATTTTTCTTCAAACTGAAAAACTTCCCTTATTATTTTTTGTGTGCAGTTCTGCTCTGTTTGTGACAAATTTTCCCAGCTTGTGTTTATCTGAAGATGCCTTAATTTGATTTTGTTTTTTAAAGGTATTTTAACCTTTAATTCTTAGATACAGAATTCGAGGTTGAGAGATTTTTTTCCTCCCAGCACTGTAAGCATTTCTTCCATTGTCTTTGACTCGCATTGTTTCTGATAAGAAGTCAAATGTTATTGTTGGTCTCCTGTTTATAGTGCATTCTTTTTCTCAAGCTGTGTGTTGAACACATCCTTTTACCATTGGAAAATGACTTCTTTAGCATCATGAAGTCCCCTTTCCTTAGGCCATATCTATGGTTTTTATAAAATTAATTATTATTTGCCTGGATTTAGTTATTTTATAGTCATTATTCTTATGGCTCATTAAATTTTTTTGACTTGTGGGTTCAAGTTTTTTTAGTATTTGGACAATTTTAGCCATTTTAATTTTTTTGACATTAATCTCTTTATCCTCTCTTTCTGAGATTTCAGTTACTTATGTGTTGGACTATTTTATGTTGTTTCACAGGTCCAATATAGTTATGGATGTATCTGTTATTCCTTGGTAGATGTATTAGTCTGTTCTCACGCTGCTAATAAAGATATACTCAAGACTGGGTAATTTATAAAGCAAAGAGGTTTAGTTAACTCACAGTTCCACATGGCTGGGGAGGCCTCCCAATCATGGTGGAAGGTGAATGAAGAGCAAAGTCATGTCTTACATGACAGCAGGCAAGATAATTTGTGAAGGGGAGCTCCCCTTTATAAAACCATCAGATCTCGTGAGACTTATTCATTTATAAGAAAAGCAAGGGAAAGACCTACCTCCATAATTCAATTACCTCTCATAGGGGTCTCTCCCATGACACGTGGGAATTACGGGAGCTATAATTCAAGATGAGATTTGGGTGGGGACACAGCCAAACCATATCAGTGTATTTTTGGTTGGTTTTTGCTTTATGTATTTTGAATCTATATTAACAGAAACACAACATATTAGGATTTTGCTATCATCATGCTCTGCTACATTACTTGGTTTTCAAATCACCACTCTAGCTAAAGCCAAAACCTTGATTTAACTGTGAATAGTTTTACTAGGTTCCAGATTTTATTTTCTCCTATAGTAATGTAGAAACATGTGACCAGTAACCACAGCTATGTTGATCACTGTCCACTCAAAAACATCAAAGACCCATTTGATGTTATGTATTACTGTTTGTCACTCAATTCCATCTCCTACTGTGCCCAACTTACTGGTTAAAAAAACCCTGAAATATTACAGTTGCCTAATTCAAGCTGTATACTCTTAGGTTTTTTTGGTCAGTATATATTACAATCCTAACCACTTCCTTTGTGATACTGTGGAATGAGTATCAAACGGGAATAGTTCTTCCTAGCTCCCATTCAATATGGTCTCTGTTTTGTCATTGTCTGTATTGCTAAGTTTCCTCATAAATATGTGTCTGAGGTATGAGAATATCTCTTTTTATTCAGCTTGACACCAAGTATTTTCCCAAGAGACATTTGTTATTGACTGAATTAACAAATTAATTAACTCAGAATTTATCAATTTTTTTTTCTGTGTAAGGAGTTATTGGTGACCAAAAGATGACTGTGTTTTTAAGTGACTGGCCATTCACCTGGAGCTAATCTTTCTGCCTTGTATTCCATGCAGACTATTTACTAGGAAGCCTGAGATAAGAAAGTGGTTAGGAAACTCAGAAATATTAACAACCTTAATGAACCTGCACAAATGTGACTGATCCTTTGGATTAGATAGGAATCAAATGTCAGGTGTAGAATTTCAGTGGAAAAGATACAACAGAAATGCTGCTTGTTCTAGATTACTCTATCTTGGCTTACATAAGTTAATAAATATTTTCATGGTAATAAACTAGCTTCTTCAATTTCATGAACCAGTTCTCACTGTTCTTTGTCAAGCTTAAAAATATTATCTGCTATATAAAGACATTTCCATCCCTCTTCCACCAAGAGAATTCTCTTAGTTGATGATAGTTGATTCTTTCTGGTTCACTTTCACCACGAAAGTCCTTGATTGACTAGAACTGGTTAAACATCACAATTTATCTTTATCTGTAACATCTGATCAAGGCTTAATGGTAGTGTATTTCAGGTCAAATAAAGTATTTTCACTATAATTTATATGGAACAGTTTAGCCCAATCCACTGGAAAATGGTAGCAGGTATTCAGGATATGTAAAGTACCTCTTCCTTCCTCCAAAGTAGGCTTTAACTCCCAAGTCAGCACAACTTGGACTGTACCTCGTGGTTGTGTGGTGAAATCAAGAGATCTGCTGTGTTGCACTGTGAAATAGCTTAAAAACATACAAACATTTCAAAAGTCAAATTATTGGGATTATTGATCGAATTCAATAAATAACACAAAATATATGTTTATGTTTACTGAGGATCAGCAGATTGTTTTCTAGATCTTATAATGAGTCACTCATATTTTAGAAAAATATTTAGAGCAAAATGATTATGAATTAAAAAAAGAAAGAAAACACTGTTTCTTCTGGTATTGTGAATGATACCTAGTCTATTTCCATCCTGAAAGTAATTAATTAGAAAGTCAAAATTAGGACAGTTGTTTGCAGTCATTAAATAATGCAGTCATTAAATAATGCTCTATTGAATTTTTCTTGCCAACGAGGAAAGAAATTCTTATAACTTATTATAACTTCCACATGTTAATTGGTCATTAAACAATGACCAATTAAACAATCACCAATTAACAAAGAAGGGCTCGAACTTAAAACAGTGCAAATTGATTCAAAGTAAAAAATCTCCTGATATTACATACATCTAGAACCACTGTTAGGTACACGATTCATTTAAAATTTTAATTTTATCAAAGTGAAAATTTTTTCTACTCGTGCAGAGTTTTAACTTTAGAGATAACCTTAAGATTAACTTGGGGAGTATTGTTTTTCCAAAAATATCATTTGTAAAAGGATCATAATACAAAAATTGTTAGTCTTATATACTAACAACATAACAATGTTGAGTAGCCTATACAACCAATATAAAACAAATTTAGACTAAATGATACTCTAAGTTGTGATCACTTTGTCAAGATCTTTTTTTTTTTTTTTTTGAGACGGAGTCTCGCTCTGTCGCCCAGGCTGGAGTGCAGTGGCCGGATCTCAGCTCACTGCAAGCTCCGCCTCCCAGGTTTACGCCATTCTCCTGCCTCAGCCTCCCGAGTAGCTGGGACTACAGGCGCCCGCCACCTCGCCCGGCTAGTTTTTTATATTTTTTAGTAGAGACGGGGTTTCACCGTGTTAGCCAGGATGGTCTCGATCTCCTGACCTCGTGATCCGCCCATCTCGGCCTCCCAAAGTGCTGGGATTACAAACTTGAACCACCGCGCCCGGCCTGTCAAGATCATTTAATCAAAATTTCTCTACTATGTGACTATGAAGGTTTGCCTAGAAAACTTCAGCAACAGGCACCTTGGAATCTGATGTGATATAAGCAACTTTATTAGCTTTGTCTGTTCATGTTCCCATCTATAAAAATGTGGATTTGTAATAGTACACAGGTATACAAATAAAATCATTAAAATAGATTTTAGAGGCTGTAACTTATTCACTGCACTACCTCATAATGCCTGACATAATAGGTACTCAATAAGTACTTGTGGAGTGAATATCTAAAAATCTGACTTTTCTATTAATATTCAGAGCTTAATCATTACTTGTTACTTATGAAGTAGCAATTGGCATTATTATTATGTTGTTAATGCTATTTTGTTAGGCTTGTTTAATCCAGCTTTTCACAGGGAGTAAAAATCGTTTGAGGATTTGTTCAGTACCCTGCAGACATGTATGGTTCAACTTGCAAGGTGAGGCTTTAGAGGGCTGAGGAAGAAAGAGATGTGCTTTTCTCCAGCTTTCTGAACAGGTCCTTTCCATCACCCCCAAAAGAAACTCTGCACCTATTAACAGTCACTCCTAACTCCACTCTCCCTGATCCCCTGGCAATTATCTATGCTCAGTCTCTATGAATGTACCTACTATGGATATTTTATTTACATAGAATGATATGTACGTACAATCAATTATTACGTGGCCTTTTATGCCTGACTTTTTTCACTAAGCTTTCAAGTTTCATCCATATCGTGCCATGTATGAGTACTTCATTCCTTTACTGAATAATATTGTATTTCGTGAGTATATCTTCGTTAAAGTTTATGTCCTTATCCTTGTTTTTCCCTATCACATTATCGTTTACTTTTTAAAAATTGAGATCAAATTAATTGAACTTGAAATTGATCTTTTAACCATTTTAAAGTGTAAAATTCTGTGGTTTTTAGTATATTTCCAATGCTGTGCAACCATCACTGCTATCTCTATAGATTTTTCTAGTCTGGATATTTCATATAAATAAAATCATACAATATGTGATCTTTGTGTCTGGCTTCTTCCAGTTAGCATCATATTTTTGACATTCATCCATGTTGTATGCATCGATGTAGAGATTTTGAAATATGTTGTGAGAATATGATCCTAAGAAAATTTGAATGAAGAAGATGGCAGTGTGACTATGAAACTAATGTGAGACATATGAACAATGTTAACTCATATTGAGGACAAACAAGAAAATATAATTTCAATATCACAAGAGTAATAGCTACTAAATCTGTGTTGGTCAGATAAGATCTTGGATAATGTGAACAGTTCTGGACACTGGTTAAAAGAAGTTCATTGATAACTGCAGGTTATTTAACATTACAACACTGATGAGGGATACCACCAAGTAGAAGGAATGAGAGAAACCAGAAATGTGTAGCTTGCAGAAAAGTCTTAGGGGGACATATGGTAGTTCCTTTTAAGTGTCTAAAAGATTGACATTTCTTCCAGGGAGTAGATTTTCTTTTGGCTCTAGAGGAAGGAATTCAGATCAGATGGTGAGAGTCAGGAAAACAAAACTTTTGACTCAATAATAAATATTTGAGATTTAGACATGCCTAAAACTGGATGAGCTAAGGAGTTTGGGTTGGGACAGATGAGTGGGAGGGATGATTTCCCTGGTTCCTTGTAACTCCTTCATACCAGTCCCATGATATTCACTTACGCTGTGACAGTCGACCTCTGGGCAAGGCTTATTGAGGCCTTATTTGAAAAGAAGAGGACTGGCTTGTCTAACTCCATACTTGTCTTTAGTATCTTTGATTTCTGTTTGCAACAGATTATTTGTGCCTTGGAAAGGTAACTCTTGTGTCTTGAGAAGGTCTACACTTTCCTTGAGGTACTTCGTTTATCACATTTTGTTTATCATGTCTCTGGTCCACATCTGCCCTCAGAAAAGCCTCTGCTATCAGTCAATAGTATGAAACAGCATCATTTTTTCCCCCTTAGGGTTATTTTCATTTTGACTCTTGTTGTAGAATAAAAGGCTTTATTTCCTGGTAAGGGAATTCAGGCACCATGTGGAGATAACAGCTTTATTGGAACCATTTGAATAACCATCTTTCATATGCTTAAGATTAGGGAGATGCCTAATCTCCCTATGTTCCTTTTCTGGTCACCATATAGAATGCAGAAATATTACTTTACATTTCACCTAAATAGTAACAAAATAAGTGAGAGGGAGAATATCTAAGTACTCCATAAAACTGTCATTTTTAGTGTATTATGGAGGAAAACTCAGCTTTATTTCTGATTAGATGCCAGATTTAAAAAATGTTATTTCAGGAGACTTACTTCTCCATCCTTCCTAGTGAGTATATCTACTACAAACTATTTTTATACCATTTTGTAGAGAAATAGAGGAAAATGTTTACAATATAAAATTAGGTGGAAAAGCTATATACCAATTTGTAAATTATTTTGTATGTTTTCAAAGAAACAAAAAAGGGAAACAAAAAAAGCCGTTAGCAGTAGACAATATTAAGAAGTAGGATAATATTTGATATTTGTCTTCTTATTTTAAAAAATTCTCTATAATGTTTGTGTATTATTTTCATAGTTAGAAAAAGAATCCTTGAAAAGGACAAGCTATATATTCTCACTCTGGTACTATATTTGAACACCGTATGTTTCCTTCCTTTCCTCTACTACTTTGCCATGAAGATTTTCCATTTTCCCCTTCTCTCCAGCCCTCCTATCCTAACTTGTATCTTTGCATTTGTGCAAAGTCTCACGTTCACTTACGTATTTATGAATGAAGTTCACGTTGCACATGTGGACACTCTTCCAGATACACTATGAGGCCCATCAGTGGAATACACTGGATGTGGAAATCCTTTGTCACAAAAATGCCTTCCGATGTTACTGGATAAATAATCTAAGTAATGAACTTACCTCGCCTTTCTCTCCATGGGTCATGGAGGTGTGGGCATGGGTAGGGCCATGGACATGGTGCAGAGGAGGGATCTGAGAGGCAATCCGGTGAGCAAGGAGGAGCCCTGTTTGGCTGGCATGAGGTCTGTATGGTTTGTCTGGTGATAAGACCAGTGTATGACTATGGGCAAATATTTTTTATATTTGTTTCCTCTGTTTATAATGAAAAGTCTGGATCTTGAGGTCATTTCTGGACTTAATATTTTGTGGAAGTGTGTTATGGACCTTTTTATGAGTCTATAAATATTTATCTGAGATCCCTCCAGTTAAACTACTGTAGTACTTCTATAGAACTTACTGACTTTGAGACTTAACAATCAATAAAGGATGAGGTGGACATTGACCACAATTATGGAGGCAGATTGCTCTTTAGTTGCTCTTTCACTAACTGTAAAATTTGTTTCCTTACTACTATCTGCTGCATATGGGTGTGTATGATGGAACTCATAACATGCATGTGTCATACCTGGAATGAATAGTGTTTGTCAAGTCTAAAAGAGAATACACATGAGGAGGACTGCTTGAGTTCACAGAGTAACTGCTGCCCTCCTTGGTGCTGACAGCTATTCAGAGTCTGGGAAGGAATACAGTTGCACTACCTGTGAAGTGCTGTAGAGAGACACTTTCCAGCTACCAGAGACAAGAAGCAGTGGCTATGGAACGATTCTTTATTAAAGTTTGATGAAAGTGAGAATTTTAATTGAAGAAGGTAGTATTCAGCCATTAGGCACATGCTAGTATCATTTCAGAGCTTTTTAAGTACCTTAATTAGGGCTCTCAACAATCTTGTCATTGGAATAAGAATGTATATACTTATTTTAATTTGGGGTATCTTATGTTGACAATCCCTACTAATTTAATGTTGTTGATAAATTTCCCTAAGAATTCAAATTTTAAAAATCTACTTCTATGATCCAATATTTTTGGGGATTGTTTTTGCACTGTTCTAATTATTTTATATGCATTGATTCATTGAGTTCTTGTAACAACCAGCTAGGTAATATTATTGTCATCACTTAGCAGTAGAGGGACTTGAAGAAGTTTAGAGGAAGTAAAGTATAACTTACCTAAAGTCTTGCAGAGGAGAACACTGAATACCTATTCAAAGACCTCCGAGTCCAGAGCCTGAGTAACCCACTAACATCTGTCTCTCTCCCTGACTTTTGTCTATGTGGTATTCTTATGTCAAGTATTCAATTGCATTGATTATTGCAGAGGCTCACTCACGGTGCAACATTCTGAGTCCCCACCTGATTTCTGTGCAGCTGTGGCTATAAAGTGCCATTGCCAGCATTACTGGTTGGGCCTGCATCACTGAGTGTCCCTGCTCTGCTTGCCTTCTCCAAGGCAAAAGAAAGCTTCAATCCATAGGTAGGTATACAAAGACGTACAGGGAAGATGATGCCACTGGGGGCAACCCTAGCCAAGGGTGAGGAAGTCAGCGGATGAATTCCTTAGCCTCCCCAGCTTCTGGCAGGGCAATTCTCAAACATGCTAGTCATGGTTTCTGTGGAGGCTCCCGGTAGAATCGAGCCCTATTCATCCACATTGCTAGGCAGCTCATTAATGGTACCATTCGCTGCCTTTTATCCTTTCTCTGCTGCTCTCTCCCCACTTTCTCACTCTTTCCTTCCTAGGGATTTTTCTCAAGTAAACGACCTGTATCCATGCTCTTGTCTCAGGCTGTGCTTTCCGAGGAACGTAAACTAAGACAGTGTTATTATGTTTTATGGGTGCCTGGTTGTACACTCATGTAGTATATATTCTAAGTTATAATATAATCCCTCTCTACTATTTCCACGTAGTTATGAAGACCTATCAATTTTTTCTTCAAAATGTCAATTTTCTATTCCCACAACCCACCTTGCAGTCCAAGCCTTTATCATATTTTCCCTGAGGTATTTTTTTAGGTTTCTAGTTAGCATATGTTCTTCTATCATCTAAGACTTCCTGCATACTGATGCCCCATAAATTTTCCTCTCGCGTTGGTTTCATCTGTCACTCCCCTGCTCAAAAACCTACAATTACTCTGAACAATTTATCACATCAAGTCTAAATCCCTCTCTACAAGTTAAGTTGCACTTTCTTTACAAAATTCTCCAACCCTGATAAGCTCTATTGATTTTTCATGTCTCTGAATTCTTATAACACCTGTAATTTTGCCACAGAATTTAACAGATATTTATTACCTTGTATTATTCACATATTTTTATGTGTTATCTTTGCCCACTGAACTACAGGCTCCTTGATGTAATAAACTGTAACTTGTGGTTAATTTGCATTTTCTATAATCTAGCACAGTTCTAGGCACAAAAGTACAAGTCAGTACTTTTCAACTAGATAATTATTCATTTTTAGAGACTACAGAAGGGGAAAATTTGTTACTGATTTCACACATATATTTTCTAAAAAAGACAAAATCTAGAAGGCATATTGATTTGCTCAAATTCTCAAAGTAAGCAACAAATAAATGTCAGTTCTTTTAACTTTTAATTACGGAATGTGATTTTTACAATTCTAAGCAGCAAAAGTCAGCTTCAAAACAGAGCAAGATTTGCATGTGTTCTTAAACTTAGAGCATTGTTAAATATTTGACCATGTGGCTGAGATAGAAAGAAAAATGAAGGCCTTCTTATGGACCCTCTGAGGACTTTAACACCTTGGAGGGAGTTATTTTTAGCCAAGATGTCACTATTGTTTGGCCTAGTTTTAAAGGCATCTTTCAGTAAGATAGTGGAACCCCATCTTGATTAATATAAAAGGCTCTGGAGAAGGAATGATTTCATATTCCTAAATATCTTCCCCAATATTCCCAAAGATACATTTTCTTTTGGTATAAGTTTTCCTGAAATTTAAGCTTTTTTAGGGGTTCATTTCTTTATGGAAGTACATAACAGAGCTTATTTCAAACCGGAAAATAATACTAAAGAGTAAAAGATTCTAGAACTCACCGTACTTAATATCCTAATTTAATGTAGTGAAAGTAGGGGTGTGTGTGTGTGTGTGTGTGTGTGTGTGTTTTCATAGGGCAGATGGGAAAATATTTTGATAACGTATACAAAACTTGAAACCAAAAGCTCCATTTGATTCCCTTGGGAGTCTGTCCAGGTGTTTTTCCAGGCTAGATTTTTATAATTACTGAAGCATACTCCATTGCAGAGGTCCTAATAGAAGCATCTAAATCTTACTGTGCAACCTCAGGGAACAAAGATATTCTCTTGAAAACTTGATTGCTTTTCTATGGAAGCAGTTAGCTTTGATTTATATCACTTTTGAAGGGAGCTTCACTGAGGCTTTGAGTAATCCAATAAGGATCATATAATATACTCCCCTTTACATCTTGTAGAGTTGCTGTGTATGGAGCTCTTTGTTTATGATTCAGGAAATGGCCTAAAAGCTTCCTAGGTTCATCACTGTTCACAAATTTGTTCTAGGGGAAGTAATGGCCTTTTGCATTTTAATAAGCAGTAAATCTCAAGTATTACAATGCTCCAGTAGCAAGCTATCTTTGGCAGTGTGGATCTTTCCCTGTGGAACTTGCTCTTATTCAGCAGTTTGGATATGAAGATGATTCTTATCTCATCACTGTGTTTCCATTGGAAGACCCTGTACTGGGAAATGCAGCCCACATTTGTTTCTTCTGAAAATAGTCTGAGCCTCCTTCACGAGTACCTATGAGGGATATGAAAAATTTAACAGAAGCTCTATGAATGGCCAGAAGTTTTATTGGAGTTATACAACCTCATCTAAAAATACAATGATATGCTATTTTACATCATTTCCCTTTACACATTGATTACTTAAGTATTTGTAGTTAATCTAATATTCAGTGTAATGTCTTCGTTCCTGGGGATGACACAAAAATGAGTATGATAAAACCTCAGCTTATAACTACTTAAGGAAATCTTCATGTTAATAAGTTTCATGGAGTATACCACAGTGGGCCTTTTCTGAGTTTTATGACATGAATATCCTTCTAAGTAAGTTCCTTGGAGAATTTCTTTCTTTTAAGTAGAACTGTTATGACCAGGTATATAAAAGCCCAACTGTGTAAACCAGTTCTGTTTGAGCAATGAATGTGGTTTCCACACCTAGAAACTTCTAAAGGAAATTCTCATAAGGATAGGGTTTTTTTCACATGGCTCTTTGGCTGTATCCATGTGACTTGACATACCTACCGCAGAATGATGTAAGGGTCTTGATTGTTCTAATTTGATCTTATCAATTGCTTAACAATCAATTAGGTTGTGGTTAATTAAATATCCATAAGCAGATGTGTCTGTAAATTCCAATTTAATCACTAGCTCAATGTCTTTATAGCAAAACTTTCTCTAATGTTATGTGATTAAATTTGCTTTTTAAAATTTTACTCTATGAACATTTAAGCAGCTTAAGACTATGCAATATGATGATGATTTAAAACATAGTTAAAATATTCACAAACTATTGGCAGAAGAAACGGTATATAAACAAGTATTTTTCTAGATATATTAAAAGTATTGCATATTTCTCTTGGGTTCAATATCTTCATTAAAAAACAGAATTTGGAACTGTAATGAATCTTTTAACTGCAGTCTGAATTTTTTTTAATAAATAAGATGGAAGCTCTTAGAAGCAAAATATGTCCAAGATAGTGGCAGAGCTGGAATATAAGCATTGGACTTCTAATTCAGTTCAAGATGTACTTACTGAATTCAGTATTATATATATCAGGTGCTTTTCCTTTATTTTTGTGAGATGTTTTCTTCTGAATATTAATATATTTGAAGTGATATGTCCTGTAAGTAGTAGTAGTAAGTAGTATTAATATATTTTAAGTGATATGTCCTGTAAGTGACATTTCCCCCCACCTCCCTTCCTTCTACAACATTTATTGAGTGACTATTATCTGCCAGCCACTAGTTTACATACAGGTAATACAGACATGAACACAAGACAGTTGAAGTCTCAGTACCATGGAGATTAAATTCTTGTGGGGAAGATAGACAACAAACACATTTGGTCAAGAGATATATGAAGCAGCCATAAATGCTGTGCAGAAGTTTGAATTGGGTGATATAAAGGGACTACCTGGGTGTAGCTGTAGATTGATCTGGAAAGATGACATTCACACTGTGACAGGATTCAGGATCTACTACCCTAAAATATGGCTGCTGGGCATTTGGGAATACAGCAGAAGCAGGAAGGCCACTCTCACCTCCCCCTTCTTTCCTGCAGGAGGTCATAAAACCTTGGAAGGCCACTCCCCGACCTTCTTCCCTGAAGACCTTCATGATACAGGTGTCCTATCCTATACCTGGAGGGAGTGGACATCACATAAAGGCACCAAGAAGAGTCTGAACAAACAGACCTTGCTAAGTTCCCTTCAATTTGTCACCATTAGAGCATACTCTTTTGTTCTCCAATCGGACTTCTGCAAGACTGTCCATAAAAGTACACAGATTTACTTGTTTCTTTGTGTCTTCATTTCTGAAGTTTTTTACGTTACATAAAACGTATATTTAAAAAAACTAGCCGGGCGAGGTGGCGGGTGCCTGTGGTCCCACCTACTCGGGAGGCTGAGGCAGGAGAATGGTATAAACCCGGGAGGCGGAACTTGCAGTGAGCCGAGATCCGGCCACTGCACTCCAGCCTGGGCGACAGAGCAAGACTCCGTCTCAAAAAAAAAAAAAAAAAAAAAAAAAAAATATATATATATATATATATTAAATAAATTGTGATGCTTTTTTTCTTGTTAATCTGTCTTTTGTTATAGGGATCTCAGCCAAGAGCCTTGTAATGATAAGAAAGAGATATTCTTTCTCCCCCAGCTGAGATACCAAAAAAGAGAAACTATACACACAGACTCGGGGAGATCAACCCATAGGGAAAGAAGAACAAGGGTAAAGACTTGGCAGTGGGGACAAACCTGGAATATTCAAGAAACAGAGGGTGAATAAGCTAGTTTGTCTACAGCTGCACCATCCAGTAGAACTATCTGCAGTTATAGAAATCTTCTCTGAGCTGCCCAATACTGTAGCCTCTAACCTCATGTGGCTGTTAGGTACTTGAAATGTAACTAGAGTAAAGGAGGAGTTGGTTGTGATTCAAAGTGGATTGGAAATTATCAAGATATTGTACATAAGGCAGCAGCACAATCTGATTTATATCTTAACAATACCATTTTTGTTGCTAGGTAGAGAATGCTGCTAAGGCAGCAAGAGCAGAATAAGGAGGCCTGTTAGAATGTCATCATGATAACCAATGGGAAATATGACAGTGGCTTGGATCTGAATTGTACACTTTTAGGAATATCTTTTTACATGTGGAATTTTAGTACATGATGATGGAATAGATAAGGAGAAAAGAAGAATAACAAAAAAGGATCAAAGGAAACACCTAGGATTTTATTCGAGCAACTGACTGGATAGTGGTACTACTTACTAAGTGGTAAAGATTGAGAAAGTGCAAATGTGAAGGGATAATTATGTCGATTTATGATTATACTTATATACTTTTGGCTGTATTAGGTTTGAAATGGCTCTGATACATCTACCTAGAGATGTTACATAGTGAGTTGTATACATTATTATTCTAGTTTGAGAGGACAGGGCTGCATATATAGGAGGCCATGCATATTTATTATGTATATTATATATATAAAATAACATATATATGCTATTTATGTGTATATATGTACATACATAAACATATTATGTATATTATATATATAAAATAACATATATATGCCATTTATGTGTATATATGTACATACATATACTTTCATAAAATCTGAGGAAAACAGAAATATAATGGAACTGCTCTTTCTATAAAAGCAGACTACTATAGCATATCTGCTGAAGCAAATCAAATAAAGCAGCATTTATTATTAAAATAAATATCTTGACAATGTGAATGAAGAAGAAAATTCTTAGTAAAAAAGATGGTATTCTGTATATAAATGGAGGTTTTAAAGAATCAGCAAACACACCTTTCCCAGACATTGTGGTGGCATGCGCTGTGTGGAGATGGCAGGACAACCTTTTAACTCATTCTTTGCCATTCTTTCTTGCCTCTCAGTTCTTTGTCACCCATGCATTTGTACAGTACTGGAGATAGATGAGGTCTCCCAGAGAGATTCCATGACTCCATGTTGATGGTGGCCAGTGGGTGTCCAAGGGGCTTTGTGAGTAGCTACCTGTATCTCTCTCTTTTTAAAAATCACCTAGAAGTTTTGTTTTTCATTTTTCAATTGATAGATTTATCCATATGTATGGGGGTCCATGTGAAATTTTGTTATATGCATAGACTGTGTAATGACCAATCAGGGTATTTGGGATATCCACCACCTTGCATATTTCTAATTTCCATGTGTTGGGAACTGATACAGTCTGGCTCTATGTCCCCACCCAAATCTCATCTTGAGTTATAATCTGAATTGTAATCCCCATGTGTTGGAGGAGGGACCTCATGGTAGGTGACTGGATGATGGGGTTGGTTCTCCCATGCTTTTCTTGTGATAGTGAGTAAGTTCCCATGAGATCTGATGGTTTTATAAGGGGCTCTTCCCCCTTCACTCTGCACTTCTCTCTCCAGCTGCCTTGTGAAGAAGGTCATGTTTGCTTCCCCTTCCATCATGATTGTTAAGTTTCTTGAGGCCTCCCCAGCCATGTGGAACTGTGAGTCAATTAAATCTCTTTCCTTTATAAATTACCCAGTCTCAGGTATTTCTTTATAACAGTGTAAAAACAGACTCATACAGAAACCTTTTAAGTTCTTTCTTCCAGCTGCTTTGAAATATACAATACATTGTTGTTATCTGTAGTCATCCTACTCTGCTACCGCATATTAAAACTGATTTCTTCCATCTAACTGTGTATTTGTATCCATGAACCAACCTCTCTTCATCCCCCCAGTCCCCCAACACATACCTTTCCTAAACTGTGATACTTATCATTCTACTTTCTACCTTCATGAGATCAACCTTTTTTAGCTCCCACATATGAGTGGGAACACATGATATTTGTCTTTCTATGCCTGGCTTATTTCACTTCACATAATAACCTCCAGTTCTATCCATGTTGCTGCAAATGACATAAGTTCATTCTTTGTTATGGCTGAATAGTATTCCATTGTGTATATATACTGTATTTTATTTATTCATTTTTCTGTTGATAGGGCAATTTGGTTGATTCTAAATATTTGTTATTGTGAATACTGCTGCCATAAATGTGGGATTGCAGGTATCCATTTGATATGCTTTTTTTCCTTTGGACAAATACCCAGTAGTTGGATTGATGGATTGTGTGGTAGTTCTATTTTTAGATTTTTGAGAAATCTCTATACTGTTTCCCAGTGTAGTCATCCTTATTTCTTCTGGACTATTGTAGTAATATCTTGTTAGTTTCATTCTTCCCAAGATGTACTTTTTTTGTTAGTAGACAGATGGATCAAGCTCTTCTCCTGTTTAGATAAGCCATATTACCAATTGTAACTTTGCTACACCCTAGAAACCATTATGCTACCAACATAAGGTTTTGGTGTGTCTTAATTTTACTAAAAATTTGAAGATTATGAATAAAGGGAGGTTATATTTTAATACCACATAGCAAATTAGCTTTTCATGTTCTTACAAATACCATTATGGACTCTGGACTTTCATTAAGGGGTCTGCTGTATTTCTGTGGCTTTAAGCATCAAGCAGAGGTGTTAACAAAGTTACTAGAAGGGAAGGAACAACAGGTATACAGCAGGTAGTCAATAAATACTAGCTGAATGAATGAGTAAATAAAACATTTCATTTTGAGAAAGGCTACCATAATTCATAAGAAAATTATATTATGTCTTAAAAGACAGAAGCATATGTAGCCACTTCACTGGAACAGTGATTCTCAAAGTTGAGTGTGTTGCAGAATCACCTGAAGGGCTTGTTAAAACAGCTTGCTGAGCCCTCTCCCCAAATTGTCTGATATAATGGTCTAAGATGTAGAATTTGTATTTTCAATAAGTTTCTTGGTAATGCTGATGCTGTTCTTCTGAGGATGAGACTTTGAGAACCACTGCTTTAGAATAGTCCCCCCATCTAATTCCTGATGCACATGGAGCTTTGCTGCAATCTATCTACAGTCTACAACCTGTTCTATAGTTAAGATGACAGAGACACTCACTCAGGCCTGAAATGTATTGAGTGTTTCACAACTCTCATTATGCAGTATGTTTCTTAACAGTTCTTGAATTTTAAGATTATGCAAATATTCTGAGAAAAAGCCATCTAGGAATCACAAATTTCTTTATAATGTTTTAATAATGAGCTTTGTGTTGTATTAGGGTGATAGCTATAAAACAAAATAAAACTAAACAAAAGTCTTTCTTTTCTAGCTGAGGAATAATTTTACAGCTAGAAAGGCTATAACTATTGGGTCTGGCCTTTGATTTCAGTGAAAATTTTAATAACATGCTTGTTTAGAGTTTCAGCGTGTGCATTTTAATTTAAATGTCATAACACCATATATCTGCAGTTCCTTATCATAAGGAAAAATATGAAATGATTAAATGGGCCAGACCTTATTTATAAATAGAAACTTTCCCTTTAAACTATTTTAAATTATGCTTCATTCATAAGTAACAGAGCACACTAGAATCAAAAGCAAGTTACAATGGTGAAATATTGTCTTCATTTATAACAACTATCTTATAATCATTAGTGACCAAGATGATTCCTGGGTAACATTTATTGGAGTAATACCCAAGCCTTACCTGACTCAGCTCTTTTTTTTTTTTTTTTTTACAAGAAAATAATTGTTTTATTTTGAAATATACTAACTAAATTTATATGCATGGTAACAAAGTCTTTCGAACTTGTTAGAACAAGAGCATGGAGACAGAAGAGCTGAAGGGACTCTGACCTCCCAAGAGCTTGAATGCCAGGACTATGTGAGGGGCTTTTTCTGAGCTAGACATGCCTCTCTTCTCCATTGAAAGTTTCTTTCATATTGAACCATTCTATTTATTGGAGTTTTTTTTTTTTTTTTCCCTTATACTTTATGTTCTAGGGTACATGTGCACAACGTGCAGGTTTGTTACATATGTATACATGCGCCATGTTGGTGTTCTGCACCCAATAACTTGTCATTTACATTAGGTATATCTCCTAATGCTATCCCTCTCCCCTCCCCCCACCCTACAACAGGCCCCAGTGTGTGATATTCCCTTTCCTGTGTCCAAGTGATCTCATTGTTCAATTACCACCTATGAGTGAGAACATGCAGTGTTTGGTTTTTTGTTCTTGTGATAGTTTGCTGAGAATGATGGTTTCCAGCTGCACCCATGTCCCTACAAGGGACATAAACTGATCCTTTTTTATGGCTGCATAGTATTCCATGCTGTATATGTGCCACATTTTCTTAATACAGTCTGTCATTGATGGACATCTGGATTGGTTCCAAGT
The DNA here is from genome assembly GCF_037993035.2 of Macaca fascicularis. NCBI lineage: Eukaryota > Metazoa > Chordata > Mammalia > Primates > Cercopithecidae > Macaca > Macaca fascicularis. Next base: position 113,483,438 of record NC_088380.1, on the reverse strand, counting down.
CTTTGCTATTGTGAATAGTGCCGCAATAAACATACGTGTGCATGTGTCTTTATAGCAGCATGATTTATAATCCTTTGGGTATATAGCCAGTAATGGGATGACTGGGTCAAATGGTATTTCTAGTTTTAGAACCTTGAGGAATCTCCACACTGTCTTCCACAATGGTTGAACTAGTTTACAGTCCCACCAACAGTGTAAAAGTGTTCCTGTTTCTCCACATCCTCTCCAGCACCTGTTATTTCCTGACTTTTTAATGATCGCCATTCTAACTGGTGTGAGATGGTATCTCATTGTGGTTTTGATTTGCATTTCTCTGATGGCTAGTGATGATGAGCATTTTTTCATGTGTCTGTTGGCTGCATAAATGTCTTCTTTTGAGAAGTGTCTGTTCATATCCTTTGCCCACTTTTTGATGGGGTTTTTTGTTTTTTTCTTGTAAATTTGTTTGAGTTCTTTGTAGGTTCTGGATATTAGCCCTTTGTCAGATGAGTAGATTGCAAAAATGTTCTCCCATTCTGTACATTGCCTGTTCACTATTTCTTTTGCTGTGCAGAAGCTCTTTAGTTTAATTAGATCCCATTTGTCAATTTTGGCTTTTGTTGCCATTGCTTTTGGTGTTTTAGACATGAAGTCCTTGCCCATGCCTATGTCCTGAATGGTATTGCCTAGGTTTTCTTCTAGGGATTTTATGGTTTTAGGTCTAACATTTAAGTCTCTAATCCATCTTGAATTAATTTTTGTATAAAGTGTACGGAAGGGATCCAGTTTCAGCTTTCTACTTACGGCTAGCCAGTTTTCCCAGCACCATTTATTTAATAGGGAATCCTTTCCTCATTTCTTGTTTTTGTCAGGTTTGTCAAAGGTCAGATGGCTGTAGATGTGTGGTATTATTTCTGAGGGCTCTGTTCTGTTCCATTGGTCTATATCTCTGTTTTGGTACCAGTACCATGCTGTTTTGGTTACTGTAGCCTTGTAGTATGGTTTGTAGTCAGGTAGCGTGATGCCACCAGCTTTGTTCTTTGGGCTTAGAATTGTCTTGGCATTGCAGGCTCTTTTTTGGTTTCCTATGAACTTTAAAGCAGTTTTTTCCAATTCTGTGAAGAAAGTCATTGGTAGCTTGATGGGGATGGCATTGAATATATAAATTACCTTGGACAGTATGGTCATTTTCATGATATTGATTCTTCCTATCCATGAGCAAGGAATGTTCTTCCATTTGTTTGTGTCCTCTTTTATTTCATTGATCAGTGGTTTGTAGTTCTCCTTGAAGAGGTCCTTCACATGCCTTGTAACTTGGATTCTTAGGTATTTTATTCTCTTTGAAGCAATTGTGAATGGGATTCATTCATGATTTGGCTTTCTGTTTGTCTGTGATTCGTGTATATGGATGCTTCTGATTTTTGCACATTGATTTTGTATCCTGAGACTTTGCTGAATTTGCTTATCATTTTAAGGAGATTTTGGGCTGAGCTAATGGGGTTTTCTAAATATACAATCATGTCATCTGTAAACAGGGACAATTTGACTTCCTCTTTTCCTAATTGAATACACTTTATTTCTTTCTCTTGCCTGATTGCCCTGGCCAGAACTTCCAACACTATGTTGAATAGGAGTGGTGACAGAGGGCATCCCTGTCTTGTGCCAGTTTTCAAGGGGAATGCTTCCAGTTTTTGCCCATTTAGTATGATATTGGCTGTGCGTTTGTCATAAATAGCTCTTATTATTTTGAGATATGTTCCATCAATACCAAATTTATTGAGAGTTTTTAGCATGAAGAGCAGTTGAATTTTGTCAAAAGCCTTTTCTGCATCTATTGAGATAATCGTGGTTTTTGTCTTTGGTTCTGTTTATAAGCTGGATGACGTTTATTTATTTGCATATGTTTAACCAACCTTGCATCCCAGGGATGAAGCCCAGTTGATCATGGTGGATAAGCTTTTTGATGTGCTGCTGGTTTCGGTTTGCCAATATTTTATTGAGGATTTCTGCATCCATGTTCATCAGGGATAGTGGTCTAAAATTCTCTTTGTTTGATATTCTCTGCCAGGCTTTGGTATCCAGATGATGGTGGCCTCATAAAATGAATTAGGGAAGATTCCCTCTTTTTCTATTGATTGGAATAATTTCAGAAGGAATGGTAGCAGCTCCTCCTTGTACCTTTGGTAGAATTTGGCTGTTAATCCATCTCATCCTGGACTTTTTTTGGTTAGTAGGCTATTAATTATCACCTCAATTTCAGAGCCTGCTATTGGTCTATTCAGGGATTCAACTTCTTCCTGGTTTAGTCTTGGGAGAGTGTATGTGTCCAGGAATTTATCCATTTCTTCTAGGTTTTCTAGTTTATTTGCATAGAGGTGTTTATAGTATTCTCTGATGGTAGTTTGTATTTCTATGGGGTCAGTGCTGATATCCCCTTTATCATTTTTGATTGCATCTATTTGATTCTTCTCTCTTTTCTTCTTTATTAGTCTTGCTAGTTGTCCATCTATTTTGTTGATCTTTTCAAAAAACCAGCTCCTGGATTCATTGATTTTTTGAAGGTTTTTTATGTCTCTATCTCCTTCAGTTCTGCTCTGATCTTAGTTATTTCTTGCCTTCTGCTAGTTTTTGAATGTGTTTGATCTTGCTTCTCTAGTTCTTTTAATTGTGATGTTAGGGTGTCAATTTTAGATCTTTCCTCCTTTTTCTTATGGGCATTTAGTGCTATAAATTTCCCTCTACACACTTCTTTATATGTGTCCCATAAATTCTAGTATGTTGTATCTTTGTTCTCATTGATTTCAAGGAATATCTTTATTTCTACCTTCATTTCGTTATGTACCCAGTAGTCATTCAGGAGGAGGTTGTTCAGTTTCCATGTAGTTGTGTGGTTTTGATTGAGTTTCTTAATCCTGAGTTCTAGTTTGATTGCACTGTTGTCTGAGAGACAGTTTGTTATAATTTCTGTTCTTTTACATTTGCTGAGGAGTCCTTTACTTCCAACTATGTGGTCAATTTTGGAATAAGTGCGATGTGGTGCTGAGAAGAATGTATATTCTTTTGATTTGGGATGGAGAGTTCTGTAGATGTCTATTAAGTCCGCTTGGTGCAGAGTTGAGTTCCATTCATGGATATCCTTATTAACTTTCCGTCTTGTTGATCTGTCTAATGTTGACAGTGCTGTGTTAAAGTCTCCCATTTTTATTGTGTGGGAGTCTAAGTCTCTTTGTAAGTCTCTAAGGACTTGCTTTATGAATCTGGGTGCTCCTGTATTGGGTGCATATATATTTAGGATAGTTAGCTCTTCTTGTTGAATTGATCCCTTTACCATTATGTAATAGCCTTCTTTGTCTCTTTTGATCTTTGTTGGTTTGAAGTCTGTTTTATCAGAGACTAGGATCGAAACCCCTACCATTTTTTTGTTTTCCATTTGCTTGGTAGATCTTCTTCCATCCCTTCATTTTGAGCCTATGTGTGTCTCTGCATGTGAGATGGGTCTCCTGAATACAGCAAACTGATGGGTCTTGACTCTTTATCCAATTTGCCAGTCTGTGTCTTTTAATTGGACCATTTATCCCATTTACATTTAAGGTTAATATTGTTATGTGTGAACTTGATCCTGTCATTATGATGTTAGCTGGTTATTTGGCTTGGTATTGATGCAATGTCTTCCTAGCATCAATGGTCTTTACATTTTGGCATGCTTTTGCAGTGGCTGGCACTGGTTGTTCCTTTCCATGTTTAGTGCTTCCTTCAGGAGCTCTTGTAGGGCAGGCCTGGTGGTGACAAAATCTCTAAGCATTTGCTTGTCTGTAAAGGATTTTATTTCTCCTTCACTTATGAAGCTTAGTTTGGCTGGATATAAAATTCTGTCTTGAAAATTCTCTAAGAATGTTGAATATTGGCCCCCACTCTCTTCTGGCTTGTAGAGTTTCTTCCGAGAGATCCACTGTTAATCTGATGGGCTTCCCTTTGTGGGTAACCCAACCTTTCTCTCTGACTGCCCTTAACATTTTTTCCCTCATTTCAACTTTGGTGAATCTGACAATTATGTGTCTTGGAGTTGCTCTTCTCGAGGAGTATCTTTGTGGCGTTCTCCGTATTTCCCGAATTTGAATGTTGGCCTGCCTTGCAAGGTTGTGGAAGTTCCCCTGGATAATCTCCTGCAGCGTGTTTTCCAACTTGGTTCCATTCTCCCCGTCACTTTCAGGTACACCAATCAGACATAGATTTGGTCTTTTCACATAGTCCCATATTTCTTGGAGTCTTTATTCATTTCTTTTTACTCTTTTTTCTCTAAACTTCTCTTCTTGCTTAATTTCATTCATTTGATCTTCAATCACTGATACCCTTTCTTCCAGTTGATCGAGTCAGTTACTGGATCTTGTGCATTTGTCACGTAGTTCTCATGTCATGGTTTTCACCTCTATCAGGTCATTAAGGGCTTCTCTACATTGGTTATTCTAGTTAACTATTCGTCAAATCTTTCTTCAAGGTTTTTATTTTCTTTGTGCTGGGTTCGTACTTCCTCCTTTAGCTCAGAGAAGTTTGATTGTCTGAAGCCTTCTTCTTTCAACTCGGCAAAGTCATTCTCTGTCCAGTTTTGCTGGCAAGGAGCCGCGTTCCTTTGGAGGGGGAGAGGCACTCTGATTTTTAGAATTTTCAGCTTCTCTGCACTGCTTTTTCCTCATCTTTGTTATTTAATCTACCTTTGGTCTTTGATGATGGTCACGTGCAGATGGGGTTTTGGTGTGGATGTCCTTTCTGTTTTTTAGTTTTCCTTCTAACATTCAGGACTGTCAGCTGCAGGTCAGTTGGAGTTTGCTTGAGGTCCACTCCAGACCCCGTTTGCCTGGGTATTAGCAGTGGAGGCTGCAGAAGAGTGAATATTGCTGAACGGCAAATGTTGCTGTCTGATCATTCCTCTGGAAGCTTCATCTCAGAGGTGTACCCAGCCATGTGAGGTGTGAGGTGTCAGTCTGCCCCTGGTGGGGAATATCTCACAGTTAGGCTACTCAGGGGTAAGGGACCCACTTGAGCAGGCAGTCTGTCCGTTCTCAGTTCTCAAACTCCATGCTGGGAGAAACACTACTCTCTTCAAAGCTGTCAGACAGGGACATTTACATCTGCAGAGGTTTCTCCTGCCTTTTGTTTGGCTATGCCTTGTCCCCAGAGGTGGAGTCTACAGAGGCAAGCAGGCCTCCTTGAGCTGTGGTGGGCTCCACCCAGTTTGAGCTTCCTGGCGGCTTTGTTTACCTACTTAAGCCTCAGCAATGGTAGGCGCCCCTCCCCCAGCCTCACTGCTGCCTTGCAGTTAGATCTCAGACTGCTGTGCTAGCAATGAGGGAGGCTCCATAGGCTTGGGACCCTTCAGACCCTCCAGGATATAATCTCCTGCTGTGCCATTTGCTAAGACCCTTGGTAAAGCACAGTATTAGAGTGGGAGTGGCTCGATTTTCCAGATGTTGTGTGTCATGGTTTCCCTTGCCCAGGAAAGGGAATTCCCTTCTCCCTTGAGCTTCCCGGGTGAGGCAATGCCTCGTCCTCCTTCGGCTCCCTCGTTGGGCTGTACCCACTGTCCTGCACCCAGTGACTGACACTCCCCAGTGAGATGAACTTGGTACCTCAGTTGGAAATGCAGAAATCACCCATCTTCTGTGACACTCACACTGGCAGCTGGAGGCTGGAGGTGTTCCTATTCAGCCATCTTGGTGCCACCCTCCTGACTCAGCTCTTTACTCAGCTTATCATATTATTAAACTATAAGTTTGCTTTGGAATGAATACTGAATTAAACAACTATTTGTTTAGTAGCTCTCACACTTCAACAGCATCAGAATCACCTGCAAGACTTGTTGAACCAGAGATTCCTCGACTCCAACCTCCAGAGTTTCTGATTCAGTCCCTCTGGGTGGAACCTCCAAATTCATTTTGTACATATACCCAGGTAATGCTGACGTTGCTGAGAAATTTTGAGAATCCTATTCTAGGTTCTATTTGGGTAATTGTAATGTTCTGCAGATGTCAGAGGTCCTATTTATCTGTGGCTACTCAGAGAATATAGGCAACCTGACTGGAAATGTGAAAGTTCACTATTTTCAAAAGTGGTGGAGTTATGTTATCCTTCCAGAAGCAAACTTGGGAACTGTCTGTCCTATTCTAGTATCAGCTGAGGACGGATTTGACTTCTTGAAGTTGTGTTATCAGTCAGCATATGCACTTGGGAAGTCCTCTCTATAAGACCAGGTTTTCTGCCTCACTGGATTTTCTTTGTGTTGTGGCAAAATGGTAATTGTTCTAATCTCATTAAGTTCCTTGCTTATAGAATTTCAAGGTATTTCTTCTATTTACAAACTTATGGGTTTTATTTTAATGTCTTGGAAAGTGTACATTGACATAAATCATAATGAGAGTTTTGGACTAGGAGAGCTATAGTGTCAAACAGATCATTTCAGTACACTTTGGTCCATTTTGTTGTTTTAGGACTAAGAAGATGATTGACTTCTATTGTGTACTAAGAAGTGTACTGAGGTAAGTTTAAACATATCTTACGACAAAGGTCAAGTGGAAAAGCTTATGTCAATTAAGTAAAAGGGAAAAAATTAAGAAAACAGCAACAATGAAAATCTCCAATCCTTAACTGGTGTCAAAAGCTTTCTAAACTTTAAACCTGTCTACAGTTTTACTTTGTTGTGATACTCAGCAACTTAAGTGCTACTTTAATTACTTTCATTATTAGTGGCCTAGATCTCAGGTACTCCTTTCCTAAGTAAAATGTTCTCTTTGAGTATTTTAAATTCCCTCTTGCTAATTCTTTTCCTTGATGTTATCTAGTATAAGCTGAATTCAGTGAAATTTTATATGTCAATTGGTGTCATATATCTTCCCAGGTGGTGAGATGAATAGGTGGACAGACAGCTGTCTTTCTCTACAAGGAGGGAGTTAGGAAAAATGTCAGGCAAGATAATTATCTAAATGTTGCACAGATTATATTCAGATTTTACTCTTATGTAGCTCATATAGATTCAGATCTATTAATAAACTATCAGTGATTTTTCTCATGGTTTAGTTTTCCTTAGTTTATAATAGCTTTATTTTTTAAAGCTCCATTTTTGTTACTTTCACATATATAATTTAACATAATGACCGACAGTTCCATCCATGTTGTTGCAAATGACGTAAGTTCATTCTTTTTTATGGCTAATATATATGTTTATATGTTTTGTTTTTTTCCCATAGATAAACTATATCTCTTTGATATCCATAGTAATTGTGATTTGCTGAATTTCTGTAGTTTTCTTTTCCTTTTTTCTTTTTTTTGTTATTGTTGTTTTGTTTTCCATTCTACAATTTGGAAACTTTGCAAGTACTGATATTGTTGTAATTTCTCCAGCATCTACAATAGCTTGTTTCCCTGAGGTTAAAAAGTATATTTGGTGGCTGAGAAAAGGTTGGTGTTCTAGAGAAAGAAAAGTCAGTGTCTTTGGAAATTCTGTTTTGGTTTTATTTTCTCCAATTAAAGAAGTTTCTTTACTATTATGCAAGTGTCTTTTCTGGTACTCTACATATGTGTAATATATGATTTTATTCCCTAATTTCACATAGAAAAATAAAGTTGAAAATAGTGAAATTATTTGTAGCATATGTCCAACTGAAAACCTAATGGTGGATTCATATTAGATTGTCTTACATTTCTATTATTAGGCTACTATGTATCATGAAGCTCAGAGGTGTTTTTGTTTGTTGTTGTTATTGTTTGTTTTTGTAGCTAGCTTTTCATTAAATTCCCAAAAGCCATTAGGTAAAGGAATGTGCTATTTGACAGCTGTGAACATAGCCTTCTATAAGCTTTTATTGTTTGCTAAGGAAATTGCAGATTTGTGTTGCTGCTGATCTTCATCAAGATATATGGTAATCTGATTGCTAAAAGTAATGTTGATTCATTTCCTCTGGGCCAGAGATTCTCTTGAAATGTTCTCACTTTTTGATGATTGAATCGAAGATGTAATTGTCCCTGGACCTGGAGTTAAACCCAAGATGATCTTCATTTTTGTCTTTCATGTTTCTATTTCCTTCTTCTTTTATTAGCAAAATCATCCAACATATACTTCTCAGAAATACTAGCAATGCCATTCAGAGAAAAGATATTGAAATACAACTGATTCGCCTTCTATCTCCGAACAAACAAGGAAGTTTGGTGCTCAATAATTATTCTTCTGAAATGCCTGAGGTCAATTGCAGACTGATTTTTGTAGATGAGGGCAAAAAAGATTCTTACTCTCAGCTAGAGGGAAATTCTTTAGAGCTAGCCCAGACAACCTCGGTAAAAGTCAAGCTGGCTAGACTAGATAGAAGTTGGTTCAAAAGTAAATAATTTTTCTTCTTTCTTACAAACCAAAACAAACAATAAAAACAAACAAACAAATATCTTGTAGAAATTCAGCCAACAATCCGCTCCAAGGTCATTAGCCAGCTATATAGGAACCTTTTTTGTTTTTGTTTTTTTTAGCTAGAGATAAAAACAAGTTGCAAAGTTATTGTAAACCTTTCAAGTAAGTCATCTAATCTATACTTAAACAAAACCAAGACATGTGTACTTTGTATATATAATTTTGTCTTATCAAATCATTTGGATTAGTTTTCTTTAGTTATTGTAATGATAGGTGGTTTTCAGTGATAAAACTTTTGTTTATAGAGTGTTTGTCAATCCAGAGGAAACTTTCTTCAGATCTATGGAAGTAAAGAGAGAAAACTCAGGGAAGACAATTCTATCTCCCAGGTCATACATAGCAGGTACCAGAATCTAGGCTATGTTTGCCAACACATATTTCAGTGGAAAGTTTGAATAGTTGGTCTATTACATTGTGAAATTTGCTTAAGTTCTCCTGTGATATTCCCTTCCTTCATAGAATACTAATAGCCTTTTCTTCCTTTTCTCTTCTGCATATATGTGTTATTCTTTTCCTGAGTTTATTACCATAGCAAGGTAAGAACAGCTTATTTTTAGTACTACTGGTAAATTAATTAATTAATTTATTTATTTATTTTTGAGACGGAGTCTCACTGTGTTTCCCAGACTGGAGTGCTGCCACGCCATCTCGGCTCACTGCAAGCTCCGCCTCCCGGGTTTACGCCATTCTCCTGCCTCAGCTTCCCGAGTAGCTGGGACTACAGGCGCCCGCCACCTCCCCGGATAGTTTTTTGTACTTTTAGTAGAGACAGGGTTTCACCATGTTAGCCAGGATGGTCTCGATCTCCTGACCTCGTGATCCACCGCCTTGGCCTCCCAAAGTGCTGGGATTACAGGCGTGAGCCACCACGCCCGTCTGGCAAATTTATTTTTAACATTCCTTTGAAAGAAGAGTGAGGATGAGGCATTTTAGAATGAAATATGCTAGTCATCTATGATCACTTGTCCTGCCTTTTGCAATTCTGAACCTATTCTCTTTAATGGTTATGGAAATGCCTTCCTCGATACTATGCTTAATTTCTATTGTTACACCTGTCCAATTTATTTTTTTAATAGCAGCATCTGAACAAATTTGGGAAATGAGGAACTTTGAAAGATCATAAAGTTTAAGGAATAATAGTTTATTATTATCTTTTTGATTCACATCTCTGGAACATTCTGATAGATCAAATTTGGTAAAGAAAGCCATCATGTCATGGAAAATTGAAGGGTTAAGGAACTTCAACAATAGACAGGAAGAAATGACTAAGAAGCGGAAAGAACTAATGCGATGATATTATTGTGACTGTGACCTCCAGGACAGAGCAAAGGCAGAAACAAAATCTTGGAAAGCAACTGCATTAAAAAATAATAATAATAATAGGCCGGGTGTGGTGGCTCATGCCTGTAATTCCATCACTTTGGGAGGCCAAAGTGGGTGGATCACCTGAAGTCAGGAATTGGAGATCAGCTCGGCCAACATGGCGAAATCCCATCTGTACTAAAACACAAGAAATTAGACGGGCATGGTGGTGGGAGCCCCTAATTCTAGCTACTCAGGAGGCTGAGGCAGGAGAATTGCTTGAACTCAGGAGGTGGAGTGAGTGCAGTGAGCCGAGATTGCACCACTGCACTCCAGCCTGGGTAACAGAACAAGACTCTGTCTCAAAATAATAACAATAATATAAACTACATTTGACTCAACACAATTATGAACATTTAGATAGCTATACATAAATGATCATCCTTATTGTTCACGCAATCTGAGTGATGCTTACTCAAGTTCACATCATTTTTTTCATTGTGGAACACAAAGAACTCTGAGAATATGATCTCATGAATACAAATTACTAAAGTTTGCGGCCAAGATGAAAGGAACACAGACAGATGGTGTTCTGACCATTTAAAATTTAGGCTTTTTGAGGTCTCTTTTTTGGTAGTGTTTAAAATGACTGTATGTACTCCCTAGCCTTCTAGGTTAGTGAATTCTGTCCCTTGGGGCAGTCAATGATCTATTTTACCTGCATGTGCCCTACTGCCATGTGACCAGACTTACCTGCCATGCTTTGTACACAGTAGATGTGGAATAATTATACACTGAATTGAAGTCATTGTGCCTAATCTATTCATAGAAAACAGGAGTAAGCGATGACAACTCATCAAAACCAAGTAGCTAGTGAAGAGTTTGATCTTATTCCCTTATTTACATTTGATTATTAAATACTTCAAAACACATATGGTCATCATATGTTGAACCATCTAAATTTGAAGTGACTAGCTGGTTTTTTAACTTCCATCAGGATAAAGCATGTTTCTGACAATTCTTCTGCAGCTGTGGATCAGAAAAATTCCTGCCATTTATTTTTCTGTCATACTAAAATCTAACTCATGATCTAAGATTGTCTTTAGTACTTTGAAGGAAATCGCTGAGGAGGATTTGGCCAAGATCTTCCTGTCAGGCAATAGCCTTTTCCCTTTTCCATACCTTACACCTTCTTCCATATCGTTACTCATATTTATGTACATTTTTGATGTGAGATACTTGTGATGCATTACTGCATTACAAGTTTATCAACTCCTTCATGACAGGCACCATAACTTATGCATTATTGTATTTTATGCAGCATCCATCAGATTGTTTTGCAAGTAGAAGTTTCTCACATATTTAATGATTGAATAAGTATTGTCCACTGAAAGATTTGTCCATTAGAGACAGCACTGGGGAACAGTCAAGAGTTTACACTCTAGAATTAAACAGGTTTGAATCCTGATTTCCACCCCTTCGACATCTTGGGTTAATCACAAAACTTCATCAAAGCCTCACATTCTTGTGAGTGTTAAAAAAGGACATAATGCAGATGTCTTAGAGCAGTGCCTGGTTTATAGTCAGTGTTCTGTGGATGTTAGTTTTTGTTCTGCCTTTTCTATGGCAAATCTTATTTTCTGGCTAAACAAGCTACACTGCTGGGGCTTAGGAAAATCTGGGATTCCATCTTCCTTCCAGATTTCCATGATAGCAATGTAAAACCATGCCATGGATATCTTTTATATCAAGATTTCAGTAGGTTCAGAAGAACTAAAGAAAGTGTTTATTGTGAGATATTCTGCCAGTATTTTAATTTCACTGTTTTTAATGAAAGAAGTATTGAAATGTTGTCTACGATGAATATTAATAAATACCAAACGGATTGTGGTGGCACTCAGTGTTATCATCCCAAACAAGGCCTTGTCAATCACTTTAATTTTATGAAGTTCTTGAAGAAGCTATGCCCACAAGGAACAATGAAAAATGAGATAGCATGGGCTGTTTTATGTGGACTTGGCTAGTAGTCTGATGCTGCAAAGTTGAGCTCTCTGGTCAGCTGTGTCAGAGAGAAACTGTCTCAGGTGCATGACCAGTTAGTATTCTACGTATCGCCTAAGACTTAATTTCATTCTTACTCAGCAGCTAAATCCCCGTAGGTGAAAACTCCCAAGGGACCAAGTCTACGTGCGAGAAGAAGGAAGAAGAGGACAAGATGACATGGCCCTAAAGGGTCTTGGCCTTGTTTACCAATCCCATTCCCTGGAGGCCTGTGAGTTTCTGCTCAATAGTAAATGCAGTGAAACAGTGTCCTAAATGTGACCAAGCCTATTAGTTTTCTCCTCTCAGGAGGGAGTGGTGGGGCAGGGGATTGCAATATGGGGAGAGAGGAAAGACATCTCTGATTTGGGAAGTGAAAAGGCAGATTTTTCTTCCCATTAGCGGTTAAAATGAGTTCTCTTATGAGATTAACCCCTGGTTTTAGATATAAAGTAGTGTGACACACAGATGTTTGCATCATTACTGATATGTAACGGTCAAATCAAGTTTATTATCTTCAAAGAAATTGTAAAGTATTGTGCTCTCTTTTTCTTTCTAATAGCTAAATGTCCTTAATATTGGTCTTGCTCATTTGTACATTTGTTTTCTTTACTATTAATTTTTACAGTACTAAAGTATTATCAACAGAAAATACCCTAATGACCTCAAGTAATTTGTGAATAGTTTTCCATATTTATTAAATGCATCCCTGCATGTGCTTAAATAAGGATTTTTATGTATCTTTAAGGAATTATAACACAGGAAACATTTCTCAATATTTTGGTTCATAGATTTTCTGGTTTGTTTGTTTATAAAATCTATTTATTTTAAGACACTAGAGAAACCAGACCCATTTAATTGTGCCATGTATTCTTTAATTTTTACCTGTGGAAGCCTTAGCTTTACAATAGCTAATAATTAGAGGGAAATTTAATATTAACTAATTAGGAGTAGTTCTGATAAATATTATGTCTAGTTCTAAGTATAAAAATGTGGATTTCATGATTCTGGATTAACATTTTAATCTCATATAATAACTACAGCAATATTCAGTTATCAGATAAGGAACATTGTGATATTTTGAGTTTTTAAGTGAAGTAACGGAGTTGTAATTGTGTCTGTGGTAATACCAAAAAAAAAAAAAAAAAAAAAACTCAAAGGGCAGGTGGTACTAGAAGGAAACTACCATTTATTCTACCAATTGCTAAGTGCTAAATCAATGAAATTATTCATGTTATCCTATTTTACTCTGTCACTAATCCTGTACTATTCAGTTACTTTTCAGAGGAGGAGACTGGTTTGTATGGAAGATAAATAGCTTGCTCAAGATCATTCCAAGAATTAGTAGCAGAAATGGAGTATTAACCCGAGAGTTGTCAGGCTTCAAATATAGTCTTTGGGTGTTTTCTCTGTACCTAAAAATGTAACACTAATGTGACACAAACGTTGGGGCTTCTTCTTTTTTGTTGATGGGAATCTTTCTACCGTGATGTGAAGAAATTTGGGCTGGCCTGCTGGAAGATAAGGACATGAGGTGAGAAAGGTCCCAGCTGTTCTAACCAAGTCATCACAACTACTCCAGCTGAGGCACCAAGCATATAAGTGAGGCCATTCTACACCACCGTTGAGGCTGGATCAGAAGACCACTCTGACCAGTCTACACAATTATGGATAATAAAGACATATAATTATTCACCATTGTCTTACACAACTAAGTTTTAGGGTGACTTACACATCAGAAGCTGACTGACACACATGAAGTCGTTTTTGAAGTGATAGTATGAATTCAATTGTAAGCAATGTTTTAGAATTATTACATTGGAGAGAACTGGCACAATTGAAGTGAAAGGTGTTAACTTCAAGTTCAATGATGACAACCTATAGAGTAATATATTACGTATCAATATTTTTCACATGCTTGATCACTTTTAATCCTTATCACTCTCTCATGAGGTGAATATTGTTCATCTCTCTTTTACAAATAAACTGAAATTCAGAATGGTTAAGCAACTTATCTAGGCCACAGACACTTAAAAAGTGGTGTTGGCAGGATTTGAAATCTCAGGGGGCTAATTTGAAAGTCTTCTGTGTTGCTTTCAAACTGCCTTAGGACAGAAGTCATGGAAGAGTGGAAGAAGTGATTTGAAGAGGAGAAAGTTTACAAGCAGATTTGCTTCGCTAAAACTGTCCCCTCAAATTATGAGAATCTGTCACCTTCTGATAGGGAGGCTTTTGCTAAAAATGATGGATCAGTGGAAAATATCCTGTAGTAAAGTTCAAGGAGATTATGGGATTAAATTAAAAAGAAGAAAAAAAGTAAAAATGAGATGGAAAGCAAATGCGAGAAGAATATTGAAAAAAAAAAAATCACATCACAATTCTTGTTTCTGGGTCTAGTAGCCAGCCTAAGGAGTGGAGAGAGGAATGTGAAATGTCAATGTGACAGTCTCAACCTGGGATTTAAAGAAGGGTATGGCTGGCAGATAATAAAAAAGAATTAAAGAATCTCAGTGATATTCTTATAGCAGTCTCTTCATTAGCCTGGATACCTTGTCTTGGACCATTTAAATTCTCCTTGTGCCTGATAGACTTAAACTAATTTTGACTAGCTTATTATGAGCAGATGTTCGTGTCATATATTAGCTATGATAAATTCACTTTGTCTCTCTTTCTCTTCTATTCTAGATGAATTGAAAACAGTATTGACAAAGTTTAACTTAAGCTTATAGCATACAAATGGCTACAAGCTTACACATTATAATTTTTGAATTATGTGGTTAAGAGTTATCACTGGCAGAAGCGTCTCAAGTCAAACCTTGCTCACAGGAGGGAATAAACCCATCAGGAGCAACATCTTTGAATCATGAGTATGTTAATGTGTGTATAATGGCAACGACCTTCTCCACTGAACACCGTATGAATAGATCGTCGCTTAACCAATGAGTAATATGGCATAAACAAATTAAGAGTGGTGTCATATGACTTCACAGTCAAGTAACCAGAATATAATTAGTTTGATTTAATCTTGAAAGCAAATTCATTATTGCCAAGACAGTGATTCAGTGCTCTGTGCTAAATGAACTAGATGTGGATGTTTAACAGTCAATTTGCACCATGTGTTTTGTAAAAAAAAAAGAAAAAAGATCCAACTAGGGTTGTGAGGAAACTCTTTAACATTTCAAAACTAAATGGGAACTCTTGGGTTTTTAAAAAAGCAAATAAATAGAAGTGTTTTGTAGTCATAGCAAGAGTTAGAGTAATACTCCATGTAAAGCAACCCTGTCTTTGTAGTAGATTTATATCTGTCACCACTAGTTCACAATCTTCCTTACTACATCTAAGATACTAATGATTTGAGTGCCATGTGGAATAACTTAATGAACTACACATGTTTAGTGGAATTTCATTACCAGTCTTGATGCATTTCAGAGTCTCTTATAGAAGCTCTCCACTATTAAACTTACTGTGAAAATGTATTGAAAAATCCATGGTGTATATGTGCCACATTTTCTTAATCCAATCTGTCACTGATGGACATTTGGGTTGATTCCAAGTCTTTGCTATTGTGAATAGTGCTGCAATAAACATACGTGTGCATGTGTCTTTATAGCAGCATAATTTGTAATCCTTTGGGTATATACCCAGTAATGGGATGGCTGGGTCATATGGTACATCTAGTTCTAGATCCTTGAGGAATCGCCATACTGTTTTCCATAATGGTTGAACTAGTTTACAATCCCACCAACAGTGTAAAAGTGTTCCTATTTCTCCACATCCTCTCCAGCACCTGTTGTTTCCTGACTTTTTAATGATTGCCATTCTAACTGGTGTGAGATGGTATCTCATGGTGGTTTTGATTTGCATTTCTCTGATGGCCAGTGATGATGAGCATTTTTTCATGTGTCTGTTGGCTGTATGAATGTCTTCTTTTGAGAAATGTCTGTTCATGTCCTTTGCCCACTTTTTGATGGGGTTGTTTGTTTTTTTCTTGTAAATTTGTTTGAGTTCTTTGTAGGTTCTGGATATTAGCCCTTTGTCAGATGAGTAGATTGCAAAAATTTTCTCCCATTCTGTAGGTTGCCTGTTCACTCTGATGGTAGTGTCTTTTGCTGTGCAGAAGCTCTTTAGTTTAATGAGATCCCATTTGTCAATTTTGGCTTTTGCTGCTGTTGCTTTTGGTGTTTTAGACATGAAATCTTTGCCCATGCCTATGTCCTGAATGGTACTACCTAGGTTTTCCTCTAGGATTTTTATGGTATACACCATGGAATACTATGCAGCCATAAAAAAGGATGAGTTTGAGTCCTTTGTAGGGACTTGGATGCAGCTGGAATCCATCATTCTTAGCAAACTATCACAAGAACAGAAAACCAAACACCGCATGTTCTCACTCATAGGTGGGAACTGAACAATGAGATCACTCGGACTCAGGAAGGGGAACATCACACACCGGGGCCTATCATGGGGAGGGGGGAGGGGGGAGGGATTGCATTGGGAGTTATACCTGATGTAAATGACGAGTTGATGGGTGCAGCACAGCAACATGGCACAAGTATACATATGTAACAAACCTGCACGTTATGCACATGTACCCTACAACTTAAAGTATAATAATAATAAATAAATTAAAAAAAAAAATAAAATAAAAAAAAAAAAAAAAGAAAAAAAAAAAAAAAAGAAAAATCCAGCAAAACATTGAACATTTATGCTGCCTTACTAGAACATAACAATAAAATTTCTTAAATTTGTATAGCTTTTTACATTTTTGTCATGTTCACATGTCTGCTCATTTAGTCTCACATGGACATAGCCTAGGTAGGGGGAGATGAAATTACACCCATTTACACATGAGGCAACTGAGACTCAGACATAATGTTCCCCGTTTATGGTCACTCTGCCAAGAGGAAATAAAAAGAGGCATAGAAGTCAACTTGTCTGATTTTAAGTGAAAGATCTCTATAAATTCTTACATTGCTTGTTTTCTGTGGAACTAAATACGGTTTTTACTCATCCAAATAAATTACTGAAAAGTCTTTATGAAAAGACATCTAAACATCATTTGAGATTGATAATGGCTATGAATAGTTCAAAGCATAGAGTTTATGTATTTCCTGAAATGTTTCTAAACCTTCAGTTTGAATTCCCAACGTATACTCTAGCATCATGTCAAAACTATTCTTAGGTAAGCTTGATTCCATTTTCAAAAATTGATGTCACCTTATAGGTTCTAAGAGGTTGGTGGTTTGTTTATTCAGGGCAAAGCCAAATGTTTTGATCTACAAAATAGACCTGCAGATCTTGTGAGAGCAGCTCTTTTGAGGAGATTTCAGAGTTAGACCATCTCATTCCCGTCAGTTAGATACTTTAGAGAAGATAAATGAAAAGCAGTCTGTAACTAAGAACAAATTTGAACTTGGCAAAAAGTCATATTTTATGGTCAGTAACTGAGATGATTTGAATTTGAAGACACAATTACACAAAAACAACCAGATATTGGGGCAGATTGACTAGAAGACACTTTGTATTAATGTTTTCAGATTTTTCCAAGGCATCCTTGGTATGATTCCATTGACTTTAATAGAAGTTGCATGTTTAAAGCAAGCAGTCTATAAAAATTCAATAATGGGCTATAAAAACCATTATAGCTCTTCTGTCAGTTGAATGAAATATACTTGATGGTTTCAACTTAGAGCTCAGAAAATCACATGCTGAAGAAGAGACGAATTGAAATTGTTTTATGACAGTGTGCCATTATTTAATTACTAACACTTGATATGTATATAATAGAGCTTGAATAAAAGAATTAGAAGTATTTTTGACAATTAGATACAGGAGTAGATATAATTATTTTTAGAATTCTCTGATACCTATAAAAATCCTCACAATCCAGGTACAATGTAAGTGACAAATATTAGCATTATTAGCCTAAAATTATTAGCATAATTTTTCTTCTTATTACATATCTTTTGTATTCTATAACTAGTGATATCATTTAATTTAATATCCAGGGCATATTTTCAAAATACAAATTCATAGGTCAATATTCAGCCATTCTGAATTAGAATTTCCAGGGCTGAAGCTTGTAATTTTTATTAAAAAGGAGAAAAAATGTTTTTAGGAGAGTCCAATAATCAGCTTGGTTTGGGGATTCATTGGGTAATTTACTGATAATTTTCTGTTCTCTATTTTGACTCCGTTTTGTCTCCCCTAGACTTTTCAATTTTACTCAGTAATGATTCCCCAAGGACCCCATTTTCATTGATAATTCTTATTGTCTGATCCCCTTGACTCCCCCACATTTTGTTCACTGTTGCTTCCCTCAGGCTCTTAAGCTTTCTTCCACTATCAGAATCTTGCTTGTTCATCCTCACTGTCATTCTCTCTTTCTCATATCATTTTCTTTACCAACTTTGAGTTTTACAAAGCTCCTTATAAGAACTACTCAGGATTGGCCGGGCGCGGTGGCTCAAGCCTGTAATCCCAGCACTTTGGGAGGCCGAGACGGGCGGATCACTAGGTCAGGAGATCAAGACCATCCTGGCTAATCCGGTGAAACCTCGTCTCTACTAAAAAAAAAAAAAAAAAAATACAAAAAACTAGCCAGGTGAGGTGGTGGGCGCCTGTAGTCCCAGCTACTCGGGAGGCTGAGGCGGGAGAATGGCGTGAACCCGGGAGGCGGAGCTTGCAGTGAGCTGAGATCCGGCCACTGCACTCCAGCCTGGGCGACAGAGCGAGACTCCGTCTCAAAAAAAAAAAAAAAAAAAAAAAAAAAAAAAGAACTACTCAGGATTTCCACTTTCCTACCTAGACTTGTAACTTGAGTGTATATGGAACTAAAAGCAAAAAACACCAAGGCCCAACTTCCCATTTTTGAGTAATATTCCTAAACAAATAAAAATATGCACAATGATTCATCCACTCATTCATGTTCCAATGTGTTTCTGGATCTCATACGATATCTTTGGTATTGTACT
The DNA here is from genome assembly GCF_037993035.2 of Macaca fascicularis. Taxonomy (NCBI): domain Eukaryota; kingdom Metazoa; phylum Chordata; class Mammalia; order Primates; family Cercopithecidae; genus Macaca; species Macaca fascicularis. The sequence goes on along the minus strand of NC_088380.1, from coordinate 113,464,694 downwards.
ACATTCTGGGGATTCAGCAATAAACAAGATACACACAGTTCTTGTCCTCCTGGAAACTCTATTCTATTAATAAAGACAAAAACAATTCATTAAGCAAATAATTTCAGATAGCAGTAAGTGCTTTGAAGAAATGTACTGAATGGTAAGATGTTCATGTCAGCAGAATGAAAATGGCCAAAAATTGAGAAAAGTTTGAATAAATAATGGTGAATCAACCCGAGGGAATATTATTCAGTTACTGAAAGCTGTAAATATCAAGACTTTGCCACTAAACCTGGAAAATATTTGTGGTGCAATAGTCAGTTAAAAATATAGGACAAATTATAGATCATTATATCTCTGCAAAACATATAGAGAAGAAAACAAAATTGGAAAAAAGTCCGTTTTTGATATCATATACTCTTCATAATTGCAATGTTATTTTGGATTAATCTATTAAAAAGCATGAAATTTGAAAAATATAGTTTATTTAATGTCTTGTTAAGCAGAAGAGTTCTATTACCTGGTTCATCTATACACTACAGCACTTGATTTTCCATAATGATAAACTTGAGGCTTTGAAGTACATCTTAAGTCATCAAGGAAAAGATAATACTTTACTTCAGTCTAATTTTGTGCTAAGTATACATTATTGTGGTTTAATTTTTCATAATCAGTGATATATGCATGGAATTAAGTAGGGTAATAATCTATTAACCAGAATATTTTATTAACCAGAACACATCATTTCCCGATACCCTAGATAAGAGAGTTATTTATAGGCAAAAATAAATAAATTAAACCTCACGTTCTGACTGCTTTTTGTTAACCTTCAGTTTCTTAGGGGATGTTAGTTCTACATTAGAATCCTGCAACGGTATCTGGAGAGGCATAGAAATCTGTCTCTCTCTCTATTTCACTTCTAAGTAACAGACAGTTATTGAGTGAGTGCTCTTTTCCTGTTACTGGAAATTGAGAATTGGAAATTGTTAAATATATTTTAAATATTTTTTTGTCTGAACATACATCAGTTCATTCAAAACATACAGCATTTTTGTAGACTATGATATCAGTGATTATAAAGATGCATTGCTGAATTAAATACAGCATTTGTGGAGGAAAATCAATAATTATATTAAATGTCTATTGAAATTTTTAGTCACATCCCAATTTTAAAAAATTAAAATGTGATTTAGAATCAAAGAAATATGATACATATTCTGGAGAGTGTTCCAAAATTTGTCTGCAGATGATTCAGCTATAATAAAATTCCAGCACTGATTCTGGGCTGATACTGGAAGGTAGCTGTGGCACAGGACAGGACCCTAAATAGTGATCTATGAACCACTCCATTCCGAGGCAGACATTTTACCAATGTGTGGTGAAATGACAAAAAAAGGGGGGAATACTCAACTTTTCACAACAATAAATTTATTTAAAAAGTAAAATGTTCTTTCTTTTGTGAACTGATGATGATTGGAGGCAGGCCTTTTTTGTTTGCATTTTAATGTTCTTGGCAAAAGAAATATTAGTGATGCTATGGTGGCCTCCCACATATTTTGGAGAAGTTTTCGAATCCATGGATGAAGATAAGTGGTCTGGTGGGAAGAGCAGTGGACTTATTGTCAGGAGGACTGGGATTGATTTGGCTCTGTCAATTAATAGCTATGTGTTCTTGAGCATGTATAAGTCTCAATTCCTTCATTTGTGAAATAGGTCTGGTACCAAGTGCATAGGCAATACTGCATTCATGACATAACTTCTAGTTTCTCACATGTATTCCTGCTCCGTAAATACAACTAGTTACTTTGGTTGACTGTGTCTTGTTAACTATGTTGTTTAATTTCAGTTTTGAGAGAGGGTTAGTCAGCCACCCAGTGCTAACTTATCTTTAAACCTCGAAGTTCCATTTGTGCCCATAAGCAATCCTCAGTGTACCTTCTTGACCTTCTGCAACAATACTGTATCATATCATTACCACTTTCTTATCTCATCTGAACTCTGTCATTTGATTCTTTCAGTGACACAATGGACTTCAGTGACCACTAACCAACATGGATTACAGCGTGAGCATGTGGTACAGAAACCACAAGTTGTCAAACCTGCAAATCATAATTTGGTCAGTAAGAATCTAGGATCCTGAAGAAGACATGAAGAGAAATGACTCTTTAAAATTGAAGTAGGAGCAATCATTACCTCTATCATTTTGAACCAAAAAGGTCTTACACTATGTAATGTTAGTGCAAAAGATGAAAATCGGTGAGTTCAACAATATTTTTATTGGAATAAATTTTCTTGTGGAATGTCAATTTATTTTTGAGTATGCAATCTTGCCAAATCGAAAACTCTCATATATAGTTCTTTTAAACTTGATCTCTTGGCATGTCAAGCATTCTCATATTACTCTTTTAAAATAAGATCTCTACCTAATACTGGAAGCATTTATCTCAAATTCAGTATTTAAATTACTACTTTGAATGACTGCTGAAATTAATCTAATATCAAGTCTATATACCTTTATAATTTTTTTTTATTTTGACAACATGGTTTCATAAGCTATGATTAGTTCAGGGATTTTGTGGGCGTAATGTACAAGATAAGCAGGGAGAAAAGTTTTTTGACTTATCAAAGCCACATTTTGAGAAGTAAGGAAATGCAGCTTTCTTGACTGGCATCTGCATAATTATTTGCACAATTTTCTGAACTGTTTGACAAGTTCTCATTTGTCTTTAAAATAAAAGGACTACAGGGAGAACACCCTCAGACCTTCGAGGCATTTAAAAAATCTTTCATGAATAAACACTACTTCAGCCAGAGGGGAAGAATTGACACCTTTTGAATTTTTAGATCATATCATAATGCTACTACTCCAAATCCAACGAAATTTTGGCTCTAAGGGACATTTTGACATCATTCTTACACACTCTGAATTAACATTTAAATATTTATGCAATGTTTCAGTCTAGAAGAGGAACTGTAAGACTTCCCTGAATGAGAGGTTAAGCAAAGGTTATGATGTTACAAATTAGAACTAAATAGGACACTGATACTGAGAAACTGGGATCCTGTTAGTTAGACTAATAATGAATCAAGTCAATGAGACAAAAGGTCCCTCAAGGTGAGGTTTGCTAAAGTCTGAATATAAATGGCCATATTATTATTAATGCATCCATTCATGAAAATGCTATAATACTAGTTTATGGCACAGAAAAGATAGAATATGAGTCACTGTGAAAGTGTGAATAAAAAAGAATTATTCATGCTTCTCAATTCAAACAAAATTTAATAAAGGGGTAAAGAAGTTTGAGTGTGCCTAATGTGTAATATATTTCTCTATCTTTTCCATACTGAATAAGGGTTTTACATTATTTTTTATTTTCAATGGGGGGTAATCATATCAGTTTATTTTAAAAGAAAACATAAAAATAGTTCAACAATTCCAGGACCTATTTGGAACACTGCATTGTAACATATCCTTTTTTATTAACTGTTCTCATGCTCGTGGTACATTTCTCCTGATACACTCTGAAAGAATAAAATAGTGAGAATGACTATAATGATGTTTTTGTTCTTCCACCCAAAGTTTTTATCCTTGCTCTTAAGTGTAAGTGAAAATGAACTACTTTCCCAACCTATACTTTTGAAGACATCTCAGAGTTATACAGAATTAAATTTGAACATTGATATGGTTTGGATCTGTGTTTCCTCCCAAATCTCATGTTGAATTGTAATCCCCAACGTTGGAGGTGCAGTTTGGGTGGGAGGTGATTGGATCATCGGGGCAAATTTCCCCTGAGTGATGTTCTCATGCTAGTGAGTGAGTTGTCATGAGGTCTGGTTGTCTGAAGTGTGTGGCGCCTCCACTCCCTTCCTCCTGCTTTGGCTATGTACGTTGTGTCTGCTTCCTTTTCTCTTTCTGCCATGATTCAGTTTCCCGAGGTCTTCACAGAAGCCACTATGCTTCCTGTACAGTCTGCAGAACTGTGAGCCAATGAAAACTCTTTTTTTTATAAATTATCCAGTCTCAGGTATTTCTTTATGGCAATGTGAGAGCGGACTGATACAAACATTTTAATCACTTTGTTTCGTTTGTTTTTTAGAGACAGAGTCTCACTCTGTTGTCCAGGCTGGAGTGCAGTGGCTTGGTCATGACCCACTGCACCCTTGAACTCCTGGGCCCAGGCAATCCTCCCACCTCAGCCTCTCAAGTAGCAAGGACAACAGGTGCATGCTACCAAACTTAGCTAACTTTTAAATTGTGTGTGTTGATGGGCTTGCCATGTTGCCAGGGTGGTCTCAAACTCCTGACCTCAAGAGAGCCTCCTGCCTTTGCCTCTCAAAATGCTGGGATTACAGGTATGAGCCACTGTGCCTGGCCCTTTATCAAATTTAAATATATCTTTATTATTTTGTTTCATATCCATATTTGAAAGATTATCATTTTGTGCAATTTATCTTTGTAGAAATGATATACAATGATCAAATGTGTTGGAAGTTAAAGGTCTTCTACTAGGTTTGGAGCCAAAGTAAAAAGCTGGTTGTTGAAATGACCATCTTCACCTTAAGTGTATTGAGTGAAATAATTTTATATGAAACTTAAAAACAAACCTATCTTGACCTCAAATTTGATTATCTTTCTCTGCGATGCTATAAGAAGTCATACTGTGCTGAGAATGATATTGTTGCAGTAACATTTAATGTTGTTTATTGAAACTTGAAGTTTAAAAATTGAATTAGATTCATATTGTTCTGCTTTGGTAAACTTTATCTGGAATCTGATGCCAATAAAATTTCTACAAATACTCATTTATGCTTTCTGATGTTTTAGTAGATAAGCCTGGACACACATAAATTTTAATATACTACATATCAATTATTTGTCTCACTCTTTCTAAAACAAAAAATTTAGATATATTTAGGCCCAATGAGAATATGCATGTGAATGAACAGTGTAACCGAGGTGAGCACTATAAATATTCACCATGTATTTATTTGTATTCATTTTGAGCCAGGTTCTGCATTATGTAAATATAATAGTGTACTAAGCAGATGAGGTTTCTGACTTCATGGAGTATACTATCAAAAATTATAATGGGGAACTTTATTAGTAATAAATAATTTATTCTGAAACTAGTCAAAAATATTGTAAACACTTTTATGATAATGGATCTTTTAAATTTTATCTCTCCAGTGTCCTACTCAAAGTCTTCAGATTTTGAAAGTCTTTGGATTCTCCATGTTAAGAAATAAAAGTTCCCATGAAAAATTAGTAAAGTGCATATACTAATAATGATCAAATTTCTAATGATGTTACCATAACCGTTTTCACACATTGAATTTAAATTGATGAAGTATTTTCTTTGACAAATATGTTTTAAGCATTTTGGAATTGTTCATAAACTTTGGCAGAATGTCCCAGATTGGACACCATATACCATACAATTGGACAGAATACAAGCTAGGCATTGCTTATATCTTCTCGGATTCCTTGTTGAATTGGCCCTGGTCTTTATTAGTCTGAGAATTTAGAATTTTCAGAACTCTTTTTTAGAGATACGGTTTGTCTTTCCTCACATTCCTTCACTTCTTAAGCGCCCCTCCACACCCGCCACTGACTGGCTTCTGACTTAAACACTCCACGCATAATCCAGGTATATAATCCAATCTAAAGGGACATTTTCACTCTTCATGAACCAGCTTTAGGATTTGATACAACTGACAATCCCTAACTTCTTGAAAACTTCTCTTTATTTGAGTCTTACAGGATTTTCTCCCATTTATCATGTTCTTCCTTCTGTTCTTCTTTCTCCTTATTTCTTATCCTATCCATGAATAATAAGATTTTTTTTCCCCCAAAAGACTCACCTTTGATCCACTTCTATTCACAACATGTATGCTCTCCTTAGTAACTCTAATTTGCACTTATCAAACACAATTTACAATTCTGGAGGACTCCCAAATCAACATTTCTCATCCTCCTGGCACCAGACCCATATTCCCCACTGCTTTCTGCATATATTCATATGGAAATTGTGCAGGTGCTTATCTATAGCTAAACTCTGGGCACCGAATCTCCTTACCTCCTACAAACATACCCAAACATGCACATAGACAACCAAAACTTGTTTCTCTTCTGTATTCTTAATCTTTCCTATAGGAATTAGTATTAAATTATACTTGACTTCTCATTCTCTCTAACTCCCTGACCCAATTTATCACAAGGACCAGTTGGAACTATCTTTTATATCTGCTATTTACTCTACATCTTCTCTAATTTAGTTTATCTGCTTCCTTTCTTCATTTCACAAACCTTAAACTCTGTATTAGTTTGCTAGAGAAGCCATAACAAGGTACCACAAGCTAGGTGGCTTGAACAACAGAAATGTATTGTCTCACAGTTCTGGAGGCTAAAAGGTTTGAAATCAGGGTTTTGGGAGAGTTGGTTCCTTCTGAGGCCTGTGATAGCCATCTTCTCCCTATATTTCTTCATCTTCCCTCGACTGGATGTCTATCTCTTTGTCCAAATGTCCCCCTTTTATAACACTATTGCTGTTGGATTGGGGCCCTCCCTAATGATCTCACTTTAATTGTATTACTTTTATTAAATACCTTCTCTCAATAAGGTCATATTCTGAGATCTCAAGTGTTAGGATTGTCTCTCTCTTTCTCTCTCTCTCTCTCACACACACACACACACAAACACAGATGCATGCATGTGTGTGTATGTATTTTAGAGGATGCAAGTCAACCCATAAGAAGCTCCTACTATGTGTCAAGCACCGTTATAGATGCCAAGGACACCATGTGTTGGGAGAGACTGCTATTTCATGGAGCTTAAAATTCAGGTATTGGGGATTTGTCTCTCTCCATGAATTGGGAGAGACAGATGGCACATTATCCTTAAAAATGAACAAAATAATTTAAGCTGGTGTTAAGTGATATGGCTAAAATAAAACAAGGGGATAGTGTCTCTGTTTTAGGAATTCTATAGTAACTTTCCACCTCTCCTTGTCCCCCTCACTCTCTCTACTCTGTGACATTGCCTTTGTAGCTCAGTCATAGCATTTAGAACTTGAACTATAAGTTACCTGTGTACATGTCTGTCTTTAAAATCACTGAGCTCCCGAAGGGCTCATGCCTGTATCCCCAGGACATGCATAAAGCCTGGCATGTAATGGGTTTCCATTAAATGTTTGTTGAATGAATTTATTTTCTAATCATTACTCTGTGACATGCAGCAAACTCAAATAGGAATAAAAACCATGAAAGCAATACTCTTTAAAGAATGATGCTTTTTTTTGTGTTGTGCACTGTAAATGTAAGAGTGGTAAATAAGGAGGAGCCCCTCTGGTCTAGATATCTGTACACATAAAGGATTTATTAGCTCAGGGCTTTACGATGATAAGAGAATAGATGAACTCACACTGCAGAATAAAAACAGTGGAATAATGTTAGTTACCTGTATAGTTACTTATTTATTAAATAAATACACTGTTAAGCTCTTATATGATTGTCTGTGTTTTCCTCATGAGGTATTGGTAGGAAACTTAGCCAGGAGTGGTTGAGTCAAATATTGTCTCTCCTGTAGTCCAGCCCTTATTTTTCTTTTTGGGTTGTTCTGGTACTTATGGGCATCCTCGGTATGTCAAGCACAATTTGGTCCTGCTATGTCAGTGACAGTAGTCTCCCCTTCTCCACAGTTTCACTTTCTGCAGTTCCAGTTACCCGAGGTCACCCATGGTCCTAAAGTTGGTGAGTATACTATGAATTTACTACAGTAAGATATTTTGAGAGAAAGAGAGAGGGACCACATTCACGTAACTTTTGTTATAGTATATTGTTATAATTGTGCTATTTTATTATTATTGTTATTAATCTCTTACTGTGCCTAATTTATAAATTAAACTTCATCATAGGTATGTATGTATAGGAAACATCATGGTATATGTAAACTGTGGTACTATCTGTGGCTTCAGGCATCCACTCAGGGTCTTGGAAGTTATTCCCTGAGGGTAAGGGTTGGGGGGTGGCTGGCTACTAAACAAAATTTTCTCAAAATGTTTTCATGTATCTGCTTAAAGTTTACTCTTGGCACATGATTTTTTATTAATGACATTTCCAAGTAGTCTGTTTCTTTCTAGTAAAGGCTGTTATTTGAATATCAGGATTGGTTTTGGTGCCTCTTCACTGTGTCCTTATCTGACCTTTTTTTGGTGGCGAATGGGATATAATTAGAACAGCTGGAAAAGTAATCAAAGGAACTTCCACCCAAGGGGTAAGCTGAAAAGTACAACTCCATTGGGCAAAAATTTGAGCTCCAAGGCAATGTCTGTGTCTGCCTAAATGTCATAGAGCCTCTCTGTCCAAGTATTGCCTGGTCTCACCCCAGGTGACAGTGTCTGCCTTTCCTCCTCACGGGATTACTAAATGATAGATGCAAAAGTACTTAGAACAGTTAAAAGTGTTATGTAAATACTAATAGGAATATGACTATGATAACTTATCTAGGACCAAAGACTATATATAATGAGCTAGGTTGAAGACAGAGCATGATTTGAATTTCTGCTGTGAGAGACTGTTTCTTCGTCCTGAGTTTGTATATTTTAAAAATGGAGAAGAGGAATATGATTTATTTATTTATTTATTTTTTTAAGCCACCCCCTGACAACCTTGTTTCTGAATGTTTTTTGATACACAACCAGAGGAAGGAGTAGCATGAAACTAGAGTAGAGATGTGGCATGGAGACTGGGGACACGAAGCCAGGCAGAGGAAGCTGACATAGTGGAGAGAAGGAAGAGACAGAAATGATGAGAGAGCAGAATAAAAAGTGGTTAAAACCTTGGAGGTTGTAGGGTGACGAGGTCTTAGGTGGCTGCAGTTTACAGAAGAAATGGGTTTGGGGAAAAGGGATTTGATTAGGTGTTTTTGTAAGTAAAAATTGGATTACCTTTAATGTCCCTTTGAAGTCTGAATTAAATATTGGATTTCCTTTTTAATTATATGAGAGCTGGATTTTGCTCCCCTGACTTCTTTTCCACGCATGGACTATACAATGTGGTGGTTGCATTTCATTTTTTGGTTTCAGATAAATAGGTAAGTACAGAATAAGTCTTTTTCTAAGAATCCAAATGTAGAGAGTTTGGCATTTGAATTTTTCAGTTTCAACTTACCTGTATTACTAAGCTCTAACATGTGGTAGTCACTTTTAGATAATAATTGAAGTAAAATAGGAAATATTGAGATTAGGACTCTAAGAGTAACTGGTATTTCCATCATGTCTATTTAATGAGAAGTACCAAGTAAAGAAATACGTAGATGGAAATTCAGAGCTTTGGGAGAAACATTCCTGCTTCCAGGCCACTGGGGTGTCATTTAGTAAATTGCTTCTCCAGCACTCTGACTGGAGTTGCCAAATTTCTATGAATTTAGGATTCAAGTCAGAAGAGGAATCCAATCTATTTCAATTATTAGCCTAAATGGTGTGTCTGGCTGCGTCCTTGTGACGAGTGGGTTCATTTATGCTGAATGCCACCTATGAAAATTGGTCTTGGTTCACTGCCTGTGTCTGCAGGTCCAATCTCTAATGTGTGGAAGTCCTCCAATCTTGTTTTCAATCTGAAAATCAAATACTGTGATTTTTTAAAGTAGTAGTGCCTTTCCTGTGACAGAAATACGGATGTGTCCATGAAGATGGCGTGAAACAAGTATGTGTTGAATTGAAGAGCCTTTTGCCCTTCATCTCTCTCTTTCTTAGACATAAAGACACCACATTCCTCACATTACTTTTTTTTTTTTTGGCTGTAACCAGTTTTAGCCACTGATAAATGTAATTAAATGTTGCTGGAGCAGTAACACATTTTGATATTTTCATCAGAATTGCCTCAATCTGAATTAGTTTATCAAAATAGCTTGCATAAGTCGGAGTCCTCAGGAAATGAGGAGGGGGCGAAGTGTCTGAGAAAGAGGAGGTGAGCAGAAGGGCCAGCGGAACAGGAGAGAGAGGGAAGGAGAATCAGGGAAAGAATGGCTGTGGGGAGCTAGTGAGGAGGCAGGGTGAGAAAAAGGAGCTCTTTCAAAACCAGATCTGAGATCAATCTTTTCTTAAACAAGTGAGTAGAAAAGAATCCAGCATATGTGTGTGCGTGTGTGTGTGTGTGTGTATGTGTGTGTATAGCCAGCATATATATATATATTTTTTTACATTAACTATGCAAAGATTTTCTTTATTACACGACTACAAAGAGTTTTAGTACAAACTTTTCTGTTGATGATAATTAGGTTGTTTCCAGATAATAACCAAGTAGAAACTAAAGAAAAAAAAAGGAGAGAGAGAGAGAGAGAGAGAGAGAGAGAGAAATCCTTGGATTGCATCCTTACTACATGTAGAGGTAGATTTTGAAGAATTCATTTCAGTAATTCTTCACATTTATAAAACATATCTGAAACTGGTTTCTGATGGTTTAGTAGAAAGAATGATAAAACAAAGCATTTATTATCTGTTTTATTCATTCAGGGTTCCTTTTATTCATATAGAAATGCAATGCTAAGTTCTGATGTTCCTATTGAAAATAGAATCTTAGAATGCATGGGAAGAAGACCCTAAGCATTTTATTTAATTTGATCTGAAATCCATATGCTGTCACTTAGAGACATCAAGTCTAAGAACCTGGTGGGTATAAAATGTGCTCTGCATGGTTCTATTTAGAAAGATGCCTCAAATGTGAGTTTTCACAAGTTCCACAAAACACATTTTCACACCAAATTTGATACAGACATGTATTACGACATCTCCCTATTGCCATTTGAATATAGAATGGAAAAGTTTCCCTTGAGTTTGCAAGTGTGTTTCAAGTATAGGTAGAGGAAAGTACAAGCTGTGTTAACATCTGCCACTTGAAGCTGCATTGTGGCATTTAGACTTTGAAAGAGATTGTGTTAAAAAATCTGTTTTTCCTTAATGTAGATCCAGTGGAGTTTTACATATACAAAAGAGAGTCTCTGATGGGTTCTGTCATTAATTTGCAAATTACAAATGACTTCATCTATGCATATACTCCTATTTTCTCTGCCATGAGTCACATTGTACACGTATTTTAACTTATATGTGTTAAAGTGTGCGGGCAGTCTCGGTGGTTCCGGGACTTTCGGTTGAGTGCTGGCGTAGTGGAGGAGAGCCCAGCCTGGCGCATGTGTTCACATGCACACTCAGGAGCACCCACTAACACGTCCTCACTGATCCGTAGAGACTGGTATGGACATTTCTTATGCAAACCATACTCAGGCATTACCTAAACATGTTATATGGTTTAGATTGCGTGAGAAAGCACTAATTTAAGTTTTTGGTTTTTACCTTGAGAAAAGGTAACATATTGTAAATTCACATAAAGATACTATTCAGGATAGTGGCAGCCCTGGGTGAATGAAGACACATTTTACTCTTCTTTTTACATTTCTGTTTTACTTGTTTTATTTTTAAAGTATTTTAATTTTGTATTTTCTATATTAAAAGGCAAGAAATGTATATACGTAAAGTTCCTCAATATTGCCAGACATTTAACACATTTTTCTGGAAATCCTGAAATGAGACTTCTCTAGGAGCTGCAATAGAAGCCTGTTTTGTGGAAAAAATGAGCTTGTTTGAACAATATACATGTGAATTTTAGATTAACACAGATTGCACGTGTAAGCAATACCCCCTGATGTGGGGTTCTAAAAGATGTAGACATGATTACACTGTTCCATTGATACCAGATTTTGACTTAAGCCATTCAAAGTTGAGTGTACATGTGGATGCAAAGCATGTGATTGTGTCATGCATGGGCAGGTGCCTGTGAAATCACGAAGCTCTCTGAGGCATACTGGAGGAGAGGTACATCTGTTGCAATGTCTAAGGTTTCTCCAATTACATCTTGGTTAAATAGTCAGTCATTCAGCAAGTATTAATTTAGCATTCATCGGATATCTGGGGAAGAAGAACTTGCTGGCCTTGATCCAGATCTTTTTCCTGGGCTCACAGTGTGCATTTCCTAGCGTTGTCAGTAACCACATTTCCCTCAAGATGGCCAGATGAGCATGCTGTCTGGCCAGCCAGCAGCTGTCTTCCCGACAGCACAGTCATCTCTAGTTACAGCGCTAGGCCCAAGCCACAGGAATATGAAACGAAGGAATCCATATTCAGTATGGCACTTAAATGAATTCTCGGGATATTTTCATGCTGCAGCAATTAAGGATTTCAATCTATTGTGAACCTGTTCATTTGATTTGGGAATTCAAATTTCCAAAACTTTTGGACAGTTTAGTTTCTATCTACAATCTGATGTAAAGGTTTGGGATTTTAACTACATCATATAAATGTGTGTGTATATTATTGTATACACAGAAAAAATGAAAAAAGTCAGATATGTCATTTCTACAAGATAAGAACAGTTAATAATTCAGTGTGTATCCGTGTATCCTTCCAGACTTTCTCCTATGCAGATCTATAAGAAATGTATTTTCTAAACATGAGGGTATGATATATGTGCTGATCTGGAACTTGTTTTCGTAGTTAACAAAATTTGATTGATATGGCTTGGTTCTTTGTCCTTACTCACATCTCACCTCAATCCCTAGGTGTTGAGGTAGGGACCTGTAATTCTCACTTGTAGAGGGCGAGAGGTGATGGGATCATGGGGACAGTTTCCCCCATGCTGTTCTCGTGACAGTGAGTGAGTTCTCACGAGATCTGACAGTTTTATGAGTCTGGCCTTTCCCCTGCTTGTGCTTTTCTCTCTTGTGCCATGTGAAGAAACTTGCTTCCTCTTCACCTTCCACCATGATTACAAGTTTCCTCTAGCCTCCCCAGCCATGCAGAACTGTGAGTCAACTAAACTTCCTTCCTTTATGTTAGGTTAGTACAAATGTAATTGTGGTTTTGACCATTAAAAGTAATGGCAATTACATTTGCACCAGCCTAATAAATTACCCAGCATCAGGACTAATGCAATGATGAATGTCATACCAATTAATATTATCTTTACAATTGTCTTCTCACCTGTATAATATATTTGTGTTTGTCTTTTGAATATCATTAATACTTACATTCCCTGAAAATGAAAGTTTACTTTTTAACAGAAATCAGTTATACTCAGACTTTGCTAGTTGTTGGTAATTCATAATCTTGCTTCATATATTAATACAAACTGCTAAGTTTTGTTTGTCACATTGTTCCTGAGGCTAAACTCTTAAATAATCTCTGAGATGAAAAGCTCTAAAATTCTACTTTATATGGTAGGGAGACCTCGTATAATTTTCATTTTAAAATGTTTGTGTGCATTTTTTTAAAGTACTGCAATGCAGACCTGCCTTTTCTTTCTGACTTTCACAAACTTGATTTTCTGAGCAACTGGGAGTTGTGTTTACCATTCAAGTGGGCATATTCTCTCTCCATAGTCCCAGGCTTGGAGACCACTCCTCTCATGTCCAAAGTAGTGCAGGTCCCGGGAACCCTGCAGCTCTTTTTGACCGGATCACTTGTGTTGAGACTTGGTGCGCAGCAGGCTCAGGTTGCCTGGGCTTATAGTTTCTTTTTAATCAATAGTTGGCATAACTGTAAATAGCCATTATTTTGCCTTCTAATAAGATCCATTTATGTTAAATGGGAATGCCATTTCACTTTCTGGAAGCAGTAACATTGTCTGTTCCCCAAGGCACTTTGTGTTAAAGGATTGAGTAGAGAGAGAGAAAACACTTTTTCTTTGATCCTGTGGAGCTGTTCATATTAAGAGAGTAGACATTCACATTATGGAATTTACCTTTGCTTGTACTAGGATTGGCAAAAACCTTACGTAAATAGGCAGGTTTCCTGAATCCAACCTCTGAATCTTCAGATAGGCGACTACTCCATGTCTTATTGCTGTTAAGAAGCAATCAGTCGGCCGGGCGCGGTGGCTCAAGCCTGTAATCCCAGCACTTTGGGAGGCCGAGACGGGCGGATCACGAGGTGAGGAGATCGAGACCATCCTGGCTAACACGGTGAAACCCCGTCTCTACTAAAAAAAATACAAAAAACTAGCCGGGCGAGGTGGCGGGCGCCTGTAGTCCCAGCTACTCGGGAGGCTGAGGCAGGAGAATGGCGTAAACCCGGGAGGCGGAGCTTGCAGTGAACTGAGATCCGGCCACTGCACTCCAGCCTGGGCGACAGAGCGAAACTCCGTCTCAAAAAAAAAAAAACAAAAAACAAAAAACAAAAAAAACAAAAAGAAGCAATCAGTCGTTCAGAGTCCACCAACTGATTTTCTTTCGGGTCTAGAGGTTCCTAGCAGGTTTCCAATGACCTGCAGTAATTATTTGCTGGCCGGTGTGGTGGCAGAGATATACACAAACACACACACACATACTTATTATGTTAAACATATATTTGATCATTAAAGCCATGTCTTTAATATTTTAGGCATTATACTAGATACCTAGTATTTATGATCTGATTTAACCCCATAATCTGCAATAAAGTCATATTACACTAGAGAAAAAAATCCAAATTTCATGTCAGACCCTACAAAACCCTATATGATCCAGACCCTACCTGCCTCAATCAACTAAATTCCTATCACTTTTCTTTTTGCAATATCCAGTGGTGGTCCACTTATTCTCTGTGTTTGCTATGTTTCAGGCAATGCTTCACACTTTCTATCTATTGACTCAGGTAATTTATAACCCTCACACTAGCCTATGGATTAGTAGTATCATGAGTCTTGTGTTACACCTGAGAAAACTGAGGCACAGAGAGGTCCTCTAAAGAATAAATTGTGGCCAGGTGCAGTGGCTCACACCTGTAATCTCAGCACTTTGGGAGGCTGAGGCAGGTGAATCACTTGAGGTCAGGAGTTCAAGACCAGCCTAGCCAACACTGGTGAAACCCTGTCTCTACTAAAAATACAAAAATTAGCAGGACATGGTGGCATGCACCTGTAGTCGCAGCTGCTTAGGAGGCTGGGCAGGAGAATCACTTGAACTCGGGAGGCAGAGGTTTCAGTGAGCCAAGATTGTGCCACTGCACTTTAGCCTGGGTGACAGAATGAAACTCCATCTCACAAAAAAAAAAAAAAAAAAAAAAATTGTGAGACCAGGTTTCAAATGTGGGCAGATGGGCTTTGAAAAATGAATTCTTAACTGTAACACTATATAACATGGTGTTGCATTCTTAAAATATTACAAAAGTAGGTGATTTCAGGGGCCTCTAGGCTTAAAGTGGTAAATGTATGTGAGACACTTAAGTACCCCTTGGATGCAGCTGATTGGCATAGAAGTGCTTGACCTTCCGGCGACTGAGTGAATGCTGACATTGAAAAGGAAGGGAGGACATGATTTCCATTTTTTCCTTCCTGGTTGACCATTCCTCCATTCACAGTCCATTTCATATTTGAACATTAGATGAATGACTGCTTAAACAACATGTAATAATGTTGGAAGATATTTTTTCTCTTACCATCCCCCAAATACCTAGTCTCAAATAATTATTACCGTAGGTTCATTATTCAATTAGTATTCAGGCTGCCTAGTACTAAATTTATGCAGTGGGCAAGCTAAGCGAACATTTGGGACACTAACAAAGCAGGGGTCTTGGAAGAAAATAAGAAAACCAAAACAAAAATAAATAAAATTTAAAAAATTATTTAGGGCCGGGCGCGGTGGCTCAAGCCTGTAATCCCAGCACTTTGGGAGGCCGAGACGGGCGGATCATGAGGTCAGGAGATCGAGACCATCCTGGCTAACAAGGTGAAACCCCATCTCTACTAAAAATACAAAAAATTAGCCGGGCGTGGTGGCAGGCGCCTGTAGTCCCAGCTACTCAGGAGGCTGAGGCAGGAGAATGGCGTGAACCCAGGAGCTGGAGCTTGCAGTGAGCTGAGATCGCGCCACTGCACTCCAGCCTGGGCCACAGAGCCAGACTCGGTCTCAAAAAAAAAAATAAAATAAAAATAAAAAAATAAAAAAAAATAAAAATTATTTAAATATAAAGTTAATTTCAAATGGTACATCAAATAAGTCATCATTGTAGACAAATTCAAACCTTGTTGAACATCCATACAGTTATTTATGGAGGGGTGTGTGTGTACATATAAGATACTATAACTTCTTCAGTGGTTATAGTCTCTAAAACTTTAATCCTTCCTTTACCTGTAGGACTGCACCTCAATTAGAGGGGTTCAGGGAAGAGCAAATGTAAGAAGGACTCACTGTGAAGAATTAGCACCTGGAAGTGGTGGTCATGTCCCTGATGCAATAAGATTTTGTCAACAAATATATCTGCTTCAGGATGCCATAAGAGATGGCGATGTTTGATATTTTATGAAACTGTTCCCAAAGGGAACATTATTATGACCATACATATGACTTAAGACTTGCTTCATCACATTCCTCAAATATATTGGTTATATCAACATTTAACTTAGTTAAAATAATATAGCAGGAGTGTCTAAATTTAAATGAGTTTAAGATTGTGGTTAGAACAAATGTATTCAGTTAAAGACATTTAGAAGGTCTTTTCATGAGAGAAAAGCATTTATTAATTTTTCCAAGAACATCTATTTTATGCAGAATATAATGTGATAATAGAATTCATCTACTTTTATTATTAATGAGCTAGACTTGGAACTGTGGCTGATTTGGAGCAATATAGTTTGGGAAGCCAAATAAACCAATATCCTTTTTTTCAGTACCTTGTCTGAGAATCCCACTATCAGGTTCACATTAACAAGGGCATTCCAGAGGCCTAGCATGTTAAAAAATTTCAAAATTTTTGCGTACAACCTTAATATGTTTATTTTATAAAACCCTGCAAAATAGACAAAACCATCTAGAGTTTTCAAAAATTGGTCCCCCAACTAGGTAAATTCTGTCCTGTGGTAAATATATTTACACACAGATTATTATTTTACAAAACTTGCCTCATGCATAGTATATGCCCCATTTATTTATTTATTGAACATCTTTTCATGATGTTCAATAATATTCTTTATACCATTCAATTCACTAAATATTCTTTATACCATTTTAATGGCTACCAAGTATGCTGTTGAGTGTGCCTCATATTCATTCATCATAGCAAGTATTATTGGACATTTGTTTTCTAAATCTTTTCTATTATAAACATGCTCAAAAAAGCACTCTTACAAAAAAAACCTCTATTGACCTTCATGTTTATTTCTTAGCAATGAATTAACTAGATACAAAATTATGCACATTTTTAAGGTTTTTGACCCCAACTGCTAAATTATCCACCACAACATGTTGCCATATTCTCTGATAAGCTTTATTTTTCTTTTTTATGTCCACAAATAATACAGCTTTGGAGAAATGACACAAAACTTAGGCTGGAATGGAAACTAGAGGGAGTGTAGAGAAATTAAAGTCTTGCTAGTAGCATTGGTCTGCTTAGTATGAGCTGTAATAATAACAAGTATTGTCATTCTTCACATAAAGAACTATGCTAAATGCTTCGCATGTACTGTCCAGTTTGATTCTCAAATCAACCGTTTGAGACATAATTATTCCCTTTGTAAGTTTAAGATATTGAGGCATAGATAGGCTAATTGACTTACCCCATGTCAACCAATGTTGCTTTACCAAAATTTGAACTCAGTTTGCTTGATCGCAAAGTATATGCTCTTAACCAATATGCACATTACTCTCTTGGCTATTTTGGATGGACTTGTACAGTGTATACAGGTTTTGGTACTGGGTGCCAATTGGAATTGTAATTATAAAAGGGGGCAAATGGGACACCAGAGTATTGGGGCCATCAGCAACATAGGTTTTAAGAGGGCAGGCCTGATCTCATGTAAGTTAGATTAAATCTTCAAAACCTGAATTCGTAATCCATCAGCTAAATTGTGTGCTACTTAATTTTGTTGCAATGAGTATTGTGCCCTACACAGAATGTGCAAACTTTAAAGTCAATAAGAAAATAGCAGGCTGTGTGCTGATGCTGAGTTTGCATCTCAATGTGAAGGGAATGTTGTGAAGGCCAAGAAGACACTTATGCTTGTATATATGTTCTGTAATTCTTCTCTGAGGTGATGATTAGAATGTGTCATTTAACAACAGGAGTGTTGGTTCCAGCTGGTTTGATAGCCATGGATTATTGTCAATGGAAATGGATTCTTATCATAGTTGGTCTCATTATTAAGGCTCATAAGTCTGTGAGCCTGGGAATGCCTCCACAGTTTTCTCTTTCTCCACTCCTCTATCCCTATTCTTCTGTCTGCAAATGATACATTAGATTCTTTAGAGAATGGCTTATGCTATTTAGCCTGAATTACAAATCTTGAGTTTGGATATAGTAAAATAAATATCCAGCTGTAAGCACACACCTTTATAAAAGTCTTTTTCATTGAGTGGAAACTTGGCATGTAACAAACCTTTTACTCAAAGAACACATAATGTCTCCTTATCTGCTGCTACTTGATATGCTTTAAAAATATAAACCAGACACAGAAAATGAAAAATTGCATGACTCAAATTGTTTTTGGACACACCACCCGCAGAAGATAATCTGTGTTCATTTAGTTTTAAACTTGTTAAATTGTAGCTTGACGTGCAGTATTAGTTTTGAGCATCTGCCAGTCATTAAGTGCCTTAGTGGCCAACGTTTTACAAGTCTTTGAAACTAGCCTTTTAGTTCACTAATTATTTGATATCAGTTGATGGCAGCAGCCTTAGAAAGAAAAATATTTGTAACTATGAGAAAGTTTAATATGCACAGTTTATCTCAGTGACTAAAGTTGTCTGTGGATAAAACATGCTATAAGGCAAATTGGTCCTTCCATGTGTTCTTTGTCCTCTGGTGTTTTCATAAATATGTTGATTTTGGTTGATTCTTTGAAAATGGGTTGTATATATGTTTCACAAAGTTAAAAGATTACCTGCCATGTGACTACCTTAACACTCCCTGCCTCATTTTTCCCTCTAGCAGGGACTGTGGGTCTAGGTTCTCCTATATGGAATATCACCCTTTTCAGAATTAGTAGCATTCGTTGACCTAAAGGGAGAGAGTTTGTAATGTGCTTGAGGGCTCTAGTCTTTTACATAATGACAGGAGGAGAGCATGTTAGCTCTTTTTCAGCAGCTAATCAGTCCAGATAGCCATATGTGATTGGAAGCTTTTCCGGGACCGGCCTCATGAAGAGGTTCTCTAGACAGTAAAATTTACAAAAATAAGGTGTTTCATTATCTTGTTCTCTTCTTAATCTTTGTACTTAGTACTATGCCTATATCCACATATATTTGTGGATGAAAAAAGTTATAATTTATATAAACTGATATAATTATACTGTTATCTTTTTTAATTTTTCTAATTAATTATACATGTCCTAGTAGCAGAAAATTCAATTATCCTTATTTTAATGCCTTCCCCTGAACTTCTAATTTGTTTAAGAACTTCAGAAGCATATTTAATTGAGGGTGGGTGCATAAAATTTTGCTTTCAAAAATCAGTATGATGAGAACAAGAGCAATTCGAGTGCTAGCTTTCTGCAGACATATAGTGTATACAGAGTGGCCCTACAGAATTCTGGGAACAATGGCTTCTCTCGGCTGATGCTCAGGGCACAGTGGTGCCTCACTCCAGGGACCAGCACTATACCTCGTTTTGGTGCATATTTTAAGTTCAGCTATTTCTCCCTTAACAAAACCACTATTCCAGGGTGTCTGGGTCTATATGAATTTCACCATCAGCCACCCTAATAAGCCATCACATTGCCCAAAGAGCCCAGCTCTCCAAACTCAATTCCCAATGTCCTCTTAATAGATATGGCTTCTTGCATCTTTGGTGCCTTTTCTGCCTGAGAATTCCTATCACTCCACTCTGGTCCACATCCTGGTTTCCTTTCCTTAGGTCTCTGAGATCAGTCCTTCCTCTCCCTGGAGACTTTGGGTTTCTTCCGCAAGTTGACTCACTGTCGTCTCTGTGTCTCTGTGTCTATCTTGCATATCATTCTTTTCCTCATAAAGAAAAGTCTAAGATACTCCCAAAAGACACATTTTTGGTATAGTGAAAGTGCCCATTCAATAAGAAGGCTGTTTAATCTCTCCTTTTACAGTTGCCTTGTTATAGAATAAATAGGACATTTAAGCAGTATCTTGTGGGAACATGTATTTCTTGGTAAAATTGTACTAAAAGTATAGAACATAATAGCTCTCATATATTATAAAGACATATTTGTGTTCTTTTTTTTTTAACCAAGTCTCACCATTTCTTTAATATCTGTATCCAGTCCCAGTCACCTTCTCTGTGTCTCTGATTCCTTATTACCACTATTCTCTCTCAGTTACCATTTTTCTCCTTCACAGTCAAGTACCATATCCCCTTTCAGTTGGTCCTTAGCATGAACAATCTCATATTAATAGCTACCCTCTTTTGTTTGTTTCTGCAACTAGACGTTAAATTTCCAATGGCAGAACCCATATCCACAACTGGAACACACGCAGGCACTTGGCTTTTAAGAACCCGAGGGCAAGGGCTTCCACGTACTTCTTTTCTGCTTGTGTTCTTATTACCATTTCCTGCACCTAGGAATAGCAGAATACATACTAGCTAATAGTAATTATGATATGATGGTGTTCATGCATTTATGCTGGAAGAGAGTATTTGTGAGTAGTATTGTGTTGAAAAGCTTGTGGGAAGATTCATAGAGAGCTTCTCCAGTATTGATAGGGACTTATGAAAACTTTCATACTGACCTAGATGCCACCTCTTTCTTTCAAAGATGCAGATGAGAATCTTAGCCCTGTGTATCCTTCTGTCTGAATAGTGCTTATACTTAGTAAGTGGGTGACTGAAAATAGCCTTTCTCACATGGGAGTTTGTTAGAAATTAAAAAATTTTAGACCCCACCCCAGACCTTGTGAATTACTCTCTGAATTTTAGCAAGATCCCAGGTGTTTCTTAGGCACTCTAAAGTTGGAGAAGCAGTAATCTAAATACCCTGTACACATCCCTTTAATCACTTTGGCCACTTACACGTAGTGACTGGTCCCCCTTTCTGCCTGATATTTGGAGATGAATTTGTAAGTGTCTATATTCAAGAGAAATGCTTTCTTCGTGTCTTTGAAACACAGCGTGTTCATTTTTGTAAGGATTAATCAGGATAAAAGAAGAAAAATGAAATGTGATATAGCTTAATAATATGAAAAAAAATTATGGCTGCTTGTACTGTGTTTCATTCTAGAATTCAATATGTTACTCAAAAGGTCAAAGAATATATCTAATACATTCCCTAATGTTCTGAAGAATGATAATGAAGTGGTCCAGAAACCAATTCGAATACTCTCTGGTGCCATTTAATCAAAGAAACTTAGATAAGGTGACACTTTGTGTAATGGGTAGGCACAACATTTCATATTAAAAATTCATTATCTGCTCAAATTAACCAAATGTCTTCATTCATGCTTTTTAGCATAAATTTAACTTTTTTCTTTCTATAGTAACATCCCTCAAAAAGGTAAAATGGGGTTTCTTTTAACCTCAACTTAAGAGGAACTGATTTTGAAGTTTTTTTCTAAAGAATCTTCCTCTTGTTATGGCTTACAAAGAAGTAACATTATTCAATCCCATTCAGAAAAATTTCCCCTAAACAAGTTGATATAGGTGATGCTTTCTAATAGAAATCTGAACTTATAATTAAGAAAAGATTAATCTTGAAATGGTGTTATCATTCCTACCAATACTTAAACTTCTTACTATGGTGTGAAGTAAACAGACGACACCTGTCTTCTGGAAGATTGTACTTTAACACAAAATTGTTGTGTATATATAAACTGAAGGATTGTGTCCCTTGAAGTGCTGTCACTTACCTCCTTTGAAAAAAGAACCCCACGTAAGAAATTCACTTAGGTGAATTACTTTTCTAATGTAATAACATGTAGCTCAAAAACAATGTTTTAAAAGTAGATCTTAACCCTAAAGGATTCCACTTTATTTTCAGTAGATAAAGTTGAAAATCAATCTGGAACAACAGTTTGTTTGTGGTGTGATGTAGACATATCATCATGAAATTTGGACAAATTCCCACTCTTAGTGTTCTTAGTGGCCAGATAATTTCATGAGAATACATTGGATGATAGCTATTAATATATCATTATCTGATTTCCCAGTGAAGTGGTAGATTATGAATATGAGTTTTATGTGGCTGTCTAAGTAAAGACTTGGGAAGTTATAATGAATCCTAACTTTGACTCTGAAATAATAAAATAATTGAGTTCCTTAAAAATTTATTTATTCACTTGTTAATGTGTTCATACTACATGTCTGGCATGAACATACATAGGATGAACACATTAATGAATGAATGAATAAATAAGTCATTCTGTAATTCTATAATTAGAATCTATTGGGTCAAATTGTAATACTCCATCTTTTTTTAAGGCTTTTGTGTTAAAACACCCCAAATGGCTTTCTAGGAATATTGTTTCAATGAACTCTCCTACCATCAGAATATTAGGGACCCTTAAACTCAGTATTATCAATAGGGAGGGTGTGAAAATAAAAAAATCCTAACTCGTTACTGGTTGTATTTCAATTAAGTATTTTAAATATTTTTTCTCTCTTTATATTTCTTTTTTCACATGCAGCATTTATTTTCGTCCTGTGGCATATTTTGGAGTATTAGCATATATTACTATAATAATTTTCATTTGCTATAATTGTTTTTCCCAATTTATTAAAACTTTTTTACTATTTATTCAATTTTAATTTGTTTATAATTTTAATAACAGAATTGTTAATATTTGTATGTTATAATATGTATAATATTTGATAAAACTTATATCTTAGTTTGTTCGGCTGATATTTTAGTTTCTTGTTTTCTCACCCTGTAATCAAGATAACTGTAAGCCAGGTATGTGCCACCAGACAGAACTTGAATGCTGTCTACTAGGTCAAATCCCTTTTTCCTATCTTTGCCTGAAAGACAGGCAAATATACCCAGCACCAATTCCCAGTTGCCAGCAGGTATATTTTCTCACTGTGACTCAGCTGAGCTGAGAGGACATCTTCCCTTACTCTGCTACCTGACCCTCGGAGCTCATGGACTGTGTGAAGAATGGCTGTTTTGGCCTTTGCCTGCCTCTCCACAGTGTAATTTGGAAGATGCCCCCGGGTGGAGTGAGCATAGTCTTGCATTTTTTCTTATCTATACTTCCTTATTGTTATATTTGGGAATTTTAGTCTCTTAGTAAATATGTATAGGAGACAAGGAAAATATTGATTTTTTTTTTACTACCTTAAAAATATTGTGTATTCTATTGATGGTCATTTACCATTTTTATGGTTTATTCAAATCTTAGGTTTCTGAGACAATTTGGAACAACACTAAAATGCCCTGTACTTTTCCTAAGACTAGCAGACATTAGGCAAATAGTCTAATAAATAATATTCACTATAATAGTGGTATGGTTAGTGAAGAAGAAATGTAGGGTATTGAGAGGATTGAATAGAAGGATTGATTCTCAGTTTAACTCTCATAATTGCTCACCGTATTGACTTGTGACCTGTAATACAGGTACAATATGCCTTTATGAGCACCTAGAAGTGTAGACATTATTATTTCATGTAATTATCATAATGATTTTGATACTGAAAGTTTTGCTGGAATTGAGATTTAAATGTTTGATTCCAATTAATTATTTTTTCTTATTTTATTTGTCCTCATCATTTATGCAAATCTTGTTATTTCCAAAATATCTTCTAATACTTTGCTCAAATGAAATCAATAAAAAAGGAAAGCAATGATTGATAGCCTACTAAAAGAAAGGCCCCCTGGAAAGAGAATATAGAACTTTAAAAACTGTTGACTAACACAGTCTATATGAATGAATAGCTTTAATGATGTAGGAAGATGATTACATAGAAATTTTAGCTGGTATTTAAAGTAGCTAGAATTGTGAGAGCATTATCTCTCGTTTCTGTTCGCTTTAATCATGTAATTCTCATATTTTTGCTATTCTACTCTTTTAAAAATGGTTTTAGGGTAAAGGTGGCTCTGGCAGGGGTGGTTTAGCTTTTCGGGGTGATGTAACTGAGCATCAGCTTGGGGATCCTTCTTTGCTGCCCTTGCCGTATGCTAGCACAGAGTTACCCCAGCAAGACAGAACTGTTCACTCCCCTGGAAAGAGGGCTGAAGCCAGGGAGCCAAGTGGTCTTGCTCAGTGGGTCCCACCCCCACGGAGCCCAGCAAACTAAGATCCACTGGCTTGAAATTCTCACTGAGAGCACAGCAGTTTGAAGTCGACCTGGGATGCTCCAGCTTGGTGAGGGGAGGGGCGGCCACTGAGGCTTGAGTAGGTGGTTTTCCCCTCACAGTGTAAACAAAGCCACTGGAAAGTGTGGACTGGGTGGAGCCCACCGCAGCCCCGCAAAGCCACTGTAGCTAGACTGCCTCTCTAGATTCCTCCTCTCTGGGCAGGGCATCTCTGAAAGGAAGGCAGCAGCCCCAGTCAGGGGCTTATAGATAAAACTCCCATCTCTCTGGGACAGAGGACCTGGGGGAAGGGGCGACTGTGGGTGCAGCTTCAGCAGACTTAAATATTCCTGACTGCCCGCTCTGAAGAGAGCAGCGGATATCCCAGCACAGCGCTTGAGCTCTGCTAAGGGACAGACTGCTTCCTCAAGTGGGTCTCTGACCCCCTGCCTCCTGACTGAGAGACACCTCCCAGAAGGGGTCAACAGACACCTCATACAGGAGAGCTCCGGCTGGCATCTGGCAAGTGCCCCTCTGGGATGAAGCTTCCAGAGGAAGGAGCAGGCGGCAATCTTTGCTGTTCTGCATGCTCTGCTGGTGATAGCCAGGCAAACAGAGTTTGGAGCAGACCTCCGGCAAACTCCAGCAAACCTGCAGCAGAGGGACCTGACTGTTAGAAGGAAAACTAAGAAACAGAAAGGAATAGCGTCAATATCAACAAAAAGGATGTCCACAGGGAAACCTCATCTGAAGGTCACCAACACCAAGACCAAAGGTAGATAAATCCATGAAGATGAGAAGAAACCAGCAAAAAAAGGCTGAAAATTCCAAAAACCAGAATGTCCCTTCTCCTCCAAAGGATCACAACTCCTCACCAGCAAGGGAACAAAACTGGATAGAGAATGAGTTTGATGAACTGACAGAAATAGGCATCAGAAAGCGGTTAATAACAAACTACTCTGAGCTAAAGGAGGACGTTCTAACCCAATGCAAGGAAGCTAAAAACCTTGATAAAAAAATTACAGAAACAGCTATCTAGAATAACCAGTTTAGATAAGAACATAAATGACCTGATGGAGCTGAAAAACACAGCACAAGAACTTTGTGAAGCATACACAGTTATCAGTACCTGATCTGATCAAGCAGAAGAAAGGATATCAGAAATTGAGGATCAACTTAATGATCAACCAATATCATTCTGAGTGGGCAACAGCAGGAAGCATTCTCTTTGAAAACCGGCACAAGACAAGGATACCCTCTCTCACCACTCATATTCAACATAGTATTGGAAGTTCTGGTAAGGGCAATCAGGCAAGAGAAATAAATAAATGGTATTCAAATAGGAAGAGAGGAACTCAAATTGCCTCTGTTTGCAGATGACATGATTGTATTTAGAAAACTCCATTGTCTCAGCCACAAAACTCCTTAAGCTGATAAGCAACTTCAGCAAAGTCTCAGGATACAAAATCAGTGTGTAAAAATCGCAAGCATTCCTAATACGCCAATAATAGACAAACAGAGAGCCAAATCATGAGTGAACTCCCATTCACAATTGCTACAAAGAAAATAAAATACCTAGGAATACAACTTACAAAGGATGTGAAGGACCTCTTCAAGGAGAGCTACAAACCACTGCTCAAGGAAATAAGAGAGGACAGAAACAAATGGAAAATCATTCCATGCTCATGGATAGGAATAATCAATATCATGAAAATGGCCATACTGCCCAAAGTAATTTATAGATTCAATGTTATTCCCATTAAGCTGCCATTTACTTTCTTCACAGAATTAGAAAACATTACTTTAAATTTCATGTGGAACCAAAAATAGCCAGTATAGCCAAGACAATCCTAAGCAAAAAGAACAAACCTGGAGACATCACGCTACCTGACTTCAAGCTATCCTACAAGGCTACAGTAACCAAACAGTTTGGTACTGGTACCAAAACAGAGATATAGACCAATGGAATAGAACAGAGGCCTCAGAAAGAATACCACACATCTAAAACCATCTGATTTTTGGCAAAGACAAACCTGACAAAAACAAGCAATGAGGAAAGGATTCCTTATTTAATAAATGGTTCTGGGAAAACTGGCTAGCCACATGCAGAAAACTGAAACTGGACCCCTTCCTTACACATTATACAAAAATTGACTTGATGGATTAAAGATTAAAGGTAAGACTTAAAACCATAAAAACCCTAGAAGAAAATGTAGGCAATATCATTAATGAGATGGGCATGTGCAAAGACTTCATGACTAAATCACCAAAAACAATGGCAACAAAAGCCAAAATTGACAAATAGGATCTAGTTAAATTAAAGAGCTTCTGCACAGCAAAAGAAATTATCATCATAGTGAACAGGCAAGCTGCAGAATGGGAAAATATTTTGCAATCTATCCATCTGACAAAGGGCTAATATCCAGAATCTATAAGGAACTTAAACAAATTTACAAGAAAAAAACAAACAACCCCATTAAAAAGTGGGTGAAGGATATGAACAGACACTTCTCAAAAGAAGACATTTATGTAGTTGACAAATGTATCAAAAAAAGCTCATCACCACTGGTCATTGGAGAAATGCAAACCAAACCACAATGAGATACCATCTCATGCCAGTTAGAATGGCGATCATTAACAAATCAGGAATCACCAGTTGCTGGAGAGGATGTGGAGAAATAGGAATACTTTTACACTGTTGGGAGTGTAAATTAGTTCAACCATTGTGGAAGACAGTGTGGCAATTTCTCAAAGATCTAGAACCAGAAATACCATTTGACCCAACAATTCCATTACTGGGTATATACCCAAAGGATTATAAATCATTCTACTATAAAGACACATGCACATGTATATTTATTGTAGCACTGTTTACAACAGCAGAGACTTGGAACCAACCCAAATGCCCAAAAATGATAGACTGGATAAAGAAAATGTGGCACATATACACCATGGAATACTATGCAGCCGTAAAAAAGGATGAGTTCATGTCCTTTGCAGGGACATGGATTAAGCTGGAAACCATCATTCTCAGCAAACTAACACAGGAACAGAAAACCAAACACCGCATGTTCTCATTCATAAGTGAGAGTTGAACAATGAGAACACATAGACACAGGGAGGGGAATCCCACACACTGAAGCCTGTTGGGTGGTGGGATGTAAGGGGAGGGATAGCATTAGGACAAACACCTAATGTAGATGACTGGTTGATGGGTGCAGCAAACCAGCATGGCACATATATACCTATGTAACAAGCCTGCACGTTCTGCACGGGTATCCCAGAACTACTACTACTAATAATAATTAAAATTATATATATTTTATAAAGGTGTTAGTATTTTAGGTATCAAATACTTGTGATTAGTGGCTTTCTCTATTTCATACCCTGCCATTTCACGGTGTGGTATTAAGCCTGTTTATTTTACATTGTTTTACCTCACCAATTTTGTCTGGTTGTGGTGACCATTTTGAGGACATATTGCTTTATTACTTGAACCTAAGTTAAAATACTACAACATTTTTCATGCTATTATAATAATGTTGTTTTCATTAGCCCCAAACTCTATGTTTTAATATAAATAATATGCACTCAATAAATATTATGAATGAGTGACCAAACATTTTTTTCATTTCTTCTCTTTGCAACTTAAAAGATATACCAGTAAATAAATATAGGCTAAAGTAAGTGAAATAGATATTTAACATTTCAATTATAGGAAAAAACTGATGCCGCACTTTGAGAGTATTATTTGCTAAATTGATTCAAATGTACAGTAGAGGTGAAAATAGTCATATGGATTCAAAACCAGATTTTGGACCATAAATAAAGCCTGAGAATAAAATGGCAATGAAACAAAACTGTAGGAGGTGTTTAGGAGTTTGCAACAAAAGGCGGTGTTAGGATTGATCATTATTAACATTTGTCATTTATTAATGATTCAAAAAGAATCTATGACTAGCACATTGGGGAACTTTGCAGCCTGTGCTAAACTAGGAGTTTTTGCAAGCAACAGAAACTAAGAAAAATAATTGACCTCTAAAAACATTGTAAATATAGGACATTTTATTATTACTCTAAAGATATATATGTTGGAAATAATTAAAATGTAGTACTTATATTAACAAAATCCTGAAGAATGATCATCATATTATTGGGAGGCAGTGTTTAAGCTGAAGGCTCAGTGGCTTTCATGGTTATCTTATCTCTGTGCTTCTGTTTGCCGCCTTTACCATCAAGGTAACATGGATGCTTGCCTCAAACTGCCTGCTTCATTATCATCTATTTGCCAGCATTTTTTTCTTAACAACCAGCTATTCACAAAAGAGAGAATATTGACATGTTAAAACGTATTTAGACATCTATAGCATAATGGTTAAGGGTACAAACTCTGGAGCCAGATTGTATGTTTAATTTATGGCTCCACCACTAGTTGTATAATCTTGGCCGGGTTACTTAATCTCTCTGTGCTTCAGTTTTCTCATATTTACCATGTGTTACTAATAATGTCCATGAGACTATTGTGAAGATATGTCACGTGCTTGCTGCATTGAAGTGCTATGTGTATTAACTACCAATACTGCTACTATTAATTTCATCACTTTATGTTTGCCTTATGAATAGAGATTGAGCAAATAACGTTTGTCAAGTATTCATGTCTAAAGAGAAATTATATAACCAATACGGATTTTTCAGGTTGTAAAACTCCTCTTAGTAAGAGACTCTCTTGGGTAACAAGCCTCCTCAATGATATTTTAAATTATATGCACATAGGTACCTCCGGTTGAATTAAAATTCATTTTAGAATTGTGATTTTTAAACATCTAGTTCTCTTTCTCAATTAGATAAAAACTATTTTCGAACTGGGTATTGGGTCATGCTATCAGGATAAGTGTCAGAGAGTTTATATCAAACTGAGACCTGGCAGAGTGTAATTTAATGCGCCATCTGTCGGGCAGGCGGATGCCCTGACACCACGGATGTTAGGTTGGGTAGAGAGGCAATATCCTTTCCTGATGAACATTAGAAGGAAAAAAATGACTTGTCCTATTAAGTTATCACTGACCATACTGCAGTATGGTCAATACTAAGTGAAACTGTGGGGTAAAATCAAAGCTAAATAATATAGAATATGTATATACCTTTTTCAGATACAGATGCAATCCATGTCAGATAACAGCATAAAAATGATAAAGATGAATGAAATCTAACATTACTTATATAGATCTGAATTTTTATGTTGTTATTATAAATAAAACTAAAGCTTCCATGAAGTGAATAAAACAATGCCAATGGAAAGAAACGTGTTTCTTCTCCTCGTGATACTAATGAGAAAAACTCCATTCATTCCGCCATCTGGGATCCAAAAGATACCAATAAACTAGTCCAGAGATATACAACTAAAGTTGATTAAAGAAATAGAGGATGGATTTATACACAGAGAGTTTTGTAAGGGATGAGGAATGAGGAGCATGCAAACAGGCTGGGCTGTCTACCCACCCCTGGTGCTGGAGCAGAGTCATTTAGTTAGGGGTGAAGATAAACCAAGAATAAAACAAATGTGGCTTGATTATCAAGAACAATTTCCTGACTGTAAGAACAATTTGGTGCTGGGAATCATCTTAAGTAAATTGGGACAGCTCTGGGATATAGTCCAATTAAAAGGAGAGGGATTTTCTCTCTCCACCCAAACAGAATGCAGATAAAGCAGTAATTGAAAGTGAGTCCAAGTGAGTCCTTATGTCTCTCTCTCTCTCTCTCTCTCTCTCTTTCTCTGTCTCTCTCTCCCCCACCTCCACTCTCCACTTGCCTACCTCCCTCTAGATGAATGGAAGAATGGAAGAATGGTTACAAATATTTACCTTACATTTGAAAAAATGGGTGTCCTTTTCTCATTTTTGGTTTATGTTTATTGTAATTTAGCAAACAAGAGGTAAAAAAAAAAAAAATACAATAGGAGATTAAGTGCCTGACCCAATGTGTTATGGCAGAAGTTTAGTCTTTATTTATTTTATTCTCCAGATGCTACCTCACCCTTCAAAAATTGGGGATAAATTAATACTGATGTAAGTTGCATGAAATTATAGAAATCAGGATAAAAAATAAAACTGTTCAGTATTTTATTCAAGTCTATTTTCTTCAAAAATGTTTTCAGAATGGTATCCTTCTTTGCAAATAAATCATTACTTTCTTCTTTTAGTAATACAACTGTCCAAATTTAGCTGGGCTACTCAGCCTTCTTCAGTTGTAGGTACAGCCATATGGTTCTGTTTCTGCCTTCCTTCTACTCCCTTCTTGCTAATTGGAATCAGGTCAAGATGGTGAGGGCAGAAGCGACCATGGGGCACCATGAGTTGGAAACCATATTGTGAAGATGACAGAGCAACAAGACAGAGGGAAGATGATTCCTTGGCACCTTTGTGAAGGAGTACTACGATGTTATCTTGCACATTTATTCTACATCAGAGTAAGAAAAAAACCCTTGTTAGTTTGGCATCTCATTTACATTAGCCAAGGTGACATAACAAACATACCTCTCTAATATACAATGAAGTTAGTTTTATGTTTCCGCTGTAAAATGGGGGTAATAATATTACTTACTTAGGGCAGTTGTTAAGACTGGCAACCTAAATAATAGAGGCTTTCTAAAACAAAATATTTATGTGAGAATGAGCCTTGCAATAGGAACATGGTGCAATAGCAAACTTTGGGTGTATTCAGGGAGGTAAAGGAAGACAAGGGTTTTTAAAAGAAGAATAAGGAGGATTATGCAGTTGTTATTTTTTTTCAAGCAATTATCCTTGGCTACAATGATCAATGGCAAGGGTGGTGTCAGTCCAAGATTGGACAGGCAGTTGTTGGGCAGATGTCCCCCCAGAAATATCTATTTTTTGTAAGGTTGTGGTGGCCTTTGCGCAAGTTTGTAGTTTTTGCAGAGTCTTTCGTGATAGTTCTTATGATCCGGCATTGGTGTATGAGAATTTTCCATTCATGTCCTTCCTTGGCTCCATTTGGTCAAGGTTTGACACAGTGACTTTATTTTAACTCTGACACCTTTCACAAGATTGATTCCTCAGCATCATCTCCAATACATATCACTCACTTAACGAATGCTATTATATGTTTAATTTTTTAAATAATGTAAGCTTTTGTATCAGCACCTTCAATCTCTCTTTCTCTCTCAACTATCTGTGCATTTACTCTGCTAACTCTTAACTTTGAGTCAATCTAACAATCTGCTTACATGATACCCACAACGTGGGAGAAATCATGTCATTTTGCAGCTGAGCAGCCAGAAATCTATGGCCCGCAGTCTTAGCTGAGTCTTCGGAGCAGCTGAGCTCTATGTCAGTATCTTTACATAACTCTGAGTCTCCCTTCCATTTCATTTAGGAGTATTCTAAAGCATGAGCACTGTGTTTAAGCCACTTATATCTGTGCCATGTCCCCAGCAGTGAGCATTAAATATGTCATAATAAATCCCTTAATTTCCCACACCCTTTCCCAAACCTAGGTAAATCCGTACTCATTTGAACCTTTTTTTCTTCTCATTTCGTAAGAAGTGTCCTCCTTTCTGTTTCGATC
Source organism: Macaca fascicularis (assembly GCF_037993035.2). Classification (NCBI taxonomy): domain Eukaryota; kingdom Metazoa; phylum Chordata; class Mammalia; order Primates; family Cercopithecidae; genus Macaca; species Macaca fascicularis. The sequence continues at coordinate 113,432,912 of NC_088380.1, read as the reverse complement.
ACTTCCTGATTTTTGCAGGACCTGGCTTCTTCAGTGATTCTATTGTTACACTGTATTTTTGTTTTTTGCTCTTGTATGCATCTTTCACATAGAAAAGCCTAAACTCAAATCTTTCTCCACTTGTGAGAGTTCTTGTCTCTTATTTTATTTCTCCCCTCTACCTGTCACCTTATCTCTCTCCTCTCTGGAATCAAGCTGTCTTTACTTCATTGCTCCCAATTCACTTTTTAATCCCCTGCTCTCTGGTTTCTGCTCTCATATCTCCAATGACACTCTTCTAGCAGAGGCACACTCATAGACAAATATAATGATTCTTTTAAGACCTGTAAGCAGCATAAAACTTGAAGAAAAATTTAAATGTCTCCTTTTAATAACCGAAGCACCAGTTACTTTATTTTTTATTTTTTATTTTTGCTTGGATTCCTTTAGATTCATTTCAGAGTCTTTTACCTCTCCTTTCTCTTGTCCTTTTAAAATGTTCCTTTAGTTTCTGTCACTTGTTTGCTTGCTTCTATTCTAATGTCATATGTTGCCTCTTACTGTTGTCCACTACGATTCCTTAAACATCATTTTTACCTTCGTGCTTCGTTGTGACAGATTGATTTACTGAACACCATTGTAAACCCTATTTAAGAGTCTCTATTTAGAGACTGGAAAGTTAAAAACAGTATTACCCAGAGACCACTGCAATCCTTGGCATTTGCTCTAGCTCCTGTGAAACAAATGCACCATGTGAGAGAATTGTAAGGTGGTTGTGAGATAAATGTTTACATGGATCTTGTGTCAAGCAAAGTTGCTATGCCTTTGATGGAAGCCTTGATATTTGATCCCTAACTTCATGGGTGTCCAAAGGCAGGGCAAAGAGCATCTATTTTGAAATGATGAATTTCATCAGCATTGGCATGTTTCTGAATCTGATAGGTGTGCTGGCAGCTTTCTGATTCTATTGCTTTCTGATATTAGCAGATATAGCAACTTCATTGGTGGGCCAGGCTTTTGGTGTCATTCAGGATGCTGTCTGTAGAAGTTTAGACTATGGGCGGTCCATGTCTGCACTAATTCTGCATATGCCCCAAAACTCTTAATAGATTTCTTTCTGCTCTTTCTATTTAGAGTGGATTTTGTGATCTACAACTAAGAACCTTGACTAGTTAAACTCCTGCACCCATGTCTATAGCTCAGTTGTGCCCTCTCAATTCTATATACCTTAATAATATTGCTGACTACTGGGTAACTCATCCTTCTAGACCTGCAATAGTGGCAAATCCAACAGGCTGCAGACAAAACTCATTGTCTTTCCCCTACAAAAATATGTTTATTTATGAATTTCCAAATGTTGTTAAATGACACAATTATCTACATAATAACCCAAGGTATAAACCTAGGGGACATCTCTCACTTGTCCTACTTCCATCTTGTCACTACCTAGCTAAATGTATCTCATTAATTGCTTTAATGTCCAGTTCTTCCCCCCATCTTCACTGTTGCTTTAATTCAAGCTCTCATCCTTTTTGACCTGGATTATTGCCATAACTTTTCAAGTTCCCTTTGTATTAATTCTTGCTATGTTCCCATCTAGCCACCTCTGTTTGGACAGTTCCTAAGACACAAGGAAGATGTTAAACTATTGCTTAACAACTTTCTCACTGTCTAAAAAATAGAGTATAAAATCCCTAGTATGGCAAACATCACCCTCCGCGAGGTGGTCCATGACAGTGCCTCCAGGTGCATCTTTCACTCCCTCTTGATATTTCAAACTGTATCTATTCTGAATTGCCCACAGCTCTCAGAAAACATCAGGCTCTTCGTACCTCTGTATTTTTCTCTTTTTGCTTTCCCCCTCTCTATCACCATATCTGAAGTGGAAAATGAAACTTTAAGGCTTTTTTTCACATACTGTCAAGTAAATTTTCCTAAAAGACAGGTATGAAGTTTGCATTCCTTCTAATGTTTGCAGAAAAAAAAAATCCTTGCAACAAATAGTTACAAGAATTATATTATTTAGCATTTTGGCAAGTTTGAATGACATTTTCAAGGTTACCCAGCATGGAATAGCACATTTGGGTCATAAATTCAGATTTTCTTATGAAATCACAGTGCTCATCTTTTTTACAAAAACTGAAATAAAAGACAATGGAGTGGGGGAGAGTAGTGGAAAATAAATATTAGAGAAAGGTAATGGCCTTGTACTTTGCTGGTACAATAGAGCTTTCCTAAGAGCTTTTCCAGATAACAAATTGAATAATTTTGACATTCATCTTTGGGGGCACAATAGGCTCTTAAATAATTTTAATGGTTACTTCTTTGAAAATCTTCAGAATAGACTATTCCTATTTACTACAAATAATTAGAGAACTGTAGCCAATTCCCAATTGAAATGAAGGAACAACTGCCTAAAGTATGTTTCATCTTCAAATTTACTTATAATACCAGATGATATTTTAATTAAAGAATAGATATACAGATGACTGCTATCACACTTTCTTTTGCAGACAAGAAGAAATTAGGAGCGAGATAAGTGAAATGATTTGGTCAAGGTTATAAAGGTGTGGTAGACAGGAAAATCGCTCTTATTCTAGACATTTGTTTTTTGCTTTGATTTTTTTTTAAAAACAAGTGAAATCAACAACTTCACATCAGCCACTGATCAGGTACCAGATGGCAAAAACTTTCAGTCACTACCACCTAGGGCTATATTCAAACCAATGAAAGGCCTGTATCTCATTATAGGTCCCCTGAGCTCTCCATTCCCCAACATGGTACTGTCCTTTTCAAGTAGAAAAGTGACATTATTTTTATAACTGCCCTTGTTTCAGATAACCAAAAGATTCTAATAATTTTAAACAGCTTTGTCCTTTTAGATTTTTGATTTTGCATGACTTTATTAAAGTTTACACTGAATTCCACTGCAACAGAAATTTAGCAAAACAAAACCAAATGAAACTAAACTATATGTTAACACCCGAAAATCTTCTTCACACTCAAGAATGATAGGTTATTGAATAGGCTTTCCAGGTTTAGCAAATAAAAATACAGAACATCCATTGAAATTTGAATTTCAAGTAAACAATTTTATGTCTATACAACCCAAATATTTTAAAAAATATTCTATGCTAAAAAGTTATTCTTTGTTTTTCTGAAATTCAGTTAATAAGAAGTCCTGTATTTTATCTGACAGCCCTATGTATGAAGAATAGATAGTTTAAATTATTCTGTACAACTGAAAACACAAGGACATCTAAGTTGCTCATGCAAGTGTGTTACGACGTCCACTAAACCACTTTATACTCTGTGGGAAGCAATCATGTCCTGTAACCATTATAATAATACTGAAAGTCTATGAAGAATAAAGGGGAAAAAGTAGCTACTGTTTTGGCTTGAAAATGAAATTATATTTTGCTAGCATGATAAAAGAATGTAGAAAAATAGTAGGGATTGTGTTTTTTTTTTTGCGGTTCCTCTTATAGAAACCAAGAAATCATTCAGCAATTTCTTTTCTTTTTCTTTTTGTCAAATAAGAAAACATGCTGCTCCAAGTTGGAAAACTCTTAGGTAAGTATGAAGTTCAGCAATGTTGTCTGCTAAATAACTAACCTGGAATCATGGCATGCATAGCTCCATCATTCTCTCCATCAGGTAGCTCTGTGACAAAGTGCAGCTTGTGTTGTGAGTATGGTTCAATGGTGTCTGCAGTTAAATGCTAGAGCACAGATGAAAGGAAAATATGAACACTTGTCTGGGTACAGATTTCATGTTGAATTTGTTTCTTTTATCTTGTTTCAAGAGCAATTGAAAGAAATGTGACATCTAATATTTTATATTTCTAATATGTATGCATATGAACTCAAATCACACAGCTATGGTAACAAGGACATTAATGGTAAATACAAACAGTACTTAGGAATCCCTTCTGAGTGTGTGTTCTTATCTCGATCCATAGAGATTTATACATCTAACAACCTTTAACACAGATGAATATGAATCTCAGGCACTGAGAAAAGAGCATAAATCCTTGTAATTCAAGATGTATAAGTATCCCTACCTCTAAGGGTTAGTCTTATGAAAAGCAGCAAAAGCAATAAAATGGAGAGTTCAGGGAGCTGACATTATGCTCTTAACCCAGGATAATTTAATAAGGATGGTAAAAAGTTTTTGAATTGTAAACTATGTTTTCTGATAATAATTGCAATGTGAGTATTGACTTTACATTATGCTATAGCCATAGTAGGTATTTTAATACAGCTGTTGTTCGAAAAGTAAAGCTACTTTATTGTAGTTTCTACCTTTTGTTTGTTTGTTTGTTTGAGACGGAGTCTCCCTGTGTTGCCAGGGCTGGAGTGCAGTGGCGCGGTCTCGGCTCACTGCAACCTCCGCCTTCTGGGTTCAAGCAATTCTCCTGCCTCAGCCTCCCGAGTAGCTGGGATTACAGGCACGCACCACCATGCCCAGCTAATTTCTGTATTTTTAGTAGAGATGAGGTTTCACCATGTTAGCCAGGTTGGTCTTGAACTCCTGACCTCGTGATCTGCCCGCCTCGGCCTCCCAAAGTGCTGGGGTTACAGGCGTGAGCCACCGCGCGCGGCCTAGTTTCTACATTTTTTTGAAGTGTTAAAAAGAATAAATCTATCTTGAATATGCTCCCAGCCATTTTGTGTTCTGAAAATTCAGGACCTTAGAATAGCTTTTGTGATGCGACTTTATTCTCAAAAAAACCGAGTACTTGGAGCCGTGAAATGTCCTTATGAAAGAAAAAGACAATGGAAAGGAAAGACATTTTTCAGTGAATTGCGTGATGATATTTTATTATGTGGACATTAACCTACTGATTTCTGAATTCATGTTTTAAGCAATAGTATATCTGATTTGTGATTTTAAAAATTGGAATTTTGTCTGTGAATTTGTGATGTTACTAAATATTTGCATCAAAAGAGGTTATTTTGTTTCCAGCTTTCTGGAATTCTTTTGCAATACATCAATCTTTTGGGTGGTGGGTCGGGGGAGGGAATGGGGGTAACATAGTTGTTGCTTTGTGTCAGTGAGCTGAAGAACCACCGATGCTGAATCCTCAGTGACATGTGTCTGGGACTGAGAAGATTCAGGGTGGCAGGAGTTTCATGCACACTCCAAAATAATGAAAAACAGTTATTGGGAAAATGTCATGTACTCACAGCTCGCTCTACATGCTGCTTCTAATCTTATTTGTACAAGTACAGGCAAAAATCTACTAACAACAGAGATCGTCTCTTTCCCTTTGTTACAATTTAGTATTGATCACTGTGAGGGAAGGTTGACATGAATCCCAAAATGGGTTTAATTACAAGTATACACCGAAAAGTAATTGGCAGAATAAGTAAGGGGATAGTTAGCATGTTTCTATTTACAGAACCACAATATTATACTTGAGTAGCTGTAGTAATCAGCAAGGAAGAAATTTAAAAATGTGTATATTAGAGTCTGCTGTCCAATTTAAAATTCATTTCACCTTTCTTTTAGTCAATTCCCACAAAAGCATTCTAATACCATTTCTATTATCTTGGTATACATGTCACTACCCACTCAATAAATGCTGAACTAGAAAATTAAAGTAGGATGAGATCTAGTAGAAAGAAGAGTGAGTAGTATGATTTCCCCATTAAATAGCATGAGGAAGCTATTCTAGTGTGATATAAGACATATTTTAACCACATATATCCACATTTTTGCATTTTGCCAGCCTTCAGATAGCCCCCAAAATTCAGCTTAGTTATATCTTCTGTGCTGATGGTTTTTATATTGTAAATAGAACAAGTTTCAGAAAGAAGAATCTGAAATTTTCATTTCATAATATGCTTCTTTCCTCATCCGTCGATTCTGTTTCCACTATCTCACTTTGTTCTGGGGACACAAATTGGTTTCTCAGGTCATGCTGTTATTAATATGATTTTTTAAAAATAATTGAATTTAACACCAAGGTCAGTTGAGAAAACAGGCAAAATGAAAATGATAATTCTTGGTGTGAAAACCTCAAAAGTGAAATAGAACACAATAGTGTTCTTTGCTTACTTCAAAATGTCTTAAGATACGCTGGACTTATTAATGGTATAATATAACAGAAGTAGGGCTTGCTGAGGCATTTCTGTTCATGAGGTGTGAACGGTTCATTATAAAGTGTGTTGGGAAGCCAAGTAATATTTCATTGGTTTTATTGAGTTTTGGTTTCTTTTAAATACAGCATTTTATTCCCATTACAGACTTATTTTCTGTAATTAATGTGATATTTATTTGCTGTTCATTAATAGTAAGCTTCTATCTCTTCTATCTATTGATTGCTAAGTTTTCTTCCTTCTCCCTTCTTGGGTTTCCTGTTGGTTATGTGTAAAGTCTTTTTCTGTGAGCTTAACTAGTCTAAACTAATCTAATTGGAGTAAATAAAAGTGATTATAATCTCAACTTTGTAAAATGAATGTAATTTGCATAATCCTATAAAGATGAAGGTTGATCTTTTAGTTGCCCATTAATTATCAGCCCTAATCATTGTACTGGAAACATAATAGGCAGTTACTAGATACTAGTGATTAGCAGCCGGTAAAAATGCTAAATAGAGAGTTTTGCTTGAAAACTTACCTGTGTTAATATAATTGCATAGAAAGTCAAATAAATAAAAATTTTTAGATATTTTTGCATAAATAATTATACATATAATTATATATTTTTTATTTTTCTTTTGAACATTTTCTGTAGGTAAATGTAAAGAAATGCAAACAATGATATAATAATATTTTTGGTAAAAAATAAAAATAATCTTTTACTTATACATCCAAAAACTCACCATCTTGGTTGATACATATCCTGGATGTGATTGTCAGACTGATTCAAATAACTAAAAAAGCAGAAGTGGTGCACAGTAAAATCCAGATGTAATAACATAGAAGAAACTGAATCATACCTACCTGTGTAACTCAAATCAGTGCGATAGAATTCTTCCTGTCTGGGCACTAAATGCTATAATGCAACACAATTAAAGCGCAGAGGCATGGTCTGCTCAAAAATAGAAAAACAAACAAACAAACAAACAAACAAACAAAAACTTTTAACAGAGTTTTCCCTATAGCAGACTGGCATTCACATGACAGAAGAAGATATAAAGAAGTTTCTGTTTCTTTATATTTTAGGAAAAGTAAACTGCAGAGCAGTGATTTTACTGCCCATCTGCATTATAATTTCTGTGAACATGTAGTGCATGCTTTGTTTAAAAGAATATATTTAGTAATAGATTTGGTAGTGTGATTCAGTTTTATAAGGGAAAACTGAAATAAACTTTCTACAATGTAAACTTGCAAAGATAAACACAGAGAAAATATTAGTAGCTGCTGGATAACAATTACGTTTTAAAAGCATAGTTCAAGAGAATTTGGGTTATATCAAATGGTAATAACTTCCTGAATTATCAGACAATAAAACTGTGAAACACAGCTAGAACAAATAATTTAATCTGATTTTCTCACAGCATTAGTACATTTACAACTCAACAGGGCTTGCATTGATAAAAGACAACCTGTGACATTAACTATCAGGAATTTTTTTGGTAAGTATCTCAGGCAATTATTTTGAAGCCAAGGAAATGAAGAAACACTTTTGGCTTGCTTTCTACATTAGAAAAGTAGAAAAGGTTATTTTATATAAAGCAAATGAAACATAAATATGGCATGTAGAATCTTACATTAAATGCCTGTATTAGAAATAAAAAAACCCCACAAATAATGAGCAAAATATAGGTGTTCCCAAAAGACATCTGAAAATAAAGATTTTAAATGATCTTCATGGGAATGGAAAATTTAGGAGGTATTGTAAGCCTAATGAGCTAGGGCTTAAACTGCAAACGATTTAAAATATTTTAAAGATAGGCAAGGCATTTTGGGAAATTGTAGTTTTACATTGCAATCTTACTTATTTGAGTATATTTTTGCAATAATTCAGTATTTGTGTTCTTTCTAAGGTGCAAAGGCTAAAAATTTAAGGGCGATCTCTGTCCTGAATGTCCAGGGATATTTTATGAAAGGGAAAGGTAACTGTGATTCATAGAAAGGTCATCAAAATTTTTTAGAACCGTTAATTCTACTACTATAAAAATTATCGTTTGACTGAAAGTACATAAATAACATAGTTAATTAATAGAATAATTATAAACTTCATGTAAAAATTCTCAATGTAAGTTTCTTAAAGATTTTTTGTTTGATTGAGTTGCTTTTAGTTTTAGTTAGAGTTTTATCTTTAAGCGATAGTTAACTGAAAAGTTTAGATGAACAATGACATAAACTGGAATGGATATTAGTGTAATCGAACATAGATCTGTAATTTTTCATCTCAGGAAAATGAGGCCAAGACATATTGAAGATCAATTCCAAGTTATTTACTGGCAGAGCCTGGGTGAAGTCTTAAGTCTTCCAATACCCAGTGGCCAGTTCCCTTGGCCACGCTGCCTAGATCATATTGCTCTTGTGAGAGTTGAATACGCACATATTAAACTGAGTTTTAAATGTAATGTAAAATTTTGTTGCTTAAAGCAATCCTACAAAGAACCCTTTTAAGGCAAATAACATATGTGCAATATAACTAATAATTTTTTCAATGGTGGAGAATACTCTGAAGCAGACTCCAAAAGACATGGTTTCCAGCCCTACTGTGGCAATAACTAAGAGTAGACTTAGGGCATTGCCTGTAACTTCACTCTGTAATCATTTCCTTCATACAAACAAAAATGTTGGATCACATGATTTTCGAAACACTTTCTAGTTCTTTGAGTTCAGTAAGGAATTTCAGTGATCTACAAGTAGCCCTTCTTTTCAACATGAAGGAAAGAAAAAAGTGTGTATAGAATTGGAATTGTTAATAGGAATCATTATAATGGCATTGAGAGACATAATTTTTTGCAAGGCCCACATTTCAGAGTTTCTGATATGTACCTTGTCAAACTCCTGATATAGAATCACATCTTATACTTGCAGTAGAATATAATATGCTTTATTGTAATAGTTAAATGTGATAAATATTGACATATAGAAGAGTAAATCTAGCACACATACAGACATACACATATACACACAACTTTTTTAGTTATAGGAGTAAGTGAAATGGTTAATCCTTTTACCATACATATGAATCTTTTAGCATACTTTATACTTTATCTGAACAACATATGCTGAGTTCTTAATGCAGTTAGAAAAAGATGAGCTCAGCTCATATTTTCCCTTCTTATCAGTCTTAGTAAAGGAAAGAGATCCTTCGTGGGAAGGAAAATGAATGAGCTGTCTTGGATTTGTTTCATTTAATGAAGTACAATGATCTGTTTATTTTCTCTTAGTATATCCAGTGTTTTTTGGGATACATAAAATTTGGTGAATATCATACTGTCACTTTCTCTTTGATACATTCCTATCACTTTCCTTCCATTTTTGTATTTACTTTTGAGAGTGGAATAAAAGTTATTCATCCTGTGCTCTATTGACAAGCCTCAAACTTGGGAGGCTAGAAGAGTTCATTAAAATTAGCATGGAAATGTTGGGAAAATAGTGTTAAATATGTAAATGAAAGCTTGCTGTATGAGATTAATAATCACCATTTATTTGAATCCTTAAACACAACCATATCAGTGGAACCATTGCTTTTGGCTTTATTTTTTTAATCCTAGGTGATATATTTGGGCTGTGTCCCCACCCGAATATCGTCTTGTAGTTCCCATAATTCCCACGTGTTTTGGGAGGGAGCCAGTGGGATATAATTGAATCTTTTATACACACACACACACACACACACACACACACACACACACACACACACACATAGTATATTCCAGTTTAGTTAAAGAATTATAATATGCAAGTAGCCCTCCCCTTCAACACGAAGAAAGGAAACAGGGGTGTGTGTGTGTGTGTGTGTGTGTATACATATGTATGTGTGTGTGTATATATATTTTTCCAATTCTCTCTCTATATATTACATACACACACACATATATATGTTTCCAATTCTATTGTGTGTGTGCGTGTGTGTGTATGTGTGAGTGTATGTGTATATATATGATATATTTTAAATGAATGGAAGGTTTCTGTCCAGTAATAACTTTGGAGTCAAGAGTCAAAGTAACTCAATATAAAAAGTGGAAAACATATTTTGAAACATGACAGAAAAATAACTACATTGTGATAGTTGTAATTTAGCTAGCATTTTTTCCTTTAAAAGACTTTTTATCTATTTCTTGATCCAGTAAGGAAATGGTGCCCATTTGAGCCTACTAGATAGAGAAAATTATTGGTGAATGCATTTGGAATTATTGATTATGCTGAGGCATAGTGAGAGTTGTTAAAAGGAGACTGAATCAGAGAAATTGAGCTGAATTCTCTTCCCTCGTGGTTCTGCCCTTTTCTCCCCTAACCATCCCCCCTCTCCTTGCAGAACCTTCAAGATAACAGGTATGCACCCAATTCAAAAATGTTGCTGAAAAGACATTTATAATAATGTGTGATAATGAGGCAAGAAAAGCATAACATAAGGCATATTTATCAATCCAATAACATGCACTTGAATTGATGTGAGAAAAGGGACTGAAACATGAGCTTAGAGCCAAATGACAGAAGGCTGTATGAGTGCATAGCAAAGAGTTTTGTTGAATTCTTTAGCTATCAGTGGGAGTAACAGTAACAGAACACTCTCAAGGTTTCTTTTCTACACATCTCCTTCCATTTTAGGGTCGTTTTCACACCTGTCTTCAATAGATTGTGCAATTATTTTTAGGCTTTAATTCTCTTTCTTTCTTGTCCCTTCCCTTTCGGTGTTTTTCAAGTGTTTCAACCTCGGTTCACATCTGTCAGAGTACATGTTGTTAGCCATAGCTCTGGGGTGCCTCATTTGGAAAATTTAGCAAATTTGTTCCAATGATCTTTATTAATATTTATTAACTTGATAAAATTTTCAATTCTGACAGCATATATAAAATGCATCCCCCTCAGTGATCAGATGATGTGAGATAGCTAGCTCGTGCACCTGCAGAAAATGTTTAGGAAGTCTTAAGAGTGAAAGACATTCGAATCACTACTGGGAGAAAGGAAGGCTATTTTGTTTATAAAGGAGTATACATAGAAATATTTATGGAACTAACACAAGACAAGGTAATAAACCATGCTTTAAACATGCCAAATATTATGTAAACTTTAAACATGGTTTCCAATACTAAGAAATGCAGATGCCATTAAAGGTTTGTCAAATAGCCATTGCAAGATTTAGAGAAGCCCAACTGGGAACCAGACTCTCATCTTACATAAGCCTGTAGGGATTTTTTAAATGCTTTTAAAGGAACAAGTATTTTATCATGAACCTGAATTTGCCTGCTAGCTAATTCAGACTCAATGGACATTTTTTGTTTGATTTTGGTGTGTGTGAAACTCTGCAAAGCAGTTGGATAAAATTCCACATTGTCTGGTAGGTAATGAGTCTGGGCTGAATCAAATCTTGTCAGGTTCAGATTAGAGTTGACCCTATCTTTAGGGTCACATTTTCCAATCCTCACACCACTTTACAAGCTTCAGTGTGCATGAAATTATAAAACAAGGAGCATGAGAAAATATCTCCCAGGTTGTTTTTGTGGCAAGAGAGCCCAGAGAAATAAAGTGATTTTCAGCCCTTTGAGTTTTATTACTTTCTGAAGAAAGAGAATTTGGTTAGGGTCAGTTTTCAAGTTTAACAGTTCATCAGCCCATAATTGCACTCATTATTACTGTAGCCAGCTTTATATTGGAGTTTGATTAATAACGATATGCACTTCAGTAACGCTTTCCATTAAGTGGCACTAATTACACTGTAACTGCTGTTCAACAACCAAGCAAGTGTAACTACAATGTCATTTTTATGAAGCCAGATTTGCTCATAAGGGTACTTTGATAATGCTAATGTGGGAGTGAAGTAGCAAAAAATGTGGTGACAAAATTGCTATTGCTTTAAATCCTATCCTCAGAATCCATGGCATTCTGAGGTTCCTGTTGGTAGAAGAAACTTTTGATAGGGACTCAGAGAAAGTCTTCAGAATATAATTAACATGCATTATCTACTTAGAATTACTGTGAGTACTAGGAAACCACATTGTTGATATAAAAGCATAAGATTTAATTGGAAGACTAGGCTAAAATCTTCATGCTAGTCAGTGATTACTCTGATCTTAGGCAAAGTACTGTTCTCTCTGAAATTACCACATATGCATAATGATGCCTGCTCCTATATTTGTGATGTTAGGTCTAAATGACATACTGTGTATGTGAAGATGCCTAATTTAGTGCCTAGTCCATAGTAAGGGCTCTTTCCATCTTTCATGAAGGGATGTTGTCTTCATTCTTTATCATCATTCAGCAGTAGGGAATAGACTCTTGTTCTCTCAATCAGATTTCTATTTGAGTTAAGACTAAATAAATACAAATACTTAAAAATATTTACATACGTAGGGAGGAAACATGTTAAACTCAAACAGAAAAGAATAAAACAATCACCATTATGAAGCTGAAGAAACCATAGGAAAGAGGGAGAGGGTCTAAGTTTGATTTGCAAGGTGGGATATTACATAGAGAGAATGCCATCCATAAATGGGAGGGCTGGGGGCAAAGAAAATTAGCCAGAATTCAAGGAAGAATAAATAACTAGAAATAATGAAGCAATTTGGAGTGAAAAAGTTCCACAAGATAGTGAACATCTAGTACTTAAGAATGGTTGGGTTTTTCTGTACCATTGGTTCTTCTGCTAATCATTGGATTTCTCTCCCCCCCAAAAAAATGTTGCTGAAGGAAAAGAATTAGAACTTATATAAAATAAATTATTATACTACCCAGAGTAGGAGGAAGGATTTTATTTTAAAGAGGAACCACAGGGAATGGGCAGTGTTCCAACATCTATAACAGTATGCTTTGCAGATAATGTATTTAATAGTGAGTGATGATAGATTAATTTAATTAGAATTCTTGCAGGAAATCAGAGATATTTGCTGGAGAGAAGGTCAGATGATCAAAGCAAGATCACAATTTCTTCATATTGTATTCTTGTCTCCCTGTTATATCCTTCATATAAACACCCCCATTAAAAAAGCTTTTTTCATCCGCTCAAAAATCACCTTATAAAAATTAGCTCAAACATATTGTGGGACTCTGTGTGAATGGTGGTATATTAGGAAATGTGGGGAGAAATCACTTACATGTAATTGTTCATCTGTAGTTCTGGGTTATGAATATTACATAAATAAAAGAAAAGAAAAAATGAAAGGATTTCTCAAACGTTTCAATTTTAAATGATGTGTCATTTCATCCCAGTGTCTAATAACATGAATTCTTGCTGGTGCCCAACTGCATCATGTAATAATTTAGTAATGGGCTTTGTAGTACACCCAGGTGAAAGAGTAAGATCTCTGGAGTTAATACTAAGGCGTAAGAAATTTGGGTGTAATGAAAAATCATAGAGTTGGTGAACTTATTGAAAGGGATGGGTTCTTTCTGAATACCAGCATCACGGATTAATAGCTGGTGGGCACCAGCAATTAAACATTTGGCTCTGATTCTCTTAGTTGTAATAAACTCTCAATTTTTGTTTAAACTTGTTATGGAGGTTTTATATTTTCCTTCAGAGAAGAATTTTGTGGACTCCAATTTATCTAAAAAATATATAATGATGAGGAAATTATATGGTCCCATAACAGGGATCTAGGATGGGTAAGAGTCACACTAACAAGGTGCTGAGCCACCACATGAACCCAGAGGCAGCACCCCAGGAAAGGAGAACTCAACACCACCTGGAGCCTAAGGTGGTCTTGAATCTCTAACCTACACATGGAATATTTAATCAGCAGTCTATTTGTAGTTTCCTGTAAATTTGTAAGAGTATGATTTTGTAGAGAATTGTAACTGTTCAAGAATAGAGAGTTTGGTGTTCCCACTTATATAAGTATATATATTCACAAAGTTATATGTAAAAGGGGTCTATATTTGCAAAGATATTATAAATGTAACCCTTTTAGCTTTTAATACTTTTTTCCAAATAATGTATCAACATTCATTAGTCTACTTTTTCAACTGTTTTCTCACATACACATCACATATTATTTTCTTGATATACTTATTTGTAAAAAATAGAAACTTATTATTTTATGTTCCAATACAACACAAATCTAATACACATGCATGTGCGCGCGTGCACACACACACACATACACACAATTTTTAAAATGTACTATACTTTGGACAGTGTTATTGTACATTCATGCACAGTATTTATGCCATCAAGCTTTACTTATGCAAAAATCAGTAATGATCTTTACTTATAAAATTTAAAATATTATAAATTTTATAAAGTAAAGCCCATTTAAAATTATCTATAGATTATCAGAACTGGACTGGACCTCTGTCTGAATTGTTAGAGCTGTTTGAAACATGGGAGTGGTGGGAGAATAACTAAGGCCTATCAAAGAAATATACACACATATGCATGTGTATATGCACACCCCCTCACATTTGAGTGTATTTTACTGAATGCCTCTGTATCTAGATATTTTTGGATGTTTCTCCAATTAAAAATGTCTTAAATAAAGAAGCACTGTTTTTTCTTTATAGTCTATGTACCCAAGATATATAGGATGTTATCTATAGAAAAATATAAATGGTTCACATCCTATTTATTTTTAAAATACTTACACATTTTAATGTTTTAGTGAAGACTGTAGATCTCTGCCTCTGTGTGTGTGTGTGTGTGTGTGTGTGTGTGTGTGTGTGTGTATGAGTGGTGGGTGTGCATATGGATAATCATAGGTAGCAAAACACAAGTTTTACTTTTCTTCTCGAAAGGTTTTAATGTTATTTTAAAATAAAATTTAATGTTATTTTAAAATAAAAAATTTGGTACCTCTATAAAAATGTGCACATATATATAGAAATGATTATTTTTAATTATAATCCAATACACAAATTGAAAATTCAAATAAAAATACCTGAGTAGATTGATCTATCTATCCATCTATCTATCATCTATCAGTCATTTATAACTGTATAAATAAGAATGACCAAACTGTACTGCATAGTCTTATCTTTAGCCCCCAATATGATCTTTAGGTCATAATTTTGATCTGTATTCCAGACCCTTATAATATATCCTTTCTTTTCTGCTTTAGACTCTTATCAGTTGTTTTAATTGCTGAGACAACCCAGTTCCACATGAGCTACAGCCAGCTTCACAAAGGTACAACCTGAGACTGTCCCATTGCATGTCTGCACTGCATGCCTTTTTGCTTATACCTGCAGCTTCTTGGTTCACACTAAAGCATGAGATATCTCAGGACTCTTTCTGAGTCCTCATATGCACAAGCTAGATGTGTGTGAGTTAAACCCTGTGAGCTGAACCAGTGAGAGACAGACAGCCACGGGGTGACCTATGGGATACAGGAGCTGATGGATACATACTCTCCCTTCTTCTAAGAATAGACCAGACTGAGAAGCAGTTGTCTGTGTAGCCTCCTGGAAAAAGGATCCCAATGAAATCAATCAATCTATTGCATTTGATCCAATGCAATGGCCAGCTAAATGATACATTATTTTATTCGTGTGCCCTTATTTCTATCTCACTTCTCATTTCCCTCCCTCCTCCTGCCTGGGATTAAACTCTTCAATAAAAGTTCAAGGCTTCAGGCTTTGCTCTCTGGGGAACTCAGATTAAAACCTGAAGATAAACCTCATGAGTCCACTGGCAATAAAGATCCATTTGCTGATGGTATTTGGTGATGATAGCTCGTGCATATATTGGAATCACAATTACTAAGGATTTAGTCTACAGCAAAATAAGAAAAACTTCAGATAGAAGGTGAGGTGCTGGGTTTTACAATGGCAATAGCTCTTTAATGGTATGGTATAAAGAGAATGCAAGAGTCGGGAAGTGACCCGGCTATTGTTAACAGCATTAAAATCTTTGATATAAAGAATGATAGGCTAAAGAAAACCAAATGCCAGTTGAAGCCCAAAGACCTTTATTGCAGCTTGTAAAGAAACTGTTGTTCTGTGACAATAGAGCAGACTGCACTGAATACACAGCCTGAACAGGTCTCCTATGTCAAAATCAAGTCTCTAATAGATAAAGACAGGCATTCTAAGACCTTTTGTGAGGCTGTTTGATGGGGCAAGATGGAGATTCTTGAATCACTAGATTCCTATGAACCTTCTGGGCTGGCAGAAGGAACCCCTTCCTTCATGCTTCCTTGCAGAAGCAAACTGCTTTTCTCTGAAACCATGCAATAAATGCACTAAGGCAGATGCCTTGCAAGATGATGTCTGTTCTCAGCAGAATTTGCCCCCACCACCCCTCATTTTTTCAAGCTAATCACCACAGTCAGTCAGATCTCTCAGCAAAGCCATTTCTCAGGAAGGAGTTAGTCTATTTACCTAAGGAAGTTCAGTATCTGGTAATATGTACCAACAAGGGCAATGGGAGATGCATGGGGGAATGGAAATGTGTGTGTTCACCAGGAGAATATGGAATATAAAGCAAATAATGGAGAATTTATTCTAGAGCATTAACCCATCACTTGGGATTCAACCTTCTGACAAGAACCCTGGAATCTAGTAGTAATAATCTGCTGATTTAGCTCCTTAAATTGAGGGCATCATCATGCCCTCCAATATAGTATATTTTATTTTCAAAATCCGAAGCAGATCACCAAGCCTCATATCTCTTTCTTAGTAGTAGGGAGCAGTAGGAGTAATAGTAGAGAAGGAGGCAAAGTGAAATAGCCTTTCTTTTGCTTTAGAGGAGATTTCCAAACATGCCTCCAGACTAAAAACTTCTTTGATGTAGTGGGATCCTAGACCCTTTTGGGGTTTATCTCTGTCTCCCTGACACAGAACGTTTTAGCAGAATATCCAGAGTGTTTTCCACCTCCTTCTTGTCAGAATGAATTGGTTTGATGTCATCAATATAATAGAAAAGGTAACATTCTGTAGAATGTCAAGATGATCTTGTCCCTATGACTATATTTCTAGAAAAAAACACAAGACATAAAACAGCTTTGGGGCAATACATTGAATGTGAACTGCTATATCTGCCATGTGAATGCAAATTGTTTTTTTCTTGTCTCTTGTTTGGGGTAGAGAAGAAAGCATTTGCCACAAGATCAATTGCCATATACCAGAAGATAGAGGCTGTGGATCTGCTCTAGTGATGACACATTTAGCATGGCAGGTGTGATTGAGACTACTCTCTGGTGAAGTTTTCATTAGTTTACTGTCACTTGCCACATTCCATCTGTTTTCTAAGGTCCAGAGAGGTGACTTGAATGGAATGATGGGAAATATCATCACTGAATCCAATAAGTTTGATAGTGGCACTAATCTCTGCAATGCTATTCCACCTCAGCTGTTCTATTGTTTCTCATCTACTATTTTGGCCAAGGCAAAGTGGGTGCAGTGAGTACTTTCAGAAACTCCTTGGCCCTTCCTACGTAATAATAATTACTCCGCTGATCAGAGGGGCAATGTGAGAGTTCTGTCAGCTACAAAATATATTTACTCTGATTATATACTCAAGGGACCAGGTAAATAACCACAAGATGAAACCATTATAAATAATCACAGAGTGAAACCTCTATAAATAGCCACCAAGTGGAACCATTCTAGATAGACTTGGTTCTAAACTACATTTATGACCTGACCTTTATAAGCCTTCCATTTAGTCAGAAGAACTTAAAAGTATTTTAAGTCCCCTAATCTTGGTGTCATCAAATCATATTTTTCATTGTCCTTAAAATTCTGACTCTTCTCACCAACCCTGGACATGTGTTACTGGGCAAATAGCCACGGGTGTGTGTTTGGCGGGAAGATTGATAAAATATTTACTATTTATTTGCAGAAGAGCTAACCTTGGTACATCTGTGAAATGTGTGGTTTTAGAAAGAAATGCCTGCAGTGAATTCATGATAACAGGAAGAAAGGCATGAGAAACAGATACAGAAAATTTGATATGATTAAGTTTATGTGTCAACGTGACTAGGCCACAGGGTGCCTAGACATTTGGTTGCTCATTATTCTGGGTATGTCTATGAGGGTGTTTCTGGGTTAAATTAACATTTGAATTAGTAGACTGAAAGCAGATTGCTGTCCCTGATGTGTGTGCACTCCATTTAATCTGGTCTTGAACTCCTGACCTCAGGTGATCCATTAATACAACAAAAGGCATTAATATAACAAAAAGGCTGACCCTACTATGAGTAAGAGGAAATTTCTCTCTGTCTGACTGTCTTCAGATGGACATTTTTTTTCCTGCCTTTGGACTTAAACAGGAACTGGCTATTCCTGCATCTCTAGCCTGTAGGCCTTCACACAGGAACTATGCCATAACTTCTCCTGGTCTTCAGGCCTTCAGACTCAGACTTGAGCTACACCATCAGCTCTCCTGGGTCTCCAGATTGCTGACTGAAGATCTTGGACTTGTCCACCTTCATCATCACATGAGCCAATTTAAAATAAATCACAGACACACACACACACACACACGCACACACACACACACACACGTCCACTGGTTCTGTTTCTCTGGAGAACCCCAACCAACATAGCAGAGACACTGGCAGATTTGGTAGAAAGAAAGTAGGGAAATTCTCTTCTAATTGTTTGTATCTTCAGTGAAGAATGAAGGGAGTTTATCAGCTGAGGATGAGGATGAGGAGATATTACTATAGTAAGTGCAAGCTTGTTGTTTGCATTTAAAAGAATGGTTGAGGGGACATGGCTGCTTGTTGAAAGCTAGAGTTCCTATACTTGGGCTGCTAGGGTTATCCTGAAGTCGCAGGGAAGGAGATGGATTATGTTTAATCAACTCTCAAGATTTTACAGATTAAAACATAATTTGATATTTGTAATCTCGTTCAATCTTTCCAATAATACTGTCATGCTAATTTGATAATATCTCCACTTTTTTCAAATGAGAAAAATAATTTTCAGTGACCTTTAATTCAAGTAAACGATACTGGCAGGCCTGCTTTAATTTATGTTCTCTACCAATTATTGGCCATGCTCCAACCCATACAAAATGGCACATTTTGACCTAGGCACCGGACCAATCTCCAACTCTGAACTCTATACTGTTACACCTGTTTCTCTTGTGGTGGAAAAGTGCATTATTTTCTCAGTTGCTCAAGGTAAATATTGCATATTGCCATTCTTGGTTCCACTCTTTCTCTTGCTCCCATATTTAGCCCAGTACCAAATTTGGCTGACTCTATCTCCTATAAATATCCTAAGTGCATCTTCTTCTCTCTTCATATCTTTTTGGTCCAAGCAACCTGAGTCTATGACCTGAAGTTCTACAGTAATCTGCTCCCTAGTCATTCTCACTTCTGTTCTTGCTCAATCAATCCTTTCTCCACTCAGCAGTCAAAATAGTCTCTCAAAAATACAAATTATAGGCCGGGCATGGTGGCTCACACCTGTAATCCCAGCACTTTGGTACACTGAGGTGGGTGGATCACCTGAGGTCAGGAGTTCAAGACCAGTCTGGCCAATATGGTGAAACCCCATCTCTACTAAAAATGCAAAAATTAGCTGGGCACAGTGGCAGGTGCCTGTAGTCCCAGCTACTCTGGAGGCTGAGACAGGAGAATTGCTTGAATCTAGAAGGCAGAGGCTGTAGTGAGCCAAGATTTCACCATGGCACTCTAGCCTGGGCAACAAGAGCAAAACACTCTCTCTGTCTCAAAAAACAAAACAAAACAAAACAAAAAACTACAAATTATATTATGTCATTCCTCTGCATGAGATTCACAGTACTTTCCCATCACATGTAAAGTGCATTTGGAATGCCTTACCATGACTTTCATAACTGGCCAGCTCATGCCCTCTTCCAATTTTTCTCCATGACACTTACCCAGGGCCCATCAGCCACACTGGTTTTCTATCTGCTCCTTGACCATGCTAAACATACTTCTTGCCTTAGCTTCCTCTACTTCTTCCTCCTTACTCTTGCATGACTTTGTCTAATCATGCAAATATCAGCTTAAATGTCTCACATTAATGTGGGCTTTCCTGACCACTCAATATAAAATAGCTATCCAGGCACCTGCCATCAATCTTTATTGAATCTTTATGGAGAAAGTATCAAAATGCTAATTAAGGCTTGACTGGAAAAGGATGTGTTCAGAGGTGTGACAGATAAATGCTAGGGCAGGACTGTTCAGTGGAGCAAAGATAAAAAAAGTCTACAGCAGGTAGTTTGTTGAAAAAATGCTTCTTGTCCCCAGAGACCTTTTGAGAACAACTAGGTTAAAAAAGAGAAGACAGTGAATAAATGTGAGCCTTAGGGAGAGAAGAAGAGAAACATTATATGTGGATTTTATGAGTATTGCTAACAGGATAAACATTTTCTACATGAATTACAGTGTTTAAGACAATCTTTGGGATTAAAAAATGTCTTGTAATTTTGCACTTACTTAATAACTTTATTACTTGATAAGCTTTGCTGTCTGAATAGTACATTGGCCAGAAATATAAATTGGTATAAAAAGGATGTTATGAACACTACTAATAAGATATTTTTAAGCTAATGTTAAGATTTTCTTAAATATTGATTTAACTGTTTTATACTACTCAAACTAATACTAGTCACATGGATTAACTTTATCACAATACAGTGTAACTGTAACAGTAGTCAATTATTTATGAATCAGTGGAAACATCTGGAAGCTTGACCTCTTTTTTACATTAAAAGTACTTGAAGCATTTGCTGTGTTTCACTATTAGTGCCGCTTCAATTATTATATGCTCTGCCAATGTTTTATGTAACTGGACTGATTTCCTTCTGACTCATAAGGTCAGTTGGCTGTGAAGAGATTGAGGTTTCTAGGCGCTGCCTCCTGCATCTATCTCTTTATTGATACAGTTCCCTGCTGCCTCTGCTTACAGTAGAAAATGTGTTACTCTGGCACTACATAGCCAGAAACGAGAAGCTAATTTATTTTCCTTTGTCAATGTTATCTTCGTGTTCTTTAGTCCTTCTTTCCTTTTCTGATGTACACATATATATGTATATACGTACACAAACATATAACTAAATTTTCCTCATTTGTATATAAAAAATAAAATTACCTTACCCACAGGTAGAATTTATTTCAGCTAGTTAAGAAAGAATGCTTCTGTTTTATATCAAAGATATTTCCAGTCTACTTTGCATAGAAAGTAGAGATGAAAAAAGTGTACATTCAAAGACTGATGACATATGGACTCAAATATATGCAAACATAGATATATCTCCATAGCTGAATATGCAAGTCTCTCTCTGATAAAACAAAAAACACGTCACTAAGTGGACATATCCTACTTAGGTGGATGATCCCAAATTGCAGACAATATTTTTATTTGGCTTTGTTGCGAGGCTGCCATCCTAATTCATTTTGCTTAGGCTTATTTTCATTCATGGAATGTTTACTGTGCATTTTCCATGTATCTGACATAATACTAGACACTGGAGATCAAAGTGATGAATAAGAGATAGTCTCTGGTTCTAATGGGTTTGTATCTTTTCATGTGGTCTGAACACGGAGCAGCATAACACCAGAGTGAAACGTTTAAATATTTTATATAAATAAAAACTTAAATGAGAGATTAGAGTAACTGTTCTGAAATGAAAAACAAACACAAACAAACAAACAAAACAAAATGCTAGTTTAATAATTAATTATTTTCCAAAGCTCCTATATTGTCTTAAATCAGGATGGGACAATATCAATATTGAAATCACTGAGGTGAAATAACAGAGCAAATGATGTGAGTCCCTAGAAGGACCCATGTAAGAAACTCATTTGGAAAATGAACCTTTCTCATTTTAATAGAAAACAAATGCTTGGGAAGACATAACCCCCTTAAATGTGGGTATGGAAATCTGCCAGCATTGGAGAGAATGTAGCACACTTTGTCCCCTGAAATAGCAGGGAAGTATACATATCTAGAGCTTGTCTCACTCCTTAGTCATCCCTGGTGCTTTCTGTGCTCTGGTGCTCTGCTTTGTGTCACTTCACCCCATTGCTCTCATCACTGATGATTGGATCAGCAATTTGACTGCAAAACCATCTTAGAAGATTATGGAGTATCCTGGCCCTAGAGTTCTAACAAGCAAACATTCCCTAAACTAAGTGTGATTGACTGACCCAACACACCAACTCCCTTGAGAATGTCTGAATGTGAGATTTAAAGATAGAGGCCACAGCTGGCAGGGGTCAAGTTTTAAGGATGGAACAAGCTAGTGGAGTGCTTGTGATTAGAACACAGACTCAGTAAAATCTGGTAGATGGTAGAGCTCCCACCTCAAGTAAGAGGCATAACATTGAAAAAAAGAAGTTGGACTGAGGTTGCTGGGTAGAGGCAGGAGCAGTAGAAGCAAATATAGAAAATAGCTGAGTCACCTTAGCTGTGGAACTCTGGAGTAGTGAGCAAGGAATGCCTGCTTCTCAAGGGACTAAACTTCAGGCGCCCATCACCTAAGCAGGTGGTGACCCCTTTAATTAAGAAGCACCATACTTGGTGTTTCCATAGAAGGAAAGGAAACACAGTCATATCACTTTCCCCATAGCAGGCCCACTTAAGAAAAACAACTTTTTTTTAAAATTATTTGATTTCTGGGTTACATGTGCAAATTGTGCAGTTTTGTTACATAGGTATACACATGCCATGGTGGTTTGCTGCACCCATCAACCCGTCACCTACATTAGGTATTTCTCCTAATGATATCCCTCTCATAGCTCCCTACCCCTGACAGGCCCCAGTGTGTGATGTTCCCCTCCCTGTGTCCATGTGTTCTCATTGTTCAGCTCCCACTTATAAGTGAGAACATGCGGTGTTTGCTTTTCTGATCTTGTGATAGTTTGCTGAGAATGATGGTTTCCAGCTTCATCCATGTCCCTGCAAAGGATATGAACACATCCTTTTTTATGGCATATATCTCAGCAAAAATGGGTATAAAACAAAATCTTTCTCTGTGATGATGAAATCAATACTCTTGGGGGAAAAAAGGCAGAGAAAAATAAACTTCTTGATGATAAGAACATCATTCCCAATAGACAACATCAGGCCGGAAGAAATACTCCTGGAATATTCTGTGCCATATGGTGGTATAACCTCAGAGAAGCAGGATGTTGGGAGGTCAAAGCCGATCTACTTCATGGGATCCTACTGTATACCACCCAAATGTGTTTCTGCTTTTTATCCTATGTGGTGTCCAACAGAGTTGGATTATGCCGCATTTCTCATCTTCTATCTTTAGATAAATGAATTGTTCCACATTCAGGCACTATGCTCATTACCTTCCATGAGAGAATGTGAGACCCCGGCATACTCAGGACCAGAGTTTCAAGCAAGAGCTCCTATTTCATCCTTAATAGCATCTTTCTTTTCTGGGGGAGGGCTAGCTACAGGGCTGTTGTAATGTTTCTTCTTTTCTTTATGTGTCTTGGTTTTTCTCATTAAATGCCAAATAACTGGCAGGCATAAGTTTCTGGCAATCTGCAAGACTAAGAAAAATGGTGAAATGAAGAATATTCAAAAACATTTTAGGAAGTAAATGAAGGAAACTAATGACAGGTTGCTTTCATTATTTAAGTAATGTAGGAGGCAAAGTTAGCCATACAGAGAAAAAACTGGGATAGAAATGGGTAATAAAGTTTGGAATTGCTCCTGTGAAAATATGGCAGGAAATCAGCTAGAGATGAATAAGAAAATTGCAATAAGGTCCAAAAACTGATGGATAGCATGCCTTATTACAGTGATTTGCAGGTTTTTTTTTTTTTCTTTCCACCCCTCAAGTCATGACCAAATGTCCTTTGGCAGAAGTCCATGTATAAGGATGGGAAAATTTACGTCTTTATTTTCAATAACCTTGAACTCAAATTTACATTTCCTTCAATTGTGAATATAGGCCACAAACCACATTAGTATTAGTAGTTCAATTTTACTCGATTGAAATATTAGATATTTTCATATCATATTAGTGTTATAGAATCTCAAAATATCAGCTACAATGCTCCAGTGATACTGCTTTTCCTTTAATGTGTTACTACAGAAGCATATATATTAATATATTATAATTTCACACTTTTTAAACAATTTCATTTCAGTATAATTGGTTTTCTTTGTGTTTTATGAAATTTATTTTCTTTTGAATTTAAAATGTTTTTAGAAGGGTCCTATGGTGTCCATAGGAGTCATCGAATCACCAAAGGGATTCCTGGCACATGCAAGGTTAACAATCCCAGTTCTTTTGTGTCTCAATATTTGTCACGCATTATGTAAAATTTAAGACTGAAAAATAAGATACAAAGGAATGAAATATTGTTATTGAAATGGGCAGAAAATGTAAGCAATTCCCTAAGTTCATCAGATAAAATGAGATGCTGCCTTTTTATGTCAAATTTTTAATATTATGACTTAACTGATATTTTTCTTTTACAAATGCCCAGGATTTTTTGTTACAGTCAATTAAACTTGTCTCATTAATCCCCTCTAACCTTCCATCAGAATGCACCCATAATGTAGCATTCATATTTTAACACTGTCTGTCCAACAGCATGATTTAAGGCTGATGAAGGCTTTTCATAACTTGGTACATTATTTGCTGAATATCTACGGCTACCATTTACAAGTCGTGTGGCTGCTTGCATCAGGGATTTTTGCAGGTGAATATTGATTGTGTACTTTTGATTTTTTTCACTGATTGATAAATCAGTGCCCAAATGAGGTGACTGAAGAAGGCAGTTTAGCATCAAAGCAAAGATTACAACACCTAGTGGAGAGCTGTTCCTTTTTCTACATTGGCCATGTCAATTTCCTTCCTCCACCCTTTATCTAGGAAAACAATAAACTTTCTATCTTATCAAAACATTCCACCCATACTCTTAATTCCTGTGATTCATATGGGGCTGGCCCTTCTCCCAGCTTGAGGTAAGCATGTAACTCACACCAATCAGAGCATTCTGTTCTTTTTTCCATAGTGATTGCTATAGGCAGAGACATAACTGATCTAGGCAAATACAACTCATTTTGTGAGAGTTCATTGAAATGATTGGGAAAGAATTGGGGTTGTTGAGAGACTGTATTTAGCTAGAAACAGCTGGGAAGCTATTTTTCTACCATGACAACAGAGCCTGCCAAGAATAGAAACTATAGAAGAAAATGATCCTAGACATGGTAAGAACCACAGTCATTCTGGTGATCCAATTAGAGCGTTGGGTCCAGCTGTGCCTGAAGTCAGCCTGTCTGTTTTCATTTCTGTGCACCTATGTATGTGAATCTATGTGTATTAAGTCACTTTGAGGTTCAGTTACTTGTAACAAAAAGAGTCTGGATAAGGCACTTTTGCTAAACTCTAAATTCTAATTGGTTTGGAAAGTTATTATTAAATTTGAAATACTTATTAGTGATGCATGAAAAAGTCAAAATAGGAATAGCAACAAAGGAAAATCATTTCAAACTTTATCTTGTTTTAAATTAAAGCATGACTAAGTGTGGAAGGAGGACAAAAATTTGGGTACTTTAGCTGATCAGTAAACTGTATAAATATGAGTTAATTATTTGAGAGGTTTCTTCATCCAAGGTGTCATCATTTCTAAACTGGCAAGCTTTGATCATTTACACACTTTGAAGTCTGAGAATCTAATCAATCTTCCTCCTGGATTTGTATTCATGTAGAAACGATAGCCGGGACAGCCAGTGTTGCCTGGCCTATTGTACTAAAGAATAAATGAGTAAGAGTCTTGATTACCTTACAAATAAATCTGGTTAACAGTTATATTAATTAAAATGCCTGGTTCTGCGGCTATTCTGAACTATTTATACGTGATTTAATTCATATCAGCAGCTAATTTGTATTTAATGCAAACTAATGGGTTTTATGTAAATGGAGCATGTGGCAGTCTATTTAAAAAACAAATTATCTCTAGTTTCATTTCAGTTATTTTAATTAAATTTAGAGTATGTGTGTGGTGGAGGGATGAAGGGGAAAGGGATGTGTTATATATGAAGTGATGATTAAATCCAATTTAAGTCTACAGAATGAGAAACAAGTAATTCTCTCAACAGACACATTGGCCCTTTCATAAAGTTTGGAGAAGTCAAGAGAGTAGTATAAAGAAAAGCCTGTGAGATTTTAGATGATGTAATTTTTCTTAAGATCATGCTTTTACGTTATAAACTACAAACACTTATAAGTCCATATGTAAATAAGATTCTTTAAGGATTTTTTTAATTTGGCTAGAAAATATCTCATAATGTAAATATCCACTATATATGTATTTTTTTCCTCTTTTTGATTTGGAAATTTTGAAACCATTGTGTAAATCAGTTAACTCATGTTTCTTTACTTGACTTTCTGTCAACAGCTTAAACCTATGGGATCATATTTTAACTACAATGAAGCATTCCCTAATCCATAGTTTATGTTTCTCTAGATCATCTTTGTTTTTCCAAATTGTGTAGGTTTCTTTTTTCAGTGAGCATTTTTTTTCTTGTATTTCCCTAATGTTAATATTTGTTCTGGAGTTAAATATAATTGTGATACATTCTTTGTAGTTTCTTCTACTTAGTACTAGTCTAGAAGTATTTCTCAGTTTACATAATTTAGGTAATTTCAAAGGTGATGCACTTCTCATTTTTTAAATTTATGTTTCTATTCTCAGCTAGGTCGTTAAGGATAAGAATTAATTAATTCATTTCTACAAAATCAACGTCATTTTGTTGCACGTAGTAGATATTCAAAGAATGTTTCTTGAATGACATCTCCTAAAAAATCATTCATATTACTGAATGATGTCTTTCAAAATCCTCATTCTGAACAAAAAATAAAATATAGCTTTCTCCCTCTCATGCTATTTGAGGATGAAAACTAAGCTCAACAGTTTGTTCAGTCTAGTTTTCCAGACCTAATTTCCAATATTATCTTAAAAATATACACAAACCATTACCTCTTAGAAGTTGTATTAGCTGACGTCAAGGTGGCATAAAGTAGGGCCACCTGTTGGCCTCCTTTGGAGTTTCCATGACACAGAACAGCTCATGAGTTCCTCCCAGAATATGTATAGCTTTAATCGCAAAGAAGACTCTGTGTACTGGCATTAAACTATGTCACTGAGAAAACAGATTAAATCATAACCTATCTTAAAACCTTTCCCAATTATACATTTATAAGATTGCAGTCATTCTTAAGATACCCTGGATTTTTCTGTACTTGAACATTTCAGAGTTCCCCAAAGCTATAATGCCAAACATTAAAGTAAGTTTTAGAAATGGTGACGTTGGCATTTATCCGGTTATAGAATATTGTCACCAGCTCGTACAGGAAAAGACAATGAATTTTTAAACTTCATGTTTCCGTGTCATCAAGGGACAGAAAAAGCAAATCCAAACAATTGTGGTTGTTAATCCTGGTCAGATTGATCAGCTGACAACCTCTCCAGTTTCACCAGCTGTCCAGGGAGCCTTGACTTTTCTACATAGCAGATACAATGACTTCTGTTTTAATTCAACTGCTGCCAATTTGGAGCTGCACATAGCAACTCAACTCCTCCAGAGAAACTTTAACAAATAAAATTAGCCATATTTGAAATGAAAAAGTATTCACTCAGTCAAAATGACTGGAAATCTATTTTTTTTTTCTACAATGGAGTTATAATCTAACAAGTTATTTAATGTATTTTATCATAATATTTGTCAGGAATATTATAACTACTCAGATGGCATAATCAATGTTTTGTTTAGTACTGTGAAGTAAGAGATGCACCAAAGTAGGGTAGTTTCATTCATTCTCAAAAACAGACAGACAGTATAAGCTGGTATGGTGGATAGGAGCTACTTCATCTTAAGGAAGCCCACTAGATATGCAAATTGGAATTTATAGAAAAAATATCTCCACGGATGTAGTTTAAGGAAGAGGTGAGAAGAATAAATGCACTTAAAAGAGCTCACTGCTGTATCTTTTTTTTTTCCCCCGAAAGCAAAGAATGCCTTAGTAAAGGAGGGTTATTTGTGTAGTTGCCAAATCCCTCTTCTCTCAACGTCTTCCCTTTCAGATCCTCCCCTCTCAACTTAGCTACATTAACCATCTACATCGATTCAATTGGCAGGTGATTTATCAGGCCAGCATTTCATCTTCCCTACAAAGCCAAAGTGTGCTCCGTTTCGGGCACTACAAGGGGGAACAGGCAGGATATTCCTTTGATGCTACAAGGACACCAGACTGATAAAATTTGCTCCTGCATTGAACTTGACATGGAGGTGGAGTGCTTTAACTTTTAAAAGTCTGCTCTGTAACTCTCAGAATAACTGATGACCCTCATTGATATTCACACTTCAAATGCAGATAAATCTTCTCAGTTTTTTTCTTTGATTCTAGGTTCAAAATCTTCACTTTCTATAAATGCACACTCTGTTATCTCAAACTGACAAAACCTTACTACCTGCTGAGTCACTCACTCCATCCATCTATGTATTCATCTGTCTATCTATATGCAGTGGGATGGAAAACTGTTACTACTTAAACAAAGTCATCTGCACTTCTGCCACGTACTAGAGAGTGGGATGATTTATAACTAAGAGAAGATTCTTTGTTTAGAAAAGTAGCATGGTCCTCATTTTCTTTACTGTTGTAAGAAAAATAAAAAAATGCGTAAGGAAATGATAAGAATCTGGAATTTTTAAAAGCACCTAGGGAAGTTAAGAAGGTGTAACAGCAAGATCAATTCATAGGTGACTGAATTGTGCAGCACACAGTACCCTGATTTAAGAAGAGCCCCATGCTTAGTTCACCACTGTTGCCATCTTGAAATTCTTAATAATTTTTGAACAAGGGGTCTGCATTTTTATATTGCACTGGACCTTGCAAAGTATGCAGCCAGTTCTGAATAGCAGCACTCTATTCTCTTAAATTTAGCCAACTTCTTGAGTTAAATATGGCGAACTGTTGCCAGGCAAATTTCTTATGTCTATTTCAAGGTGTGAGCCAAAGTACCAAATGTTGTGGAAAGTCACTTAATAGCAGTTATGACTCTTTTATCTCAAAGCCCTTGTGTTTTCAGACGTTAGGGCTGCTTTATTTCATAAGGCTTGAGGTAAATTTACAAAATTTGCATTTATTTAATTAGACTGATACTCTTTTCCACCACTTTATGAGTGTGTTTTATGGTTTTTCTAGAAAACTCATTTTCATACTGAAGGTTGTTAGCCAACTTGGCATGGAAAACCTTAAACTCCAGTCTTAGTTTATTTCCCTTAAAGCTGGGCAATTATATTGATCAAATCCTGGTTTATGGGAGCTAAGAGGAAAGGACTGTTTGAGGCTATGAAGAAAAGTTTTCTTTTATGATAAATGAGAGAAGAAGCTCATCCACATTGCCTGCCTTTGAGGGGTGGATATATGAACACATGATGTGAGGAGCTACAGCAGCCATTCTGTGACAATAGGGCAAAGCCATGAAAATAGAAGATAGGAATGATGGCAGGCACATTGGGCACTGATAAAACCATTTTGCTGCTGAAGTAGCCAACAGTAAAACCACTCACCTCCAGAATACTTGTTTATTTAAGTTCCTAGACCAGCAACATCAGACGTTTGTTAGAAAACAGAATGCTTGGGCCCCAACTTAGATTACTGAATCAGAAAATCTGGAGGTTGACAAAGCATTCTGTGATTTCACAAACCCTCTGGGAGTTCTGATGTATGCCAAAGTTTAAGAACTACTGCTTTAAGCTACATTTTGTCAGCTATTCTCTTCATTATAACTCAAAGGATCTCCATTTGATTATAAGAGAAAAATGCACATTCAAATTACGGCTTAAAAGATTGTACTTTCATTTAACGCTATGTATGACAACACACAGATTGCTTTAGCAATTAGAAGTAACTGCTATTAGTTAACAAAATAGTTTAAGAATTACTACTTTACCTACAATCCCTACCTGTAAGAATCGTCACTATCAGATACCAAGTTGATTTGACATTATTTGTCTCATTTTTACACTTGATAGTTACATTTTTAATGCTACCTGAAGAATTATTTATTATCTGGATGAGAAAAGTTAGATAAATAATTAGGTAAATATAATTAGTAGTTATAGCAGTGTTTAAAAATGTGAGGTAAATATGATGAAATATTGCCAGTCTGTTTTGTAAATATATCAAACCATCACTGGATTTGGACACAACATCCCTGAATTAAATTCTGACAGTAGTCTATCACTTCCCATATCACTCCTGTTCTTACTAAGGATCTGTGGATAATCTGCTGTTCGCTCACTACTTCAACCATAGCTTGACTCTGTCTTCTGCACAATATTCTTCACGTGGTTCTTCTGTACCTATAGAAATTTTCTTCGAGTATGAATATTTGCACTCTGGGTATTTTCAAGATGATTCATTGAGGCACAAGAAGAAATACTAAAACATCATATTATTATAGTTTTCAATCTAAAACATAGGAAACAAAACTTTACTAATCATGTTATATACTGATTAACACAAATATACAGATGTGGTCCATTTATTGGTAGGTTGGTAGGTTATACATCATGCACAATACAAAAATTATCTTGAAGAAAGAATGAAAGTGGCGCATTGGACAGAGGGGGACAGTAGAGCCTTCCTTTCCTTTTTCTTTTTCCCTTGCTGTCAGCATATTTCTACATATAGTTTATTTGTGCCAGACTAAGTAATCAATTACATTATCTAGTTTTAACTATCTGAACTTTCACAAATTTATATGAGGAAATTAAAATATTCATAGAAAGACCTTGCAGGCAACAAGAATCAAATAATGTAAATTCAGGTGAAAATGGTGGCGTTGGTGCTTTCCATTTTGTTCACAGGCATTCTGCCAGACTTGCTACAAGACAAAAACAAGAATGTTCCTATATAACATAACGAGAAGTTGCCAAATAATTTTAAAAATGATTTAGGAGACTATTTGGAATGTAGGTTTATATCTACTGTTTTTAGTAATGACCTTCACCCTAAGTGGATATTTGCCTATAAATATTAGCTAATAATTGTTATAGTTATATCTGTAATGATTAATATATACTGCACACACACTGTTATTTTAAAAAATGACTTCCAAAATTTTATTTTGCTACTGTTTTTACTCTAATTTTAAATGTTTTGTTTACTCTTTTACTAATCGAGTGTGTTAGGTCAAAAAAGTTTGTAGGATCTTGACTCATAGACTGAGATAAAAATGTCTTGCTTTTTGTACTAGGGTTTCCAGCATCTGAGTCCAGCCGGCTTCCCAGTCATAATTTTTCTTTGATCTTCCTTCAGTCTCTGTGTGCTTCTGCTATACTGAAAGTTCTGTGTGCCCTTCTCTAGGCCCAGCTCTACATACTTCCACAAAGGACTTTCAGCCAGGAGTCATGTCACCTTCTCCGAACCCTCATCATGACAGTTGATACTTCATAGTCTTTTAAGTTCTTTGAGGGCAGGATTCATTATCTTATCCATTTTACATTCCCCGTAATACATAAGGAATGCATTCCTAGAAAATATGTTAGAAGAAGGAAGGAAGGAAAGAAGAAATACCAATTGCATGAGCTAAAAAAAAAAAAAATAGTTCTCCACCTTTCCCATTGGAAGGTTCAGGCTGATGGGGAGGCACCAAGCTATTCAAATTAATTCATTGAATCATCTCATTTTGAAAGTGTACTTCCTTTTACACTATATTTGATGACTAGAGCAAGCTTAAAATATCAACAGACTGCTGTCTTTCTGTCATGTAATGACGATGAAATATTACTTTATTCATAAGTTCATTCCCAGATGACAGAAACTACTGGACTACAACAAACAGGAAAGCTGACAGGCAGAGGTGTGTGGGGCTGGGTCTTTTATTCCATCACACCCAGGTGACAGTCTCTGTTCCATTGCTTACTCATGCACATGCAGCTGGTCCAAATTCTTCCCTCTTTGATATTCTCATCTTTAAAATGACTATATGAATTCAAATAAATGATACATATAAAGAAATGTATTATATATTATCTATTATTATTAATCATTCTTCTCATTCTGTGTATCCTTTAGGCCTGATTATAACAACATGCATCATAATATATTTATTTTTATTTATGTTATTTGAGCTTTAAATCCTAAGGTTAACTAACTAGCCCTGATATTCATACAATTACATTAAGTTTTACCCATAGCTTAATAATTTTATGTTTTGACTGTTTCCTGATATTCTAACTTGTATCATTTCCCATAATAAAAATTATTGATTCCCCAGCTTAAGTGCCCTCTAGCATTCACCAAATTGACCATTTAGCATCATGGGAGATGGGAATGAAAGTTTTTGCAAGTATATGCTTGCAAATGATAGGAGTTGTAGTAAAAACAGAATAGAAAAAATAAGAAAATGGTATTAAATAAATAATATAAGAAATTCCTCAGATGTGAAAGATACCTGTCCTCAAATCAAGTGTCCACTAAATGTCCAGTAGAATGAATAAAACAGAAAAGAAGCTCATAGCAAGGCATATCACTGTGTAATTTTAGCACACTGGAATTAAAGAGACATTTCTAAGAGATCCATAAGGTTATGTGAGAGGCTGAAAGAAGTTGGTTACAAATGATAGAAAATACAAAAATGTCATTCATCTCAAAGTTCTTGAATTCTCTAATATTCTAAGAAAAGATGGTTTTCATCCTGTCATACTATCGTCAGACAGTTGCGAGAGTAGAATAAACGTAACCTTAAATATGGAAGGGTTCAATAATTTAGTTCTTATGCAATCTGCCTTAGGAAGGTGCTAGAGACACATAAGAAAAATAAATGATAAGCCTACACTCTCACAGAGCAAGTGTGCTATCTAGGGAAAAGGCTTTCCAATACAGGAGGGTGAGGAAGTAAAATTCCAGGGCAACAACTGTCTTTCAAACCCAGAAATAAATAATCCTTCATATAAAAGAAAGTTATTAGAAGGCTGTTGAAATAACTTCCAGAAGTTTCCTGAAGTACTTGGGTATTCTGGAAAATTATTACTAAGTATTTAACAGCTTTCATGGAACATTTGGACAAATGCCAATAATAGATACATGCAATAACAAAGAACATTTAAAAGGGCAGAAATGTACTCTAAGGAAAAAAAAGTTGTATTGAGAAGGAAATGTAAACTATTTGGCGTAGCAGTAAATAAACAAGATTTACAAGGTCACAATTATATAAAAATTGATTAATGTTCAATAAAACATTATAATACAGCAATATTTCAATGCTGTGACAGGGGAATTCGGGAGTGATGATGATGAAATAAGAGATTTTAAACTTCAACTACTAAAACAGGAAGCCAATAGAGTCTACCAAAAAATGATAGAGATATACAAATTTTAAGTATTTTAGTTAGCAAAATAGTGAATACCAAAAGAAAATAGTAATGGAGGTGGAAGCCATTAGGGGAGAGAATATTAGAATTGATAGTCTGGAGTCGGTTCCCTCCTCCCCTCCTCTTTTTCTCCTCTACTCTCAGGCTCAAGCTACATGCCTTCCTGAGATCATTAGACAACCCCATATGCACGAGGTCTCTGTGTATGAAGACTCTGGCTTAAGTCAGGCTTTGTAGTGTCCTGATGTGGGGCTCTGTTCTCTTTGACCAATCCTGGACAGTGAAATGTGAGACCAGGGATGGGACCCTGAGAGCAGCAGATCACAGGAAAAGCTTTGCTTAAGCCAGTTGTGGTCCCAAGGGGCAGCATGGCAATGAGCTGTGTTAGGTGTAGCAGGTATTGCATATTCCCAGGAAACTGGGGGACAGTTGAGTCAATGGGCTGACCCTCCCTACACAAGAAGCTATGAGAGTAGGGGAGGCTGGAGAACAGCTTGTTTCTACAGATGTCTGTGGCTTTGAGATGGAGGAGGGTCGGTGAATGACACTTTACCTTTTATCACTTATAGGCCTGTAGGAGTCCCATCATTTAGGATATTTTAACAATGAGATCTACACTCAATTGAGCTGACATGGAAAATTAGCCACCCACCTGAGAGGCCTAGCAGAGAGAGGACAATCAGGTAGAAACATCTAGACACAAACCCAATGAAATAGAATGCCTGAGGAGATATTTGGATACCTGAATTAATGTCTTCATTTGAGAAAATCCAAGTACACCAAAAGCAGTGCTTTCTGGGACTTATGATTAGTGATTCAAAGAAAAATTAGTATAAGTCATATCAGGTTAGGATCATTGCTGAGACTCATATAAGTGTACCTGACAAGAGAGAACCAGAGGATATCACAGCAGAAACAAATGACAGTCCACTTCTGCTAAGAGCTTGGTGGCTAGACCAGTGTCAGGGTCCCACTGAACTTCAAAAAGGTGAGAAGTATAGATTCTACCATGTGCCTAGAGGGAATAGAAAAGATCCTGCAAATGGACAAATGGAAGTTGCCCTCAGCATCTGAAGTCAGAGGAAAGATTCTAATTAAAAGGCATGAACAGAAACCTCAGGAGAGCCACAGGTATGAATGCAGATATCAGTACAGAGACAGAAGTGTAGTGATTAAGGATAAACCACCTGAAAATATATATCACAAGTGCTAAATAAGATTATGTAAACCAGAAGAGACATTCTGTGAGAGAAATTCTAATTACAAACTACCCCTGCAAAACCTGCCAGTTGGAGTTTAGAGAAGAAGGAGATTAAAATGTTCCAAAGGTCTCATGTATCATGAGAAGAATCATAAAGAGGGGTATAAATCTATTTTAAAGGTTTTATTCTATAGGAGAAAGGAGTAAAGCAAAAGAAGATGGGAATTAGAATACTATGGTGAGAGAGGCAGTGAATTCTGGTGTCCAGTTTACAAATAATATAATCATTATGTGTATATTAAAGAAAATAATGAGAGGAATAACAATAGAAAGGAAAAATTACAAAATCTTCAATCTAATCATGAGAAACCTAGAATGTAAAGCAATAGAATAATCATCCAAGAAATAGGCTAAGGAGAAAATAAAATCTAAAATAATTAATAGAGTAAGTTAGAATGAATAGAATGGAAAATATCCAAAAGAGAAAGAGACACAAATTGAAATAGAAAACAAAACCCAAATACATCCTGTTTTCAAGGAATACTCTTAAAATAATAATACTCTTATAAAAATGAAATGTAAAACAAAGGAGTGGACAAAAAAGTTAACAGACATTTGAAATCCAAAGAAAATAAAAATGGTACAGTTATTGTCAATGTATAATTAAAAGCACTGAAGGGATTAAGAAAGGACAATAAATACATTAAAAGTACAAATGAAGAAGATATTATAGATTAATACATATGAAACAATGTAGCAACTAAATGTAAAACAGAAAATATTAGAATGTAAAGATTAGAAATATATAAAATTCAAAAAGTGCAAATATAACAAGATTGTATTGGCTTCATTTCAGCGTTACAAAGAAATAAGTAAGATTGGAAAGTGGCTGCCTCTCCTAAGTTTTGGAATTAGTGAGGTAAGAGCAATGAATGCCAAATATGTAGATACAAGCCTTTAAATATTATTTTATTTTTTCAAATTAAAATCATGTATGTAATAAATATTATACATAACCTAAATGTTGATTTGAAAGCTTATGTTAAGTTTATTTCAAATGAGAGGTAAAGATTAAAATCACATTAAACTGGAAACAAACCATTAAGCAATAGTCTCTAAAAATAATCTCATTTACAGAGAAAAAAACATATTTTTTTCTTGGTAAAAGAATGTAAATTTTTTAAATTAAAAAACTTATGTTTGGTTTAAAATTTCATTTCTGTGGGCAGGTCCTTAAAGTCTCTGTACGTATTAATGAAATTCTAAACCTGTTTCTCTTCATTACATGCTATTTTGTTAATGCTTCTCTTTAAGCAACTAACATTTCCCAGAAGTAAACCAAGTTGCTACAAAATGGATGAATTGAAAGATCTTAGAACATTTTTTGGTTGGCTTGCCAGGCCCATTTTAATTATAAGCTTTAACTACATTCTTTTTATGAGATATGTGGATGAATTCATGGGAATCTAATTTGATCCTTATTTCCTTTTATGACTTGTTTTTTCAAAATTCTTCTGTTTTACATAATCATTTTGTAAAATGTGATTTTTATCAAGTTCAAACTGATTTAATGAGGATTTTAATTGGAATTATGTTAAATTGGAGGAAATTACCATATTCATAACACTCATTATTCCCATCTAGCAATTTCTATATCTCTTTATATAGTCAAACCTGGTTTTATATTTCTTAGAAAAATTTGATACTTTTCTCTATACATTATTCACATATTTTTGTTCATTTTCTACTTTTTAGTTTTCTTCTTAATTATATTTTTTTGAATTGTTACTCCTCGTTTATTAGATGTATTTTGGATTGGCAAATTAGTTTTTGTGTTCATTACCTTAATAAGTTT
Organism: Macaca fascicularis; assembly: GCF_037993035.2. Taxonomy (NCBI): domain Eukaryota; kingdom Metazoa; phylum Chordata; class Mammalia; order Primates; family Cercopithecidae; genus Macaca; species Macaca fascicularis. The sequence goes on along the minus strand of NC_088380.1, from coordinate 113,396,470 downwards.
GCTTTTAAATTCTGATTGTATTTTAGTAGTTTTTTCTTTGGTTTTCTAGATAGACCATCAATCTTAAGCATAATGATAATTTTGACTTTACAATATTTACATCTTTTGTTTCTTGTCTTATTGCATTGGCTAGAATGAGGTTAAAAAGTAATTAGCACAGTAGGCACATTTATTATGATACTTTAAGAAACATAGTATTGAAAATGCCTCTAATACTTGTCCATAAGTGTGTAGTGGTTTGTTCATTCTATAGTGTTTTTCAGGGAGTGCTCACCTATTGCTGTTTTAAGAGTCTTTTCTGGAATGATGGTTAATTAAGTTTCATCAAATAACTTTTGGGCATCTTACAAGATGATCATATACGTTTTCATTTAGGACTTATTAGTGTTATGATATATACAAAAATATTTTGGCATTTCTGGGAGAAACCTTATTTGTCTGGGGTGGATAAATTTTTAATAAGTTAATCAATTCCATTTGGGATTTTAAAATATGATTTATGTTCTATAACATTTTCTTTGTGCTAACTTTGTCTATTTTTTATGTCATGAGGAATACATAAAATTTAATCCAACTATATCTTCTAAAAGAGATTGTAAGAGGTGAGAAATATCCAATGTTCAATATTTGTCTGAATCTGCCAGTAAGTTGTAGAGTAAAGATATTATTTCAGAGATATTTATCTCTTAGGTTTTCTGGTTCATTTATTGTCCTTGGTCTGACTTGATTTGATTTTCTAATTCTTGAGATACTTATGGGAATTGTTTTTTTCAGAAAATCAATTAGATTAAGATATAAAATATTAATATATAATCTCATGGATACCAAAAATTTATAAATTTAAAAATCTTCCCCAATTATTCTCCCATTTATTTTAATCTCTTCTGTTAAAATATGTTAGAAACTATTATATTTATAAATAGTATACTAATATATTACTTTCATTATATTGCTAATTGGTTGGTTAAGTGAATTAAATATGATTTTGTAGTTTCCTTATTCTTCATCTATATTTGTGTTATTAACTTCTAGACCTACTGCACTGTAGTATAAAACTTGTGTTCACATGCTTTGTATTGTTTGGATTCACTGAGGTTTTTCTTTGTGACAAATAAATAATACATCTTAAAAATTGTTTCATGTAACTAAAAAGTTGTGTATTCTCTATTTATAGGGTTATATGTACACTGATTATCAACTAAACTTCATTGTCTATTATTATTTTTATTAGTGTTTTGTATACTTTTTTGTATAGTTTGTCTTCTCTATTTGACTGGTTCAAAAACCACTGTAAGTGCTTTTTCTCAAATTTTTATTGTTTGATCAATAGATTTGTTAAAGTAATATTATTCAAACCACCTATTTCTAAGAGAGCACAGTTTATTCTCACATGTCTGCCAGGAATGTAGTAGAAAGCAAAACTCAGACAACAATTGTTGGTAAAGGTCAGAAAGCCATAATCTGTAATTATTTTTATTTTATTTCATTTTTTTAGAATACAGATAGGTGTCTTGCTGTGTTACCCAGGCTGATCTCAAACTCCTGGTATCAAGTGATCTTCCCACCTCAGTGCCCCACAGTGCTGGGATTATGGGCATGAGCTACCATGCCTGGCAAATAAATTGTAATTAATATCATCAACATGAAAAAATGCATGAGATAAATTCAATTGAGTAGGTTTAAATGTGCAGAAATATAATACCTTGAAAGTATTATAAAAATAAAAGTATATTTTAAATGGAGAATTGTAAAATTAATGACATTTACTGTACTCTAAAAATGATTAGTTTTTAAGTGGAAAGAATAAACGTGGTATCTGTATTTTGGAATTCATTAACATCACAAGCTCAAATTAAATGTTCAGATTAAAATATAAAAGTCAAATAAATACTTGAGTCACTTTCTGCAATTTGAATTTTCTGCTCTACAGTTATGTTTAATGTTTGCTAAGGATTCCTTTTTTTCTGATGAAAAATGAATAATTATTATCAATTTTTAAAACTTTCCTAGGATATTTGAGGAGAAAATCCATTTTAAAGAGAGAAAATAATGTTGAAAATAGAGATATGCCTAATTCCTAGAATCTATTTTGGATTTGTCAAACTAATTTTCCTTTTCATTGCTTTAATAAACTTGTTTTTTAATCTAACTTAATTTTAGTATATTTAATAATATGATAGCTTGAGTTCTACCCCTGAGATCTTTTTCTTGATTGTCTTTCTACATCTCACTGGAAATTTCCTCTTGGACTCAATGAGTGATGTTAAAAATTTGTGGGGAAGATTGATTTAGTTGTGACACAAAGTAAAAGCCTGCTTATATGGTTACAATTTGATGCTGACCAAATGTTCTTTTGGAAAGTAATTCCCACATCTGCCAACTAAATTCTATCATACATCAAATTAGATGTTAGAACTGTTTCTTGCCATCTGTATTCTGTAAACTCTTGAATGATAATTTTCCCTGATTATACAGAATATATATTTTAAATGGGAAATCTATTTGGCTTAATCTGTGATGGGTTTATATATGTTATTATTCTAATTATGAAGAGTTTTAGAGTTTTAAAAAAATCAAGCATGGTTCTCAATTTTTTCCCCAAGCACCCAAAAGGTTACACTTGCCAACACCTTGTAGTTAGGCAGGATCATGCAAAATTAGTTCTGGCCAATCAAATGTGTGTTTAAGTGATACATACCACTGCCAGCCTAATGGAATTAAAAGCCTCTTAGTGATCAGCTAGTATTTTTCTTTCCTTGCATGTGGGAATTGTTGACACTATATTCTGAGATGTCAGAATTATAGGATTAAACATCGTGGGTCCCTGAGTCACTAGATGGAGGACAGGTGCCCTAGGAAGTGATCTGGACCCATATGAACTTAACATGTATGAGGAATAAACTTCTGTTATATTAAACCACTGAGATTTTAGGGTTACATATTACTGCAGCATAGTCCCTTCAGACAACACATTAAGAAATCTGTAAATTTGGGGCTTTTATTGACCAGTAGGGAATTTCTGAATGTGTAGTTACACTCAGCAATTATTCAGATACTTTGATAGAGCCTACTCTTTAAAAAATTACTTCTCAATATGCATGGTATGATAAATTTAATAATTTTATCTTCACAGTGTTGTATTTTATTAAAATATGTTTTAGACCTTCTGTTTCTATTTGCTCTACTGTTAGCAAATATGTAAGTACACAGTGGCAATTATATTTGACCCAGAAATGTTGAACTCATCCATTTTATTTGTAATACTTGCCTTAGGACATGATTGATTATGTTAAATGTGCTCCACCCGTTAAATTTTGTTGTTATATTTTGTACTTGTCACATAGAATGCTTAACATGAAATATTTACGTCTCCCGAGGAGCCTTAAATGTGCTCCTCAGCTTTTGAAGTAGACAATGGCGATAGTAAATATTTATTAATTGTAAAGCATGACACCAAAATTTATGAGGTGGACTACATACATATGGAATTTCCATACCAAATGCCAATGTACATGTTGATGTGTAATGGATAATAAGGCTGATGTCTCTGAAAAGGTGAGCTCTTTTGAAGAAAGAATCTATAAATATATTGAAAGGCATTACTCAGTCTTTTTCTCTTTGTTTTTGTTTAGTTTTTCTCAAAATTTAGGGGCATAAATAAGTAAAATCTTTCTGTTATGCTCTCTTCTCTTGCACCTGTGAAATTATTCACTCATACCTTTAACAGGTATTTACTGCGTACTTACTCTGCTCTAGGTACTGAGGTGGAGCATTTAAAAACACATGATGCTCCTGCCCTCACAGAACTTGTATTTTACTAGGGGGTCAAGATTATTACATGTGATGATTTCACAGAGTAAATATGAAGTTGGTGTTACATGAGTAGTTGTCCAGGAAATCTCTTAGAGGAGGTGATATTTGATTTGAGACTTCAGTGATAAGATCCAATACCTTTAAAGATCAGATATTTCTTTATTTTGGAGTCCATAGAGATCTAAATAAAACAATATAATAATTATCAGCTGATACTTTCTGGTTCAGATCTTCTCTGCAGAAGGCATTGCCTTATACTATATCTTTCCTTTTGAGATTAAGGGACTAATAATATGCTCCAGTGACTATTTGTGGTAATGATTTCCCACTTTAGATTCAAGAATACTCAAATCTGTTGATCAGACCCATTTACTATTTGTGTAATTCTCTACGTCTTCCAGTAAGTATATTAGGGTGTCAAGATTGACATCTATATCTTAGTCAGTCTTTTATGCTAATTTTATATGTCCTACTCATTATTTTTCTTAATCATCTAGAGTACTGCAATGCCTTTCAAACACTCACTCACTCCCCCGGCTCCATTCTCATTCATTTCTTACACTGCAATGATACTAAATCCTTTTAAAATGTAAATCTTACAACTATCCCTAACCTCCATAGACACATATCTGAGGTTCTCTATTGGTTTCACTTTGCTCTTAGAATGAAGCCATCAGATCCTAATAGGCCCTAGAACCTTTTCACATCCCTGCCCTCATTGGTCTCTCCCCTCTGTAGCAGACGAGTTGGTTAAGTTTCTTGCATGTGCCATGTTCTGTCCTGCCACTAGTCGTTGCGTATGCTATTCCATCTGCAATATTTTTAACTCACCTCATATCTGAATGATTTCATTACAGTTTTTTCAAATTCTAAATTATTTTAAACGTAAAGAAATTGTATATGTGTATATATATAAAATAGCACAAATGTCATTTACACATTGTTTATCAAATTAAACATTTTGTTAAATTGTTCCAGAATTTTTAAAAACATTGAATGTATTACAGAAACACTGAAAGTTACTAAGTTATGATTTCGTTATCTTCCCTCTTAACTAGAAATCAACCACTGTTTTGAATCTAGCAGATTCCCATCAATTATTTTATATGTAAAGTTCCCCTCTCTATGCAATTATAATCTCTCTCTGAATTTGGATACAGGGTTATGGAGCAAAGAATAGCATATTATCTAAATCTATTTGGTTTCTGAATTTCAAATAGCAAGTAATGACAGTTTAGACAGAGAGAGATTTATGAAGAAATGTACCAGATCTCATCAATTCCTAAATTTGAATAGCAAAAATTTGGATAGTGAGAGATTGCTGAATGTGTGTGTGTTAAGTGTATAATGTTTCACTATATTTGCAACTTGTATACATGGATTCATAAAGTTTACATAAAGTCAGCTACTTTAACATTATGTCTTTTGTAGACTTATCCATGTCGACTTGGTTTATTTTCTTTAATTGCTATGTATTATATGATTATGGCATAATTTAATTATTATCTTCTTTTCTATATTATAAATAATGCTTCAGTGAACATTGTTCTATATTTTGCTTATGCTCAAGCTTTCCTAGGACACATACCTATGAGTACCACAGCTGGGTTGAGGGCTTAAACATTGTCAATTTTAAAAGATATTGTCAAAATCCTCTCTAACGTAGTTTTACCAATTCACCTTCCACTCATAGTGGGAGCTTCCATTTTTCTACTTGCTTCCTAAAACTTGGTCATGTCAATATATGCTATATGTTTTTATTTGCGTTTCCTTGATCACAAATGAGGTTAGGTAGTTTGTATATTTTATTTATTAATTTTGAAATTAATTGTTTTGATAAAAAGAAAATATTCTTTTTTTGTGGACTGCCTATTCAACTATTCTACCCAATATTATATGAGGTTATTTAATCTTTATCTTACTAATTTATAGAAATATCTTACATTTATATATTAAAATATTGATCACCACTCAGTATGTTACTTTAGATGCCATCTAACTTCCTCTATGTTTCCTAGCACTGAGGACCTCTCTCTTTTACTTGCCACAGATGCTATTTGCTTTTGTTTTTATCATTACTTCATTAAGTGCTATATCTTCCACTAGACTTGTACTTTAGATTAGGAATCATGTCTGTTTTTAACTATCTTCATATCTCCTATACTTAAGGTCAGTGCTTTGCACATAGCAACAACTAAACTAGTACTTTTTGAGTCAGTGACTATGTGAATGAATGAATATGTTAGTTGTGTCATGTTTTGAATTAAGTTATTAATCATACTTAGATTCTCAGAGTGTAAGAAAGACTAAAGAAAGCTTCTCTTCAGGCATAACAGTTCACTTCGTACTGGAGATATTAATAAGGTTAGCAGTCTTTACAAGACTGAATATGATCACGATTTGAGACTTAAAATTATGTTTTCACCAACTCCTGTCTGCTGATCATAACAACTCTCTTCAAATAATACATGAAATAAAGAGTTGCTTAGAAAAGGAGAGAAGCAAATATTGCCCTTCATTTTAAGTGTCCTTTAATGGTAAAACACTGTGGAACATTTACATAAATCTGAATGAATAACAAATGGAATTGTTCTGATCCAGGCTACTAAAAGGAAGGCTCAATGAATTAATTGTAAAAAAGGTACAACTTTTTACAATGCAACAATTCGTAACTGGGTTGCAGTTTGCTGAACTATAAATAAAATAGTTTAAATTTAATTTTACATTTGTGTATTAACTAAAATTTTAACACTTCCAGTTGTGATTACAAAGGAAGAGGAGCACATTAACTGCTATTGAGGTGATTGTTTAATTTTTCATCTGTAGGTTTTCTAAGCAGGTGGAATATTTGAGCTTAGAAATTGTCTTTTTTTCTGATTAAATGTTTTAATAGCACATAAAGCTTCATATGTATCATAGATTATATTGATAAGCATAGTTCTGTTTCCTGGGTCATTTTTTTCTTCTTTTTATCTAGCTCTTACACAATTCCTAGCAGTTTTGGAAAGGTCAAGGAAAATAGCTAAGGAAGAATTAACTCTCTCACTTTTCACATATACCCTCAGATTCATATACTGTAAGATACTTGTGAATGGTCGATGACACTTTAATGGGAGGTGTCAGGAGAAACTCATAATCACTGCTTCAGCCAAGATGAGCGAATTTGTATGACTGAATGCGCAGTGAAAATGTGGGTCCCTTGTACAAAATTAAAATTTTCAAGAGGTCGACAACAGAGCATTAAATAAAGTTAGGGTCCTTTTGAGTCTCAGAGGTTTGCTGTTCATGAAATTGGGGCTTTTGCATTTGTTCTTGCAGTCCTGATACTGGCCAGTGACTCCTTCTTTCATGAATGGTTGCTGATGAAGTGCAGATGAGGAATATATTAGTTTCTGGAAAGGGCTCCATGTGAACCTTAAAACACACTCAATGATCCTTGAGAACATCACAGACATTTCTCAGTAGCAGCAATGGTGACTGGCTGTCTTTGGCTTTCTTTCTGGAAAATGAATGATAATTACAAAATTAATTATAAATTTATTTCAATTATAAAATTATAATAATTATAAAATTTCCATTTCCTCTTTATGAAAATTTTAGTGTGAAATAGCTGAAAATAGTGACATTGTCCAGATTAAAGAAGACATTAATTTGAAAAAGTGTGATGCAGATACTATTGCAGTTGATCTCAATTTCTCTACACACTGGTGTTTCACTGCTTTGGAAACTTTCTTTTTAATCTGGACCATATCATCATATCACCTATAACCAAACTGACATTGTTTTCTTAAAGTTTTTACATATATATGGATTTTGTTTCCTGCTCCACCCCTCAAAAAACATGGAAAAATGTTGGAGAACTGGGCCTCCAACCTGCTAAGTGCTTTGTGAAAAGTATTATGTAGGGTGCTGAAGCTCAAGAAGAAGCTGCAAAATGGTTGTCCCTGTTGCAGGAGAGTGTTACTTTGGAAAACAGATGCTAGAACTACGGTCTTTTAGGGTTAGAGCTAGACATGAAAAGTTCAATCCAGGAGGTGGAGAAGGGAAGGAAGGTCTAAGAAAAAGGCAATACTTAACATCAGAAGGAGGGCTGCATTGTGAATCACAAGTGATCCCTTTGTTCACGGTAGGGTTCCTTCTCTTAGCATGGTAGGATTCCTCCTCTTACTAGGACAGAGTTTAGCCCAAAGAAAGGGAATTCACAGGAACAAGGCAGGGTTAGCCCATGTTGAGGGGCATGGCTATGGCAAGGTTTCCTTCTCAGCAAGGGAATTGGACTGGAAGCACAATCAGAAAGAGTGCTGTTGAGGAGGCAATGTGATGTCAAAAGTAGGGGCAAATAAAGGCTGAAGCAGGGGGCGGAATGCAAGTTTAGGGTACTAGGAGTAGTGACCCTCAGACAAGGAATGTTCACTCAATATTTACAGAGCACTAGTAGGCATTGTGTCATCAGGTGAGAAATACAGATATAGGATGTACATAGCCTTGCCTCTAGATGTTCAGAGACAATTTCTTTATGCCAGAATAACAGCAGCCTTAGCAGTATACACACAGTAAGTGTAGCAACATACAGGGCACAACACAACCTGGCACCTCAAGGGTGAAGTTTAAGACCTGCATCTTGAAGAATGAGCAGCGGTGAAGCAGATGGAGATTGAGTGGGAGGTCATTCTAGCTAGATGGGATAGCCTGAGCAATGCCAGAGGTATGAATCAGCGTGGCATGGCATGGAACTAAAGTCAACTCAATATTTGCTTTAGGTTAGCTTTCCAGGCAAAGAATGGGAGGAAATAAAAGTAGAGAGATTAACAGGTCAAGTCATGGAAGGACTTAGATGTTATACTGCTAGGCTTTGACTCTTGACATTTGAAAGTTTTTTGTTTTTTTTTTTTTTGACGGAGTCTTGCTCTGTTGCCCAGGCTGGAGTGCAGTCGCGTGGTCTCGGCTCACTGCAAACTCCACCCACACCCTGGGTTCACGCCATTGTCCAACCTCAGCCTCCTGTGTAGCTGGGACTACAGGCGCCCGCCACCATGCCTGGTTAATTTTTTTTTTTTTATTTATTTTTTTTATTTTTAGTAGAGACAGGGTTTCACAGTGTTAGGCAGGATGGTCTCAATCTCCTGACCTTGTGATCCTCCCGCCTCGGTCTCCCAAAGTGGAAAGGTTTTTTTAAAGGAGGCTGGTAAGACAAAGTTGCACTATAGATTTAACCACAGGTAAAATGAAGAGAGATCTGAGTGGGGTCATCTGGAGGCAGAGAGACTAGCTAGGAGGCTACAGCAATAATCTGGTGAGAATAGATGATGGCCTGGACCAGGGGAGTAATGATGGAATTGGAGAGGAAAGGGCTTATGTGGGAGGTATTTAGGAGGTAAACATATTAATTATTAACCAACTTGGTTTGTGGTTTAATGATGAGCTTGAAGGCAAAGGAATAAATAACTTTATCTGAGTGGTTCTGAGAAAGGTAGCACTAAATATACCCTTCAGGAAGGGTGTGAATTAATTTTAATGGCATGCAACAAGTTACTCAGGATAGGCTGTTCTGTTGCGGTAAAAAAAACTACAATGTTCAGTGGTTTCACAGAAAGTTTATTTCTCATTTATGGAGTGCACACCGTATGTGGATTCTGAGCGGTCTCTGTCCCCACAAGCACTCAGGGACCCAGACCGCCACAGATATCACCATTTTTCACCTGCACCAACGAAGACGTCCCAGTACAGGGTGAGAAAAGCCTGGACAACTGTCCATGATCATTTCCTACCTCAGTCAAGAAGTAATACACATTTCTTTTACTTACATTTCTTTGGTCAGAACTAGCCATGTGTTTTCATCCAACCTACGGTTTACACAGAAGCCTAAAACATGCAATCTTCAGTATGCCCAGAGGGAAAGGAGGACCAAATATTGATGACAACTAGTGAATTACATTAGAAGTATAAGGTAAGCCTAACGTTTTATGGTTTACAGTTGTGTAGCATAAGATGGGCTAAATTAGCCATAGGAAGATGTGCAGAACACTCACTTTGTGGTAACTTGCTCTGTGCTAGGCCCTGTGCTAAGCTTGCATAAATGAAAACGATTAGTTATTTAATCCTCAAAACCAACCAAGCACGCAGAAACTCTTACGGACTTTTAAAACTTTAAACTTGGAAGAAAACTTTCAAATGATCATTCTAGAATAAATCCTTTATTTTTTAGATGAAGAAAGTGACGTCAAGAGAGTGAAATGATGAGTCCAAGATAACAGAAAATGAGTCACAGAGTTAAGAATCAAACTCACGATAAACTGTAAGTGTGTTTTTCCTCCATCACATTAATTCTCTGTTTTGTGATTTGGATCCCAAAGATTACACAAAGGCTCTGTGACATTTCCATATAGCTGGACAAAATTACAGTAAAGAAGAGAATAAAGTCACGTTTAAATTATTATATTTATTCAATATTTGTATAATCTCTTGTGGTTTACTCAAGACAACTCAGCTGGGTATAAAGGTTTTATGAATACCCCAATAATAATGCATTATTTGCATGCTTTATGGCTTGTGTTCTACCTGTACTAAAAACTTTATGGTTTGGTGGGGTTAGGAAAGGGGGCAGGTTTTCCCTTGTTAACCTTATAAAAGCTTATTGACAAAGTCTTTGTCTTTATGATTTACAGTTATATAATTTGGAGTCACATCAAATTCTATCTAACATATATATATGGTTAAAAGAATATACAGCACACTTCTGGCCAGCTCTCTTGGTTTAGTGCATTATTTATTTAAGCTAAGAATCGCCCCTGTGAGGCCCTTACTATTTTGCTTTAAAATTCACAGCAAAAAATGTAAAATAAAAATAAATTTTAATTATTGAAGGTCTAAAATGATTAGTTGCATTATTAAACTTGCATTTTTGTTGACATATATAATTACTGATGAAAGTAGAGTTAATGACAAAGTTAGTTTACTTTCTGGTTGCAAAATTTAACAAGCATTATATTAAAGTCTACAGCCAAGAATGAAATTTAATTTACCTATAATTTTTAAAATATATAAATAAAACCAAAAGAGAGAGAGATGTTATGAAATTAGACAAAAAAGGGCTTTTATGAATGACAAATAACCTTTTAAGATAAGTATGAGTGAAAATTAGACTATACTTCTCAAACATTGGTGCTTACCTCTAAGGAGTGTGCTGGAAGTAGTCAAAGCAAAAGAGTAAACTATCAAATAAGCACATTTAATCTTTCTGGAAAATCTATTACAAACAAATGTTTAAAAATTTAACACATATTTTTTATATTATGATAAACTTGGATATATTATGGGGTAGAATGCAAAAGTTGCATGACTGTATATAATAAAGAAGGAATTATGGAAGCAGGCCACTTTAGTCTTCCCTGAGGATATACATTGGTTTCCTCTGCCAATAAGGTTATGATAGCAATAAACTCTGAGAAAGAGATGAAGAGAGTTTGCATATTAGAGAAACAAAAGTATATTGTTCAGGGTTCTCCAGAGAAACAGAGTCAATAGGAGATATATATATTTCTTTACTTATCGAGATTGGCCTGTGTGATTATGGAGGCTGAGAAGTCCCAATATATACAGTTGGTAAGTTGGAGATCCAAGAGAACCAATGGTATAGTTCCAGTCCAGGTGTGAGGGCCAGAGAAACAGGGGAGCTGATGGTGTAAGTTCCAGTCTGAGATCAAGTTCAGAAACAGGAGAATATTGATGTCCTAGCTCAGAGACAGGCAGAGAGAGTGAATTCTCCCTTATTCATCCTTTTGTTCTAGTCAGGTCTTCAACTGATTGGATGAGGCCCACCTACATTTAGAAGGGCAGTCTGCTTAACTCAGATTACCCATTCAATTGTTAATCTCATTCAGAAGCACACTCACAGTTACACCCAGAATAATGTTTGGCCAAGTATCTGGACACCCCATGGCCCAGTGAAGTTTCCACATAAAATTAATCATCACCAAGTTGGTGATTTTATCTTGTCTTTAGACTTCAGAACAAATAACTCAAATGATATGTCAGCAGGCAAAGAGGAGAAAAAGTTAAGTATTATTATCCTTCTTTGAACATGAAGTGGGCAATAACATGGCTAAATGATGAGACGTTATGTGCAGTTACAAAGTTGGCAGAGCATCTAGGAACCTCCTATTTTTATAATAGAGGACAGAGGGTTGGCTGAGCCTTAGGTCACAATGCTCTTAAGACACCTGTCATGATGATGATTTTAGTCCTGCCTACTTCTACAGAATCTATGACCTCCATTTGTCTTGGCATAGATTTAAATTGTATACCGAAGCTGTGAAATAGAGAGACAGATTTAATAATCATTCCACTTAGTAAGTACAGCTGGGGCAGGTAATTAAACAGGTTTTCTCTTGCCAGGAGGCCTAAAGAAATGTAGCTAAGAGTCTCAGTCACACAACCAGACTGAGATGGAAAGATAATATCAAACAGGCCTTCTCTATGCAGGCCCATGTCACATCACCGTTCTTAGCAAACAGAAGTTATTAAAGGGGCCTAGTCAAGCCACCAGAGGCCTGCCACATCTTCAGTCTCAGAAATATTGGAATTATAGGCTGAAAAATGAAAAGGGACTAGAATAATTGAAAAAATATTGTCATTATTTTTGAGGTGGTTGTCATCTAATAAAATATGCTCATTGTGAATCTTTGACATTGTAGTGATATGAATAACTATTCAAACATTGGGGAAATAATTTCTTAATTTTAAAATATTTCTGATTTCTTTTTGCGTTAAGGAAACACTGTAATTAATGGATACGAGACATATTAGCCTAATTGTGTGTAGGTAGAATAGCCACAAAATTCTCATAAAGAATATCGAAATTGACATCAGTAAAATAGTGCTTTATTAGGAAAGGGTTTTCTTTTGCTTTGAGTATGGAAAGTCAAAATTTAATTAAAAATACATTAAATATATCTTCAAGTTTGTTAACAATTTTCATCCACTTATTGTTCCAGTTATACATTGCTATATCATAACTTTGTGTGTTAAAATAGCAAACATTTCATTATACCTCAGAATTTTGGGGGTTTAGAAATTTGAGTAGTGCTCAGTTGAGTGACCATAAGCTGTAAAATGCACTGACCTAGGTCACTTGATGGAATCAGCTGATAACTGGACTGGTCTAGAGAGTCTAAGACACTTGGTGCTTTGGTGGGATAAGTGGAAGTTTGAGCACAACTGGGCCATTTTCCTTCTCCACAGTGTCTCAGGGCCTCTTTCTTTGATCTCTCCAGCTCAGTAATCAGATGGCTCTTTCCTAGGTAGCCCTAGGTTTCAATAAGAAGACACGGGAAGTGGAGGCTGCCAGTCGCTTAATTCCTGGGCCCATAAACTAGCACAAAATCACTTCTGCCATATTCTCTTGATCAAGCATTCACAGAGGTTTCTCAGATTCAAGGGAAGGGGACATAGACCCTATCTCTTAATGGGAGAAATCCCGAAGTATTCGTGACAACGTCTAATCTTGACAGTGTAGACAGTCCCTACTTATAATGATTCAACTCATGATTTTTAGACTTTATGATGTTGTGCAAGCAATATGTATTCAGTAGAAACCATACTTTGAATTTTTATTTTTTTCCCTGGCTAGTGATATGTGGTATGACACTTTTACATGAGATAATCAACAGTTTCTTATAAAATAGGCTTTGTATTAAATGATTTTTGCCCAACTGTAGGCTAATGTAAGTGTTCTGACCACATTTAAAGTAAGTTGGCTAAGCTATGATGTTTTGTAGGTTTAGATGTATCAAAAACATTTTTGATTAACAAACTTTTCAATTTACCACGTGTTTATGAAGACATAACCCCATTGTTAAGTTGAGGAGCATCTGTATTTTCTATGAACATGATAGAGATTAGATAGTAAAACTTGGCTTATACCCCAAGGGAAAAAACACACAATTTTATTCAGGAAATATTAAAAAGAAACCTTCTGTATACCATTAAAAAACTTTTCTGGTTTGTTTGGTATATTTCACGATGAGTTGTTTAAAAGAAAGATTCTTTAAACGAGAGTCTGGACTACAAAATTGTCTAAAGATTAGCATACATACATCATACATTAGTGAAACATTATATGAATTCCTACTATGTGCTAGACTATAAACTCAGGGACTGACTTATGCTCTAGTGGGGAAAATGAACCTATAAATAAACAGATAACAATTTTTATTGATGTGCCATAGCAGAGGTATGGGAAAAAGGTTGAGGAGAGAACTCACAAGTTACCATATAGGATAAGGTTATAGAGAAAACATTTTTTACATGTATGAAGTATTCCATATGTAGTTCCAAAACAGAGTTATTTATTCAATCCTCAGAACACACCTTCTAAGTTGGGCACTTATATAGCCTTAGTAGAGCTGAGGAAATTGGGAGCTAATGTGACTTATCCTAGTTCACTTTGCTGCTATATGGTGGAAGCAAATTTGGGCCCATTGCTTCCAGAGATACCCTTTCATATTATGATGACAGCCACATATATCTCCTTCTTTCTCACCTATACTAAAAGATAAAATTTGGTCATAGGTTGAGGGACATCTGATAGTTTGTACATTCTTGCTTATGAGTTTTTAGTACAGAAGAACTTAACCAAAATATCTAAGAACTGGTCTATACAGACAGCCTAAAGTTTACCACCGTGGCCATGCACTCATGTGTTTATTCCTTTAGTATGATAGTAAGCATTTAAGGCAGGCAACTGTGGTACAGCTTGGGGCAGCAGTGGTGTGTGTGATGCTGCTCGTACTGGCTGCGGAAAGCAGATTGCTAGATATTCTTGAAGTTTTCGAGCTAGTTGTCAAATGGTTAGTAGCTTAAAATTGGCTGTGGTACTTGTATTTATATCACAAAAAATCCACAACTGCTACAACTCAGGCTTTCTGTTGTTGTTAATGGAAATTCTCTTGAGGAAGGAGAAGTTGTGCAGGGTGCTAGGTACAAGAATAAAGTTATTCCAGATAAAGGAACAGCAGGCATGCTTTGGTTGACAAGAACCCAGGGGATGTTTAAGGAGAAGGATGAATAGACCAGGAGACTCCTGCACAGAATGTGAATAGAAAAATAGAAGGAGGTGGGGCTGCAAAAGCAATCTCTTCAATCCCATTAAGTCTTGAGAGTAGTTTTGTTTATATATGACATTTGTATAATTTCTTTGCCAGTTTCAAAATACAAACTAATTTATGTATCCCCCTTAACAACAGGTATTGTTGTTAAGTTTTACAGTAAGTAAAATGAATTGAGATTCAAAGAATGTAAATGCCTTGTCCAGGCTTTCCTGTGTTAGGGGTCTAAATCAGGATTAGAACAAGTCCCTTTCACCTCTAATTCCAGCGCTCTCTATCATACATCTATAGTCCTAAATTCCAAGGTAGAGATTTTGGACTTTTGTTTTCATTTGGCGATGGGAAGTCATGAAAGAGCAGGAAGACAGCAGGACAGTCTGTAGGTTTAGGAAGGAAACTCTAGTGTGCCTGAAACTTTATTGTACCTGTGTACTTTCCTCCACCCTTCAATGATAACATTAATATTTTCATTATAAAATTAAAATCAATTTTAAATGTCATAAAACTAGCAAACATGGGCCGGGCACGTTGGCTCACGCCTGTAATCCCCGCTAACACGGTGAATTTCTCTACTAGAAATACAAAAAATTAGCCAGGCGTGGTGGCGGGCGGCTGTACTCTCAGCTACTCCGGAGGTTGAGGCAGGAATGGCGTGAACCTGGAAGGCGGAGCTTGCAGTGAGCCGAGATCGCTCCACTGCATTCCAGCCTGGGCGAAAGAGTGAGACTCTGTCTCAAATAATAATAATACTAATAATAATACTAATACTAATAATAATAAAATAAAAAACAACAACTAGCAAACACATTTCCATGTTTGCAAATATCGCTGATGCACAAAGCCATGATATTTGGCTCTCACATGGGTTCCCAGGTAGAATCTGCTGATGAACCGCCTCTGTGAGCTGACGTACGCACCCAATTCTGCAAGTGCTGATCCAGACGATACATCTTGTCCTAATTTCAACAGGGTGTCAAAACTAAAAATATTCTTCATATATAAAACACATAAGTTTCAACAAATGTGTATGAATAGCGTGGTGACATTTCAATCATGGTCCACCCATCTGGGAAGGCATCAAATCTAAAGAAAGTTACTTGGCCTACTCTCCTCCACGGCTCCACTTTCAGCAGAGAGGAAATGGCAGGAGGCTGTTTACGGTGAGGGGGCCTCGAGTGGGGGTGGGCGTGAGTGGAGCTTTTCAATAAATTCCCATGATTAAATGTTTTTATTTGCTTGCTTTTTGGAGGGTAAGGGATGAGAGGATTGTACCTTTGGTGACTTGAAGAAATAGTGTTGTATTTTTGACATTAAAACATAAATATGATTTATTAATGTTTTTTTCTCTTACTAAGTGTTTTAAAACATTTGGATAAATCCTTTTGATCCACAGAATCTCAAATTGAGGGCTTATGCTAAATATAAAATATTTGGGCAGCTGCGTGATTAGATAGCTACAATTTAAACTAGAGTGAGAACAATGCAGAAATAAACACAATTGGAACTGTTGACTGAATACTTAAAAATAGAGTGAAAGCACAACTCTGCTTTAATAAGCTAAGTTTGAGAGATATTCACAGTATATTAAGCACTTAAATTTATAATATATTGTAAAATGTACATATTTTACTACATGACATTTTTACATGTCTGAAACCTTACACAATATATGAAATGTAAGTTATAGAGGAAAAGATCTTTCTCTTCCCCTGTTCCCCATCCACTTGTCTTACCTCAGCCACACAGGTTATTATTACTATTAGTTTCTTTTTTTCTTTTTTTTTTTGAGATGGGATCTTACTTCGTCACTCAGGATGGAGTACAGTGGTGTGATCATGGCTCACTATGGCCTCCACCTCCTGAGCTCAAGTGATCCTCCTATCCTGGCCTCCTGAGTACCTGGGAGTACAGGTATATTTCACCACATCCACTAATTTTTGTGTTATTATATTTTTGTGTGTAGAGACAGGGTCTCACTACATTGCGCAGGCTAGATTCATATGCTTTTGATAATCACTGGTGATGATTTGTACTACTTATATTAATATATTTCCTAACATTGAATCACACATTCTTATAATAAAACAGTAATCATAGAAAGATTATCTTTTAGTTTAGATTTGCTGTATTTTAAAAAATGTGTATTTAAGAGTTGTGCATCAATGTTTTAAAATGAGATTGTTCCATAGTTTGTTTTCTAAGTATAATCTTAAACAGGCTTCAGTATCAATGCCATATTCATTTTATAAACTTGTTTTCCTTTTTATACCTGAGGCAGTTTAATAGCATTTCAATGGTCTATTTATTAAATATTTTTGGAATTTTCCTGTGAAGTTTTTTATCCTAGTGCTGTTTGGAAGGATTAATTTTTGTCTTGTCTGTTTTACAGAAATTAACCTTTTCTAATTGTCTCTTTTTCAGCACCAGTTGTGGCAAATTATTTTTCTTAGAAAAAAGATTTGTTATTCAGGTTTCAAGTTTATTTTTATAGTATCAATATTAATATAGCACTTATTAATAATTTTCTAGTTCTGTGATCTTTCCTACATTATCACTTCTTATTGTATACTGTCTTCTGATTTTGACTAGCTTAACGACTGATTTATATGTTTTATTGCTTACTTTTTTATTAAAAGAAGCACTTATTTATTTATTATTTTTGCTATTTACATATTTTAATCTCATTAAATCTACTTCTATTTTTATTAATTCTTATGTTTGCTTTCCATTTTTTTGGCACTTCTAATTGTTTGAATCAGTTAATCCATTCCTTCTTTTTGTTTGTTTGTTTGTTTGTTTTTTGAGACGGAGTTTTGCTCTTGTTGCTCAGGCTGGAGTGCAATGGCGTGATCTTGGCTCACTGCAACATCTGCCATGTGGGTTCAAGCGATTCTCCTGCCTCAGCCTCTTGAGTTGCTGGGATTACAGGCGCCCACCACCATGCCCAGCTAATTTTTTGTATTTTTAGTAGAGACGGGGTTTCACCATTTTGGCCAGGCTGGTCTTGATCTCCTGACCTCATGATCTGCCCGCCTAGGCCTCCCGAGTACTGGGATTATAGGCGTGAGCCACAGTGCCCGGCCTTCCTTTTGTTCTTTTAGATGCATACAAGTATTTCAGGTTGTACATTTACTTTGAACACTACTTATCTTTAGCGTACATGTTCAAATACAGAGTATTTTTAAAAATCTTTGTTTCTTTAGAAGTTTTACAATTTTTAGCCGGGCGCGGTGGCGGGCGCCTGTACTCCCAGCTACTCGGGAGGCTGAGGCAGGAGAATGGCGTGAACCCAGGAGGCGGAGCTTGCAGTGAGCTGAGATCCGGCCACTGCACTCCAGCCTGGGCGACAGAGCGAGACTCCGTCTCAAAAAAAAAAAAAAAAAAAAAAAAAAAAAGAAGTTTTACAATTTTGATTAATGTTTCACTCGTTAAGATAATTTTTTTCTACATTGAGATGTGTAGATATATTTATTTATTTTGTTAATTTCCAATGGTTATTGCTTTGTTATCAGAATATATTGTCTTTACCACCCAACATTTTAGTCTAAATTCCCTCATCATTTTGTTGACTGAATTTTGCAGCTTAAAGAGAAGCTCGTATGAACACTATATTTTGAATTTGTGCATGTTTAAAGACTTATGTTTTAAGTTTCCCTGACACTTGCACTTATCATAAAATTTTTAGATGGCTTTCCTTTTTTAAAAAAAAATTATATTATTTATTATATTTTTATTATAAGTATTGTTCTACCATATTCTGGCATTAAATATTGCTGGGTAGATATCCAAGACAGCCTTGTTTACTCCCATTATAAATATCTTGTTATGTTTCCCTGATTGTTTTATAATTAAACTCTACCGAATTTCCAAACATATGTCTGGCTATTTAGTATGGTGTTCAGTTTATTTTGACATATACTGTATCCTTTTAATATGTCAATACCATTACATGGCATTACCATTTACTACTTGAGACTTGGGAAAATTACTTAACTTCTCTGCATTTCAGTCTTCTCATCTATATAAAGCAATTGGATTTGCCTTAAAGAGTTGTTATGAGATGGAATAAGTATCTTTAAAATGCTTAAAACTGTGCTTGGTATATAGTAAATGGCACTGCTCATTTAATAAATTAATAAACGAACACAAATGAACTTCTTTCAGAAAATGTGTTTTAGATTTATGGCTTTAAATGGTATTTCAGTTTACTTCTTAGAGAATTTCCTTTTTTCCTTTTTTTTTTTTTTTTTTTTTTTCTTCTTTTTGAGACAAGTTCTCCCACTGTCACCCAGGCTGGAGTGCAGTGGCCTGATCATGGCTCACTTCAGCCTTGAGGTGCTCAGGTGATTCTCTCGCCTCAGCCTCCCGCAGGTGCATGCCACCATGCCCAGCTAACTTTCGCGTAGAGACAGAGTCTTGCCATATTACCCAGGCTGGTCTCGAACTCCTGAGCTCAAGTGATTTGCCTGCCATGGCCTCCCAAAATGCTGGAGTTTCAGGAGAATTTCAATTATGTGCATGTTAGATACCCTTTGTCTGTATTCTAAATTTATCATTTTCTTGCTAATTCTTAAACAAAAAAGACAGTATTATGGGGGTATATTTTCTATGTAAGTGCACAGTTTCGAGTTTCGGTAAATAACACAGTTGTGTCATGACCATTACAGTAAAATTATAGAACAATTCCATGACCTCCAAAAGCTGCCTCACATTGCTTTGCTGCCTGTACCTGCCCCCATCCTTAGACTCAGGCAACTTCCACTCTATTTTGTTCTTACTATTGTTTTACCTTTTCTACAATTTCATATAAATGAAATCATACAGTATAGAGGCTTCATATCTGGCTTCTTCTATCTGAATTGCCTATGTAGTTTTTCACTTTTGTTCTTGAGTGGTACTTCACTGTATGGATATATCACATTTTGTTCATTCTAATCCATTTAAACAGTTTATTTCCATTACTCTTTGCTTGCTTTACTCATTTTTATCTCATTTACTTTTGATTGGGTTTTCTGAGGTGTCTCTTTCCTTTTCTGCTTTCTCAAATTTCATCTTTCTCTGTGTGATGTTTATTTTCTTCCTGCTTCATCTCATCTTCCCCCAGCTCTTTCTGCATTTCCCCTCTTATTTCCCCATTTCTTCCCTGAGTTTTTACAGTTGTCCTTGTTGAATGTCCTTCAGAGACGTGATGGTTTAATTCAGTTTTCTTAATTTTTAGTGATATGCTTGACTATGCTCTTTATTCTGTGGAAATATTTCCTGAAAAGTGTAAATTCACTCATTTGTTTAATCATTCATTCATTTAACACATAGATTTTGACTGTCTACACTGTAGCAGTCACTGAGGATACAGCAGTGAACAAAATAGAATAAAAAATTGTGAAAATACATAAAATGTTAGATTTTAAACAGTGCTATATAAGGAAATTCACATAAGAAGAAGAAGAAATGTTGGCATGTTGTTCAAAATTTTAAATAGTGTGACCTGTGATGATCACTCTCAGGAGATGATGTCTAAACTTGAAGAAGCTAAGAGAGTGAGCCATTATTAATATCTGTGAAAGAATATTCCACACAGAGGGAACAGCAAGGAAAAAGACTGTGAGGGAGGATTATGCTTGAAATGTTCTTGGAAAGAAAGGACAGGAGACAGAAGGGTTTGGGAGAAAGAAGTAATAGGATATGAGATCATGTAGGGCCTTGTAGACCTTTACAAAGCTTAGATTTGCTTGGGTGAGATGGAAAGAGTCCTGTATGGAGTACAAAATGAAAAATCCAAGTATTTTTCATCTTTTGGTAAATTTTGTAAACTTTACCCCATTTTTTATAGTATTTATATATTGATGCTGCACCATATTCTTTTTTATTATGTATCACGGAATAAGTTGAATTTTTCTAAACTAGCTATTTGCAGATGATTCCTACAAAATGGGGGAGTGAGAACGTCCTAGATAGCATTCCAGACTTCACAACATAAAAGCTCTCCTCCTGCTGCCACAGAGACAGACTACTTCCTACAAATATGGCTCCTTTGTGTGTCTTTGTGTAGTTGCACAATATACCACATCTTCTATTTCTCTTGATCAAGCCTGGTCCAGAGGCTGTATTCTCTCCTGTTCAAGGGATGTAACATGTGCATTTTTGAGAGAGCCCCTCACCTTTGTTGATGCTGTTGAGAACAACTCCTTCGAGGCCTCCTTGGATTCTTTGCTTTGTTATTTTTATTTCTTCCCCCAGTGGCTTCCATCCAGCTCAGCTCCTTTGGGCAGCCCTCACATGCATGATGAAGCCAGCTTATTACATCTGCCTCCCAGTTTCACTAAAAATTGAGGCTACAAGGTGTTCCTTTTTCTTGTTGCTTTGGTGCGATTTTCAGGAAAAGAAGGAGAAAGATACTGGTTTAGTGTGATAATTTTATACATTGACTTATGTAGGGGCCAAAGTGGAAAATTCCCCTTGGCTCCCTGAAGGTTCACTGAAAAATTGACTCGCAAAAGGCAGAGTAATTGGAGAAAAGGCATACGAATGTATTTAATGTGTATGTAAGGGAGTCCTCAGAATGAAGACTCAAAGATATAAGGGAAATTGTCCATTTGTATGCTCGGGTTCAACCAAGTATGGGCATCTGTATAGAAATGCTTAGATAAAACGAGCATGGTGTAAGCTAACAGACTGAGCAGGGAACCCCACACTTCCCCAAACAGTGGGGGCACCCCAGCAAGGTTTTCATGTCTAGAATTTTTTTTTTTTTTTTTTTTTTTTTTTGAGACGGAGTCTCACGCTGTCACCCAGGCTGGAGTGCAGTGGCCGGATCTCAGCTCACTGCAAGCTCCGCCTCCTGGGTTTATGCCATTCTCCTGCCTCAGCCTCCCGAGTAGCTGGGACTACAGGCGCCCGCCACCTCGTCCGGCTAGTTTTTTGTGTTTTTTAGTAGAGACGTGGTTTCATCGGGTTAGCCAGGATGGTCTCGATCTCCTGACCTCGTGATCCGCCCATCTCGGCCTCCCAAAGTGCTGGGATTACAGGCTTGAGCCACCGCGCCCGGCCTTCATGTCTAGATTTTTCTTGGCATCTCTGAGCATGTATTCCTTCCTTCTGAGTATGTGGCAGGGCCCTCCTTAGAATGGGAGTCTTACGATCGTCAATCAAACAAGGCAAGCCAGATAATTTATTTATGGGCGGTTTTTACACAGAAAGGGAGAGGGAAAGTTAGAGTAATATTTGTAGGTTTCTATAGCTTGCCTTGGAGAAGAGGATTGTAGTTTCTCTGCCTAGGCTTTGGGGAAGACTGGGACTGAGAGACAGGAGGGCAGAAGGTCAGAGAAGTACTTTTGCTTGTGAGGCCTTCACTTGGGGATATTGTTTTCTCAGCCCCAGCACTTGGCTAGGCCATGGTGCTCAGTTGTTTGGTCAAACACCAGTCTGCAGACATTGCTGTGAAGGTATTTTTAGATGCGGTTAACAGTTAAATAAGTAGACTTTGAATAAAGTAGATTAGCCTCCATAATGTGAATGGGCCTCATCCAATCCGTTGAAGGCCTTAAGAGAAAAGACTGAGTCCTCTTGAAGAGGAAGTGATTCTGCCTCCTGATTGTCTTTGGACTCAGAATTTGCCACATCAACTCCCAGAATTTCCAGACTGCTAGACTGTCCTACTGGTTTCAAACTTGCCAGCCCACAAAATCGTTTAAGCCAGTTTTTAAAAATATAGCTCTCTCTATGTACAGACATCCTATTTGTTCTCTTTCTCTGGAAAACACTGACTCATGTAGGTAGCCATATTTGTAATGAAAATTCAATAAGTAATTTGGTGCAAATATTGGGAAAATTTTGTAGAGAGACTTAGTTTAATAACCTTTTATATTTATTTAGCATTTATGTAAGTTTAAGGTTTTCAAAAAGATATTTACTGTCACATATATAATTCCAGAGAACTTCTTTGAGAACAGTAGTTTAACATGTAGGTAAATTCTGCTTTACTTCTACTCTTACTGTATACAGTGCTTGGAAAGTGTGATATGAAAAAGCAGAGAGGTTAAGGTGTTATCATTTGGAAAGACTGTGTTTGTCAGACATCAATGATTGGGTCCATAGATTACAGCCTGAAGTTGGAATACATTTTATCTTTGATTGGAAGTAGGAACATTCTAAATCTCTTTCCTACCCATAAGCATACCTATTATTTTGTAAGACATCCTTCAAGTACAACATATATTTGTAACCAAAAGCATATTGAAGGAAACTAAAAATATTTCACCCCAAACTATACTTCTTTGACATAGTTTGAGATGGCTGTTCAGAGGGCCTGCAAACAGAAGTAGCCCCACAAAGCTGTCTTTTGTAGAGAAGATTTGCAGAGGGAATAAAGTGAAGTAAACAACAGATGCAAACAGACTTTCTCTGAAGCTTTTCCTTGTCCAGATCAAGAAAGATTAGCTGTGTGCCTGACACTTTGAAAGGTCTGACAGAAACAGATCCTACAAGGGCTGATACCTGTGAGGCTTCATCTGCATAACAAACCACCTTTTTCTCCAGCCTTTCCTCTTCTCTCCCCATCATAACATGGTTGACCACCCTCAGAGTTCCTATTATTCCTGTAACCTCAAGACGGTATAAAATTATTAACCATCTTGACTTTCTTTGAGTTTTTCATATTTTTTGTGACTCCTGTGTCCATATGCATGATAATAAGTTTGTATGCTTTTTTTCCTATTAATCTGTCTATTATCAGTGAGTTTTATGGACTTAGCTTATAAAACCTTCACAATTTGGGAAAAATTTAAACTTCCCTAGTATCAAAGATAGATAATTAAAAATAGTAACATTCAATATGAGACCTATATAATAATATTGTAAATGTCTAGATCAGTATTTCAAAATACTTTTTAGACATTTCTGTCAGGGTCAAGAGAGAAGATTGGATACCCTAAACTTAAGTCTAGGCTCAGAAAAGTCTAACAGTCATAGGAAAAAATATCTAGCCTTTAATGATTAAAAATATACTGAGAGTAAACTTTTTTTTGTGATTGTTATAATGAGAGTAAACTTGTTTCTTGTTATTGTTTTCTGTGATTTTACTTTCTTGTTATGCTTAAACGCTATAATAGCATACTAAATAAATATAACAACCATAGACAGCAGCTTTTGAACATATAGCTTAAATAACTATAACTTAGAGAATTATCACCTTCAATGTCCCGTGTGAGATACCTAAATATACAGTTAGCCCTATTGAAACACATTTATTCATAGCATATGCTAAGTGAAACTTAGATATTCTAAAGGATCTGTGCTGTCAGAATTACCAGACAATACCTGCCCACCCCCAACCCCACTGTCTTACTCTTTGAAAGAAAAAATGTTCTTACATGTTTCCATATATCACATTGCTTTGGGAAGTTTCATTTTCATGAATCTGTGCTAAGTTTTTAAACGATTACTTATGCCCATGTCATTTGCATAAGTGTTAGATTGCCTCGCGTTTTCTTTTAATTATTCACAAAATTCTTGATAACCATAAAGAGTGCGCATGATCCTCTAACTGGTTAAGACATTTAAACATATATCTTGAAATGACCTGAGGTTTCTTAAAATGAACATTATATGAGTGTGAAAGATTCTTTGATGTAGGTTCTTACTCTACAGGAGTTGTGAAAGCTGCAGAACCAAATGTGCTTCCCATATAGGCAGCATGCTATGGATTATGGCGGCAGTTCCCAACCTTTTTGGCACTACAGACCAGTTTTGTGGAAGACAATTTTTCCATGGACAGAGGGGATGTGGGGGAGTGTTATATTCTCATAAGGAGTGTGCAACCTAGATCCCTCACATGTGCAATTCACAATAGGGTTTGCCCTCGTTCCTATGAGAATCTAATGCTGCTGCTGACCTGACAGGAGGTGGAGCTCAGGCGGATGCTTGCTCACTTGCCACTCACCTCCTGCTGTGCAGCCTGGTTCCAACAGGCCATGGACCAGTACCGTGGGGATTGGGGATCCCTGGATTATGGTTCACTCACACAAAAAGAGCATTTTGTATAGGGATTAAATAGAAAAAACAAGGAAATAAGCATAAACTACCCTATCAGCGATTAGATAAAACATTCAGAATATCAGCCAAAGATTTAAAATATGCGGGAACAACTTTAAAAGAGATTCTTGTCATATGGGTGATATTTTGCTTAAGATTGTTCTAGTCTTTTATTTTGTTCTCAAACTCATACTACATAAATTCCTTGGACAATATAACCCTATAAAAGTCCTTAAATAAATTATAAGAGACACTCCATTAGACAAAAACAGTAACAGAATCCTTAAGAGGTTCCTTCCATTCAGATGCATGATCCTGAATGTTTGTCAACATTTATGTGTGCTGTAAAGAATATATAGCAGGTTTTAATATCAATTTCTGACTCATTTAAGTATATAGGCAACAAAATGTTTCATTATTGTTTGATTTGCTCTGGACCATATTTTATGTGTCCTGGTTTGCTCTTATTCCAAGATGTCTTACTCAAATAACTATTCTTGCTTCAGAGAAGATAGTGCTGATTATTCAAAGGTGTTTATGTTTACTTGCACCAGGGGCTGTCAAACCTGGTAGTATATCAGAATTTACTAGGAAACATTTTAACCAGGAGAAGACTCCAATCAAGGAGATTCTCATTTATTAATAGAGTGGGCATGCATTTGAAAATGTGTATAGTTAGTTGTTAGTATAACCATAGGTTTATACTTATCTTAAAGTTTAGTCTTTAACAATCAATTCTATTAATCACTTCCAATGGCAAGAGAATAATCTATAAAACACTGGTTGCTTATTTTATTGCTTAATGCCAGGAATGATGTGACACCACGGTATCCACTCTGAGTTTCTCTGAGTTGTCTTCTCCTATTTAGTCCTTGTTTCTTCTCCTGTTCAGCACCACCACACTCCCTGTCCTTTACTAATAAACAGCTCCCTACCAAGCCTCCTATCTCTGACATCTCTCTCCTCCTCAGCAGCAGTTCAGCGTGTTTACTGTTTAATCACTTCATGCCCAAGAACACGTGGGTTGTACTGAATGAGGCTTGTAATCAAATGATAGAGCTCTACTTGATTATCATTCACAACAGTAGCCCAATACATGATTTTTCTAATTATCTCCCCTGTGGTGGACATTAGCTCCTGTTTGGTTTTCAATTATACCATCTCCATGTCTTAGTTCCCCCGCATTCCTAAGGGATATACTATCAGAATAACCACAGAGAAGTTAGTCAAAGTTCCAGTAAAGCAACCCCCTTTGATGCCTTCCTTTTCTCTTCATGGTAAGTTTGACAATTGTTAGGAGAAGAGCTGGAGGAACAGATGAAGCAAGTGTATTACCAGTTCACTTAAAAATAATTTTCAAAAATTTTACCAGATAATAACAAAAAGTAAATGTCATGTTAATGTCTTTATATGTTTCTCAAATACGTGTCATTTCTTTTAATTAGAGGAATGTTCTAAATGAGCTTATTTTCTGTCATCATTAAAATTATCTCTTTTAAAAACTCATTTGTTTAAGTGTATTAGGTAGATAATTTCTTAGGATTGAAATCAGACTGGATTATAATATTATATTTAAAATAACTGAGATTATTGAAGTTCTTTAAGGAATTGTAAAAATGTTAGCCAATGTGTATTTTGTATTGTTACTGATAATAGCATAGATCTGTTTTTACTATTATTTCACAATTTTCCTGATAAAATTATAAAGGAGAAATTAATTTCCTGAAAAATGTTGAATTTGACAAAATATTAATATTCTTCATGTCCCAAAAGGAGATACTATGAAGCCATTTTGTTTGAGTGTCAAGTTTTATATAAACACTCATTTATATTTTGCAGTTTCTTTGCACATGTCATTAATAGAAAGCTGCTTTCTTGCTTGCATGAATGTTTGATTCTTTTTTTAGTTAAATAGTGTTCCAAATGCAAACTCTAATGCTTAGGGTAATCATGTGAATTTATGACCATGGCTAGGATGCTGGGCTTTTAGAAATGAAATTAAATACATCATATTTCTTCATAAATGTAGGTTTTACAGCTGAGATAGATCTTATATTGATAATCTCTTTATTTAACAGTTTCAAAATGCCATATGTGACTGAAAGCAACAGAATGAAAATAACTATGTTTATAGCAAATAGAACAGGAAATGAAAGCAAGATATGCAGAAAGCTTCTCACCGAAGTGAGCATCGTATTAGTGCTATAGTGCAGCAGCATTAATGGGAGCAATCAGCAAGTTGAAGGACGGGATTCGAGTTCACTCAGATGTAGGATGAGAAAATTAAAGTGAGGAAAACATGACGGCTATTTTCAGATATGTAGAATCTCCTAGAAACGATAATTTGAAGGCAAAAATAAAACTAACTTAAAATTGCAGAAAATACCTGTTGATTTATTTGAACAGTTTTGTCTGGAACAAAGTGCACCTACTAGGTCACATTTTCCCAGAAGCTGCCATTGTCAGTCCATATTACTGCAAAAACAATGGCTCACACGACAGCATAATGGCAACTTATGAGGTTTTATTTATTCTAAAATGGATTCTGACTTTGTCTTTTTCTTAGTCTGTATTTATTCATTTCCCCACATAATATTCACAAGCGAAATTAGTCAAAGAAGAAGTGCTATGGACTGAATTATATTTTCCCAGAATTTCCATGTTGAAGACCTTACTCCTAATGTGACTATAGTTTGATTAAGGCTTTTAGGAGATAATTAATTTTAAATGAGATCATCAGGGAAGGGTCCTAATCACATAGGATTGGTGGCCTTGTAAGAAGAGAAAAAGTCAGTGATCTCTCTCTCAGCCATGTGAGGACACAGAAAAAAGGTGGCTGTCTCCAAGCCAGGAAGTAAAGCTTCACCAGAAACTAACCATGCTGGCACTCTAATCTTGGGCTTTCCAGCCTCTAAAGCTGTGTGAGAAAGTAAGTTTCTGTTATTTAAGCCACTTGTACAATGGTATTTTATTATGGCATCTGGAGCAGACTAAGACAGAAACATGCTCATTCCAAACATATACCAATGCCCAGATGACAGAACAATTATTTACCGTTTTGTTTAGTTTCTTCACAATTTCTACTATACTTGAATCTTTTAACAGCCATGGTGGTGACAGATCCACACAGGGGTTTTCTAAAGATTGTATTTAGTCTATATTTGCTCACCATCCTGCACCCATTTGTCTAAGTTCTTAGGACCTAACGGAGGGATACTGTGGTTGAAAACAAACAAGCAAACATAAAAGCCCTATTTGAAATCTCAACAATCTAAATTAGAGTCAAATCACTTAAAAGATTAGGTACAAAATATACAGATACAAGAACATTTAAGGAAATATTAAGCATAAAACATACAGATGCAAGAAGTCTTTTGAATTTTATTGTACATAATTTAAATTCTGTGGTTATCCAAACTATAACTCATGTCTTGGGATGTCTTTTTTTACTGTGGTTGATATCTGAATGAGACCCAAATACATACATATATTTCCAGAAATAAAGGCAGGGAATCTTTTTCATTTCGAATTTAGGAAATGAAAGTAATTAGTTACCAAATTTATCCAGATATATCTAAAGACAAGTAGATCACTCAGGACAGGTAGAATTAAGTCCAGATTTTTAATCTACAGGGTGATTTCTGGAGTTAACATAAAATTAACAATAAAACCAATTATTACTATTTTTAAACAATTTTTTGATACCACTGCAAATGAACAGAGAATATCAAAGGAACCACGTTCTTCAATCACGACATAATAAAACCATGTTAAAATAAAATCAAAGCCATTTTAAGTTTCATTACAGGTTTATATCCCATGTTTACACATACATTCATTATACATTTTATGTACCTATTATGATGTGCCAGTCACCTTGTTAGGCTTTGGGTATAAAAAGAATACAGAGATGAAATCCCTACCTTTAAGGCTTTCTATACTTGAAAACTGACCCATATCTCTGAGATTTAGTAAATCAGAAATTTGGATTTAAGAGAGCTATGAAGGCTAGGCACGGTGGCTCACACTTGTAATCTTAGCACCTTGGGAGTCCAAGACAGGAGGATTGCTTGAGGCCAGGAGTTTGAGACCAATCTGGGCAACGTAGTGAGACCCTGTCTCTACAAAGAATTAAACAGAAATTAGCCAGGTGTGGTGGCACGCACCTGTGGTCATATCTACTTGGAAGGCTAGGGCAGGAGGATCACTTTAAGCCAGGAGTTTGAGGCTGCAGTGAGCTACGATTATACCACTGCACTCCAACCTGGGTGATAGAGTAAGAGCCAGCCCCTAAAAAAATTCTTTTAAAAAGAAAGAGCCATAAGAATATTGCTATGAAATGAATTCATTTGTAGCTTGCACAATTGAGTTGTTTAAACTTCTTGTCTGTCACAAAAATCAAAATTAGATACTTAATTTAACTAAAAAATGTAATACATGATAATCAATTACAAACTCAAACAAACAAACTGTCTCATGAAGAATTTTCCTCTTAAGAACCTCAGTGTGATGGTTAATACTGAGTGTCAACTTGATTGGATTGAAGGATACAAAATATTGATCCTGAGTGTGTCTGTGAGGGTGTTGCCAAAAGAGATTAACATTTGAGTCAGTGGGCTTGGGAAGGCAGACCCACTCTTAATCTGGTGGGCACCATCTAATCAGCTGCCAGCCAATATAAAGCAGGCAGAAAAACGTGAAAAGAAGAGACTGACCTAGCCTTCCGGCCTACATCTTTCTCCAATGCTGGATGCTTCCTGCCCTCGAACTTCAGACTGCAAGTTCTTCAGTTTTGGAACTTGAACTGGCTCTCCTTGCTCCTCAGCTTGCCGACAGCCTATTGTGGGATCTTGTGATCATGAAAGTTAATACTTAAGAAACTCCCCGGGCCGGGCGCGGTGGCTCAAGCCTGTAACCCAGCACTTTGGGAGGCCGAGACGGGCGGATCACGAGGTCAGGAGATCGAAACCATCCTGGCTAACACGGTGAAACCCCGTCTCTATTAAGAAATACAAAAAACTAGCCGGGCGAGGTGGCGGGCGCCTGTAGTCCCAGCTACTCGGGAGGCTGAGGCAGGAGAATGGCGTGAACCCGGGAGGCGGAGCTTGCAGTGAGCTGAGATCCGGCCACTGCACTCCAGCCTGGGCGACAGAGCGAGACTCCATCTCAAAAAAAAAAAAAAAAAAAAAAAAAGAAACTCCCCCTTATATATATATCCTATTAGTTCTGTCCTTCTAGAGAACCCTGACTAATACAGATTTTTGTACCAGAAATGGTTCTAGAGGAACAGAAGAATATTAAGGATGCAGTCTTTCATTGGTTTTGGGGTTTCTGGAGTTGGCTCCTTAATATGATTAGATGTAAAATGCTAAGGACTCTACTTCTAATAGTATGGAGAATATCCTTGGAGTGAACTGTTTAGAGAGTTATGCAAAGTAAGTGCATTTGACACTCTTGATTCATTGCTTGTGAGAAGCAAGGAGTTTAGTAACTCTATACATAATATCTTTGACCATATGTGGAAAACCAAGGAACATAATGAAGCTGGTTAGTTGCTCCTAAGTTCAGTGGACAAAGTGATGCAGAAAAATGATGAACTCAGGAATTCTGTCTCCTGGCTTCAGAAGTAGATACTGAGCCTCAAATCTGCTAAGATTGCCCTGAGTGAGAGTCTTATCTCCTGTAGAGAAAGAGGTGAAATATTGGAAAAACAGACACAAGCTCTTATGGGAGTGGCTGACCTGCAACGAAAGGAGCATGTACAGCTTCACCAGGTGTCTACTGTTAACGTGAGGGCATTGATTGGAAAAGAATGGGACCCTGAAACTTGGAATGGGTATGTGTGGAGGACCCTGATGAAGCTGGAGACACTGAGATTGTAAAGTCTGATGAACCTTTTTCACAAGAAGAAACAGCTTCGCCATTCCCAGTAGTGGCAACATCCCCTTCCCAACACATGCTGCCATCAGTCTTCCCACCTTTGTCTGAGGAGGTAAACCCTGCACTGCCTGAGGCAGCAGTTATGGCCTCTCCTGAGGCAATTGTCCGGCAAGATAATGTTGATTCTCCTGAGGAGCCACCCCCAGCACCCCTGTTTACTTCTAGACCTATAACTAGACTAAAGACCTGGCAGGTCCCTAGAGGGGAGGCTGAGAGTGTGATCCATGAGGTAATGCACTGCACTTGAAAAGAACTGCTTGAGTTATCTAATTTATACAAACAGAAATCAGGAGAACAGGCATGGGAATGGATACTAAGATATAGGATAATAGTGGAAGAAACATAGAGTTGGATCAGGCCAAATTTATTGATTTGGGCCCACTAAGTAGGGACTCTGCTTTTAATGTTGCAGCTTGGTGAGTTAAAAGTTCTAATAGATTGTTTGCTTGGTTAGCTAAAATACGGATTAAAAGGTGGCCCACTGTGAGTGAGGTGGAAATGCCTGATCTCCCTTGGTTTAATGTAGAGGAAGGGATCCAAAGGCTTAGGGAAACTGGGATGGTGGAGACGAATAGTCATTTTACACCTACTCATCTCAGCTTGGAGGGTCCAGAAGATACACCCTTTATAAATATCTTGTGAAATAAATTTGTGAGGGCAGCACCTGCTTCTTTGAAGAGCCTTATAATTGCTCTTCTCTGTATGTCAGATCTAATGGTGGGAACTGCAGTCACTCAACTACAAAATTTGAATACAATGGGAATAGTTGGATCCTGAGAAGGCAGGGGCCAAGTGGCAGCAGCACTCAACCATCAAAGGCAAGGGGGGCATAGCTACAGTAATGGACAGCAGAGGCAAAGTGGCAATCAGAATAGTCTGACTCGTGTAGAGCTCTGGTGTTGACTAATTAATCAAGGTGTTCCTAGGAGTGAAATGGATAGGAAGCTTACTGCATTCCTACTTAATTTATACAAGCAGAAACCTTCTAGGTCAAATGGACAAAAGACTAATTTGAATTATAAAAACAGAATCACAGCCCCTCAATCAATTTCCAGACTTGAGCCAGTTTACAGACCAAGAATCCCTGGAATGAAGGGTAGGCCAGGTCCACTTGAGGAAGGAGCCCACTACATTACTCACAATTTATGCAACAAATCTTTCTCCTGTCCTTCCCCAAGGAGACTTCCAGCCTTTTACCAGGGTAACTACGCACTGGGGAAAGGGAAATGATCAGACATTTCAGGGACTACTGGACACTGGCTCTGAGCTGACATTGATTCCAGGGGATCTAAAATGTCATTGTGGTCCTCCAGTTAAAGTAGGGGCTTATGGAGATCAGATAATGAATAGAGTTAGCTCAGGTCTGACTTACAGTGTGTCTAGTGGGTCCCCAGACTCATCCTGTGGTCATATCCCCAGTAACAGAATGCATAATTGATTGGCATAGGCATACTTACCACCTGGCAGAATCCCCACATTGGCTCCCTGACTGGCAGGGTAAAGGTTGTTAGGTGAAAAAGGCCAAATGGAAGCCATTAGAACTACCTCTACATAGAAAAATAGTAAATCAAAAACAATATTGCATCCCTGGATGGATTGCGGAGATTAGTGCCACCATTAAGTATTTGAAAGACACAGGGGTGGTTGTTCCCACCACATCCTCATCCAACTCTCCCATTTGGCCTGTGCAGAAGACTGATGGATCTTGGAGAAGGGTAGTGGATTATCATAAGCTTAACCAAGTGGTGACTACAATTGCAGCTGCTGTACCAGATGCGGTTTCGTTGCTTGAGAAAATCAACACATCTGATATCTGGTATGCAGCCACTGATTTGGAAAATGCCTTTTTCTCCATTCCTGTCCATAAGGCCCATCAGAAGCAATTTGCCTTCAGCTGTCAAGGCCAACAATATACCTTTACCATCCTACCTCAGGGGTATGTCGACTCTCCAGCTTTGTGTCATAATCTTATTTGGAGAGACCTTGATTGCTTTTTGCTTCCACAGGATATCACACTGGTCCATTACATTGATGACATTATGCTGATTGGATCCAGTGAGCAAGAATTAGCAAGTACACTGGACTTATTGGTGAGAAATTTGTGTGTCAGAAGATGGGAAATAAATCTGACTAAAATTCAGGGACATTCTACCTCAGTAAAATTTCTAGGGGTCCAATGGTTTGGGACCTGTTGAGATATTCCTTCTGAGGTGAAGGATAAGTTGCTGTATTTGGCCCCTCCTACAACCAAAAGCTCAATTCCTAGTGGGCCTATTTGGATTTTGGAGGCAACACGTTCCTCATTTGGGTATGTTTCTCCTGCTCATTTAATGAGTGACTGGAAAGGCTGCCAGTTTTGAGTGGTGTCTAGAACAGAAGGCTCTGCAAGAGGTCCCAGGCTGCTGTGCAAGCTATTCTGCCACCTGGGCAATAAGACCCAGCAGATCCAATGGTACTTGAGGTGTCAGTGGCAGATAGGGATGCTGTTTGGAGCCTTTGTCAGGCTCCCATAGGTGAATCATAGAGGAGGTCTCTAGGATTTTGGACCAAGGCCCTGCCATCTTCTGCCAAGATTACCATCCATAGACTCACAGAATGTTTTATCCACCATCATGGTATTCTACACACCATTGCCTCTGACCAAGGCACTCACTTTATGGTTAAAGAAGTGCAGCAGTAGGCTCATGCTCATGGAATTCAATGGTCTACAATGTTCCCCATCATCCTGAAGCAGCTGGATTGATAGAATGGTGGAATTACAGTGTCAACTAGGTGACAATACTTTGTAGTGCTGGGACAAAGATCTCCAGAAGGTTGTTTATGGTCTGAATCAGCATCCAATATATGATACTGTTTCTCTCATAGCCAGGATTCTTGGGTCCAGGAATGAAGGGATGGAAGTGGAAGGAGCACCATGCACCATCACCCCTAGTGATCTACTAGCACCTTTTTCTTCCTGTTCCCATGACATTTACATTCTGCTGGCCTAGAGGTCTTATTTCCAGAGGGAGGAACACTGCCACCAGGAGACACAACAACAATTCCATTAACCTGGAAGTTAAGATTACCACCTGGACACTTTTGGCTCCTCCTACCTTTAAGTCAACAGGCTAAGAAGGGAGTTACAGTGTTGACTGGGGTGACTGACCCAGACTATCAAGATGAAATCAGTCTACTACTCCACAAAGGAGGTAAGGAAGACTATGCATGGAATAAATGAAATCCATTAGGGCGTCTCTTAGTATTACCACACCCTGTGATTAAGGTCAATGGGAAACTACAACAGCCCAATCCAGGCAGGACTACAAAAGGCCCAGGCCCCTCAGGAATGAAGGTTTGGGTCACTCCCCCAGGAAAAAAAAACATGACCTGCTGAGGTGCTTGCTGAAGACAAAGGAAATACAGAATGGGTAGTAGAAGAAGGTAGTCATCAATACCAGCTATGACCACGTGACCAGATGCAGAAATGGGGACTGAAATTGTCATGAGTGTTTCCTCCTTCTTTTGCTAAAAACATTTGTGCATGTATATCCTTGTACTAAGAAAATATATTTATTTTATTTCCTTTTCCTTTATCATGTGACATAAGATTTATTGACTTCATATTGGCATTCAAGTATTGTTAACTTTATGTAATAGTATTTGGTGAGAGGCCAAGGCAGGCGGATCACGAGGTCAGGAGACTGAGACCATCCTGGCTAACATGGTGAAACCCCATCTCTACTGTGTCTGGAGTTTGTTCCTTCAGATGTTCAGATGTGTCTGGAGTTTATTCCTTCTGGTGGGTTTCTCTACTAAGAATAGAAAAAATTAGCTGGGTGTGGTGGTGGGCACCTGTAGTGCCAGCTACTCGGGAGGCTGAAGCAGGAGAATGGCGTAAACCTGGGAGGTGGAGCCTGCAGTGAGCCAAGATCGTGCCACTGCACTCCAGCCGCAAAATAAACAAACAAAAACAAAAACATAGTATTTGGGTTAGGGATTGGTGCATTTCAAGTTGTACGAAGGATAGTTGTATTATATTAGGCATAATTATGACCTCACTATTATTGTCTTTATTTGAATATTATGTATAATCTCAGGAGATGTGCATGGCTCCAGTAGACAAGGGGTGGACTTATGATGGTTAATACTGAATGTCAACTTGACTTTGAAGGATACAAAATATTGATCTTGGGTGTGTCTGTGAGGATGTTGCCAAAGGAGATTAACATTTGAGTCAGTGGGCTGGGGAAGATAGATCCACCCTTAATCTAGTGGGCACAATCCAGTCAGCTGCCAGCGAATATAAAGCAGGCAGAAAAACGTGAAAAGGAGAGACTGGCCTAGCCTCCCAGCCTACATCTTTCTCCCACGCTGGATGCTGGATGCTTCCTGTCCTTGAACATCGGACTCCAAGTTCTTCATTTTGGGGACTTGGACTGGCTCTCCTTGCTCCTCAACTTGCAGACAGCCTATTGTGGGACTTTGTGATTATTATTTTATATATATATCCTATTGTGTCCGTAATTGGTGGGATTTTGGTCTCGCTGACTTCAAGAATGAAGCTGCAGACCCTCGTGGTGAGTGTTAAAGTTCTTAAAGATGGTGTGTCTGAAGTTTGTTCCTTCAGATGTTCAGATGTGTCTGGGGTTTATTCCTTCTGGTGGGTTTGTGGTCTCGCTGGCTTCAGGAGTGAAGCTGCAGACCTTCGTGGTGAGTGTTATAGCTCATAAAGGCAGTGTGCACCCAAAGAGTGAGCAACAGCAAGATTTATTGCAAAGTGCCAAAGAACAAAGCTTCCACTGAGGGGGTTGCTGCTGCTGGCTGGCGCAGCCTGCTTTTATTTCCTTATCTGACCCCACTCACATCCTGCTGATTGGTCCATTTTACAGAGACCGTATTGGTGCATTTTACAGAGAGCTGATTGGGCCGTTTTACAGAGCGCTGACTAAGCCCCACCCTGGGTAGGGGAAGAGCTCAGGCATGGCGGGGTGCAGGTCCCAAGCCCTGACCCCCTGGGGAGGTGGCTGAGGCCCTGGCGAGAATTTGAGTGCGTTGTGGGCAGGCCGGCAGTGCTGGGGGAACTGGTGCACCCTGTGCAGCTGCTGGCCCGGGTGCTAAGCC
Organism: Macaca fascicularis; assembly: GCF_037993035.2. Taxonomy (NCBI): domain Eukaryota; kingdom Metazoa; phylum Chordata; class Mammalia; order Primates; family Cercopithecidae; genus Macaca; species Macaca fascicularis. The sequence goes on along the minus strand of NC_088380.1, from coordinate 113,360,480 downwards.
CCGCACGGCCTCTACAGTGGTGCTGGCCAGCCGCTCTGAGTGGGGGGGCCTGCGGAACCCGCGTCCAGCCAGAGCTCTTGCTGGCCCGTGAGTAAGTGCTGCGGGTAGCCCTGATTCCTGCCTGTGCCTCTCCCTCCACACCTCCCTGCAAGCAGAGGGAGCCAGCTCCCTCCTCGGCCAGCCCAGAGAGGGGCTCCCACAGTGCAGTGGAGGACTGAAGGGGCTCCTCAAGCACTGCCAGAGTGGACGCCGAGGCCGAGGAGGTGTCGAGAGCGAGGGCTGCTAGGACATTGTCACCTCTCACTATTAGTTCTGTCCCTCTAGAGAACCCTGACTAATACACCAAATAAATAAATTATTCACTAGGGTAGGACTTTTCCAAAGTACTACACGTTTCTATTCCTGCCTATGATCTTTTCCTGACAGATTCAATAAATAGATGTGAAGTACAGAGGGGTGATAGAAGGAATGGAGAAGCATAGCTCTTGTTCTCTTTTTTACCACCACTCCTCCTTCCATTTTTGATTCCTCTTGTAGAAAATAGAATACATATCTGAGTATATACCAAGAAGACTCACTAAACTTGAGTTTTAAAATACTTCTTACTCATGTAAACTTCTTTTCACATCTTATAGTCCTCCATTGTTTAGTTTTAGCATCGGTTCCATGGTCCATGATAGCCAATAGGACCCAGAAAAAATCAGTTATGATATGTTCACCAAAGAACATTATTTTTCTCTTCCCTTGACACGTTTTTGGGATCTGGTCTTCCATTCTATGAGGGACAACACATGGAGAAATTGTTAGAAGGATGACATACAGGTTCAGGGTAGGCACTGAATCCTAGTTCACAGCCAGGTTTCTGATCTGGTCTTCCATTCTATGAGGGACAACACATGGAGAAACTGTTAAAAGGATGACATAAAGGTTCAGGGTAGGCACTGAATCCTAGTTCATAGCCAGGTTTCTAAGAGCAGGGGTAATCTAAAGAATTGATCTTGTTGACTCCTGGGTACTTTCTGACCCTCTGATTGTTTTGATCACTTGGCTTATAAACTTTGATATTAGAAAGCGTGTCATATTTGTAAAGTTGGTACCAAAGAAAAGGCTTTTGACAAAAGATGTTCTAGGTTCTTGTTTTTTTGTTTTTTTTGTTTTTTTTTGTTTTTTGGCTGGGGATGTACTACCTATATTATTTGGAGAAAACTCAGTTATCTCTGTTTCTTCATCTGTAATCAGTGCTTCTGAGCTAGATTAATGATAAGCTGTGCTTTCTTAACTTCTGTTTTTCCCATTTTTAAAGAGCAGCTGCAATGAGCCAACCCTTATAGTTCAGTTTAAGGTTATGTCAAGTTTAGAGGGATTCACTCAGCGTGCTATGTGGAAGTATCAGCTGGTGTATCATTGTTCATTTTGCTCTCAGTTGATAAGGCATAGCTGTTATACAAATCCTTGAGGAATTTGCTAGAAATAACATCTTAGATATCAGATGTACAGTAAAAGATGTTAGAACTTTAGACATTCCTTATGGTTTGCCTTATGGTTGACTCTAATGTAAGTACTGAGTCGTCTTTCGCTATGTGAATTATTTAGAGTGCTGATTTCATTTTTACTCTTCCACTGTCTCATTCAAGTTTACTAAATCTCTGTGTGAAGGTCACATAGAGATTCTTTGATGCCATTTGAATCACCTTCATTTAACCTTCCCCTTACCCCACTTATATTAATTATAGAAATAACTTGATTTAGGGGACATAAAATTTGCTCATAATTTTTATGGGATATAATTTTATTCACTATTTTTCTCCTCTTATGTCCAGAAAAATATAAAAACAGACCACAGTGGACTGTTTTAGTTTCTTTGATATTCAGAATTCAAAATTTAGGTGACAAGAAAATTATTTTGTGTGTATATTTTAATGTTACTGCATAATCAATGCATCCCAGTGAAAAAGGAATATAAAACATCAACACTAGAATATTCAACTAACTCTCCCATTGTGGTAAAAACCAAGCCTTCAGTTATTATTTTATTTGTGAAAGAGAAGAGAAATCCAAGCATTACTACTATTGAATTATAAAACAACAAACTATCTCTTTCTCTGTGTCTTTCATCCATATAATTTACAGTGCAAATGCAATTTTTGGTATACAAATGCTTCTATATTGAGAGCTATGTGGAAAATAGAATGCCTAGTTTCAATTTTCTTGCCAAACAAAGAAAACAAAATCCTTCTCCATCTTCTGTATTATGTGAGTGCCAATAACGCCTCTTTGATGGTAGCTTTGTGTTGTATTGTGTTTTTGCTTTTAATTAAGATATATTGGGTAAAATAATGCTTCATTGTATTGTACAAAATACTGAAGCATGGGCTAATTACAGCCTTCAATGGGATTCACTATAGACCTCATGTTACTGTCTCATGCCCATTTTTTAGTTTAGTGAAGTGTTCTGATGTTATGTTTTCTCTCGGGATTTTCTTTTCAGCTTCTCTTCATCCAAACAAAAAACAATGACCCCTACCTAAAATTCTAATTAAATGGCTACCTCACTTGTTATAAAGTTTTTATTTAAAATATTCTTATATTTTGAATGCCAAAACTCAATTTTGCCCCATATGTCCCTTTTCACAACACTTTTTTTAAGAGGGCATAATTTTCACAGAAGGCAGAATTCAAAGTTAGCAGAAAGCAGGTTGGGAGCCAGACAAATTTTCAAGAAATGTCACCCTCATCTTTATTTAAACATAGTTAACCTTTTTAATTTAGTCATTAAGTTTTATTGAAATTGAACCAAATACAGTCATTAGTTGTGGAAAGAGAATATAATAAATTTAGACATTATATTAAAGGGCAAAATCTCTGGAACTTGTAGGTAAAGATAAAATGGTAATTTGCTCATTGCAAACTGATTATAAGAAAACAAACAAATAATACTACCCATATTGAAAGTTATTATTTTATTTGTGAAAGAGAAAGAAGAGAAATCCAAGCATTACTACTAATGAATTATAAAACAACAAACTATCTCTTTCTCTGTGTCTTTCATCTATATAATTTACAGTGCAAATGCAATTTTTTGAAAGTGAAATTTACCAATTGAAAGTGAAATTTACCAAGATGCCAATCTCTGCCAGTAATTGCAATAATGTGATAAAACTCAAATAATTCCTAGAATATATCTTTTCAAGGAACTTATTAAATATTTGTTAATTGATTTGAAAAACTAATATAGCTAGTATTCCATTTGGGTTTCCTTGAGTGCTGAGCATAGGGTATTGGGGCAGAGTTTGAAAGAGATAGGGACAAAAGGAAAATATTACATACTTTCATATGATCTTAGTAAAATATCTTCATGTATATATGATGCAAAAATTATGTTGTAGAAAAACAGTGAATTGAACCAAATGAAAATTTTAATGCATGTTATAAAAGAAATAATATCAATAACTGTGAAAGGTTCTGTTTTATGTTCTTTCTCTGACCCTATTGTTTCAAGATGCCGCAATTTTCTTTCGTCATGAGTTTTCTGCAAACATTATTAGTGTTCATATAAGTATCTAATCTTTTGTTGAACTGCATTGGATTAAAATGGTAATTGTAATTGTTATAATTGTCATTTTCATTCTGCATGCTAAATACAATGGAGGCTATTAAAGTATTGCCTGAAAATGCATAATGTTTAATAATGTATTTTGAAACTTGGTTTTGCCAACAGCAATAATAGTGATATGCAAATATATATGTTGTGGAGTGTTTACTATGTGTGCTTACTCAGATCATCTCATTAAATACTTACAATAACTCTATGATATCATATGAATACAAGTGACTTATTATGTCCCAGGATGATAACATGGGCTTTTTATACAATTTCATACTCAGTTTTCAAATGACCCCCTTCCTTTCCCTAGGAAGTAGGTTTCGTTATTACTGTCATTTTAACAATGAGGAAACTGAAACTTTGGACTAACAAGTGATGAGCAGGGTTTAAATGCCATGCAGCTTGATTTCAGAACCTGTGAACCTAGCCAATATATAATGCTGCCTTCTTTTATAGATTATGTTTTACTTAAGAGAGTGAGAGGCTGATATAACAGTCCTCTCTCTGGAGATTTCCACAAAGTCAACAGTGATGCATAAAAGTGCCCATAAATCATTTGGCTAATCAACATGGAAGCACAATACTGCACCACAGCTTTGGTTATACCAAAGGTATTCATGTCATGGTCCTTGCATAGCGTTCAATTTTAAAATATAAGTTAAATCAAATTCTAGAATGGCTTCTGTTTGTACTCAGGGTGAAGGATTGTGTCTTCGACATGGGCTTCAAGGCACTGTATAATCTGACTTCTTGTTCCCTCCCTGACCTCACCTCCTATTTCTCTTTCTTTTGCTCACTCTACTTTAGCTACTTTACCTGGATGTTTTCTTAGAATAAACACATTGAAGACTAAGAGCTTAGACTGCAGTGATGTTAAGTTGGTGCAAAAGTCACTGTGGTTTTTGCAATACTTTGGGAAATACCTTGCACTAGCTGTTTGCATGGCTAGCTTTCACACATCTTCAATTTCTTTATCAAATGTCACCCCAATGAAGCCTGTTTTCACCAGGCTTAACTTGAAGATTGCAAATTTCTGGAACTTCGCTATGGAAGTACCTTAATTCTTTTAATGCTTTGTAACAAACTATGTAATTTACTTATTTATTGTCTCTGTCCTTTGTGAAACATGAAAATTTTTCATTGTTCACTGATATACCCTAAATGTCTTAAAACAGAGCCCAGCAAATAGTAGTCAGTCAATAAATATTTGAGTAGAAGAATAGAGACAATATCAATATTTTTGTGAAAGACAAAGCTCAATTAAGTCACAATCTGGATTTTCAAGTAGGAATCGACAGGAATTCAGTCTTTCTGGAATAATCGGATATATTTACAAGATGTAGGTGCAAGTTGAAGGAGTGACAGAAGTTTTGGTTAGCAAAGGGAGAGCAGGTTGACAGAAACAAAACAGGTGATGACCAGACTGTCACAGATCCTGCTGGGCAAGAGGCTGTGGAGATGCAACACGACCAGACTAAGGGACAAACTTATTTCTATCTCTGGAGCCATTTATTCAATAAATATTAACTGAGCCACTACTATGTGTCAGGTATCCTTCTAGTTGATGAGGATTCAGTAGTGAACAGTGAACAAACAGACAAAATTTCTGCCTGCATGGAGTTTATAGTAGGAGATCAGGGATGCCATGAAAATGAGCTGAATTCTAGAGAGACATACTGTAATGTCAGGAATTTCAAACAGAAATGGCTTTTACTTTTTATGTGGCTCCACTTGCTTGGTCTTCCCTGTCTGTGTAGTAGGTTGGTGACTCTAAATAATAATTGGCTCTGAGTCCGGTACATTACCCTAATAATACATGAAAGGGGTCATTGAACTTGGAATTATGTAATGACAAGCAAGTGATCACTTAGGAATAACTTGTACCACAATGTGAAATGCACTATGTAAAATTAATATAGATATAGAAATTAAAAATTAAAAGTGGGCATGACTACAGGATAGTTTTGATTTTAATTATCCTATAGGACATTGTCACCAGCAAGTATCAATCTTGGTTCTTGTTCAGAGTTTTTGGTGTTTTTTCTGTGCCATTCTCTGAGGCACCTCAGAGCTCTTTTATTTATATATCCAGCTCTTATTCATATTGTTCTCGTTTTGGGGACATTAACTTTTTGTAGATATATGTATATAAATGATAAAACTATTAGCAAAAATCAGGAAAATGACAAATATAAAATTCAGGCAAGTGGCTTCTCTGGGTGTGTGTGTGTGTGCGTGTGTGTGTGTATTAAGGAAGCTGTGTTGAGGGGCGGGCAGAGGATGGGAGGATGGAAGTGGGGAGGATGACATGGCAAATGCAAGTCATTAGTGAGCTTTGGGAGGGAATTAATCCTCTTTCTTTGCCTCAAGCTTTTCACTTTAGATGTACATTAACCTCTGTCATAGTCTCTAACTGAATCATAGAAATTTTTTCTAATGTACATTTATCTCTATATAATGTATAGTAAAATATGTATACATGAAATATGTGGTCTTGTTGGACGTCTACTTGCCCTCTTCATGGCAGATTACTTAGAATTTAGATCCTTGTCTACTAGGAGGGTCTTGGATAGTTCATCATGCTAGTGCTATCTTTGGCCATTATTTTTATTCCACTTGACTTAATTATGGTTATCACTTAAACACCAGTTTTCTCATTTCTTTCAGAATCCCTACATTTTTGACACTACAAAGCATATATGAAGGGTTGTGTTGTTCTAAAAATATAACACTCTTCTCTACAACACCACCTTAACCTGTTTTTTCTGGGGGCTGATTAACTGGTTTTCTACACAGTGGCTGACCCTTGTTGCCCTGTCATTAGACTTTGGAAGAAAGGAAAAGAATGCCCCAAGGAATGCCCCTCACAACCCAGAGGTCTATCAGATTATTCTGGAATTCAGGGAGACCTCCGGAGGCTTTCAAACACAATATTGAAATTGAGCGTAAAAAAGGAAAACAGTCTTCTCCTGCTTAAATCATAGAAGGACACATACTATGATTGCTGTAGTTTTGCTTTTTTTTTTTTTCTTTTGAGGAGAGGAAGTAATCAAGGCAAAGTATTATAATAAAATAGTGCAATTATGTAATGACCATAATGTTTCATAGTGGAAAGGTCACATAAGTCAGACATATCTGAGGACCACTTCTATCTTGCTACTTATTGTTAGTTTTGTAGGCTGAGACGGGTCTGAAGGAATTCACCAGATCTATTTTTCCTCAAGTACACTGATATCCATATAAACAGAATGGATTTTAGCTGGATTTGTGTGTTCCCTCATCAATATCTGTAAATCTTAATGGCTTGATGTTTTTTATATCAGAGTGAAAATTACACTGAGGCCAAAAAATGAATTACGGATGTATATCTTTCATTATGTCTTTTGTTAAGATGTTTTTCATTATTCAAATAATTATCTCCATCGTCTAAAACTATATTATTTGAAAAGCATTTTTAAACAACCATGCTGTGTAATACTTAAAATAATGGAGACCACTCTTGCTCTTTCGTTTACCAGAAGGCTGACTAAATTGAATATTGTCAATATATAATATTGTCATCAGAAGAATTAGATATTTTATTCATTCATTGGATTTCTTAAGAAGTAGATGTTTTTGATGTTTATCATATAGTTTAAACACCTTAACCTAAAAAAATGTTGCAGTCTTCTTTCTTCTTAAAAACACATAGTAAATTTGAACAGTATTGATAGTAAAAGAATAAAAGAAAAAAAAACAAAAACAGGGTGCAGTGGCTTATGCCCATAATCCTGGCGCTGGGAGGCTGAGGCAGGCAGATCACTTGAGCCCAATAGTTCAAGACCAGCCTGGGCAACATAGTGAGACCCCCGTCTCTGCAAAAAAATTAAAAAGTTAGCCAGACATGATGGTGTGTGCCTGTAGTCCTGGATACTCAGGAAGCTGAGGTGGGAGAATCACTTGAGACCAGGAGGTCAAAGCTGCAGGTAACCATGATTAGGCCACTGCACTCCAGCCTAGGCAATAGAAAGACGCTGTCTCAAAAATAAAAATAAAAAATAAAGAAAAGAAAAGAAAGAAAGAAAAAAGAAAAAAAATACCCAATTTGCTATCATGGTAAATTTTTTGATGTCTTTCTTTTAAGAAAGAGTTATTTCATAAAAAAGAATTATGGAAACAATGCAGTATTAGAAAGGAATAAGAATGGAGAAAGGCACAACATCATCTCTAATTGCTAGCACTTGCAATTGCATACTTGCAAAAGAGAATGTCTATAAATAAACCCTTTTTGAGTGTAAAACAAGAATGCTCTTATGTAATGGATTAAATATAAATAGGAGGAAAACATTTTGTTGAATTAGAATTTAGTCAATGCTTTGTTTCTCAGAAATCAGGGTTTAATCTCAGGAGCACTTTTCATGAATGGTAAAAATAGCTCTCCTAAGTCTCTGACTCCTTTATGGTTCAGTTTTTCTGATTGTCTGTACGTTATAGTTTTTACTCAGTTTTACTTTTTTTTTTTTTTTCACCATTGACAAATTCCTCTCCATATGGCAAAATGATTTCTGTTTAAATTGAAAGACTGACGGGGAAGAAAGGACTCCATAAACCCCTCACACTTGCACTAACTCTGCATACCTAAATCCACCTGACTTTCCTCCTTCCAACTGCAGTCCAGATTCCTTCAGCTTAGGAGTGAGGGAATGTATCAAAAATGTTTCTTGCAGTAGGCAAATAAACCATAAATAAACTTGCTTCTTCCCTGTTCTTACCTACTCTGATCATATATATGTAAGATAATACCTGGAGTTTTCTCTTAACTCAGGACTTTTTGAAAACATCAAAAGCTACCTTGAGAATGACCAAAACCCACATTGCTGAAGGATATATATATATATCCTTCAGCAAATATATATATATATATTTGATAATTTCTTATATCTATCTCCATCTCTCTATACACACATGCATACATTCACATATGTTTGTATTCTGAGGAAAGGAATCGGTGGCAGATTCTAAATGTAGCAATTCTCTGGACTTTCAGATATTTACGAGTTGCTTACCATCACGGTAAAAATTTCCCTTTTACTTAAAGCTAGCTCCAGTGACTTTGCAAGTTTATAGCAATGACAAATGCTTTGTCTATATAGCAAATTATTAGCAGGCTTATAATTTGATTAATCAAAATATTTAATTAGTTTATAATGTTTTCATTTAAGTGTTAAAAAATTTGAGCTGGAAACTGGATTGTCTCAGTGCCACATCCTTTTATAACAACCCTAACTGCAAAAACATAATTATTTAATGTTTTAAAAAAATTCTGTGGGAATAAAATGTACTTCTGTGAGTGGAACTGAACAACGAGATCACTTGGACTTGGGAAGGGGAACATCATACACCGGGGCCTATCATGGGGAGGGGGGAGGGGGGAGGGATTGCACTGGGAGTTATACCTGATGTAAATGACGAGTTGATGGGTGCTGACGAGTTGATGGGTGCAGCACACCAACATGGCACAAGTATACATATGTAACAAACCTGCACGTTATGCACATGTACCCTAGAACTTAATGTATAATAAAAAAAAAATGCAAAAACATTAAAAAAAAAAGAAATTTGCTTTTTAGTTTGGATATTTAACTTTCAAATCCACATGCATTATGGGAAAGTAGGAGAGTCCTCTTTGGGTTCATGTAGATTTGTTGCTCTGTCTCTTCTGCTCTGCCTAATCTTTGTGATGTATTTTATGCTGCAGACATCAATATTTCTTCTTCTTAGATGGAAGAAGGATTTAAAGCTTCATGTTGCAAAATGAGCCTCTTTTTTTTTTTTTTTTGGTGTGTGAAAATGGCACCTGCCTCTGGCTATAAAACAAATATGTAAGTCAGGAACTTTTCATTGACTACCATTAAATATTTTTTTGGTGTTACTCATTTACCTCTAGTCCCATTGCAACCAGCTCAATTCTTCTTTAATGATTTCACATCTACTGTTTTGTAGGTTATCTAATTAAGTGAATGATTTTATGGGAAATTATTCACTTCACGTGTGATACAAAATATATTCATTATTCAAACTCTTTTCTCTTTATTTCATTTGTAAGAACCAGCAGCCTTTATAGTTATATGATGAATACTTTTTGGTGTGTGTATATATATACATAAACACACATATGTACATATATGCACACCATATATGTATATATGTATACATACCATAATACATGTGTGTATATACACATATGTATATATCATATACACTTGTTTATATGTATCATATACACACATATATGTATATATGTATATACACCATATATACACATATATATGGTGTATATGTATATATATCCCATATGCACACATATTTATGTATATGTATGTGTTTATATGTATAGTGCATATATGTACATATATGTATATACACATACACACACCATACAAATATTCATACAAAGGTATACAAATATACCTTTGTCTACTGCAGTTGCCTCCACTAGAGGAAATAGCTTAAATTATTGTCAGAAAGTCTAATACTTTCTTCTAATCTGTTCATTCTCTATCTGCAATATTATTAATATAGGGTAGTTCAAAAGTAAATGAAGACAATGTTATTTTGAAGGAAAATAGAAAGATAATTGACTATTATGTAGTTATTGATGTTTTTTCCTCAAATTGTGCCTATTTTGGCACCTAGAAGATAATAATCTCTCATCATATGCTTTATAAATAGATATACTAAATTTAATTTGTTTACTAAAATTCTATTATTAAGTCTTCTAAAGAAATATAGTACAATTCTTATAGTAGGATTTAGAGTGATAGAAACACTATCCATATATGGTTGTCTCTAGGATTCTCTAGGGTTACCAAGGAACAGTTCCTTGAAGAATGTCCTGCAAATAGCATATCTGTATATAAAATTTTATCATATTTTATTTAATCAACAGCTTAAATTCTTACTGTGGTGGCTAATTTTCTGTGTCAACTTGACTAGGCTTAGGGGATGCCCAAATAGCTGGTAAAACATTATTTCTAGGTGTGCCTGAAAAAGTGTTTCCGGAAGAGTTTAGCCTTTAAATTAGTAGACTGAGTAAAGAGATCACTATCACCAAGGTAGGTGGGCATCACCCAATTTGATGAAGGCCCAGATAGAACAAAAAGGTATAGGAGGAGTGAATTCCCTCTTTTCTTGACCTGGTGGGATATCTATCTTCTCCTGCCCCTCTTCTGTTTCTAGAGCTTTCAGATTCCAGTACTTACACTAGTACTCTCTCTCAACCGCGGATTCTCAAGTGTTGAAACTCTAACCGGAAATTACATGATTGTTGGTTCTGAGGTCTTAGGATTCAGACTGAATTACGCCACTGACCTTCCTGGTTGTTCAGCTTGCAGACAGCAGATGGTAGGACTTCTTTGTCTCCATAATTGTATAAGCCAATTCCAATCATCAGTTTCTCTCTCTCTCTCTCTCTCTCTCTCTCTCTCTCTTTCTCTCTCTCACCAATCCCCTATTGGCTCTATTTCCCTGGAGCACCCTGACTAATAAACTTACCTAGAAAATGCTTATTTTGTGTCTACTCTATACCAAACATAGTGGTAAATGTCAGCCTCCAAGTTCAATTTCTTCAAGTTCCTTATCCTAGAACTAGTTTCAGACCTTAATACATTCTAGGGGAAATCAAAAGAACAAAAGAATCCCGTTGGATGAGATGATGAGAAAAGGCTTTAAAGATGAAATGAGTTTTGACTTGCATTGTGAAGAAAAGTTACATTTTAGCTAAGCACAGAGAAGAATGAGGGACATTCTGGAAAAGATAGAAAGTGTAGGTAAACACTAAAGTTAGGATTTATGCAGAATATTCCTAGGAACACTACATTAAACAGTTTTCCTCGAATAAGTTGCTTGATTAGGGAAATGGTAGGAGGTACGTAAATCTAAACTGTTTTAAGGAATTTAGATTTTTGTGTTGGAGGCAGATTTTTGTCTTGGAAGTCATTGACTATTTTGATAGAATAAAATATTATATATCATTTCTTTAATCTTTAACCTTTTTCTCAGTTAATTGAAGTACTTTGCTTATATGATCAGAGTTTTCAAAAAACTCATATTTTTATGCCTTTACATTATGTTGTCCAGTTATCACTCACTTAATCTTTTCATTTGTTTTTTTTTTAAAGGAAATAGCTTTATACATCATATTATTTGCGCTGTGCCAACTTGCAGACCTCACAAAAACTATAATTCATTTGGTAAAGAACAAAGGGAAAATAAGTGTCTCTTTTCTACATTAAGAAGAATGACATATTAAAGTTAACAAATGAGAGTTTACAATCACTGGCATTACATTATTTAATATATTAACTTTCACTTCAATGAGAATTTTCTTTCTGGGAGACTAAATGCATCTTTTGATAGCATAAGGGAAAGAAACACAAGCAGCTCGAAGTATGATCTTTGGCTCTTCTATCCAAGCTGTGACCAGTCATCAAAATTTCATGTGTAGTCTCCACTCCAAAGTCATTTGGAGTTCACTAAATTAAATTACCTCTCATATTACCCCTTTGCCTATCCTAACATGTTGTTATACCTGCAAACATGGCATGATCACATTTGCTATTGTCATACTTGTCTGGAGAGAGATATACACTATATCCAATCCCTTTATCAATTGGCACAAATTAACATAATAAATGGCCGATCCCACTTTATGATCATGGGTTAATGCTACATTAGCCAGCATTTTTCTTCTTTTTATCCAGATGTCAAGTAACCTATATAGTTCCTTTAATATTTAATACATTGAGATAATCTTTCTTTTTGGAGTCTTAGTCTGAAAGCCATAGTCTGAGTAATTTCTTCTTTCTATCACTAAAGTTGCAATAACACTCTAAAATAACTTACTACCATAAAAGGATAATTCCATAGACAGGTAGTAATATTTACAGTTTAACAGACATTTTGGCCCACCTAAAGTGACTAATCTTTAATCAGCAAATGCTGATAGGTATTATTTGGAGAATTTTAGTATTACACTTTTAGTAAATTTTAGTAAAATTTGGAGAATTTTAGTACTACACTTACCCAATGTAGTCATGTGTCATTTCTAGTATCTTCCTTGGTTATTGTGTATCATCCCATCTTAGAAAGTGCATTCAATCTTTTTGTTTCATTAAATGTCTACTTTGCTTGTAGAGTGCTTGAAATGAGGATCTTGAATACTTACCACACTTTTTAATTTGTGAGTTAGCTCCCCAATAGCCTGTAACTATGGTTTTGACTCTTTTTTTGACCCAGAAAGACTGCAATGTTTATTAAGAACCTACATGTTCCTGCTAAGCTTTGTCATTTATTTTAGTACTGCATTAATAATGGTGAAATATGACTACCTTGATTTCTTATTTGCAGATAATCTTTTTCTATAGTTTATATTTACTACTATTACATATGAAATAATATACCCAGGAATGAAACAAATATCTAATATATCACAGTGCAATCCTAAAATGCCCTTTGGTGACTATATAAAAACAACTCTGAGTTAATAATAATAGAATTAATAAGAGTTGACATGTATTGAAAGATTACTATGTTGCAGATATTGAATTAAGCACTTGGTAAATACCATCTCATTTACTCTTCAAAACACCTTAGGGTAAAGAGTATAACTGTTTCCAGTTTTAGGTTAAGGAACTTAGACATAGAAGCTGTAAATGGTAGAATGAGAAAATAATTCCATGCTGGTTGATTCCAAAAATGGTTATTTACCAATTTATAATGTTAACTTTTTAATTAACTTGCAAATTAACTTATAATATTAGCCAATAAAACAATCAAGTTATAAAGTTTGAACTTCAAGTTGTTTTCAAAGGAAAAAATGGGTAGTTTCTTTTTTGGGGGGCAGAGTCTCTGTCACCCAGGCTGGAGTGCAGTGACACGATCTCTGCTGACTGCAACCTCTGCCTCCTGGGTTCAAGGGATTCTTCTGCCTCTGCCTCCTGAGTAGCTGGGACTACAGACATGCACCACCATGCCCAGCTAATTTTTGTAGTTTTCGCAGAGATGGGGTTTTGTCATGTTGTCCAGGCTGGTCTCAAAGTCCTGACCTCAAGTGAGCCACCCGCCTCACCTCCCAAACTGCTGGGATTACAGGCTTGAGCCACTGCCCCCAGTCATGTTTTTTTTTTTTTTTTTTTTTTTTTTTTTTTTTTAATATTAATTATCTTACCATCTTTAGGAACAAACACTTCCCCATTATCTAGAAGAAAGGAAACATGTTCATCTGGTGGTGCTCTAGAATTTATAGTTCCTTAAGTGGAAAATCTCTGACCTTGACTGGATGTTCATTAAGGTCACTGATAACAAATGGGCCTGTCACACTAGGGTTGAGAAAGTAGGAAGCTTGTGTCAGGGAGAACATGGAATAGCCAAAGACAGCAAATAACAAGTGTAGGAAAAGATACATGGCTGGTTTGGTTTCTTCTCCTTGCTCTTCAAAAGTGTTTTATGTGTTGGTGACAGTGCACTTTGCCATTGAGCTTGAGAAGATAGGAGACACAGAGAGATACTACTTACTGCCTCCTTTAATTATAAATTTCAGGTCCACCTCTACCTAAACCCAGCTAGCAGCATAGTTCTTCCAAGTAATCTTTCCTTCTTAGCATTATTTTACATTAAATGATTTAAAGTGGCTCACTAATTTATTAAAATTGACCATAACATTTTCTTGTGAATTTCTTGAAGTTTTTTTTTAGATCTCAGGAAGAGAAAACTACACATTAAGAAAACTGAATAATGAAAATATTTTACAAAAGACAGAGAGAGCACCTCTAAAATAAGCAAGTATCACATGACAATAAGTTCAAAAGTGTTTACCTTAGAGACAAAGATAATCTAATTAGCTTGATTAGATATTAAATAGAAAAATCAATTACAATCCATTTAGTTATTACAAACAGTAATCATTGCTTTAGCTTTACTTGGTGTTAAAATATTTCAGAATTTTAAAGGAATATCTTAAGAGTATAGTAGGATGTGACAAGTCTAACAGAGGCTTACAAACTGTCATATAGTATTTTAGGATATTTATAATGGAAAGTGAGAATATGCTTTCAAAGGGGATCTTAAGAATAGAAAATATAATGCAAATTCATACCAATATATGATACATTTAAGATTTAATGATTTAAACTCTCTTTTAAGTTAGTTTCTATTTATTTGTCTTTAAAATGTTTAAATAAGTCTCAAAAGATATAAACTGAGCCATTTGTCATATTACAAAAGTGTGCAAGAATATATGAAGCTAGAATATAGGCTCCAGTGAATATTTTGCTTTCTAATGTTTATGATTTTATAGAAAACATTATTTGTATGAAGTCCAGTAGGTGTCTTCCTGAGATAAAAACGTATTCAACAAACAAAATATAAGTTACTATTTATAACTTGTTTGGTATGACACCAAAGACCATACAATACTGGTAAATGTATTTATAGCAAGTGAATGTGAATAAATTAAAATATATAAGACTTCACATGAGAGGAGACATGAGAAGAAAGAGTAAAAAATTTTTTCTGTTGACTAATAAATGTCAGAAAGTTGAAAGAAAAAAAGAAAGAAAAAAGTTATCTAGTGTGAGACTTGTGTAGTAAATGATTTAAAACTATGTAGAGGGACAGGAAGATAAATGATCCCATTATTATTTGGAAAAAATGTAAAGGGCTTCACATCACAGAGCTGGGATAAAATGGACTGTCTCTTTCTTGATGGCTGTTGAGAATGATTGCAGTTTGCCGTATTTAGCCTTGGCACTCATTACCTACGAGCTGTGTACACACATAAAAACTTCAGAGAGGAGCAATGGATAAGATTATGGGAAGGAGAATAGAGAGAATGATTTAAAACAAAGATACTGAAGATTTTTGCAAGTTCTAAGGAACAACAAAGTAAGAAAATGGTAGCAGTCTACAAATACATAGCAGGTGGAAACTGTAATCACTGAACACATTTGAAGGAGATAATGGGATGAGATTAAATTTAAGTTAAAATTTGATGTGGAAAAAATCCCTTTGTATGAAATATACAGCAGACAAAATATATAACTTCATGAGAAAAGTTACCTAATGTTAGACAAAATATATAACTTCATGAGAAAAGTTACCTTATACTAGAGGTCTCCATGAATTCACATTTTAAGAGACAAACTGGGATTACCACTAGAGGTTCCACATCCAAAAAGCAGGTCTATCAACATTATGAAATATAGAGTTAAACTGCAGCTGCTGTTTGAATGAACTGGATCTGCTAAGTTGCCATTGATAACCAGGATACGAGGACCAAAGTACAATCAGGAATTCTGCTTGGTCAGCTGGATAGGGGCAGAACTCACTAAGGAGGTAGGGATACAAAAAATTGGTTACACCAGGATGGAGTAGAGACTGAAAATCCAGAAAGGAAGATGGGAAAATGTGTGTAGTGTTGTTGGATAGTTGGATATTCTATCAAAATTGGGTCAATATCAAAAGCCTACATGCTGCCACTAAATTGGGTTGTAAATATTTAGAAAGGAAGAGGTTTGTTGGGAGAAATGCTATAGGAAAACTCTACAAGAGGATTAGAATACTCAAATGTATGTAGCAGATAGTGAAGTAGTGCAAATAAAAGAAGTGGACTCTATTGATTATAATGGAAAAAAGAAAAGAAAAGAAAAAAAAAAGGGTGCCGGGTGTGGTGGCTCACGCCTGTAATCCCAACAATTTGGGAAGCTGAGGCTGTGGGTCACCTGAGGTCAGGAATTTGGAAAACAATATGGCGTTTCCTCAAGGATCTAGAACTAGAAGTACCATATGACCCAGCCATCCCATTACTGGGTATATACCCAAAGGATTATAAATCATGCTGCTATAAAGACACATGCACACGTATGTTTATTGCGGCACTATTCACAATAGCAAAGACTTGGAATCAACCCAAATGTCCATCAATGACAGACTGGATTAAGAAAATGTGGCACATATACACCATGGAATACTATGCAGCCATAAAAAAGGATGAATTTGTGTCCTTTGTAGGGACATGGATGCAGCTGGAAACCATCATTCTCAGCAAACTATCGCAAGAACAGAAAACCAAACACCCCATGTTCTCACTCATAGGTGGAAACTGAACAATGAGATCACTTGGACTCGGGAAAGGGAACATCACACACCGGGGCCTATCATGGGGAGGGGGAAGAGGAGAGGGATTGCACTGGGAGTTATACCTGATATAAATGACGAGTTGATGGGTGCTGACGAGTTGATGGGTGCAGTACACCAACATGGCACAAGTATACATATGTAACAAACCTGCACGTTATGCACATGTACCCTAGAACTTAAAGTATACTACTACTACTACTACTACTACTACTAATAATAATAATAATAAAAGAAACAAAGAAAAGAAAGAATTGTCTTTCAGATTTGGGCATCCGTTGTCTTCTGCTATATATTATGATGTATTATTATATAGGTTCTTAAGATATATAACAATATACTATATATTATAAGATATGTATATATAACTCTTCAAGGAATCATGTACCTATGATAATTTCTCACCATCTTAGGAAGAAAAGCAACGGTTTGCAGAAATCTCATCCTCAGCTTTCTCCTCTCCGCATGAGAAAATTTTTAATGATAATTAAGATCTCCATTTAAAATAGGGAATTTGTACTTTGTTCCTAAAACTCTTTTTCACTCTTTTGCTGTGTGGCCTGCCACACTTGGTCCTATTCTTTACTTGGGCCAGTAATAAAAAAAGGTGCAATTTAAGATGACATATTGACTTCACGATTTTGACATACCCCCTATTTAAACCCTGGAGAATTACGTGGATAAAAGGCATAGAAATTAGGAAGTAACCAATCAAATTGCTCTTACTTTTAGAAAAAAATACCTACATTTAACCCTCTCTCAATCAACATAGAAAACAGAACTAAAAAGATAATTTAGCAAGGTTGTTTAACATAAGTCCTAACAAAAATCAGTGGTGTTTTTATACAAAAGTAGTAACTCATTTAAAAATACTATAACATTTTCTATTCGCAATAGTAACAAAAATCTATAAGCTATGCAGAAAGAAATCAAACAAATGTTGTAACCAACTGTTATAAACTAGTTAAGAATATATAAGGAGACCAAAATATTAAAAATAATATAAATGAGAAGGCCAAAAGGTATAATCAAAATATACATTATTCCCCAAATTACTTTAAAATTTGATTTCTAATCAAAACCTAAACTGTTCTTTGGAAACTTACAAACTGATCCTGAAATTTCTGTTAGGGAATTTATATAGTTCTTTGAGTGGAAAATCTCTGACATTGACTGGATGTCCATTAAGGTCACTGATGACAAATGGACCTGTTACACCAAGGTTGAGAAAGTAGGAAGCTTGTCGGGGAGAACATGGAATAGCCAGAGACAGCAAATAACAAGTGTAGGAAAAGATACATTGCTGGTTTGGTCTCTTCTCCTTGCTTTCAAAAGCACTTTATGTGTTGGTGACAGTGCCCTTTGCATTGAGCTTGAGAACATAGGAGACACACAGAGATAGTACTTAACGTTCTTTAAATCTAAACTATGCCAAGTTGGTTGATTGTGTTTATAACTTCATCTTTACCAATTATTTCTGTTTCATATTCTACCAAAAACTCAAAAAGGGATTGCCAAAGTCTGCAACTGTATTTGTTAATTTGTCTATTCCTTCCTTTAGTTTTTTAAATTGTTACAATGTGTATTCTGAAGTTCTGTTATTAGTGGTATACAATTTAAAATGTTAATGCCTTCTTGGTGAATCGATCCTTTTATTATTAGGAAATATTCCACTTTGTTTCTGGTGTACTTTTTGTTTTGATGATTTTTATTTATTTTTGAATCCTCGTGCCATTTTTCTTATGTTTAAGGTTTACATTTTATGTCTTCTTTTTTATTAATAATGTACTCTATTTTATTACACTGAAAAACTGAACGTGTTTTTGCTTTTCATATATTTTAGTTGTGGTTTATCCTAATAGAATTTGATTTGGGCTACATATGTCTGCACCGTCACTGAGGTTATAAGAAAATATGGCCCCTGGCTGAAAAACAAACAACAATAAAGACGTTCTGTTTAGGTAAAAGAGTTTTTCTTCACCATGTGCCAGAAGGTGTAGGATTTCTCCTCCAAAGCTGAACCTTTGTACATATAGCATCTATTCCTTTATGACTAGACAAGGCATAAGTAGAAAATCTCAGTGTTTTGGTTTGAGTTGAAACTTGGTTTTTCCTGCTTCAACTTTGATTCAAATTTTTAGTGTAAAGCTAAAAATAGTTCTTACATCATGTTTAATCTGGGAAACTGAAGGAAAAATGTTTCTAGGCATCTCACCCAACCTATCTTCTTCTTCTTCTTCTTTTTTTTTTTTTTTCGAGACGTGGTACCACTCTGTAGCTGAGACTGGAGTACAGTGGTGGGATCTCAGCTCACTCTAACCTCTGCCTCCTGGGTTCAAGTGATTCTCTTGCCTCAGCCTCCTATGTAGCTAGGATTACAGGGGTGCGCCACCACGTCTGGGTAATTTTTTTTTTTTTTTTTTTTGGTAGAAACAGGGTTTCCCCAAGCTGGTCTTGAACTCCTGGACTCAAGTGATCCTCCTGCCTCAGCTTCCCAAGGTAATAGATTAGATTACAGGTGTGAGCTACCTCACCCAGCCAGCTATATTTTTTACTCATTTGGCCTGTGATTATGTCTTCTCTTTCCTTATAGCCAGGTTCCCACACCTTCCATTTGATCAGAATATTCTGAAAAATCTACTGTCTTCTCATTGTTTTTGTCTTAAGTCTATCTATCTATCTATCTATCTATCTATCTATCTATCTATCTATCTATCTACGTACCTACCTACCTGTCATCTATCTATCTATCTATCTATCTATCTACCTATCTATCCATCTATAGATATTTATTTGAGAGTAGTTATATTTACAACAAAATTACAAGGATAGTATAGAGTTCCTATATAACTGTCCCCCTTTTCTCCCATTATTCTCTTACATTAGTATGGAACATTTGTCATAATCAACTCTTGTTGATACATTATTAACTAAAATCTGTAGTTTTCCAATTTTTCTTAGTTTTTTCTTATTATCCCATTTCTGTTCCAGAATCCCAGACAGGGCAGCACGTTACATTTAATAGTCACATCTTCTTAGGTGACTCTTGACTGTGACAGTTTCCCAGACTTTCCTTGTTTTTGATGACCTTCACAGTTTCAAGGATTACTGGTCAGTTATTTTGCAGAATGTCCTTAGTTGGGTTTTGTTTAAAGCTTTGCTTATAATTAGACTGGAGTTACAGGTTTCTGGTAGGAAGATTGCAGAAGATATGGGTCATTTGTATTACATAAAATCAGAAGTATATAATATTAACAAAATTTGTCACTGCTGCATAATGTGACCTTGATCACATTCTTCAGATGGTATTTCTCAAGTTTCTTCACTGTAAAGTTTCTGTTTTCCTCTCCTACTTACCATTTCCATACTGGATTCTATAGAATGAAGTCGCTATGTGCAGCCCACTTTAAGGAATGGGGAGGTATTCTCTACCTCCATTAGGGCAGAGTAACTATATAAATTGTTTGGAATTTCCTACATGGGAAAGTTGTCTCTTCTCTCCCCTATGTATGTACTTATGCAATTATTTGTTTCCATCCATGTGGATGAACTGAATATTTATTTTATGCTACTTCAGTGTTCAAATTGTTTCAGCCTTGGCATTCAGATCTCTTTTATTTGGGTCTCATTTTCCTTTGAAATACCACTCTTTGTGGGTTTTTTTTTTGTTGTTTGGTTGGGGTTTTTTTGTTGTGTTTTTTGTTTTTTTAATTTTTTTTGGCACTTCCATACTCTCTGCTAACCTCATGCTACACTTCCACACTAGCCTACATTAGTCAGAATTACCATTGATATGTTCCAGCCCGTTTACAGCTCTACTCCATGTTTTACTCCAGGTAAGGAGTTATGATCTTGACTGGTTTTCACCAGATGACTCCGACTTTCCACATTTTGGGGTGGATTTGCATCGGCACCTCAGTGCTCTGATGAGTCCAGGAAAAATAATTGATTTTCATTTTGTCCAGCTGTTTCTTTACAAATGAGAGTGCTGACTTCTAAGCTCTTCCTCTGTTGGTACTGAACCTGGAAGTTCGTATATGTTTTGCTTAACATGTCTGGTCTCTGCCTTTAAAAAAAAAAGGATATTGGTTCTTGCTTTTTAACCAGTATGATAATCTCTGACTCGTGTTTAGTCCATCACATTAAATACAGTGATCACTATGGTTGGGTTTAATACTTTTATCATGCTATGTGTTTTATATTCATCCCACGTGTCCTTTAATCCTTGTGCTTCCTTTCCTGACTTCTTTTATGTAAAGTGCTTATTTTCTCAAGATTCATCATCTCCTGTTTTGACTTTGGATTTATACCACCTTGTGTTATACATGTCTTTCTCTAGTAACGCACATTTTTATTTTTCCCTTGAAGTAATATACTACTTCAACACCTGGCCAACATGGTGAAACCCCGTCTCTACTAAAAATACAGAAATTAGCTGGGCATGGCAGTGGGCACCTGTAATCCAAGCTACTCTTTACACTTTACAGGTGTAAAGACTTTACAACGGTGTATCTCTTCTTTTTCTATAAATGCTATAAGTTCTACAATACATAGTTATACATTACTTGCAATAGTTTATAGTTAAAGAAATTTAAATATCTCTATATAAATGTTATATGTATGTATATATAATATTTTCTTCTATATATACTCTGTCTATTGATCTTTATTCCTAAGGTACCCCGATTCCTTCCCGTGCTGTTTTGCTTCAGGCTGAAAAACTTCTAGTAGTGCAGGTCTCCTGGGAACAGATATTGTTGTCATTTTGTCAGTTCAGAAACATCTTTACTTACCTTATTTGGGGTGGATATTTTTACTAGGTATAGAATCCTAGGTTCATACTGTATTTTCTTTCAGCTTTGTAAAGATGTTAGAAGGACCCCTACCCTCGTATTTCATATGTCTTTTTACCCCTCTGTCTGCTTTTAAAACTTTCACTTTATCTTTAGTTTTCTGCAGATTGACTACTCGTGCCCAGGGATTTTTGTTGTTGTATTTATCCAAGCTGGGGGTTTGATGAGACTCGTAGATATGTGTGTTGAAGTCTTTCATTAATTTTGAGAGTTCTCAACCATTTCATCTTTACAAATTTCTTATAACCCATGATCTCTCTCCTTTCCTTTCAGTATGACAAGAATGCAAATGAAATACACATTGATTTTTTCCACAGATCACAGACTCTTTTCTTCTCTTGATTTTAATTCATTTTTTTCTCTTTTTTCTCAGTTTGGATATACTCTATTGACCAGTCTTCAAATATTAATATATTGATTCCATATTCTGCTCTGCTCAATCTGTTGTTAAATCTCACAAATTCATTTCTGATAATAGATTTTGCTTTTCATTTCTACAATTTCATTTGGTTCTTTTATGTATTTTCAATATGTTATTATGTATGTGTTCATTTCCTTTAGATACATTAGTTTCCTTATTATCTAATGTTGTCAAATAATTGCATCATCAGCCATCTTTGTTTTCTCTGTTGACTATTCTTTGACTATTAGTCACTTTTTTAACAGTGGAGACTGAATTATGTAGTATTTACCTTCAGAAAATATATGACATTTTCTTTCAGTCTGCTAGAGATGGAGGCTGGATCAATCTGAAATGTAGTTAATCTGGGTATAGGCATTGCTACAGCTTTAGTTCACTGCTGACTTAAACTATTGTGAGATTTTAATCATGGCTTTTCCTTCTGTAGAACAAAAAATATGAGTTCTAGTGAGATTCTGGAGGCTTCTTATGCTTTATGAATAATCTGTCAGCTTGTCAAACTGTATCATATCTCTCTTAGATTAGATGCCAGCTTTCTGGGCCATTGGGGCATTGCCTCTGCTTTCCAGTTCTAAGCCACCTTTTCTTTGCCTGGGAAAATCTGTCTTTTCTGATATAATGCTGTCTTGTCCCCAGTATTGAGAGTGGCTGAATTATATTCCTGGAGTGTTTTAGAATGGATTCTCTCCGATCTCCTGCTGCCCTCTTGTAGTTAAAAGCCTAGAGTATCTCAGAGAGTTTATCTCATACAGAGCTCTACGAATATGACTGACAGTATAATAATTGTTTTTACATACAGTATATGCCTTGATTTTTAGATGTACTGTATGGGGTAGGTATTAGCAAAATTTTATACCAGAGTAACTGGAGGCGCACACAGGTAAAGTAACTAGAATTGAAATGCATCACACATGAGACCTTGTGTTTTTTTAAAAATCATAATCCAACGTGAAACATTGAAGTTAAAAATGAAAACCAGAACTAGAGAATGAAAGAATGCTGTTGATAAAGTTATCTCGTGAAAGTAAACATTAAAAAATAAAATGGAGATGGAAAATATAAATTCACCGAATCTAAAAGTTAAGTTAATGGGAAATGTCAGAAAATTGATCAATCATGACAAATTAAGTAGGTCTGAGAAAAAAAAACACATAAAAATGAAAGTATTAAAGTAGGCAAATAAATATAATAGGACAATAAATGGCAAATATGAAGTTGGAAAAATAAGTATATGCTTACTATAAGAACAATTTATCATATTAAAAGGAATTTTTAAGTATTCAAATAACAGCAGGAAATTAGAAGTTCAAAAGAATAAATTTATGACCAAGGAGAAAACAGATAATTCTATACAAAAAGAAGAAAAAATGGGAGGAGAAAGAGCCTACAAGGGTCTGCGTCCATAAAACAGGAATGGTTTAGAGCCAATCTACTGAAGAAGGTTAAATAGTGGCATGTTTTGTTTTCATTTGCTTATTTACTTATAAGACCTACACAAATTTAGTGACAATTTGTGTTCACTCTGTTTCTCACTAGGCTGTATATTTGTTAAGGACAGACATCATGCCTTATTCATATGTATATATCTTGGGCATGTGCAAAGGCCTTGGCACATATTTAGTATTCAAATGCATACCTTGTTATCTTAAGCTTTCACTTCATTCATTCATTCATTCATAAAATATTTGTGAGGACTTTCTACTATGTGCCACACACTCTTCTAGAGACTTGGGATATAACAGAGAGCAACAGAGACCAAATATACACCTTCGTGAAGCATAAAAGGAGAGAACAATGAACAGGAAACATAAAACAACACAATGCTAGATGCTAAGGTATATAAAAGACAGAATTAGGAAGGGGTAATTTGGGGACTGTGTTAGGAAAAATAGATTTTAATTTTAGTGTAGTCAAAAAGGCTTTGGTGGGCCCGGCACAGTGGCTCACACCTGTAATCCCAGCACTTTGGGAGGCCAATGTGGGTGGACTACCTGAGGTCAGGAGTTCAAGACCAGCCTGGTCAACATGGTGAAACCCATCTCTACTAAAAATACAAAAATTAGCTGGGTGTGGTGGTGTATGCCTGTAATCCCAGCTACTTGGGAGACTGAGTCAAGAGAATCACTGGAACCTGGGAGGCGGAGGCTGCAGTAAGCCGAGACCGTGCCACTACACTCCAGCCTGGGTGAAAGCACGAGATTCCATCTCAAAAAAAAAAAAAAAAAAGCATTGATGAAAGGTGATAATTTGATCAAAGTCCTGAAGTAGGGTAGGGAGGCAGTCAGGCAAGATGTGAAAGCCTCATGTTCCAGCATACTGAGTGATTCAGGCACTGCACAGAGGTGAGCATGAGTGCACTGGAATAATGAGGGAGAGTAGCGCGAGTTGAGAGAATGCAGGTAAGGGTGGGTTGGGCTATGCAATACCTTACAGGCTTGCAAGTCTTTGAAGTAAAAGGAGGAGCTGTGCAGTTTTCAGCAAAGAGGAATGACACTGTATGACTCATGTTTTAACAGTTTTGCCTACTCTACAGATGGTATAGCTCATGAAATACAGCTTTATTGCCTTATCATTTTCTTTTCCACACAACCTATTTCAGGTTCCTATGTAGCAGTCTGTGGTAAAGAAACAGCATCATGATTCAACTCATAGTTATGTAACTCATGGAGTGGGGAAGAGCTTATTGAGGCCTAAATATGTCAACACCTATGTCCAAGAGATGCAACAGACAACTTTCCAGACTCTAAAGTTCTTCCATGTTTATGGAAATAACAAGGCTAACTTGTCATCTTTTTGTATATAAAGAAATTGAGGTTTGGGGTATGAAGAAGAGTTTCTGACACTAAATCTGTATTTCTCCCAATTACAATATGTTGCCTCTTCATAGCTTTATAAAATAAGAAAATGATGATTTAGACTAAGCACCAACACATTTTATTTGGACAGGGCCACATAGTAAATATTTTGAGATTTGCAGTGCATACCGTATCTTTTACAAGCACTCGACTCTGTGTTACATTGCAAGAGAAACCATCCACAATTCGTAAATGAATGGGCTCAGCTGTGTTACAATAACTCTTAATTTATGAAAACAGACAGTGTGGTGAGTAAAATCTGGCCTGTGGGCCATAGATTGCCAACCTTTGATTAAAATTATGCTGGTTGAGAGCAAAGGGGAGATTGTAAAACACAGTTGCCAGAAGTTATACTGATTCTTTTATGCTTAGTAGTTCCTGGGTGACATTGAACAGGAAAAAACTATGCAAATAAGAACATGAATATGATTAGCTTTCGATTGCACCATATTCCTACCTATAGCTCATCTGCTGCCTAACCAAGAATACCTTTGGGAGGAATTATAAGTTAGTCTTTTCTTACAAAATAGTAATTGAGAGAGTCCATCATAGATAGATGAAAATGACATATTTGTTTCTCAGAAATTTGTAAATGATTTGCTACATTTCCCAAGGCATTCATGGCTTAGAAATACAAGTTTGGGAAATAAACAAACATTTATAAAAATTGAAACTAAGCATTAAAAGTTTTAATATTTCTAGGTTGCTATACCTAATGGCTTATATTAATGCAGTATCTTTATTCTCTTACTTTCCATGAAGTATATCTGTGAGTTTTATATATAAGGTATAAAACTATTTATTTGTATATATTAAAACATATAATTTATATATGATAAATAATATATTATCTATATATTTATATATTATATATAATATTATATAAAATAAATAGTATATAATATTATATATGTATTTCCTAACCCTACTTCCAGATAGGAAAACTGAGCAACAATAAGGATTAATAAATGCCTAAAATGAGTCAATAACAAGCTTGAGTCAAGAATTCTAATCTCTTGGTACCCAGATTAATGTGGTTTATATTTTCTCTAAATCAATATATCTGTAGGCCCAGACAAGTCTCCTAAAGCAATCAAACAGGAATCCCAGGGTACGCCAGTTTCAGACAAGAATAATAATTTGCACGTGTGCATTTGAAATGAGGACATATCTACAATTTTCTAAAGCTGAAAACCTATCTTTGTAAAACTCACATTTAGCACAGATGTTTCACATACCTAATTATTACTGGTTAGCATATTTAAGTAGTAAACAAGTTTGTCAGATATTTTCCTTGGCTAAATAATAGAGAAGATTGTCACTAAAGGAAATGATTAAAAGTCCCCGGTGGCCTCCTACCTCACATCCAAATGCATGTAGGATATTTGCTAGTTATTACCTAAATCTTTGCTGATAATCACTGACAAAATGACACAAGAAAGCCAGTCACTAGAAATATGCTTTGGCTAGCCCCCGATAGAGGGTTTATTTGAGTCAAGATACATTATCTATAATCACATGTATCTGTTTTAAATATGTTTACAATATTTTTGAAGGCTTGAATTGGAAGAAAAAAGTTAGTTGGCTTTTTACTTGTTAACCTAAAAATAAAGCAACATGAATTCCCAACTACATATGTTATCACAGACACATGAACTACTAATTCAGGTTTTTGTATCAAAACAAATTTTGCTTAGGTAAAAGAAGCCTTATGAATACAAAATTTAGATTTAAAAAATTAGAAGCAGCATTTAGGCATTTTTAAATAAATGTATCAGTCAAGTTGTCAAGAAAAAAGGTTGAAAATATGTAGCTTATTTCAGACCTGTAATGGACACATACAGGAAACAGAGAACCTCTACAGGTATCCTGGATAGTTTTGGGAACTACGTGTTGCATTTCATATATTGGCAGAATGTTTTCTACTTGAGTAGAGGTGTGTGTATTACCTGATTAAATAATACCTAGTAATCTTAATGTCAAGATACAAAAAAGGTACTAAAGTATTTATCATGTTGAATACTAAATATTAATCAGTATTTGATTACCTGGTTATATAAACATTTAAATATAGGTCACACCCACACAGACATACACGTACACACACACACACAAACACACTCCTCTGTTGTGTCTTTAACTCACACATTACTGCATATGTATGGGCTAATTAAAGGTGCATTTTAAAAAATGTCGAAGCCATATGAGAAAGTTTGAATTATATATAGAAAATGTTACAATATCGTCTAATGGAGTATCCATTTATGATAACGTCCAATGGTAGTATCCATTTTAAGCTCTGACTTTGAGAAGGAAATAAATTTCCCCTAAAGAGAGAACTTTCAAATTAGTCTTCTTTCATCATAGCTTATGGAATGCTGATCTTGGCAGAGGGAAAGCAAAGAGAGACATAAGATGTTGAACAGCCAGGTTTGAAAGTTAGAAATTTGCAGTTGTGTATAGTGACTTATATTCAAGTAATAATGCAAGAAGCTGAGGTTTTTATGAAGCATAGTAAAGGGACCATTTGGTAAATCTCCATGCTTAACACCCTGGTTTTGACCAAATTAATATGTCAAAACTGAGAACTTTAGAGTCATAGAAATTAACAACCTGAAATAAGAAATAAAAATCTTGGTGTAAGGCAACAATATTTTAGAATGCTAAACAGAGATCTGGATTGATCAAAAAAATTAATGCAAACAAAACTTTGTTAGCCAAGAGAACATAGAAATGTATTTTAGGACTCATGGTATAGTACTCATAATTAGTGTATGTAAGCCTTTATGATAAAAAAAGTACATTGCTCTCATTAGGGAGATATGATCAATATTTTCAATAAGTCTTTTCATTGATTTTATAACATCCAATATGAAACAAGCCACTTGGTATTGTTAAGTACCTCAAACTGTGCAGATTCTCTTGATAACCAAAGTTTCTGATTCCCAGTTAAAAAAAAATTTGTCAAACAAATAAATGTGTTAACATATTTTCTTCAGAATTCTGTCATTGAGCGCTTACTCCTCCGTAAGTGTCACATATATGCTTAATTTTCATAAATGTAGGGTCATCAAGGCATTTATATAATAATATGATTTCATCAGATGTTTCAGGGCAAATTTGACTAACTGAAAACTAAAAAAATTTGATGTTTTTCTATATCACAACATCTTCTTTAAAATAAGAAAACTGACCTTTTTTTTTTTTTTTCAAATTTAACAAAGGTTGTAAAGCTGAAAATTCTGATATTCTAAAATATGGGGAAATTCCAGATTTTCAAATATTTTGTGTCCTAAGATTCTGCTTCCTCTAGCAATAAAATAAGAGAAAGAATATATTTCAATAGTGTTTGAATCTTTTGAGAATTTTATAGTTTTTGAAATATTAAACTATGTTTTTTTAATTTAATTTATGCATTTGCCATATAAGCTCCTGGAAATCATTGTGAAGAAGACTCATTAAGATTTCTCTGTGACAAATTTTAAACTTAATGTTTGGAGAAATAGAGATTGAATTTATCTCTGAGGTTTATTTTTTCTTATTATTGAGAATATTCATATTGGTCTCAAAACAGGCATTTTATTTGCATATATAATACATGTAAACCTCACTCTTAAGTTCTTATAATTTGTTAATTTAAAAAAAAATTCCTAAAATGTTTTTACATGACAGTAACAGAATATACTTGTGGCATTTTTCTTTTGCTTTAAAATCTGACATCAATTTCTCAGTGTTACATGAAGTAATACATTCTCCATTTAAATTAATAAAAAATTTTGAGCCTATACAAGGAAAAATTAATCACTTGAAAAAGACATAATGTATTGCTACCCTGTCTATACAGGAACAAAAAAGAAGTTATTCTGAAAAAGAATTGATTTTGATGAAAAACTTAAGCTCCTTAACAAAGTGATTCTGTATGAAATAATTCAATAATGGAACAAGATGAAAAAGAAAGAGCCTCTGAGGCCTCTGAGAGGGAGTCAAGAGGCCTGATTTGGCCTGAGTCCCTGCTCTCCCTCACTGAGTGATCATAGGTAGCTCAGAATTCATATTTATGATCCTTTTTATTATTGTGTCATTTATGAAAAGTGATGCTGACACTCTTACAAGCATATTCCTTTAAAATAAATATCTTTTAAAGGAATTAAAGCTCAGTGTCTAATATAAAATACATGTAATTAAAAAGAGAGAAGATAACTTACATAAAATTGAATAATACAGTCAGAAATTATAATACTTATAATAATTGTTTTTTATTGTTAGAAGGGCCTGGGTGCAGTGGCTCGTGTCTGTAATCCCAGCACTTTGGGAGGCTGAGGTGGGAGGATTGCTTGAGGCCAGGAGTTCAAGAGCAGCCTGGTCAACATGGTGAAACCACGTCTCTACTAAAAATACAAAAATTAGCCAGGCGTGGTGGTGCACGCCTGTAATCCCAGCCACTCAGCAGACCGAGGCACAAGAATTGCTTGAACTCAGGAGGTGGAGGTTGCAGTAAGCAGAGACCGTGCTGCTGCACTCCAGCTTGGGCCACAGAGCAACATTCTGTCTCAAAGAAAAAAGAAAAGAAAAAAAAATCTACATGCTAATTTGACTAACCTTAGAATGTCAATAGTTGTCCTAAAAAAAAAAATTATTAGAAGGGACCCTTATATTTTAAAAGTGCAATTGTCATGTGTAAGGGAAATGGCTATGCTTTAGTCAGGAGAAGGCTGAGGGGGCGTTCTATGGCAGCATAACTCAGCAGGTTTGGAGCGCAGGCACCACAACTCCCCACGTGATGTAACCGTGCTGTGTGAGGCACATTAGGTAACCACACCAAATGAGGAGCATTAGGTAATCATCAACATGAGCTTGTGCTCAGCCCAGAGTCACTATGGTCTATAAAAGGTACAATTACTCTGCTAATGATTTACATATGGCATGCTTGCGCCCGTGGCTTTGCCTGCACCCAGGCTCACTTGTGCCTGGAGAGTAAAAGCCATGTTGAAACTGTCTACGATTCCTCAAGTGTTTTTCCACCTACCCACCACTGGCCCACCGACTCCTCTCAGACCTCAGTTAGAACCTGACAATTGGTGACATGAACAGAATCCCAAGCTATGCTGCTCGGATGGGCTCTGGTGGAAACCTGAGTGGTGGTTAATGGGTCCTGCGTGAGCATGGAGAAGGCACTGATGCAGTTGGAAGCACAGAGCACTGAGAAGGAGCGAGACTTTGTCGGCAGAGTTGGATGGGTGTTTTTGACTGCACTACGAGAAGTATACACTCAGTCCCTGAGGGATGCAGCCCAGGTAAGGACCCTTCAGGCACAGGTGGAACGCTTGGAGACCTGGCTACAGAACGTGGAAAAGGAATTAGAGGATGCAGTGAATGCAGGCCTGGGTCTGCCATCTCGGCCTGAGACTCCCACTCAGTCTGAGACTGAGGAGGATGAACCCCCGTTGTAGGCTGGCCCTGTGGTCCATCAGAAAGTAGATCATGAACAGCCGTTGGGACCCAATAGCAGGCTCAGGGACTCCCCCACCATAATGCAACACACTTTATATACTGCCCATACCCCAACTGAGTTGTAGGAATTAGGCAAACAGTGACGCCAGCATCCAGGGGAAACTCTGTCCGCCTGGATGCTTCATCTGTGGGACAAGGGGGCAGATAATATATCCTATTCCGCCTCTGAGATGGAAAAGCTGACCTCTATCATGACTCACTCATCCCTTCATCAGCGGCTGCAAGAGAGTAGGTGGTTGACACAAGGGCAAGGTGACCACACCCTGACTGAACGGCTGGCTACGGGCAGCCATGTGGACTGAGTGGAATGATGCCGGTGAAATACCAGAAACTGTCAGTAGATGGCAGTCGTATACAGATTTGGTGGAAGTCATTCGGGAGATGGGCTTGCGGCAGGCTGTTTGACCTGAATACCTGGGGCCAGATGATGAACGTTTCACCTTCCACATCAGGGATCTCCTGTTGGGTTCTATGTCCCCAAGTGCCTTCAGTTCCCTAGCTGCTGTCCTCACCCTGTACGTAGGGTGCCGCATGCATGAAGTGACCACTGCTATGGCGGCTCTTGGGGAAGCAGCAGGCGGTCCCTGGGACAGCGCCCTAAAGAAGGAGAAGCCGCTCCACCCACAAGGGACTCCCCCCACAGGAGACAAGGGAGCCCCAGTGAGTGCTCACAGATGTGGATAGATTTGATTTTGGCTGGGGCTGACAGAGAAAATTGATAAGCAGCCCAATGAAGGACTTCTCTAACTTTGTGGAGACCGTTGTCTCTGGAGCAGCAATTCCAGAAAATGCCGAGTGGGGAGAAAGACGTTGCTGCGCGACCTAGTCCCGCCCAAGTGCTTCAGCTCAAAGACTACTTGTAGCCAGATGGAAATGTTTTTTCTGTTTGATGAGGGAACTGGCCGAGGTGCCTGGCTTGGGAGAACACCAGACAACCAAAGGCCACATGTGGAATTAGCAATCCACTGGGCCCCCACCAATGTACAGCGGCAGGTGCTGGTGCAGGTGGATATTGGAGAAGATTGTAGCCTTGTTTACGGGAACTCGAATAAGTTTCTGGGCAAGGTTGCATAATCAGTTATGAAGGCCAGTCAGTGAACGTGAAACCTGTATCTCTGCACCTAGGCATTGGCTGCTTGGCTCCCCACTTATGCACTGTGTATGTCTCTACCATACCTGAATACATCCTGGGAGTGGATATTTTGCATGGCTTGGCAGCTGTGCTGTCTATCATGGACTTGATGGACCGCTTGACAGAACCGGGGCAGTACCACTGTGTGGTGGACTTGGCTAATGCATTATTTTTCTAGAGAGCCAGGAACAGTTTGCCTTCATGGGAGGGCAACAATGGACTTTCACAGTGTTGCTGCAGGGCTATGTGCATAGCCCCACCATACGTCATGGTGTTGTTAATGATATTATGTTAACCTCTGATTCTCTTGCAGATTCAGAAGTGGCAACGCTCCCCTTGCCTAGAATTAAGATGATGCAGCTGAGACCACCTTCCTAGCAGCCAAATGGGCTATTCGGTAGGTACAAACCCTACAGATAGTTGATCAGGGGCTCTCATTTGAGCTAGATGTGCATGTGAACACAGGTGGTTTTGGCTGGGGCCCGTGGCAGTGCATGGAGCTCTTGAGAACACCAGTAGGTTTTTGGTCCCAACTTTGGGAGGGAGCTGAGCTCTGGTTCTTTGACAGAGACAGCTAGCAGCTGCATATGTCACCCTTCAGACTCATGAAAGTGTGCAGGATGGACTACAGTTGTCATGCGGATGACTTACCCAATAGCAGGATGGGTGCATTCATGGATAATGACCTCTGGACTAGGATGGTGCAGACATCCACTTTAGCAAAGTGGGGGTACCTACTTGGAGTAGCAGAGCACTCTGAGTCCAAGTCCCTTAGCAACAGAGTTGTAAGAGGTCTTGGGACCTGTAGTCCTAATGCAAGATAAGGCCATGGGGCTTGACGCACCCCTAGACCCTGAGCCTTCACTTTTTAAGGAAGGGTGCCCCCCATTCCCAATGGGGCATTGTACACAGATGGGTCTAGCAGAGGTGCTCCTGCTGCCTGGACTGCTGTCTCAGTCCTGCCTAGTACTGACTCCGTATGGTTTGATACCAGGTATGAACAAAATAGTCAATGGGCTGAGCCCAAAGTACTGTGGATGGTGATCACCAAGGAGGTGACAGCTATGGTAATCTGTACCAATAGTTGGGCAGTCTATTGAAGCTCAACCTTGTGGTTAACTACCTGGAAGTTACAGAATTAGCTAGTTGGTGACCGGCCCATGTAGGGCAAAGCCATGTGACAAGACCTATAGGAGGAAGGATGACCTCCTCCGACCAGGTATGGGGACAAACGGTAACCTGCTGTTGCCTGTCCCAACACTCTTGAAGGCAGGGGAAGAGAAAACCTGGCTGTGGCCATAGACCCTTCCAGCACCCACTTCCAGCAACCCCTTGCTGGTGGTTGGCTATTGTAGCTCCCTTGGGGGACGGCCTACAGTATGACTTGCATGTCATTCCTTGGGTGTTCAATACATGGTCCCCACAGTTGACTGTTCGTAGGGGAACAGTCAGGAAAGGAACCCTCCTCTGGGGGACATATATACTGTCTGTGTGGCCTGTTGTCAGCTTCCCCCATGATTTGGCATGAATGCAGGATTCAGGGGAACCATGAGGAGCTGAGGTGTGGCACCTTCGCCCAGTGCAAAAGCCCTTGGTGGCTGTGCGTTAGTCAGGAATCGGCCAAGGGGGACTTCGGGGACAGCATGACTCAGTGGGTTTGGAGCACAGGTGCACAACTCCGCAAGTTACATAACCATGTCACGGCATTAGGTGATCATCCATGTGAGCTTGGCTCAGAGCCACTATTGTCTGTAAAAGGTATAAATACCCTGCTAATGCTGTACATACAGCTTGCTCACACCCACAGCTTGCCTGTGCCCAAGGCACTTATGCCCAGAGAGAGAGTAAAAGCCATATCGAAACTGTCCACGATTCCTTGAGTGTTTTTCCAGCTACTGCATACTCACCCACCAACTCTTCTCGAATCTCAGTTAGAACCTGATATCATGACTACAAAAGACACAATATTAAAAACAAACAAACAAAATCTCTCTCAACTACTGAGTCAAAAAGACAAAGTAGAACACAGTAATACACACTGATAAACAAAAAGTTACAACTATGAAAGATGGATAGGTAGAAGACAGGTGGACAGATTCATACACATGCAAATTTAGAGAGAGACAAATATAAATAAAAGCCACCAGGAAATACAAATGTAATACAGTCAATGTTATAGGAGGCTATCACAGATCAATAAAAAATTAAAGCATAAATATAGCTTTAAAAGTGTATATTTTAAAGAACAACAAGATAAGAATCAGATATTTGGCTATATTTAAAATGTCTAGAAGTAGAACAAAGTGCCAAAAGAAAACAGAAACCATCTGCTGCTTCTGACCTGTTTCTTTCCTCCTACCTGCCATGGACACAGCTCAGTTTTGAACAGTTTTTTTTTCTTTTTGTGCTTTCTTTGCCCCTGAGAAAACCTAGAGCTCCCTGGAGAGCTCCAGTCACCAGAGGACAAAACTTCCCTATTTCGCTTAGCTTTGCTTTCTTTTTATTCACAGTTGAACGCGAAGTCATTGAGTACATTTAAAACAAATAGAATCCCTCTACATTTTACATAAATAGAGAAACAGGCTCTCTTGGAAGTGTTGTTGCCAAGACAGCGGCAACCCAGAGACAGGGGTTTAGCTTCTGGGTGGGGGTGGGATCAGGAATCTATGTTAGCTGTGTCCTGAATACTTGGGAAGATGTCTCAAGAAGACTATCTTGGTCTTCTTGGATAGAAGTCTTCTATATTGGATAGAAGACTATCTTCCATTTTTTGAAAATTGTGCAAAAATAGTGATCTAAGATGGTTAACTCGCAGCTTAGGCTACACAGATTTGAATTTGATCGAGGCTCATTTCTGTAAAACAAAATTAGAGATACACTGCTTCATTTTAACACACCCTTTGCTACCTTCAAGACAGAGAATAATGATGGAGTTAATAGGTTCCTGTTACTTTTTAGTTTGACTTTCTTTAAGAGTTCAAGTTATACTCTGATTCACATAATTTCTGAAATTCCTTGGGGAGTTTGGTGAACCTGAGTTAAATTATTGATTATTTTGTTATTTTACTTCATACTCAATTTCAAAAGTAAGCTTCTACAGCGAAATTACTGGAAATACGATTTGAGTATTAACATCTGCTGGGTTTTAGAAGTTTAGTCGGCCTAATTTACATCCTCTGAGTGTTTAAATGCCTGTTTTAACATATCTCACTTTTATGCGTATTACGTATTTCCTCAAGTATTAAAGTAATATACAATCATGGAATAAAATGGAATAAAATTTGAAAAATAGCAAACACTATGAAGCAAAATCAACTGTAGTCCAATGTAAAAATATAATAGATATATATATGTATATATAATGCCAGGTATAATAAAAAGGTGCATTATAAATAGATAGGACATAAAAGTCAATTAAATTATATCATAGAGAAGTACACTTTGGATCAAGCTTTTAAAAATTGAATCAAATGCTGTGGTTCTCTTTATTTCTTAATAATTAACCAGGCCGGGCGCAGTGGCTCATGCCTGTAATTCCAGCACTTTGGGAGACCCAGGCGGGCAGATCACAAGGTCAGGAGATCAAGACCATCCTGGTTAACACGGTGACACCCCGTCTCTACTAAAAATATAAAAAATTAGCCAGGCCTGGTGGCGGGCTCCTGTAGTCCCAGCTACTCCGGAGGCTGAGGTAGGAGAATGGTGTGAACCCGGGAGGCGGAGCTTGCAGTGAGCCGGAGCTTGCACTACTGCACTCCAGCCTGGGTGACAGCAAGACTCCGTTTCAAAATAATAATAATAATAATAATAATAATAATAAACAACTAGTAGCCTGGATAGTGTGATGAAAACAAGTTTCAGAGCTTCACAAACTTAGATTCAAAAGTTGGAAACGCCAATTTTAAGCTTTCTGCTTCCACTAAAAAATAATTTTTAAAATGAAGATGTTGAAATTGTAAATCAGAAGAAATCTGTTAATAGGATATACTTAAACAACATATTGAATTTAAATATGTCTACTTTAGACCAGGCACGGTAGCTTGCCCCTGGAATCCCAGCACTTTGAGAGCCCAAGGAGGGAGGATTCCTAGAAGACCAGAGTTCAAGGTTACAGTGAGCTGATTGTGACACTGCATTCCAGCCTGGGCAACAGAGGAAGACCCTGTCTGTCTTGGGAGGGGGTTGGGGGGGGGAATAAAGAAAAAAAAAGGTCTATATATCTGTTAATTTTAAACCTACTAAAGTATTTAGTAGAGAACCTGGCACATAGTATATTCCCAAATGATAAATATTTTTTATTTCAAAAGCGTATTTACCTCATAACTGTCATATTTGTTCCAAACATTACTTTATTATTTGCAGTTTATTTTTGTACATTGTAATTTTGACATCAAGATGTTTATATTATTATGGAACAAAATCTATTTTTCTTTTTGTATTATTCCCATTTTCTTTTAAGTTTAGAAAGTTATTCCCCAAATTGAAGTCAGAAAATAGGTCAGCTATATATTTTTTAAATTGTGTGTCTTAATTTTTTTTTTACAAGGAAAATTATTATGAACAAGGTGAAGAGTAGACAACTGAGTGACTAATTTTCTCAAACGTTACCTAATTGGATAATAACTATAGATTCCATTGCATTCTCTATTTGAATCAAAGAACCCAGATATCTGAGCAAATTCAACCACACAGGAATAGACTAACACTAGATCAATGCTTATTAGGTTTTGCATATTGAATTAGGGCTCCTGATGATAACCTTGACCTTCACACATATCTTCGAAAAGGAGATGTCTATCAGCAGAGAAGCAGATATTAAAGAGAGATAGCAAAGGCTCTTCTTTTACCATGTATTAAACACTCAGCCTTGGTATATCTCTCCTAATTCAGTGATTGGCAAACAGAATCTAAACAAAATGTGAAACATTATGAGTTTTTAAAAAAGAAAAAAAAACCTACGGGAAAGAGGACAAATAATGTAAACAGTTAGAAGAAGAGTACTTTTCTAAGATTGCCTGTAAGGAAAATAGGTGAAAATGTTAAGAAAAGCAAAGGGAATTAGAAAGAGGGCAAATAATCACAAGAAATGAAAGTTTATAATGACTTCAGAGATGTACAATAAACTGGCTAGAATCAGGAAAATAAAATAAAAATGCCACACTATTTCGTTGTGTACAGAAGAAATAATTAAAAATACAAGAAAAGAGAACATTTCTGAAGTGAAGAAATATTAAATATAAAACTGATAATGTATGGAGGCAGAAAAATTAATTTACTTAAAAAGTATTAAAAATCAGAGTGGTGTGACATTTCTTTTCTGCAATATAAATCACAGGAACCAATAGAATTTTGAATTTAAAAAAATCTCATTCCAGGATAGTGTGCCCCATAAAGTCACTTTTCACATGTAAATAATACTTATATAATTAAAAGGAAATAGAAATTGTACCACTCCTTATCCTTCCCAATAATATTATGTGAACATTCTTTCTAAGTAAAATACTTCACTGATGTTAACTTGACATTAAATTGACAATCAACTGAAAAGTAAATCAAAATTAAGTATTCAAAAAAGTCATAGCATTAAATGTATGATGGAGAACACTGAAACCAATGAGCTCAATTGAGTGAGGTATAAATAGTGGTTATAACTATGGCCATAAACTTGAGTGCAGAAACCCAAAACCATCTTAAAAAGTATTTTTATGTGGTAATAATGCATATAAAATAAGCTTGACCTGAAACATATATTTAAAGAAGACATATATGTTGCAGTGTGGAAAATTAGGGGATATAAAAACGTGCTTTATGATTTTTCTCTCTATTTCAAGTTTCTGGCAATGAATATGTTTTTGTAAACATTAAATTGTATGGAAAATGATTTTCAACAAATATTTGTAATTTACCTCTGGAAAATTAACTACTATATTTACTAAACCATAAGATCTAGCTATATTCTAATTTTATGCCATATCAGAGTAAAATATGTAAGAAAATATAGATAGCTATTTAATAAATCTCTGGAGAAACAAGTTGAGAAAAAGTAACAGAAACAGAAAATATTTATAGATTTGACCCCATTAAAACTTTTAGAATACATATAAAATAACATGTAAATAATCAAAATGGAAATTATAAGATGAGTAAAATCTCCAACAAGTAAATATTTTAATAATGTAATCCCATAAAGTATTTGGAAATCAGTAATAGTAATAAAAATTGTAATAGCATAAGTATGTAGTCAAAAATAATACATAACCAATTCCAGAAGAATTATATTTGGAATGTAAACATGAAAAAGTCAACTTTCCTAGTCAACAATATGCAAATTGGCAATCAAATAATTTTTAAAAACATGAAAACTTGATGAAGAACAACACTATATATAATACTTAGTACTGCCCTTACTGTTGTAAGGACTTTTGGGAGAGAATCTGACAATATCTATGACAGGCCACAAAAGTATCTATATCTTTTGACACAGTTATTTTAGTTTATGAATCTGTTTCACAAAAGGAACTGAAAAAGTGGGGTCTCAGAAATATAGGAGCATAAGTTTAATATTCATTAAAGAAACGTGCTACAAAGAGGAAAAGCATCATTGGGAAATAAATGATGACATTTGAATTTAACAATGCAAGCCACATTTGTCTAAGAAAAATATAACAATGATCAAAGCCATACCATACTTATTGACTTGTGAAAATACAAGACATTAAATAAAAATAAAGAAATAATCTGTTTTATTCAGTATAACTTTAAATAGAGAAATATAAAGCACCATAGAAACTATAGAGCACAAAAGAAACTCTACTGAAATAATATACACCAAAATAGCAATGAAGACTTTTTGCTAAAGGGTGGGATAATAAGTGGTTTTAATTTCTGCATTATATTTTAATGCTTTTACTGCATTATATATTTATCATATATATTGTGCATATATATACGTTACATACATACATATATGGTACAAATATCATTTCTATAATAAAAAGCTATGAAATGCATTGCTGTTTTACCTGCATGATGTATTAGAGATACATGAAATACATAGAATTAGGAGACTTGAGTCCAGTCCTGCTTCTGTCTCTTAATAGCTGTTCCATTTTGTACAAGTTACTAAAATTTTAACTGAATTTTAGTTTCTGCATCTCTAAGCTATATTATAGGGTTGGCATGACAATTAAAAAAAACAAATAATGCCTTGAAGTTACCCCCACTATTCACTAGGCCCTTGATAACAAATGGTGTTTAGACCACATAAAATTTTAGCCCAAAAGTTCAATTTATCACATCCTTAGTTTCAAAATGCTCTTTGGTTGGATTATATACATGTGTATCTATTTTGTTGTTGTTTTGTGTGTGTGTTTGTGTGTATACACACAAATATATTAGTGGGGAAGGCAAGCCATAGTTCTCTTCCCTTCAAACCACTTAAGAATCTCATTTTTCTTCAAACCACTTAAGAATCTCATTTTTCAACTATAAAATTGAGATATAGAGGTTAAGATTCTCAACGGCTGCAAATTCCCTCAAAAATTTCACAAGTACTTTGTGGATCATCATGCAACTTTTTAAAAAATTATTGAGCACCCTATTAAGGTGTGCTGTTTCCTTTTCTGATGATGGCAGCTCTGCTTCTGCTCTGGCACCCAGCATTTTCAATTGAACTGACTCTACACAACCTTCTTTTGCATTTGTAAGCAATTCTAGGGAGAGTTGAATTGGATTTCAACTTCATTATTTAATAGATAGTCTATTGCTTGAATAAGCAGGTAAAGGTGTATGTATTTTTGTGTCTATAGTCTTGGGCTTTCCTTTTACCATTTCAGAACATTTTCTATTGTTCAATTGATGTTTGCACCTCCAATTAAGGAAGGTGCTAGAAGTCTGATTTTCTGATAACTCAGTGTGTGTTAAATTTATTGCCTCTTTAACTCCACACTATGCTAAATTCATTTCAGAGTATGGAACACAATAAGATTATAATTTAATAACATGGTTAATTGCAAGTAAAACCTCCTCTAAAATTAATATTTAAAGTAGAATTGCAGCCAAAGCAGAATGAATGAGGAGGTATTGTTATAACAGAGTGCCCTCAGGGAGATTAGTGCATTTCAGAGAAATTTGGG
The DNA here is from genome assembly GCF_037993035.2 of Macaca fascicularis. Taxonomy (NCBI): domain Eukaryota; kingdom Metazoa; phylum Chordata; class Mammalia; order Primates; family Cercopithecidae; genus Macaca; species Macaca fascicularis. The sequence goes on along the minus strand of NC_088380.1, from coordinate 113,320,796 downwards.
TTGTGAGACAGGAAGTAAGTCTTAATAACTCTCCAGAGAAGGTCACTCTACTTCTAGAAACTATGTTTATCACAGTTTACATACTCCTTATTGCTTTACCGCCTTTGCATTTGGCTAGGTAATCTCTTGTAAAAAAGAAAAATTAGCCTTTTTTAAAGAATGTTTTATATTACGATTTTTTTTTTTTTATCTTTCAATGGCTCACTGTAACGGATTTTACTTCTATCATGAGCACCTTATGCCTAACAAGACTTTTTGTTTTGCTTTTTTTTTTTTTTTTTTTTTTTTTTGAGACAGAGTCTCACTCTGTGGCCCAGGCTGGAATACAGTGGTGTGATCTCGGCTCATTGCAACCTCCACCTCCCAGGTTCAAGTGATCCTCCTGCCTCAGCCTCCTGAGTATCTGGGATTACAGGTGCGCACCACTATGTCTGGCTAATTTCTGTATTTTTAGTAGAGACAGGGTTTCGCCATGTTGGCCAGGCTGGTCTCAAACTCCTGACCTCAGGTGATCCCCCCGCCTCGGTCTCCCAAAGTGCTGAGATTACACGTGTGAGCCACCATGCCTGGCCATCTAACAAGACTCTTCTTTCCACATGTTTGCTAGATGTAAGAACTAAGTTCATATCCTTTCCTTATTCCTATTTAGCATTAAATTCTTAGCAAGTATTTCAGTTTATCTTCTATCTCTGAAGGTTAATTGAATAAGTACATATGTAAATTACAAATAAATAGTTTTTTGGGGCTGCATCTTATTGTACTTTGTTGATTTAGTGCAATGTAAGATTAGATTTTATATAGGGAGTTAATGATATGGTATTGTACTCAACTTTAAATATTTAAGCACTCTCTTTGCCCTTATCAGCAGTCACCTGATTTTTAATGCGTTTAGATGATATAGACTTTTAATATAAAATTTTAACTTATCAAATGTTAAATATAGAGATGTCATTTTTATAAATATTTTTTGTTTTTTTTTTCTTTAAAAGAAAGGGAACATAAAGCCATAATAGTAAAGATTTTTTCTAACTGATTAGAAGAATATTGAAAAGGTTTTAAATCCAAAAATCAGTCAAAAATTACCCCCAATATGATCTGAAATCTCAGAAATTCAGTTGACTTCTAGTGTTCAGGAGAGGTGACTTTACATATCATCTTCACTGGGCATCTGTCATAAAATGTGTCATAGCACGGTACTCATCTGTACTCAATATCATAAAAGAACAAAGATTCTTCAAAATATTTTTTCCTTAACACATGAAATACATTGCAGTTATGCCTATTTTGATTCTTTTTGATTGGTTAATGATGTCTAGTTGGTAGTTTTCTTTTGCATTTCTTGACTCCTGAAAATAACAATAAAATTAAAGATGCATTAATACTGAACTGAGAAAAATACAAGTTCACTTGTTCTCTCTTAGTCTTAGATTAAATTTCTTCATTGATAGAATCATAGTATGTTTACTTAGAGAATTTAAGAGATTCCTCAGGTCTGATATTTAATTTTATAAATAACGCAACCGAGACCCAGAGAGTGTTTTATCTTGTCACTAGGCAGTTAGTAAGTGGACTTCTCCCTGTACTTTGCTGCCTCCCTGATGAAATATTTTCTCATCTCTTTGGGCTCTTTGATAAATAGATTTCACCAGATGATGGTGATAGCCCAGGGGAGAAAACCTGGAGGAGCTTTATCAAGAGCCCAACAACCTCACCTTCATTCCATCTCTGACTATAAGCCTTTCATAAAATCTGGCCATTTCCTATCTCCCCATGATTTGGGCTCTGTGGGCTGTACCATGTGTGTTTAACTGGTTAATCTTTTAATAATTCATTCAACACCCTTTTATTTATTTGAAGCTCTACTATGCACTTTTAATAAAGGGAAAATATGCAAAAGCTAGCTACAATATTTATTAGAATAAAATGAAATTTAAGTGGACTTTCAGATTGTAGGAGGAAAGGGACTTGATTCTAACTGAGAAAAAATAGGCTTAGAGGAAAAGGCGTTCATCTACGCCTTAAAACTGGAGGAAGCATTTGAAAATTGAATCTAACCAGACATACCAAGTAGGCCCAGCAAACTACATTCAAAAAGTTTGAGAGATTCAAATGGAGGGAATAGGAAATGGCACAGATTATGGTTTGGTTGAGATGGTTTCATGAAGTATCATATGAAAGGTTGTGTTGTCATTGATCTATTGATCTCATGTATTTTCCAGCTCTTTCTGCTACCTATGGGGCAAATAATTCAGCTTCTTGTCAATTTTGAGATACATGGGCTTATTTCAAGTTATGAGTATTTGTTTTAGGGATTACAACAATTGCAGTCCATGTTCTTCATAACTTGTCAAGCAGCCTGTATGTTGTGTGTTTAGAACAGGCAGAAGTCTGGATGCCATGAGTTAATGCATGTTGAAAATATCTGTAGCTGTAAAATAACACAAGGCAATCTACCCGTGAAAATATAAACTTCACTACTGAGAGATACCTTAGTGCTAGAACCAGGCATTTTATTAAAGCAAGCAATAGAAAGGCAGTATTTTGATCACAATCCTGTAACATTGGTAGTATCAAATTCTTATTTTTGAAAGAAGAAATTGTGTCTGTAGAATTCTCCTGTCATAAAATTATAAAACCCAAAACTCTCTGAAAAGAAATACTCATTTTAGAAATACACACACACACACACACACAAACACTTTGTTTTTCTTTTTTTCTTTTTTCTAGAACCCTAGTCACAGAATATCATTAATCATGCCTTGTGGTTGACAGCTTACTGACACCTTGGTCCATACATGGCTCTCTTTGGTTATATTTGCTTTAAATATTTATTGCTTAAATATAGTTAGCACCTCTAAAGTACCATGCAATACAAGATTTCAAATATTTCTAAAAATGTGCATTTAAATTTGCACTTCTTCCATATCTTGTCCTTGTCCTTGTTCTCACCTGGAAGCAATTTGTGTCTGGAGGTTCATGCTTATCATTCCTTGTTTTTCTTTAGTATTTTCTGTTACACACATATAAATGCTTAACAAATATGTTGTGCATTTTTGCTTATTTATTAACTTCTTAAAAGCAGTATAATTTTGTATAAATGTCTTAATGTAAGACTATTTTGTCAGATACTTAACTATAATTTCAAAAAAACAGATAAGAGCCTGAGGGAATAATAATAAAAGCCCATTCAGCAAACATTTGTGGAATGGTTACCATTTCTAGATGCTGGAGATACAAATAAGATATGTTCCTTTCTGGGAAGCCCATTAGACTAACAGAAGATCTCTTGGCAGAAACTCTCCAAGCCAGAAGAAAGTGGGGGCCAATATTCAACATTCTTAAAGAAAATAATTTTCAACGCAGAATTTCATATCCAGCCAAACTAAGTTTCATAAGTGAAGGAGAAATAAAATCCTTTACAGATAAGCAAATGCTTAGAGACTTTGTCACCACCAGGCCTGCCCTACAAGAGCTCCTGAAGGAAGCACTAAACATGGAAAGGAACAACTGGTACCAGCCATTGCAAAAACATGCCAAAATGTAAAGACCATCGATGCTAGGAAAAAACTGCATCAACTAACGAGCAAAATAAGCAGTTAATATCACAATGACAGGATCAAGTTCACACATAACAAGATTAACCTTAAATGTAAATGGACTAAATGGTCCAATTAAAAGACACAGACTGGCAAATTGGATAAAGAGTCAAGACCCATCAGTTTGCTGTATTCAGGAGACCCATCTCACATGCAGAGACACACATAGGCTCAAAATAAAGGGATGGAAGAAGATCTACTAAGCAAATGGAGAACAACAACAACAACAAAAAAGCAGGGGTTTCGATCCTAGTCTCTGATAAAACAGACTTTAAACTATTAAAGATCAAAAGAGACAAAGAAGGCCATTACATAATGGTAAAGGGATCAATTCAACAGGAAAAGCTAACTATCCTAAATATATATGCACCCAATACAGGAGGACCCAGATTCATAAAGCAAGTCTTTAGAGACTTACAAAGAGACTTAGACTCCCATACAATAATAATGGGAGACTTCAACACTCCACTGTCAACATTAAACAGATCAACGAGACAAAAAGTTAACAAGGTTATCCAGGAATTGAACACAACTCTGCACCAAGCAGACCTAATAGACATCTACAGAACTGTCCACCCCAAATCAAAAGAATATACATTCTTCTCAGCACCACATAGCACTTATTCCAAAATTGACCACATAGTTGGAAGTAAAGCACTCCTCAGCAACTGTAAAATAACAGAAATTATAACAAACTGTCTCTCAGACCACAGTGCAATCAAACTAGAACTCAGGACTAAGAAACTCAATCAAAACCACTCAACTACATGGAAACTGAACAACCTGCTCCTCAATGACTACTGGGTACATAAGGAAATGAAGGCAGAAATAAAGATGTTCTTCGAAACCAATGAGAACAAAGATACAACATACCAGAATCTCTGGGGCACATTTAAAGCAGTGTGTAGAGTGAAATTTATAGCACTAAATGCCCACAAGAGAAAGCTGGAAAGATCTAAAATTGACACCCTAACATCACAATTAAAAGAACTAGAGAAGCAAGGGCAAACACATTCAAAAGCTAGCAGAAGGCAAGAATTAACTAAGATCAGAGCAGAACTGAAGGAGATAGAGACACAAATAACACTACAAAAAATCAAATGAATCCAGGAGCTGGTTTTTTGAAAAGATCAACAAAATTGATAGACCACTAGCAAGACTAATAAAGAAGAAAAGAGAGAAGAATCAAATAGACACAATCAAAAATGATAAAGGGGATCTCACCACTGACCCCACAGAAATACAAACTACCATCAGAGAATACCTTACTGGATCCTTTCCTTACTCCTTATAAGAAAATTAATTCAAGATGGATTGGAGACTTATATGTTAGACCTAAAACCATAAAAACCCTAGAAGAAAACCTAGGTAATACCATTCAGGACATAGGCATGGGCAAGGACTTCAAGTCTAAAACACCAAAAGCAACGGCAACAAAAGCCAATATTGACAAATGGGATCTAATTAAACTAAAGAGCTTCTGCACAGCAAAAGAAACTATCATCAGAGTGAACAGGCAACCTACAGAATGGGAGAAAATTTTTGCAATCTACTCATCTGACAAAGGGCTAATATCCAGACCCTACAAAGAACTCAAACAAATTTACAAGAAAAAAACAAACAACCTCATCAAAAAGTGGGCAAAGGATATGAACAGACATTTCTCAAAAGAAGACATTCATACAGCCAACAGACACATGAAAAAATGCTCGTCATGACTGGCCATCAGAGAAATGCAAATCAAAACCACAATGAGATACCATCTCACACCAGTTAGAATGGCAATCATTAAAATGTCAGGAAACAACAGGTTCTGGAGAGGATGTGGAGAAATAGGAACACTTTTACACTGTTGGTGGGATTGTAAACTAGTTCAACCATTATGGAAAACAGTATGGCGATTCCTCAAGGATCTAGAACTAGAAACACCATATGACCCAGTCATCCCATTACTGGGTATATGCCCAAAGGATTATAAATCATGCTGCTATAAAGACACATGCACATGTATGTTTATTGCGGCACTATTCACAATAGCAAAGACTTGGAATCAACCCAAATGTCCATCAATGACAGACTGGATTAAGAAAATGTGGCATGTATACATCATGGAATACTATACAGCAATAAAAAACGATGAGTTCATATCCTTTGTAGGGACATGGATGCAGCTGGAAACCATCATTCTCAGTAAATTATCACAAGAACAGAAAACCAAACACCGCATGTTCTCACTCATAGGTGGGAATTGAACAATGAGATCACTTGGACATGGGAAGGGGAACATCACACACCAGGGCCTATTATGAGGAGGGGGGAGGGGAGAGGGATGGCATTGGGAGTTATGACTGATGTAAATGATGAGTTGATGGGTGCTGACGAGTTGATGGGTGCAGCACACCAACATGACACATGTATACATATGTAACAAACCTGCACGTTGTGCACATGTACCTTAGAACTTAAAGTATAATTAAAAAAAAAAAAGAAAAAATAAAAGAAGGAAATGTACGGGATCATGTAACTGAAAAATTAAGTAATAAATGTTATATTTCAGGCAAAAAAAAAGATATGTTCCTTTCTTTGAGAAATTTGTGACTTTGAGAAATGAATATCAACAGATAATTGTGATAGTATAAAAAAGTACTATAAAAACATGTTTGTAAACCAGTATGACTATATGAGAGAAGTGGAATATTTCTTAAGTCCTTAAGGATGTTAAGGGTATTACTATAATAAGAAATATATTTCAGGTCGAGGGACACAACTGTCTAATGCTACTGAGGTGGATTACAACAGATGTCAAAAGATCGAGAAATTATAGACTTAAAGCAGACGGAATTAAGGCTGTTAGATTAGGAGTAGTGATGAAGCAATGGGGAGGATTATAGGGAATTTTAGTAGTTATATCAATACTACCTACACTGTAGAAACTATTGATTCTATAGGATTGGTGATAGAAAAGGAAATGAAAAAGCTAAGTCAAAGCCTAGGATTACATAGATTCTTACATTGTATAGCTGAATAAATTATAATGCACCATAGGAGAATAAGAGGAGTGAGTAAGATAAATAAAACTTTTTTTCTATATTTAACAATATTTGTTTCACATAATTACAAAAGACATATGTTTTCATTGTGGAATATTTTAATAGGTATGCAGCAGTACAATCTGTCAGTACTTATGCAATTTTAATGTGCATGTACCTCATTATGTGTGAATCTGTGTGTGTGTGCATGTATATGAGTTTGTGCGCATCTATTTGTGTGTATGTATATGTGTTTGTGTGTGTATCCCCCAAATTCTCATAGAAGTGGGAGTATTCAAGGACATTCAAGACAGCATTTTGTGTGGTGGCAAGGAAGGAGTGGGAGGCATTCTGAGTATCCATAACTTGAATCAGTAAATAGGGTATGTATACAATGAAACTTTAAGCAACAAATAAGAACAGTGCTTTTATGTTAGATGAGTCTTGTGTTGCATCTTGGTGTTCTTTATTCTTATCACAAAACTGGCCAGATGTGATTGAATTGTCTAATCCATGACTTTCGCTCATGTGGAGTCACTGTACTCTGAAATCTCATTACTGCAGAGTTTCTCTGCCATTTGATGTTAGGCGTAGCATGGGTGTAATTTGTCTGGAAACTTCAATAACTACTACACTGGGTCCTGGCCTTGCACTCATACCCTTTTTAATAATCCAAACAGTTCACATTCAACAATCTGCCTTTTTTCTGAGGCGCACATCAGATGCCTGGTGTCTGGTTCTCATAAAATTATCCTGACATTCAGAAAGCAAATGTCCTTTGAGCTTTGACTGCAGGGTGAGGTGACCCACCAGATGTGGTGTTCTGGTGTGGTTTGAAGGAAGCAGACGATGTTTACATTAACCTTTTCAGGCCCTTTCCCATGTGGGGTTAGCAGCATGGCAGTTAAATAAAGATGCTTAGTCATCCAGAATCCTGTAAGCACTTGACACCATGTCAAGTAATCTACTCTACCCCAAATGATTTGGCAGTCCCGTATATGGTGGAGAAGCAGCCAGTACTAAGAATCCAGTACTATTTGAGTACCTATCTGCGTAAGGACATTACTTTGACTATTTTCTTTTCCCTTTGATAATATGCTTTTACCAAACCTCATTATGAAGAGACTGGCCACTAATAGGAGAGGGATGAAAATTTCATCGTGATTTTATGAATTTCTGGACTGGAAATAGATTCCTCAATTATCTTATCTATTTCTTGGATTGTGATCTCATAGAGCATTACAGACAGGGCAGATTAGTAAACAGTGTTCCTTCAAACTGTTAAGTAGTTCACTAAAGACATTTTTCACTAACAGGAGAACTCTCTATTGGCCTACTTTATGCTTTACTGTAAGTGATAAACTATTAGAATCTGGCAATACTGGTAGCTTATTCCAAGAAAGGATAAAGATACTTTTGGAAATGACTATATTTAAACCTTATATGCATTTATTTTCCTAAGAAATGAAAACCAAATTTAAACACCTGCCTTTTCTTGGTTAAGCTCCCTTCTTAACTGAAAATAGCATGTGGTTTTCTTGAAACTTGTTATTTTTCTCCTTCTTTCCCTTCTAATTTATGAAACAAGAACATAGCAGTAGATTTAAATGTTCCAATAGCTTCAAGGCAGCACAAATATCATTTTACAAAGGCGAAATTTGTCATAATGCTCAAGTAATAGAAAAAACATTGTGACAATTTTCCTTTGTAAGCACTTGTGACAGCTAAAAAGTAATAATTCCTATTAATAAGTGATTTAATGTGTCCCAACATGTGTCCAGGCCTACAAATATTATGTCAATAAACAGCTAATCAGTTTAATGTGCTGTAGGCAGGGACTAGTAGCGCATACAAATGTAAAGATAACAAGGAACAGAGTCTTTATCTTTCCTACTGTGGGTTTTTCCCAGTGGTAACACACTTGGAGACATCCTTATGTGAAATTCTCTTTCATTTGTAACTGTCCAAAATGTCTGTTCTCAAGTTTATTCTTATCAGCAGACTTTCTGAAGCCATTTTTATTCCACTCTAATCTTCCCAGTGTATCTTGCTGCCTCGGCAGTGTCTTACTTTGATTAGGGTGTATACTCCACCACCCTTGATAGGAAGACTGAGGGTGTGGGAAAGAAGGAAGATGGGGTGGAGGAGGAAGAGGGTAGAGAATTGAAATAGATTTTCTGTGTCTTGTTCTTGGGTTGAAAAAGAAATGCTCACAAGTTACTATGGTTAAAAGATTTCTTTATGAAGCTAGTATTTAGGAACATAACTATGTTGAATATATATTTGTATGCTTTTGAGTCTGTGTATGTATATATATCTACAGTCATCAGTATGTTATATGTTAATCTGAGCATAGAAAAATTTTCAGAATATAATATTGGCATTAAACGTGAATGGAAGACTAAAAATAAGCATAAATGCTAGATAACTCCCGAAGCTCTAGTGTCTTATTTAGGTACAATCATAATGATTAAAGATAACTATTATTTATCCAATATTTACACTATGCCACCTGCTTTATAGAACCTCTTTAACAGTAGTCTTGATATTCCTCTGAGAAAAGTCTTGCTGTTGCATCTATGTTAGATTAGTGAAGTACAGCAATAAATAAAGAATTTTGTTTTCTTGAACCTACTTCCTTTATTTTCTCCTCCAGCGTATGCTCCAACCCCTGGAAAAAAATGCCTCTTTGTTGATAGAAGCAAGAGACAAAGGCATCAGTAGCAAAATAAGCTTCCTAGTTAGGCTCTAAGATGTGGCCCACAGCAACAACACAATAGTTACCCTTGTAGGCACTCTACACTGAGAAATTTAACATATTTGAAGTATTCTCTGGCAGGGCACTCCAAGGCTGATCATCCCTGCAGGATAGTGCGTTGATTTGGTTGGGAACGAGTCCCGTGGCAGAGCTGGTAGATTGAATAAGGAAGAGACCACACAGCACCCATCTGGTAAGAACTCTTCATGGCTGAAGTGAGATTGGAGGGGAAAGGTGGAAGCCTCTTTTGCAATGTCTTGGGATGATTTTAAAATTCTCTAGGAGTAAAGCTATTTTCTTTTAAAACACAGATTGTTTCTGCAAGCCTTTCCAGATGTTGCTAGCAAAAGTTAGGTGTTTGTTATAGAAAGAAATGAAACAGCTTAGTTATTATCCCACTACCATGACCAGTTTCTAATTTGAATTCAGGTCTGTCTGACTCCAAAATCTATACTTTTAAAGCTATGCCACACTGTTTAAAGAGTACATAAGGAACAAGTTATGTCTCTATTGATATCTGCTATCATGAGCCTAGATATTGCCTGGCATATAATAGTTAACTAATACTTCTAAAAATAAGGAAGTCTCATGCATACTAGAGAAGCACTTTTAATCTTTTTCAATTTCCTAAAATCTATTATGATTTATTCAGCCAGGAAATGCCTAAATGATATCTGTCTATAAAGCCATAACTAAGTAAATGTCATGGCAGAGAAAAAATTGGTTAAATGTGTATTTCTTATAAAATAAAAGCATTATGAAGAAATATCATTATTTTCTATATTAAATGTACATAGATATCTATAATGTAAAGGTAAATTATTAATAAATAAATGTATAGATAGATTGGGGAGGTAATGATAAATGGAATACAATTGCAATCGTTAGGAAAGAAGTAGAATCTCAAGGGTCTTCCTACAGAGTAGGTACAGATATTTGTACTGCATCTACCTGGCTAAACAGACAGCTTTTGTCTGTTTAAAGTGAATATAAAAAATAAACGTACTTATATTTTTCAACCTGGGAATTACATTTGCTTTAGAAGTGATTGTTGGAAGTACTCATCTTTCATAGATTTATCCCGAGAGGGTCTTGAAAGTTTTCCCATTGCTAGTTTTCACTACATGCTTCCAATCTTTCACAAAAATCAAAACCTTGACTACACTTAAACTTTCATTTCTACCTTTGCTCAAACTGAACAAAAAGTATAGCTATATTATGAAAATTACTCTGGGAAAGTAGACTGAATATTCAGAATTGTTGTTTTGTATAAATGGCAAGTAATCCTTTGTTGTTTGAAATTTAGGTCATCTCAGGCTCTTGCACAATGTCATGGTCAGAATAGGTGCTCCAAAAATATTGCATTGCATTGAAGCTATGAATGTGTACCCACAAATAAATAATATGTGGAAAGAAAATCAGACAGCTCAGATTCCTGTGGTAAATCCAACTAATGAGTCACAACTTAATTTGTGGATGATGGGGTCTGGAATACTTATTAGTACGAATTTCAGTACAGTTCTACCTAAGTCATTTGGACAAAAATAAGTCAATCTACTTCAATGAGTGTAGTTGAATGAATATATTTCAACTTTGAGAAAAAAATGTTCCTATGTGTAAATGTAAGTATACCAACATATATGAAACGAGAGACACACACTTAGTCATCTAATAGAACATCTGGGAGAGTTGTAGTATCCTCAAAAACGAAGATCGTTTATAAACTAAACTGAGCAGCAGGAAGACACATCTTTTTCACTTGCTGAAATATCAGTATAAAAAGGTATACTTCTGCTTGTGCAGGTTGGGAGGGGGAGCAATTGTTAATCTGAAGCCAAGTGTGTGGCTTTCCAGAGACCCAGACTACAAATCCCCATTCCTGTAAGGGATGACAATGAGAGAAACTTAACAAGCCTTTCCTCCCTCTGTGTTCCAGATGAATGCTAGCTATGCATCTGTGCCCTGCGATTTTCTTTTCTTAGTTGTCGTTGTTTTGTTTTAGAATACAGATGGCCAAAATGAGCTCCATTCAGGGAATAAAGGTATTATAAGAACATGTGAGAGATGATTTCCTTCTGGGGTTGGTTGTGCAGCTCTTGGGGGCAAGTGATAAAATTAGAAATTCCTGTACTTGATTTTATTCTGAAGGAGTACTTTGGAAACAGGGCTTGGTAGCTTTTTTTTAGCGTATAAATGCTTGCATACACACACCACATACACACACACACACACACACACACACACACACACACACACACGTGCATGATGTGTTCTTCTTTTCTCCAATTGTTTCATATTGACATTTGCAGATATTATTTGTATGATATACAAATATCATACAGTTGGTTACAGTTCCAGTTAGGTCTCTATTGCTGTGAGTGACCTTGCTTATTGCAATAGTTTAGGCACTTAAAGCACACACATATTCTCTAAGTATGCTAAGATCACAATACCCAGGGCACTGACAAATGAGTATTTAATACCAGCCAAGATGGAAGTAAAATGACTGTTTTCAAATAGGGCTGATTGAATGAAAAGCAAAGATCATTTTAAAGCTAAAGTATGAACTGTGTGACTAGTAACACAATCAATTATCTCTTCAAGAACTCATTATAGCTTTATAATTATTCATAATTCATACAGCTCTCATGTAATAGCACTTTTGGTGCCACATACAGATATTAGCATACTTTATGTGGAATACAAAAATTAGAGATTTGGTGCAATATATTATTATAATTTGTACATCTTTTGTTTTTCGTGATTCTGTTTAGAAAATGCTAACGTAATTTACTATTGTCTAGTTACTTTAAATGCATTGTCTCATATCATTCTCTAGTTAGTGAAACTGAAGATGAATAATAATTTGTCTTCCAGTCTAGGATGCAAGCCCATTGATGACAGAGATCACATTTAAATCTGCCATAATGCTTTATATAATTTGGTTGTTCAAATGTTTTTATTGAATTGAATATTTGTCTTGTCCAAGTCAGAAAAAAAAGGCACTTTTACTTCAAAAGCATAATTATCTGCAAGTTCATTCACAAAACCTATATTGGAATTCATATATTGTAATTGTAATATGTGACTTAGCAATATTTCTATATCTGGAATTCTGTTAATTTTGAAACACAGATATTTAAATGATAAATTGATTGATATTTAAATAGAAAAAAGTACCTTGCACTGAAAGCAAAGGGGATGTTTAACAGTGTTCCTCTTGCTTAAGCAACAGTGGTTGATTAACTAGTAAAAATATTATTTATGCTAGATTAACAGAATTGAGGCTGTTTTGCTAATTAAGTGCTTAAACTAGTGAAATTTATTCAGTTATAGTTTACAGATATTTTAGTTTCAAGGAGCTACACTGTTGGTTAATACCAAATATTTTAATATTTGTTTTGTACATGCTCAATGTATGCACTTTATATGACCTCAAAGGCTTTAAGTGTCTGTATCAACTTGCAAATAATCATCCAACAATATTGACACTACAGCAAGGAGTGGAAATACTAGTGATAGAGACAGGAGACAGCCAAGAGTCCCCGGCGAAACCCCATCATGGAGCCTAAAACACCCTGAAGGCTGAAAAACCTGACTGCCGGTCCGGATGAAGCCCACGTTTTCCTGATTGATTGTCTCTGAACAATGCCCACCTGTGCACTGGGGGAAGTGGGTGGAGCCAGGGGAAGTTCAGGCTGTTCGCAGTGGGGAGGAGCCTGGCTCTCTTCAGTTCCTGTGTGGTGGCCTGGGATTCCATCTGTAAGGTGGGTACCTGCTAGCAGGATTCTCTCTCACTTTGCTAAGAGTTCCTCTTTCCTTTTTAACTTTACATCCAATTAACCCTGCCCTACTCACCCTACAATGTGTCGGTGTGCCTAAAAACCCGGTCATGTGATGAGAACCCGGTTTTTTCCACATCACTAAGGAGAGGGAAAACTAAATTCTCCAGGGCCTTTATTTCCATCTTATTTTTCTCCTTATTTAGAGATTCAAGTGACATTTTTATAGCGCTAAATACGATTTTGTTTTGGAACATTCTTTTGGAGGAAATATGTTTTCTATTCCTCTGTCTCTCCCAGAGTAACCAGGATGGTGCTCACCCTTCTGAGAGTGTTGGCTACTCTGACTTTCATACCGCATCTTGATTTCTATTGAAACACGTTCCCTGCTTAGGGAACAGACTCTGATGTCCCATCTCTATACTTTTCTTGATAACAATGTTTGTGCAGCATGTTGGTAATTAGAATTATTTGCCGTCACAGTCATACTATTTATTTCTGTATGAGACATTCATTAGGATATTGGTGTGAAAAAATGTGAAACAGACAATACCAACTTTACTTCCGAAGAATTCTAGTTCATCTTATGCCAAGTAACAAAGCTTTGAAAACACATTCAGATAGGCATTTAAAAAAATCTTATTTTGAAATTTAATTGATAACATTAGGTTTTGATCTACTAAATTTAAATAAAATGGATCTAAAATTTTATGCAAATGTGGAAATGATTTTTCAGGCATGTGACTTAAATTGGTATTAATTTGATAAGTTTTAAGGACATTTAGCATAAAGTAATGCCTTTCCAAAAAGTTCTAGGAACGTGTGCCTTGGGCACATGTATAATCAGGAAACAAAGTGATCCTGGAAGATTCAGATAGTGTCCATAACAGTAATGTGAAACAGACATGCTCCTCAGATGTGTGACTTTGGTCCTCTCCATCAGTCTCTCTGGGACTTCTTTTCTTTCATCTGTGAAATCAAGGGGTTGAACTAGATGATTTTAAAGTCACTTCCAACATTCATGATATGTATTTCCTTTTGTGAATTTTCCATTTACAGAGGCTGACTGAGGTCATACTCAGGAGACAGGCACTTCTATATGTAGCAGATCTCAAAATATGCTCTTCCACCTCTACAACATTTCCTGCACAGCCCAAAGGTAAAACTAACTAATGGTTGGTTTGTTTTTTCCTTTTTTTGATATTTCAAGCCATGCATTTAGTTCTGGCGTATTGATAGTTAATTGTAATTTATCAAAGACAAATTATTTCACTAGTTATAACTGAATCCTGAGTCACACATAAATTGCTCTTGAACATTTGATTAAAATGTGCTCAGAGAAGCATCATATAAAAGTTATTTAAAATCAATATTATAATCCAGAAGAGCAAATCAACTTTTTGGAGTATTTTTCTTTAAACCTATATTTACTTTTGGGAAATAAATAAAATTTAATCCACTAAAATTAGGCTAATTTAGATTCAATAAGACCAACAAAAAGATTTTCTGAGTAAAAGAGAGGAAAACACACACACACACACACACAGATCTATTATGTCTTCATCATTTAACCTGATATACAATATCAATGCAAGATTTTTTGCTCCTTAGCTCAGTTAAATCCAGGTTCTTGTCTCACCACAAGGAAAAATTAGGCATGTGGACACATTGAAGGGTGAGGAGGGTAGAATTTATTAAGTGAAAGGAAAGCTCTCAGCAAAGAGAGGGATTCTCCAAGCAGGTTTCCCCCTCACAATGGAGTACCAGGACTTCCACACATGAGCTGAAGAGGCCCAGCTCCTCGCTTGCATACGGTGTGAATTCCTAGTGGCTCCACCCTGTCCTTCCAGTGTGCATGTGGGCCCTTAGTCTGAGCCACTCCACATTGATTTATTTCCCTTATTGCACAAGTATTAAGAGATGGCAATGTTCACTGTGGGCATGTTTAGGCAAGCCCCCTGTGCACAATGACCTGGGCAGGTCGGAGCTTCTCTGGGGACCCTCCCCTGTTTGCCTAGGAAAGTTCTCTGCCTCCTGCCTCTATCAATATAATTTGATGTACCATATTCCAGTTAGCTTAAATATGGCCTGTTAAATATATTTACGTTGGCTTTATAATCTTCAAACAAATAAAAACAACACATGCAAATGTTTGGGTTCTTAGAAACAAATGAGGACATTTCAAAGTTGAAAGTTTTAAGTTCATTTATATTCAACATTTTTGTGAATGCTCAGAAAAAGATAATAAGCAACACATTTTTATTTGTGGATGGTACTAACTTGGATGATGTTGCATACACAGGGGAGGATAGGGAAATAATTTTAATAAAGAACCTAGAGGCATTAGAAGTGTGGTAAGGAAATGATAAAACCAAGATTTAAATTGTAAAAATGCAAATCATTACACAAGGGGAGGAAATAACCTAATGCAGCTACTCAGAGGGTGGGACAGACACAAGAAAACAGTTTGAGGCAAAATAAATCTCTGGGTGATAGTGCAGAGCAAATGAGATATGAACCAGCAATGATAATGGGCAGAAAATGTTCCCTTGCACTTTTGAACCACAAAGAGGCATTGTGGCACAGAAAGATGAAGGGCATGACACCTAAACATTGGATTTAGCTTCTGCAACATATCAAAAAAATAAGCATGAATGCACAGTTGGACACACAGCTGTTTGGGGATCCCATTGCTAGGGAGCTGCCACAATAGAGTGAATTTCTGTTACATGTCTATTCCGTGGATTCCTTCTAAATTAACATAGTGTAAAGGAATAGAGCAAGAAATGGTGACTGCCCATATAAGAAACATCTAAATCCTAGGAATTAAAGAAAAATGCCACACACATTGCGGTTGAGCCTCATTCTTATTAAACACAACTCATCCTTCAAAAAAACTCAAGGCAACAGAAACAAACACTTCTAATATACCAAGAGAATTTTAAAAATCTAAGCAAGCGAGTTGCTCTTAGGCTTTTAGTCATACAGCACATGGTAACAACTGAGGTTATTTTTGTAGAATAAAGGAATTAATTAGTAAATATGAGGTAGGAATTTTTATATCAATTTCACAGGTGAGAAAAATTGAGGAACCACAAAAGTTAATCAACATTCCTAACCATACCCAGACAATAAGTTGTAAAGCCAGAATTTAAACACAGGTATGCCTAGTGCCAAAGTCTATGATTTTCCCATTATTGAACTCGTTCATTGACTCTGTAACTGACCCAGTGGCTATCAAACCTGTAAAGCAAACTTCTGTCTCCTTATCTGCTTGCAGAGACTTTCTTTGGGTTTCTATTTTACAAAACCTTTCACCTGGCTTTTCACTGGCTTTGATCAGCTACTGTTAAGTATATAATAGAAAGAATATCCAGAATTGTTTCCAAATTCACATACATAATATTTAGAAACTGTGGACATAGTAGATTTCACAAGTGAAAAAGCTCATGTAAACAAATTATGATGGCAAGACATGCGACTATTATACATGCATTACTCATAACTTATTTCTAAATGTGGAGCCCAGGGATCATAGTGCCATCACAAAGAATCACTAGTGAAATACGCTTTGCAAAGATTGCTTACATTTATCAGGGCCTATAGGACCAAAAAATACTCGGTTGTTTAATAAAATTGATTTTGTTCCATTCCCGATTTTTTATGCTGACAAATAATTTGGTATTTGAGTGTACTTATTTAGGAGGGCATGATGTGACTGACTGAGATATAAAGGTATGTAGGGAACTGAATGAACTTACCTTGCCAAATAGTACAGCATAGATACTTCCATTAGATAGAATGACTGTTAAATGGACGTGATCCAAAATGAGGAATATTCTATGGACTTAGGGAAGATAAAAATATAAATATGTCAATATTCTAGAAAGGAACTTGCAAATGATTACACATAGGGCTGGTTGGCTTAAGACTTCATTCTTCACCCTTCATAATTTGTTCTATCTGTCAAAAAGTAGCACTTTGGATGATTATCAATTATTTATAATCTGATGGGCTCAGTCATATGAAGCCACTTTAAAAAACTAGGCCAAAATTTTGCCTAATGCAACAAATATGATTATGATTTTAAAAATTGATACCACAAGCAAGAAATAAAAATTAGCCTGTGCAAAAGTGATTTTTCAAAGTAGTATTTGGTATTACCTTTCCTTCAGAAAAATGTGAGAGAAAATGTCAAACATATTTATGTAATGCAAGTAATTTTAAAGAATCAGTGAGAAAATCTTCACCTTTGATATAGCAACTTTAAAGAGGTCTATGAAAAATAACAATCTTGGTGATATGAAGCAATGCGATGATGTCTCCACTTTTGATTCCTGATTTTGGTGCAGAGTTATTTAGAAATTATTGAGATATGGTCACAGAGAGGCTGTTGAATGGCTCACCCTGCTTTTACTGATGCTTTTTTTGTGAGAACATATTTAACTCAAGGCAGTTCCTGAACAAGCAGCTGAAGATGGAGGCAAACAGCAGTCAAGCTAGGGTCCCAGAGGTATCCCTACATTACACCCATCACCAGCAAATCCATTGAAAAGGAAGTCATCTGGAAAATCAGAGTATTGTATCTTGTTAACAAGATTGGCAGACAGAGGGGGGCAGGCATTTTTCCTTCTTTGTTCATTGAATTCCAATATTCTGACTTTGCTGCCTGAGCTTGTGACTCCTCAGTCTGCAAGTATAAACTGCATACATATTATAATATGTAATATTATACATATTGACCTATGTATAAACTGTAAGAAAATATGTTAATATTATTCTTTAGATTTCAGAGATGTGGAGTATTAAACATATATAGGATGGTCAGAAATGGGGAAAGGGTTATAGGAGAAGTGATAAAAAGTGATTCTAATTGTTTGAAAAAGGCTAAGGCCTGCTCACTGGGACTCAGGCACAGAGTGAGATAAGCTGGGGGTACATCTTGATTCTGACTGATAGAAGGTGGAGCTTGAAACCTGCAAGCCACATAAAAAACTAGGGTTTTTGCTGTCTAGTGTTGAATATTTTACTAGAGTTATCTAATGTTAAACATTTGCTATCTAAAGTTAAACATTTTACTAGATCCTCAGGGCAAGGCTGTGACCAAACTAAAGAGTGAAGGGCCCTCCAAATTGAAAAGAGATTGAAGGACAGAAGAAAGTTCTTCCAGGTAGAACTTGGAAATCTATAAGAAAGTAAAACTTCAGTCCTTAATGTATTAAATACATGCTGGGATCTCTCCTATCCAATTGTATTGCAGCAAATTGTACAGGAGTCAATGGGCAGATACATCTGGAAAGGTGCCAAAGTGCTCACATGCTTAAAAAAAGTGCAAAAGGAGCACAGGGATTATCTGGGATGTGAACTTTGAAGTGTTAATGCAATTTGAGGTTGGTGAAAATCTAAACTAAAATGCTGAATCTTTACAAATTGTTAGCTCTATACATAATGCATACAAATGGGCAGGAACAAGGTATTAGACTTCCCAAAGTTCCTGCAATTATCCTGAGTCTTCGGTATTGCAATTTGTAAACTTTTCAGAATAGCATGACAGTATAAACACGTTAAATATTATTGATACTAATGAAAAAGTCACAGTTTCCTGTAATAATGAAATGGTTGCACAGCTTTTAAAACAGAAGTCTTGACATTGGAGGCAGTGCAGCAATACGTGTGTGTGTGTGTGAGCACACATGTGTGTTGTTGTTGCTGTTATATTTTTAAGGATAGACCCTTTGCCCTACTTCTGGAGACTCTTGATTCCATAGGGATAAAATGTGACTTAGCCATATGAGGTTTTTACAAAAATATCTATAAGTGATATTGATACAGAGGCAGGTTTTATAATTATAGTTTAAAAGTAGATCATAAAAGTTAGAAGTATAACTATGACCTTCAGAGAAAAATTGGTCCAAATTATAATTCTACACATGGTAGCCAATTAGTCAAGTTACTCAGTGTTAGATTCCTTTGTATTAAAGTTGGGATGGTGATAGAATCTACTTAATAGGGTAATTGTAAGGATAAATAGAGAAAATATATGCAAAGCACAACCCACTTGGTGGTGTAACAAGTGCATTTAATAAATATTATAATGGACTGCTAAGGTAACTATTCAAAACTATTGCCCAGTCTCTGACTATTAAATGAGAACTGATGGAAAATAGAAATCATATAGCATCAGTCTTCTAAAGCAAGGTATTTTATCATTCATCAATATTTTAGCATTGAAGTAATTTTTTCAAAATAGCATATTTTAAAATAAAAATACAAAAAAGTAATAAATGATCCAAGAACTCTTGGAACTGTTATGATCATTAATCTGTTGAAATTCAGATTGAATACAAAAGTTGAAAATGATATCTAGGTGGAGTTCTCCTCTGATGAGCTAGTTACCTTTGGGCCAATTTGTCTATCACATATGGCCCCGTTTTTATAACCCTCCTATTCAACAAGCACCTGCTGTAGTAGCAACAACAACAGTAAAACTACTTTAGTTGTTGGCTTTTTATCTCCAAAGTTCGTTCACTTATTTAGGGGGAGGGTGTGATAAGAAATCATGCTATAATTTTTATCAATGTTTCATGCAGTTCCGAATAAGGTGTAATTACAGATAATAGTGTGTAAAGTTTGATGTGTATTTATTAACTGCCAAAGTTAGTCCAAATTCTTATTTATGATTACTTTCTTGATCAGTCAATAATTAAGAATGGTGTGTCAAGATTTCTTATTGCAATGTTTCTGTTAATTTCTTCTATTTTTAGTAGTATTAAGTACTTTCAAAGCAAGAAAGATGTATGATTATTCGTATTTACAGTTTAGATTTGCTTCATCATCAATAAATTTACTCTTTGTTCCATGTAATGTTATACCATTGACAAAGTTTGGAAACATTTCAAACTAATACCATATATTTTAAAATGTTGGTCAAATACAATAAAATTGTGGCAAATTTGGAAAAAAGATATTGGAATAAATATTCACAACTGACTTTTGAGAGAGTATGTTATGTGAGGAAAATACATAGAAATAATTCTGATAAAGTCACCTTAAAAATTTCTCATCCTCCAATTTAGCAAAAATCAGTGAAACTGGAGATGTGTGTCATGAGAAATGTGGGAAATCCCTACCCAGCTCAGGTGGATGGTTTCATGAAGGGCACCCAGAAAACTGTCCTAGGGGCCATTGCAGATGAATGGTGACAAATGGCAGCTGGGTGTTCACACCAAACACAAAGCCTGAGAATCACAGAATCTCTCACTAACTCATCCTCTCATTAAATTTGCCAAATGACCCTTAAAAAAATTTCATCAACCAATGGGACAGTTTGCACCACCTATCTACTGACACAACCACAAAAGTGACAATGGAACTTATTCAGAGAGAGAAACCTCACAGGAATGCTATTTCTTGTAAAAGACAGCCCACGTTTCTAATTTCCTCCCTAGTACTTCAAAAGGTTAATGACTAACTAATGTAAAAATCAATATTTAATATCCAAGCTCATGTTTTAAGCAGAACATTCAGAGAATGCTATGATAAACAGAAAGAGGAGCCAAGGAGAATCTACCATGATGTTTGTAGAGAAAAGAGAAGGCTTAGGGAGAATGTATTTAAAAGTAAACAAGCAATAGTAACAACAAAACCAAACATACAAACTAATTAGATTTAAGTAGTTTGTATTAGAATAAATGATAAGTTAATTATGTCTTCAGAAGACAGATAACTAGCACACATTGGAATAAAATTGATTTTAGATACAGTTCACTCTCAAGGTAATTAAACTAAGCAGAATGAGAAAATATTGAGATAATTTACAGATCTATGAAATAAAATTTTGAAAAAATAACTGTGATACTTAGAATAACAGCATAAATAGTCACACAAATCAATAGAGGAAAGACTTGAGAAAAAATACTATTAACATAGTGGACAATTTATAGGTACAAAAATGACTGCGTGATTTGGGGCTAAACAATTAAAAGATGACATACAAATCACTGGTATTTATCAAGAAGAGAATATGGAAATAGAAACAAATTAAAAGATAAACTAATATCTCCATCTCTGTATCTATCTGTCTGCCTATGTATTTTCAGAAATAAGGTACAAATTTGGGGGATGGAAGGTGAACATATAGCAAGAATATAAAATAAATATTGAAAAACAGATTCTATTTATAATAGTAACAAAAAAGATCACATACTTAAAAGTATATTAAACCTAGAACAAAGTAGGCATATATGTCAGTAAAACCTTAAAATGCTTCTGAGGACACAGAAGGAAATTTAAATATATGAAAAAGCATACTTTGGAAAAGAAGACCAAGCCAGGATAGTTTAAAATTTTCTCTGAGTCAGTCTAGACATTTAATACAATCCCAATAACTTATTGTGAAAGGTAAAAAAATGAAGAAAACTTGGGAAACATTCTTGAAAAAAAGATAAATAAGAACTACGAATCAAACTGGTGTTATACCATAAAATTAGTCATTTTAACAGTAAACACTGGTATATGAATATAGAAACAGTTTCCTTGAGGAGACTATTAGGGTCTACATGAATTAAAATTTGATACATGACAAAAGTGGCAATGTAATCATTGAGGGAAAGAGAAGTTATTCAATAAATGATATTGAGACACCTGAAAAGGCAAAAATTTAAATCCTAGGGAAAGCATTTGGAACTTTTATCATAAAACAGCTTCCTTTTGTTAACATATAAAAAGTTAGTAAAAAATAAGAATAAGGCTGAAAGCGGTGGCTCACACCTGTAATCCCAGCACTTTGTGAGGCCGAGGCAGGTAGATCACCTGAAGTCAGGAGTTTGAGACCAGTCTGGCCAACATGGTGAAACTCCGTTGAAAGAAAGAAAGAACGAAAGAACAAAAGAAAGAGAGAGAGAGAGAGAGAGGAGGGAGGGAGGGAGGGAGGGAAGAAAGGAAGGAAGAGAGGGAGGGAGGGAGGGAGGGAGGGAGGGAGGGAGGGAGGGAGGGAAGGAAAAGTATAAACTGATAATCTGTCAGAATATGGGAAAATTACATGGCAAAGATTTCACAGAAAATAGCAGAGAAGTCATTTAAATACACTACAAGATACTCACCCCATGTATAATCAGAGAAATAAAATACAAATTTAAACTATAATGAAATTCCATTTTCTAATTGTTAATTGGCAGATATCAAATAGTTTGAAAATACTGTGTTGGTGAAATTGTAAACAAACAGTAGGTGTCACATTTGCTGACTAGAACTCTTATTTTTTAAATAAAGCAAGTTCAGAAGTATATTTATAGTGCATTACCATTTATATCAATTAAAAAACAGAGTATTAGCACTGTCGTATGTTAACAGAATATCTTTGCAAGGCTACACAGAGTGACTGCTATTGGTAGAACCAAGGAACCTGTAGAAATAAAAAATCAGGTTGTCTTTAGACAGTAAAATTTAAATGACAGAATATAAAACTGTCATGTCATTGGAGTTAAAAAGAGAAGGGTAAAAATTACATACATATTCTAGCAAATGTAATGCATGGGTGAAGGGAAATGCATGCATCATGGGGAAAACAATAAAAAGGGAAATAAACAGTAAATCTTTGGAAATATATTTGAAAATGAAATCCAACCAATCAAAAACAAATCTTAAAATACTCCATTAATTATAAAAAATTAGAATTAAAGGCTTAAAAATGATGAACATTGACTCTATCCATGTAAATATAAAGTTAAATCTAAATATTTAAAGTAAATAAAAGTTCCAAAATAGAAAATAGAAGTTATCAGTTGTACCATATAAATCATATTTATTGAATTTTCATAAATGTAGAAATTAGTGGAGTTAAGTTTTTCATTATTTAGATGTCTATCATTTTTGCTGGTATGTTTTAGGGTTCTGACCCAGTCCTTTTTAGTTAAATTATTGTTACCTTCAGTTAATCTTTATTTTGGCAGTTGTAATGCTTACATTTTGCCTTATTATATTATCTGTCGTAGCTATTTAGAATAATTTTTAAAAATAATTTTCTCATAATGACTTCTGTGTGTGCATCAGATGTTTTTCTTACTTTACCATGGCATAAAATCTGGGATTACATTTTTTTCTTTTATAAATTGACAACTGCTTTGATGAGGGAGATGAATGCTCAGATCACTAGCTAAACTGAAAGTTGGATCTAAAATGATCTAACATTTTAGATCAATGGGATGAGGGAAAAATGAATGGTTTCTTTCTTTCTTTCTTTCTTTCTTTCTTTCTTTCTTTCTTTCTTTCTTTCTTTCTTTCTTTCTTTCTTTCTTCTCTTTCTCTCTTTCTCTCTTTCTCTCTTTCTCTCTTTCTCTCTCTCTCTCTCTTTCTCTCTTTCTCTCTTTCTTTCTTTCTTGAGACAGAGTCTGGCTCTGTCACCCAGGCTGGAGCGCAGTGGTGCAATCCTGGCACACTGCAACCTCTGCTTCCCAGGTTTAAGTGATTTTTCCTGCCTCAGCCTCCCGAGTAGCTGAGACTACAAATGTGCCCCAACATGCCCAGCTAATTTATGTATTTTTAGCAGAGATGTGGTTTTGCCATTTTGGGCTAGGCTGATCTTGAACTCCTGACCTCAAGTGATCCACCTGCCTCAGCCTCCTAAGTGCTGGGATTACAGACATGAGCCACTGTGCCCGGCCAGTGATTTATATTTTCTATGACCTTCTTTTAACCCAGGCTTTTCCCATACACAAATAGATCAGTGTTGGTGATATTTCTCTTTTTATTGTTATTTTTTTGTAGAGACAGGGTCTTGCTATGTTGCCCAGGCTGCTCACAAACTTCTGGCCTCAAATGATCCTCCTGGGTCAGTCTCCTAAAGGAGGCCTTAATTAAAGTTTAGAAATCAGATGAGGGGAACCATTTATTGGCCTATTATTCAGTATATGTCACCAGAAGTCAGAACATTCAAATTCATCCAAAATGGGTATTAACCAGGTTTAAATGGCCTGTTAACCATATTTCAACATAATAGTTTACTTATATAGATGGGGGAACTTTAAAAATCTAGATTTATCTGTAGTGGTTTTTAAACGAAATTTTCTTTAATATGTGCACCATCCTTAAATATAGCTATCCTTAGAAATATACAGGCTCAAATATAACAACACTCAATGACCTACCATGTATTATAATGTAAACAAAGTAAAATTATTAAGCTGAAGTAGTGAAAATGTACATATGAAGAGCCATTATTCTTATAAAATTCAAAGGATTTAAGGAGGAGACACAGTTTTTCCACAGTTTAAATGTTTAGTTTTGCTTGAAAACCATAAAACATTTTGTTTCATAATAAATTATTCATTAGAAGATTATGTTAGCTTTCCAGGCAAAAATTTGAAGCCTCATTTTTAGCCTCAGCATCTTGATTTGGTGAAAATTGAAAATGAAGAGTCAAAACAATATTAGTGGATTGAGGCATAAAAATTGCAAAAAGCTTTAATTTGTTGATGGAAAAAAATTAAAACTTGGTTAGTTAACTCATGAATCATGCCATTGTTATCCAAATGTGAAAAGCTCCTAATAGCAAAAGTAATATCATTAGTGTTTTTTTTTCAGCCTTTTTGTTTGTTTGTTTTTCATCTCTTGGATTCTTGCTGTTTATTAAGATCCAGTTTGTATTCATTGTCTGCATTTTGGTTTATAGATACATAATTGTTCAGAAAAAGACATGTTCAAAGTGCCTATAATTCACATCTTTTGCTAAATAGTCAAGAGAAAATCTTTCAATGTTGTTATTTCATTTTATGCTAAACAACAGAGATATCCCCCTTTTTATAATGATCTTACTGTGGCTTATTTATATTATTTTGCTTTCTTTTGATAGTAAAATGTCAAACTATTATAAAATACACAGTTTTAATGTTTTTGATCATGCCTATTTGCCAGCAATTTATAATAGCAAATTGAATATACTTAAACATATACTTACATGTACTACATATGGATAATTGAAACTATTTTCATGACAATAATATCAATGGTGAGTTTATAATTTCCCAAGCTATGTAAATAATATTAGTAAATTAACTGAGATAATTACTTATAAGAGGCTTAAAATATGTTTTTTTATGTCAATCTACAAATTAAAAACTATAGATTTATTATATTTCTAGTAACCTTCCATGAAGATTAATATATGTGACCAGTAGGTTGAATAAACCTGAGTCATGACATGAAATTTTTAATTGGGAGAAAATGTCCCATACCGTTTTATAAAAGCTCTACAGTTTTTCCATGGATTTTCTGCTTATGCTTAGCTAATAGTCTTTGAATTACCTGAGTTGTTTGAACATACTTATTCAATTCACCAAACAGCATATGCGGCCTATAATAACAATGTAAATTTCAATTTGCCCTCTCCCCAATTCCACCTGGAAGCCTCCAGTAAGATAAAACAACTACAATTTGACAGTTCTATACTTTTTTTGTTAGCTCACTTCTTCTCCCACTCTGTACTGATGTCATTTCTCCAGGTTTCTGGAGAGAAGAGAGGCTAGAACAACAGGTAATGAAATATAACTACTCTTGCTGAGCTGGCCACAGACGTTTTAAGTGTTGCTTTCATTTTTGGTATACTTTCCTTTCACAGACTCTTCAGAGGTTCCTGCTGGGCCTCCCACTGCTCAAGTTGCTTTTGATGCAGCTAGACTATTCCCTGCAGCAGTTCCTTTTCCCATGTTTTGACCTCTGAGGATCAACAGTACAGCTCTATCTTCTTTTTGATGAGATCTTTAGTCTGTCTTGGCGAGTCAATTTTATAGGACCCGAGATGATCGCTTGCCATCTCTCTACAGAGTGGTGTACATCTGTTCCGAGAGAAACATGCTCTCATTTACTGGCTAAATTTGGAATTTCAAGGAGACCTCACTGCAGCAACACTCTCCAGGTTCTGTCGGCTAACCCACACTTTTTTTGTTTTTTTGGTCACATTATCTTATTAGAATGAGACCACAGGCCCCAGTACCCTCTAGCTTTTACAGATATGAACCAAATATCCAATATTTTAGGGCCTTCAGTCACAGGGAACATATTGCCTAGTTTTCCCAGTGGTCCTTTTGAACATCTCACTAGGTCTATAGTTAGAAGTTGGCCTCCTGTGTTTGTCCAGTTCCTCTGAGATACTCCAAGAATGGTATCTTATTAGGTCAAAACCTGTGTTGAGGAAATGGGGAAGGCCAGGAAGCCTGGGAAAATCTTCAGACATGATGCCAGACTGACCTTGGGAGAAGGAGAGTGGTAGAGAAAATTGGGTATAATGGTCATAGACTGCCATGTAGTCAGGTGGAGATTTGGCAAAGCCATGATGGAGTCCTAAAGCCATTGCTATGAGAGAAGTCCTGTGTCTCCTAAAATAATTGGGTTTTAATAACATCCTTGCCTCATTAAGTCACTGACTGGGAGCAGCTCATGAGAATTGTAGCCTTCATATATACAAACACAGCACAGCTGTTGGGACTCTTGGCCAATTACACTTCCTATGGTTGGAGGAGGTCTGGGAGACACATCCTCATGGCCACCTGCTATACTTCTCCTTCTCTGCAGAGTGTGAAAGTATGGACTTCTAGTGGGGAAAGAGTTCTATCCAAATACATCTCTTTATTCGTATTTCCCACAAAACCCTATCTCTGTCTCTTACTCCTCCTGTCTCTATCTCTCGCTCTTTATATTCTTAAAGTGCATAAAAAGATTCAAGGGTCATGGAACAGTTTTTCCCATTCCCTTGGAAAGTATCTCTATGGTTATTTGGTCTTGATATATCATATCAATTTTTTTGGAGTTCGTCATTTTCTACTTTTGACATTTTGCAACATATCTATTCTTGAATCTAGTAAAAATGATGGAACTAAAGATTGTTTAATTATTTTCTTTAATATTGAATCTGATAATAAAATAATCACTATTAAGATAATTATTTTCATATGAAAGCTCACACAAGGAATCTCAGAGAAAAATGATGGTTTCTGACATACTTGTTAATTAAACATGTTATTGTGACTCATGAGGGTCACACGAAAGCTTCTGTCTGTTTGATGTATATGGTAGAATATGTCAATCTATAAGCTGTACTGGAAAAGTAGGCTTACATATATAAGAAGTCGTTTTTTGGAGAGTTTTTAGCATGAAGGGGTGTTGAATTTTGTTGAAGGACTTTTTCTGCATCTATTGAGATAATCATGTGGTTTTTGCCATTTGTTATGTTTGTGTGATGGGTTACGTTTATTGATTAGCATATGTTGAACCAGCCTTGAATCCTGGGGATGAAACCAACCTGATTGTGGTGGATAAGCTTTTTGATGTGCTGCTGGATTCGGTTTTCCAGTATTTTACTGAGGATTTTCGCATCCATGTTCATCAGGGATATTGGCCTGAAATTTTCTTTTACTGTTGGGTTTCTGCCAGATTTTAGTATCAGGATGATGCTGGCCTCATAAAATGGGTTAGGGAGGAGTCCCACTTTTTCTGTTATTTGGAATATTTTCAGAAGGAATGGTGCCAGCTCCTCTTTGTACCTCTGGTAGAATTCAGCTGTGAATCTTTCTGGTCTTGGGCTTTTTTTGGTTAGTAGGCTATTAATCACTGCCTCAATTTCAGAACTTATTATTGGTCTATTCAGGGATTCGACTTCATCCTGGTTTAGTCTTGGGAGGGTGTATGTGTCCAGGAATGTATCAATTTCTTCTAGATTTTCTAGTTTATCTGCATAGAGGTGTTTATAGTATTCTCTGATGGTAGTTTGTATTTCTGTGGGATCAGTGGTGATATCCCCTTTACTATTTTTTATTGTGTCTATTTGATTCTTCTCTCTTTTGTCTTTATTAGTCTGGCTAGCGGTCTATCAGTTTTGTTGATTTTCTCAAGAAACCAGCTCCTGGATTCATTGATTTTTTTGAAGGGTTTTTGGTCTCTCTATATCCTTCAATTCTGCTCTCATCTTAGTTATATCTTGTCTTCTACTAGCTTTGGAATTTGTTTGCTCTTGCTTCTCTAATTCTTTTATTTGTGATGTTAGGGTGTCGATTTTAGATCTTTCCTGCTTTCTCCTGTGGGCATGTTGTGCTGTAAATTTCCCTCTACACACTGCCTTAGCTGTGTCCCAGAGATTCTGGTACATTGTGTCTTTGTTCTCATTGGTTTCAAAGAACTTATTTATTTCTGCCTTAATTTTGTTATTTACCCAGTAGTCATTCAGGAGCAGGTTGTTCAGTTTCCATGTAGTTGTGCAGTTTTGGGTGAGTTTCTTAATCCGGACTTCTAATTTGATTGCACTGTGGTCTGAGAGACTGTTTGATTTCCATTCTTTTACATTTGCTGAGGAGTATTTGACTTCCAATTATGTGGTCAATTTTAGAATAGGTGAGATGTGATGCTGAGAAGAATTTATATTCTGTTTATTTGGGGTGGAGACTTCTGTAGATGTCTATTAGGTCCGCTTGATCCAGAGCTGAGTTCAAGTCCTGGATATCTTGTTAATTTTCTGTCTCATTGATCTGTCTAATATGACAGTGGGGTGTTAAAGTCTCCCACTATTATTGTATGGGAGTCTAAGTCTCTTTGTAGGTTTCTAAGAACTTGCTTTATGAATCTGGGTGCTCCTGTATTGGGTGCACATATATTTAGGATAGTTAGCTCTTTGTGTTGCATTGATCCCTTTACCATTATGTAATGCCCTTCTTTGTCTTTTTTTTATCTTTGTTGGATTAAAGTCATTTTATCAGAGACTAGGATTGTAACCCCTGCTTTTCTTTTTCTTTTTTTTTTGCTTTCCATTTTCTTGGTAAATATTCCTCCACCCCTTTATTTTGAGCGTATGTGTGTCTTTGAATGTGAGATGGTTCTCCTGTAGAGCACACCGATGGGTTTTGACTCTTTACCCAATTTGCCAGACTGTGTCTTTTAATCGGGGCATGGAGCCAGTTTACATTTAAGGTTAATATTGTTATATGTGAATTTGATCCTGTCATTATGATGCTAGCTGGTTGTTTCACTTATTATTGATGCAGTTTCTTCGTAGTGTTGATGGTCTTTACAATTTGGTAAGTTTTTGCAGTGGCTGCTACAGGATTTTCCTTCCCATATTTAGTGCTTCCTTCAGGAGCTCTCGTAAGGCAGGCCTAATGGTGATAAAATCTGTCAGCATTTGCTTGTTTATAAAGGATTTTATTTCTCCTTTGCTTGTGAAGCTTAGTTTGGCTGGATATGAAAGTCTGGGTTGAAAACTATTTTCTTTAAGAATGTTGAATATTGGACCCCACTCACTTCTGGCTTGTAGGGTTTCTGCAGAGAGATTCACTGTTAGTCTGATGGACTTCCCTTTGTGAGTAACTCAACCTTTCTCTCTGGCTGCCCCTAACATTTTTGCCTTCATTTCAACCTTGGTGAATCTGATGATTATGTGTCTTGAGGTTGCTCTTCTCGAGGAGTGTTTTTGTGGTGTTCTCTGTATTTCCTGGATTTGAATGTTGGCCTGTCTTGCTAGGTTGGGGAAGTTTTCCTGGATAATATCCCGAAGACTGTTTGTCAACTTGGTTGCATTCTCCCCATCACTTTCAGGTACATCAATGAAACGTAGGTTTGGTCTTTTGATATAGTCCCATATTTTTTGGAGGCTTTGTTTGTTCCTTTTCATCCTTTTTTTCTCTAATCTTGTCTTCATGCTGTATTTCATTAACTTGATATTCAATCTCTGATATTCTTTCTTCTGCTTGATCGACTTGTCTATTGATACTTGTGTATGCTTCATGAAGTTCTTGTGCTGTGTTTTTCAGCTCCATCGGGTCATATATGTTCTTCTCTAAACTGCTTATTCTAGTTAGAAATTCCTTCTAACTTTTTTTTCAAGGTTCTCAATTTCCTTGCATTGGGGTAGAACAAGCTCCTTTAGCTTGGAGGCATTTATTACCACCTTCTGAATAAACTAGGTATTAATGGACCATATCTCAAAATAAGAACTATTTGTGACAAACCCACAGCCAATATCATACTGAATGGGCAAAAGTTGGAAGCATTCCCTTTGAAAACTGGCACAAGACAAGGATGCCCTCTCTCACCACTCCTATTTAAAATGGTATTGGAAGTTCTGTCCGGGGCAATCAGGCAAGAGAAAGAAATAAAGGCTATTCAAATAGGAAGAGAGGAAGTCAAATTGTCTCTGTTTGCAGATGACATGATTATATATTTAGAAAACCCCATCGTCTAAGCCCAAAATCTCCTTAAGCTGATAAGCAAATTCAGCAAGGTCTCAGGATACAAAATCAATGTGCAAAAATCACATGCATTCCTGTGTACCAATAATAGACAAACAGAGAGCCAAATCATGAGTGAACTCCCATTCACAATTGCTACAAAGAAAATAAAATACCTAGGAATACAGCTTACAAAGGATGCGAAGGACCTCTTCAAGGAGAGCTACAAACCACTGC
Organism: Macaca fascicularis; assembly: GCF_037993035.2. NCBI lineage: Eukaryota > Metazoa > Chordata > Mammalia > Primates > Cercopithecidae > Macaca > Macaca fascicularis. The sequence continues at coordinate 113,290,187 of NC_088380.1, read as the reverse complement.
TCAAGGAAATAAGAGAGGACAGAAACAAATGGAAAAAAACATTCCCTGCTTCATGGATAGGAATACTCAATATCGTGAAAATGGTCATACTGTACAAAGTAATTTATAGATTCAATGCTATACCCATCAAGCTACCATTGACTTTCTTCACAGAACTAGAAAAAACTACTTTCAATTTCATATGTAACCAAAAAAGAGCCTGTATAGCCTAGACAATCCTAAGCAAAAAGAACAAAGCTGGAGGCATTACACTACCTGACTTCGAATTATACTACAAGGTTACAGTAACCAAAACAGCATGGTACTGGTACCTAAACAGATATATAGACCAATGGAACAGAACAGAGGCCTCAGAAATAATTCTAGACATCTACAACCATCTGATCTTTCACAACTCTGACAAAAACAAGCAATGGGGAGAGGATTCCTTATTTAATAAATGGTGTTGGGAAAGCTGGTGAACCATAGGCAGAAAACTGAAAATGAACCCCTTCCTTACACCTTATACAAAAATCAAATCAAGATGGATTAAAGACTTAAACATAAGACTTAAAACCATAAAAACCCTAGAAGAAAACCTAGGCAATACCATTCAGGACATAGGCATGGGCAAAGACTTCATGACTAAAACACCAAAAATAATGGCAACAAAGCCAAAATTGACAAATAGGATCTAATTAAACTAAAGAGGTTCTGCACAGCAAAAGAAACTATCATCAGAGTGAACAGAATGGGAGAAAATGTTTGCAATCTATCCATCTGACAAAGGACTAATATCCAGAATCTACAAAGAACTTAGACAAATTTACAAGAAAAAGATAAACAATCCCATAAAAAAAAAAAAAAAAATTGGGCAAAGGATATGAACAGACAGTTCTCAAAAGAAGACATTTATGAGGCCAACAAACATGAAAAAAAGCTCATCATCACTGGTCATTAGAGAAATGCAAATCAAAACCACAATGAGATACCATCTCATGCCAGTTAGAATGGCGATAATTAAAGTGTCAGGAAAATACAGATGCTGGAGAGGATGTGGAAAAATAGGAATGCTTTTACACTGTTGGTGGGAGTGTAAATTAGTTCAACCGTTGTGGAAGACAATGTGGTGATCCCTCAAGGATCTAGAACCATAAATATCATTTAACCCAGCAATCCCTTTACTGAGTATGTACCCAAAGGATTATAAATCATTCTACCATAAAGACACATGCACACGTATGTTTATTGCAGCACTGTTCACAAAAGCAAAGACTTGGAACCAACCCAAATGCCCAACAATGCTAGACTAAATAAAAAAAATGTGGCACATATAAACCATGAAATACTATGCAGCCATAGAAAAGGATGAGCTCATGTTCTTTGCAGGAACATGGATGAATCTAGAAACCATCATTCTCAGCAAACTAACACAGGAACTCAAAACCAGACACCACATGTTCTCACTCATAAGTGTGAGTTGAACAATAAGAGCACATGGACACAGGGAGGGGAACATCACACATAGGGGCCTGTCGGGGGCTGGGAGGCTAGGGTAGGGATAGCATTATGAGAAATACCTAATGTAGATGACAGGTTGATAGGTGCAGCAAACCACCATGGCAAGTGTATACCTATATAACATACTTGCACATTCTGCACATGTATACCAGAACTTAAAGTCTAATAATAATAATACAAAAAGTCATTTGTTTTCATTGTCTTTCCTGCTCTTCTCTGTAAAACATACTGATTTATATGCAGTTTTACAAATGCAAATATATTCCAATCTGAAACTAGTAGATGAGAAAGCAAATGAGAATAACTTATTTTAAATGTTAAGAAGCTAATGTGTAACACATGAGCTCTTTGTAAATCTAAATCTAAAATAAATTATTAGGTGACTGATTATTTTGCAAAAAAGTCCAATTTTGTTAATTTTCAGAAGCCAACCCAGGTTAGAGTAAATTGATAGAAAGGAAATAAAACCAAAGAACATAATATTTAGAATTCTGTCATCTTGATATCTAGGGAGACTTAATACCTCATTACAAAGTTATTGATTTTGTTGCACAGAGTACAGAAGTTTTATATTACTTATCCAAGGTGATGGCATGTTTTGAGCTGAAACTGTACTTAGTCTAAACAGGTTTCTTTGAATGCATAGAACATGAAACAAAGTCCTAAATAGCTAAATGAATTCTAATAATCCCTGGTTAGAAAACATGGCACTTTTCAGCTAAATGTAAACCTTTACATTTAGGTTGAAGGTAAATTTAACAGAGTGTTGCTGGATCATTTTAAAATTCTCTTCCCAAAATAGTTGATTGTCCAAAAATCAGCATGGCTTAGTACTTCATCAGAATAAATGACGGTTTAGGAACTCATCTAGTTGCTTTAAAAAAAAAAAAAAAAAAAAAAAAAAAGAAAGCATTTCATAAGTATGCTTGTAAAACAGACTTATAAGTCAAATACATAATATTGATATTCAGTATAGCTCTACTTCTAGTAGTTTCAAATAATTAAATATCTTTATCTTTATACATTTAAATATTAATAACAGAAAAACCTAGTTGCAGTAACAAGCAGACAGACAATAAGCAAACCTGTGTAAGTTTTCCATTTGGCTGGAAAGATAATTTCAGAAATGGAAAATGAAGGCAAAAAAGTTTTCTTTTTTTGAATAGGATGAAGGAGCTAGTTATAAACAAAACTTATGAAAGCAACTAGAAAATTCAATAAAAAATTTTAAAATCACTTATGTAAAGGCATGGGAAAGCTGCTAAAGTAAGAACTAAAAGGTCAAGATTTTGTAAAGGGGAGAATGGAGATGAGGTCTGTTGACTTTCTCCATTTGTCTGGAGTTATTTGCTATTCCTAGGTTTCGGATATCAGTCGGAGAATTCAGGCTTTGCCTGGACAGAACGCAACTTTTGGGGAACAGGAATATGAATAGAACTTTTAGTAATCTCTAGCAATGGGGAAGACAAAGTTGACGATATATAAGGTGCCAAAATTTCAGTGAGAAAGGATGAGTGGAGAACTTAACCTGACACACAGCCAGTTTTCTCTTCAAATTATTTATCCCATTCTGAAGTTGTTCAAGGTAAGGAACTGGAAATGTAAGCAGAAACATTTTTAAAAGGAGATCAGAGATTTCTGCTGTCCCATTGTCCTGTCCTTAAAATTAGAGTTTGAAACTTACCAGAGAATCCCCGATGAATATACCAGGTTTTTGATTAAAAGTCTTGGAGGTCTTGGCTTTAGGAGTAAGTGCAAATCAGAAGTACTAGAGTCTTATGCAAATTGCTATCTTACCTTAACTCAACTTGGACCCTGATTGTATTTTAATCATCAGCCACTACTCTGTCCAGCAAAGTGAGGAGTAAGCCATTCCTAGAGAAATATAAAACTACAAATTTTAAAATACATAATGTCCAGTATTTAATTAAAAAATAACCAGAGATGCCAACATCCAAAAGAAAAACAATTAAAAAAAGACACAGTCCAAATGTTGGAATTAATAAAAATACGTTAAAATAGCTATAATTAATAGATCAAAGGAAATAAGCAAACACATTGAAAAATAGATGACAAGATGGAGAATTTAACCCAGAGAAATAGCATCTATAGGTTGGGCATGGTGGCTCATGCCTATAATCCTAGCACTTTGGGAGGTGAGGCGGGTGGATAACTTAAGGTCAGGAGTTCGAGACCAGCCTGGCCAACCTGGTAAAACCCCGTCTCTACTAAAAATGCAAAAAAAAAAAAAAAAAAAAAAAAATTGAGCAGGGCGTGGAGGCACGTGCCTGTAATCCTGGCTACTCTGGAGGCTAAGTTGTGAGAATTGCTTGAACTCAGGAGGCAGAGGTTATACTGATCTGATATTGCGCCATTCCACTACAGCCTGGGTGACAGAGTAAGACCCCGTCTCAAAAAAAAAAAAGAAAAGAAATGTCATCTATAAAAAGATTTACATAGGAATTCTAGAACTGAAAATTGAAAGATCTAAATAAAGAGTTTAATAGAGGGTTTAACAGCAGGATGTCTTGAGATCAGGAGGTAGAGGCTGCAGTGAACTGTGTTCCCACCGCTGCAATTCAGCTGCGGCAACAGAGTGAGACTCTGTCTCAAAAACAAAACAAAACAAAATAAAAGCAAGCAAAATACAGCTGAATTAAATAATTTTTAGACAGACAAAAACATAGAATATTTTGGCAGCAAAACTTCACCAATTTTTTGCTTCACAAAAACAGCAAAAATTTCTTAGAGAGAAATTTTATGTAGAAAGAAAACGATCCTAGAATATGTAATTATAGAAAGACTGGCAAAGGAGAAATTCATATAGAAGAATATTGACTGACTTGGATAATAAGAATAATAATTTACGCAGTTGTGTGTGTGTGTGTGTGTGTGTGTGTGTGGTTAAAATGCATGAAAACGATAGTGCAAAAGTGAAGGATATATATGGAAAGAGAGTTTTATTGTAAAGGAAGGACTAAAAGTAATTTATATTAGATTTTATTTATTCAAGAATGAATATCATAATCTATAGTACCCATTAAAGAAAAGGAAAAGAAGCTATAATTAACAAATTATTAGGGGTAAAAATAGAATGGTTAAAACAAACCCAGGTTACTGTAAAAGAAAACAAGAAAGAAGATAATGAGAGCTTAAAGCAGGTTGGTCAAAGAGAAAACAAGTAACTAAATGGCAGATATGGCAGTAAATATATATTAAATTTCATTCAATGAAAATGAACAAAATATTTCTAGAAAAGAATAAGATTTGTTAGATTGGGTTAGGAAAAAACCCTCAAGTGTATGTTGCTCTTAAGAGGAACACCATAATATAAGAATATAGAGAGATTGAAATTCAAAAGATGGAATAAAAGATATATCATGTGAATATAAAGCAAAAATATATGTTACTTTATTAATATCAAAGATGATTTTAAGTTAAAAGCATTGCTGAAGATGAAGAATGACATTTCATAATGATGAAGGAGTAAATCAATGGGAAAATATGACCTTTCTAAATCTCTGTGCAATCAATACATAGTTTCAAATTACATATAAAGTTACCCTTCACAAAACTTCAAGAGTTGATAATACTTGCAGCTAAAACAGATCAGTAAAGATGTAGAAAATATGAACAACACAATTAACAAAGCTGGCCTAATTGACATATTGTGTGCACTACATTCAATAATGACAAAATTCAAACTATTTTCAGATGGACTGGGATCATCTACTGAAATGACAGGAGACAATCTTTATAAAATATTATTTTGTCATCTTACTAAGGAAGTGTTTCATGCTCAATCTGCTAGGTATTCCTAGAAGAATTTCTATTAAGTTAGAAGTACATCTTATGCAAGGAAAATGAACAAGATTCGATGGCACCTTTCTATCCTATGAGTTAATGTTGTTCATGCAATTAAAGAAGACTGCAACCCTCGAAATGAATGTCTCATGGGCTGCTGTTTCTGCAAGTGCAGATCAATGTCATTACTTTTCTAAAAAAATTTTATTTGCACAGATAGAAAGAAGATGAAAAAGTATATTTTCTTTTTAACTTAAACAATTTCCTTCCAAGTATTTATATTGCTAGTCTCTCCTTTTAGTTGTACATATATAATTTATATCACTTCAAACAGAAATTCTCCTTCATGTTGACACCTGAATTAATGTGCCTATCAAGCAGTTAGCCCAACTTACCATTAATAATGCCAAGGTCATGAGGTCCACTATTCATTGGCCAGTGAGTACTGTATCATGCTATGCCTCTAATAAGCCTCTAAGCTTCGCCGGGCATTTTATAAAATGTGTATTGCTATAATGGGAAGTGAAATGTAAAACATAGATGGATCAGCACAACAATTAGAAAAAAAACTGCTTAAAGAGCATGCCCTTTGACTCAATAACATCATCTTTGTTTAATAAATGCAGCCCTTTAATTTATCAGAAAAGACTCAGATTCATCCCTCATTAAGGAAAGACTGTGCTGCAGGCTTTGTTTACTTAGAAAACCAAATTGGAGGAAATGTTGCTAGGTTGCACTTGTATGTGGTCTCCATAATTTGCAGTGAGCAAAATACATTTGCAGCCTTGACAAAACTAGGAATTCTTTCATATGTAGTAAATTACTTAAAAATGATTTAAGAAAACCAGCAAAATTTAAGAAAAAAAAATCTGTGATTACTTGTTCTTAAAATAATCATCTCCAAAGTATGGTATTAATATATGAATTAGCTAAAATAGAGTTTAAAGTCCCCTGTATCATTACTCTTTGGTTTTCAAGGGGCAAAGTGTCAACAACGAAGATATGTGCAGTACATTGAAATATAAGATTACACAAAGTTTGAATAAACTGATAAAATGATAAAATAAGACATGTTAGTCTAAATAAAAGTGTATTTGATATACAAGGCAAATAATTAGGCATAATATGTAGACATAATATGCATTGCTCAGAGAATTAATTTCACAGATTTGTCTCTGGAAATGCATGGATTTAACTAAGAACCCATTTTGAATTCTCTGGTTTCGAGTCCATATGTATCTTTGGCTAATGTACAGAGAAGTGGGTAAGATTTGACATTTTAGTTTTTAATTAATTATTGCACTAAGTATCTTGCCTGAATGTACTATAGAAAGTGGAAGCAAGTGCTTCTTTGACTAAATGTCATTATTTTTCACAAGAGTCATTATTTTTCACAAACTATACCAAAGGCCAGCTGAATGGGTTACAGTTTCACAAATAATTAGACTAAATTATAAAATGTCAAAGTAAATGAACAGGCATGCCCTTTGATGTGTTTTCCTTATATAAAACATTATTAATTTGCATATGGGCCAATTTACCAAATTGCCAAGATTTAACTGTTCTTTTTGTCATTTGTGTGAATCACCTTGTTTCCTCTATTTACGTGTTATTTACAGTTTATATAGTTGCTGTTACTAAGGTGAAATCCTGGCAGTTTTTCTTCTGCAGAAGGGAAGTTTGTATTATGTGATAATTTCTAAGTGCACGATAAAGACTATGTTTCCTATACAACATAATTGAAGCAGACATGTCAAAGATAGATCTTAACCAAAATCACCTCCCTCTCTGGTCTGAATTTTCTCCATTAATGACTAATAGTTTAAATTTCAACATGTATTAATATATGTGAAAGTCCATTCCCCGAGTCATGCATTCAAAATAAGTACATGGAACCATGCACTGTTTTGGGCTTATATTTAGTCTTCATAAAGTTATTATCTCAATTAGTGGGAGCCCTTTAATGACTAGCTTCTCATTGACTCCAGTTTACTCTTTTTAATTTATCCTTCCAGCCACTGACAGCAGATTTTTGGCCCCATTGCCACACAGCCAATGATTTTGCTGAAGTCACCAATGTCCTCTGTCACTAAGCTCCTCCTTCTTAGTGGCATATGACAACATACATTTATTTTATTCACATTTGTGAGTCAGCTGAGGTTTCTCTGCTGTTCCTGGCTGGGCTTAGGGGCAGCTCTATGTGCAGATGAAATCCAAGTATGCTTCATGCGTCTGTTATTTTACTTGGCCCAGTAGGCTGTCCAGGGCGTGTTCTTCTCCTGATAATGGCAAAAAGTCCCAGAGGGCACGTGGAAATATGTGAAGCTTCTTCAGGCCTAGCCTTGGAATTGGTCACTCTCACTTCTGTCCATATTTCATCAGCCAAATTAAGTTCCATGGCTGACCCCACGTTAAGGAGTTGGAAAACACATTCTGTATTTTGTGTCAGGAACTGTAAAGTTACAAAGCAAAGAATATTAATGCAAGAAAGGTTGATGAATTGGGGCCACACAGATAGCACAAAAGATGATTTCTTCTAGGATGTCATCCTTCTTTGATCTCTGAAATGCATTGGTTTCCCAATCTCAATTCTACTCTGCTTTCCCTCTACTTGTCATCCTTTTGTCTTGCTTCCCAAATGTTGGCACTTTATGAGGCTTCTTATCAAAACACAGTTGACCCTCGAAAAACATAGGTTTGAATTGTGTGGGTCCACTTTTATGTGGATTTAAAAAAATAAATATATTGGAAAAATATGTAGAGATTTATGACAAGTTGAAAAAACTTGCAGATGAACCATGTAACACAGAAATATTGAAAAATCCAAGAAAAAAATAGATATTCCCTGGGTGTATAAAATATATGTAGATATGAGTCTATTTGATCACCTACCCTTAAACAACATGAGTTTGAACTATATTGGTTCAGTTCTATGCAGATTGATTTTTACGTATGCTACCCTTGAGATAGTAAGACCAACTCCTCCTCCTCCTTCTCAGCCTACTCAACAAGAAGATGGGGAATAAGACCTTTACAATGATCCACTTCTACTTAGTGAATAGTAAATATATTTTTTCTTTTTTATAATTTTCTTAATAACATTTTATTTTCTCAGGTTTACTTTATCATAAGAATATGATATACAATAGATATGACATACAAAATATGTGTTAATTGTTTATGCTATTTGTAAGTCTCCTGGTCAATAATATGCCATTAAGAGTTAAATTTAAGGGAAGCCAAAAGTTATATACAGATTTTTGACTGTATGTGGGGTCAGTGCCCCCTAACCCACAGGTTTTTCAGGGGTCAACTGTATTTATATTCTTTTCTTGTTCTGCGAATTACCTTTCTGAGTGGTCTCATCTACTTATGGAGCTTTCTATTATCACTTCTATTCTTAAAGCACTTAACTCTTAATTTTAGATGTTTCACTTGAGTTTCAGGCTCAATTTTTTTTGAGTCTATGTTACATTTGTCAACCTAAAAATACATTAAGAATTTCAAACTCAGTATGCCCCAAACTAAATTGATACGTATTCCAATTCCAATTATCAAGACTACTACTTCTATTTTCTTTAAATATCCTAATGGCATCATCATGTACTTAAACACTGAAGCTTAAATTCTGAAAAACAAATGTAACAACTTTTCCTTCTACCTTCCAGATTTAATCAGCTGCTAAATCCTGTTGAGTCTACCAAATCCCTCTCCTAATATTTCCCCAGCTCTTGCTCTAATTTATTTGACAAATTTTATTATACCAATTGTTGTCAAGATATTCTGCTAAGCCATGTTAAATGCCCGGAAAGAACTTAAGTCTCATAGAGGATATAAATATTAACATATTGATAAAGTACTAAATACTGTCCAAAGTATGGAGGGATAATTTTCAAAGGGTAAATCAGGGACAATGTGATGTTCTCTAACTAGCCTTTGAGTTACATTATACGAGATGGGTAGGATTTAGATATATAGAGAATGCAAGATAATAGGGAAAAAGAACATTCTACATAAGTGAAATTAATGATTAAAATTACAAAAGAAAATTGGAGTATTTAAAAATTAAACCCTAGGAAGCTTTGAACATAGCAAATACTTGGTTTTCTTCAAATTGTATGGGTCCAGTTGTTAAAGTGGAGCAGGCAGGAATTTCCTATTCTTTCTGAGAGGGTAGGCACAGTTTTATACTAGAAGTGTCAGGGTTAACAGTCTATTGGCAAGGCCAATGACTGGTAGGGGTAGTGATACTAGTGGTGAGAAGTTTTTAGTAGTGGTGATGCCAGTGTGTGTAAACTGTAGAGTTACGTATTTTATAGCATGGAATTTCTTATGTTGTTGGATTCCAGACATTTCCTCCCTATCAGTTTTCTACAGCAGCTTTTAAACTTCCTAGTACTTTCATGAATTATCCAACGTGCCTCCAATGCATCATTTTTACACTTAAGCTAATCAGTAACTGTCTCTGTGTTCTCTAGGTCCCTGTCGTTGGTCAGGTTCTCCAGAAAGTGAGGGATTCTGTGGGTGAGATTTGTTAAGGAATAGCTCTCAAGATTTAAAGATGGATCAAGCAGAGCAGGGAAAAGAGAGAGCAAGCATGGACATGATTTCAGGCAAAGTCTTAAGGAGGGTAACTTTAGCCTGCTCCCTGAGGGGAATGCTGGATTTTAAGTTACACCTTAGAGATTGTCCTCTTCAAGGCAATTGTGCTGGGCTTCCTACTTCTATGTGAATCAGTTATTGAAAAAGGCCCACTACGGGGGTGTATAAATCTCAATGGCACTTCTGTAAGTCTGCTTATTTAAGCAAAACAGTTTCAGCAGTCCAATGGCAATCCTCAGGGAGAAGTGCAGGTGCAGACTGTAGGCAAAAACAGAGACTACAGAGGAGAAAAAGAAGGATGCACAGAAATGACTAGAGACGGAGACAGTTTCTAGATGGAGCAGTGATAGTGCTTGCTATAGACTATTCCTGGTAAAAAAAATCATTGAGGTTTCAGATAACATGCTTTTATGGAATGATGAATCTTCGTTTGGTTATCTGTACTACTTGGGGATGAAAATAATAAAAATGCTGTTAGTATCAAGGAATTTTCATATGGAAGACCACAGCTTGCAGAGAGAGGCAGCATGGAATAATGGTTAAAAGCATAGACTGTGAAACCTAACTACATCCGTCAAATATCACGTCTGTGATTTCTAGAGGGTGATCTTTGTAAATTACATAACAGTATCTCAGTTCCTTCATGAGTGAAATCAGGGTTAATCCTTGTACCTACATCAGAGTTTTTGTGAATGTTGAATCAGTTAGTATTTCTTCAAGACTCACAACAGTGTCTGGCTCGTAGTAAATATTAAAAAGTATTTAATAAATTCAGTGGTGAAATAGCTGATTTAATTATGATCTACAACTTCCTAACAATTTCTCTGCTATAGCATATTACAAATGGCATGGGTCTAAGACAGATGTATTTGAATACTGGAAAATAAAGATTCTGACCATATAAACATATAATTTTTTGACTACCTGGCATAATTGTTTTTCGCATTGGGGAAAGGGATTCCTATAGTACAAGTCTCAAAGGGAAGAAGAATCTTGTCTTCCATTTCCTTCTGTTTGATGGCTAAGATGCAGATAGATTAGCCAGGTTCACTAATTAGGCACATGACTTTGATTCTGGAGAAAGTGACTAACACCACTAGGAGAGGGAAGAATGTTCCTGGAAGCAATGGTGGTATTAAGGTTGGGCATGCACTATAGCAGTGTCTGAAACACACTAATCCTCCAGAATGTATTAGTTATGTTTTTGGCATCCAGTTTCCCATGACTCCTGTTCATTTTCTGAGCTTGGTTCTCCAGTCTTCCCAATTGATCTGTGATTTGCCCAAGATTCTGCCAATAAATTCCTTTGATGGTTCAGTTAGCCAGCCTTGATTCTATTACTGCAACCAAGAACTCGTGTTGCTCACAAGCCTTGACTTGGAGAAACATGTGGAGAGGAAAAGAATATGAGATGAAATATAGAGAAAGTCTGGTTTTAGTTGTTGTTGTTGTTGTTGTTTTTTTTTTTTTTTTTTTTTTTTTTTTTGCCAGAGGTATGCCTATATGCATTGTTGGAATTAGGTCTTGAAATTTCAAAATTGCTTCTTTGGTCATCAGAGTCATGTTTATAATTTTATTCAATTCTTTTTTTTTACAGTTATCAATGACCAATATAACTCTTGCAAATATGTATGTATTAAATTCATTTTTTCTTATATCGTTACAAAAATAGAATATTAACAAAAACATTTTTTCTAATAATCATTTGATTTTATTATTACTGTACTTTGAATCATTGGCATATCAGGTCATAGGTTCTTGGACCAGATTGCCTGGATTTAAAATCTTGGTGTACTATTTACTACTTCATTAATTTCACTAAGCCTCTATTTGCTTAATGAAAAAACTGGAATTCTGTCTGCAAATTCTTCATAGGATTGTTGGAAAGCTTAAGTGAGTTATTATATGAAAAGAGCTTAGAAAGAGGTCTGACTCAGTAAAAATTTTAGAAGAGGCTGTTATTATTATTTGCTAGCCAATTTGTACCACTATATAACATTGTCTTAAGTTCATTTTTATAAGTAATTTCACATACTTAGCTTGTCTTATAATCCACAAACCACATCTCTGGTTAATTTGCTATCTATTTAACATGATCTTTTTTGACCTTCATACATCTTTTTCAATAAATCTTATGCTGTACCTGCAATAGTTAATATCTAGATAGTATATTCACGTAAGTCAGGGTTAAAATTGGCCACAAATATATTCCTCCCATATTTTTATATACTTAAATCTGAGCCCTTTTCCAGTATGCTTAAAATATTCCTGAAGCAGTTAATGTCTAGGAATTAAGTACAGAAATGATTTATACAATTAAATGGGATAATTCAGTTTTATTTTGGAAGTACTACACATAGCATTTTAAATTCAATAAAACTTTGAGATTGGCTTTTAAGAAATTTCAATGTGTTCCATTTTATAATACTGAATGGCAGGTTAACATTGTAATGTGATATAGTTAATGTACAGACTATTTTGACTGAGGCTCTATTATATGAAACAAGATGGAAAACTCCATATGGAATAAACTAAGTACTTTATCCAGTTGCAAGAAAGTGTATAGAAAAACTTCAAGGTCAGAATTTACACTATTTTTCACTTCTAGCTGTCAAATAGCATTTTAAAAACACACTCAATACATTTTATCCTCCAGGAAACACAAATCCTGAAGAAGAAAATGTATCCAATTCACAATTCTGTCCCAGCTTCAAGGGTAAAGTAATACAGAAGTATTCTGGAAACCTTAGGAGATGCAACAAAGTGAAACAAGAGTAGGCTGTTCAGAATTAAGAACAAGATATTTTCATAAGTGTATCTTGTAACAAAAAACCCAAAGAGTATATTCCTCATGTATTGAGTCATTGTCATATGAATATGACTTGTTCCATTTTGTTTCCCTGGTGATACTGAAGGGTTGAACTATATAACACAAACCAAATTAAGTTTAGTTATTTAGTTGCTAATGTCAGCTGAGTGTCAGCAGGGCAAAAGGTTATGAACAACAGTGCAAAGAAACTAAAACACAGTTGCTGTCTCTGACTTATTTTAATATTTTCACATTTAATAAGATAAAATATAAAAAATTAAAATGGACAATATTTTAATATTTTCACATTTTAAAATTGTACAAAGAGACTGAAACATGGTTCCTGTCTCTGAAATATTTTAATGTTTTCACATTTTCTTTCAATGACTTTTGGAAATTTAAGGTACAAGAAGCAACTCAAGAGCCAGACTGAGTTGATGTAGAAGTGTCCTAAATCATATGGGTGTTGTTAGAAGTATTTTCTAAACAATGGTACTGATATTTAAACATTGAATATTACCATGCATATGATAATTCTGGTGCTTATTATGAAACTAGCTTCTATTCAGATTACAATGTCAGTGTGGTGGCAGATGTAATCACTCAGATCAGAGTTCAAATCCCAGCTTTATTTTTTAGCTAAGTGAATTTGGTCATAGTATTTAAATTTTATAATCTAAGAATGACTACTGAAATAATGTTGTACTGTCATCAAACAACGGTATAAAAAACATCCATAGTATCATCCATAAATGAGGCACACAGACATTTGTAACTGCTATTACTATCATAATTATTTATAAAGATTTCTGAAAAACCTACTAGTGTTTTATTAATACATATATCTGGTAGTAGTTTGTCCTGTTAAAAATAGATGAAATATATATTTTTATTATAAAACTCTAAATTTTAAAAATTATTTCAAGAAATAAAATTTCCTTAGCGTAGGGAAGGAATTTTCAGTAAAGTTTTATTTAATAGTTAGATAGTAAAAGCATGTCTATTGATACTAGGGAAAAATTAAAATCTCCAATAAAACCCTTAGTATTTAACATTTTCTGAGGTTTCTAGCAAATACATCAAGTCAACAAAGATAGATGAGTTAGAAATATGAGAAATGAAAAAAGGACAAATAATGTTTTCAGGCCATATTATTTCTGAACATGATATTTAGAAGCCCAAGAGATTTAACTGGCGAGAGTTCCAACTTTAGTACTATCAGTCCTCACAGAGCTTGCTGGATTTAAAGACTGGAATGAATGACAACTCAATCCATGATCAATTCTGTTTGATACAGGGTAATGAGCAGATGAAACTCACTAGTTCCTGACTGAAGAAATATATTCCCCAAATAATAATAAGATGAAATAAATATAGCTTCATTATAACACCACAAATTACAAACTTCCTAGGAATAACCCTTTAAAAAGGGATGCAAAATATATTTAAAAAATACAAATGTATTAATGGGCTAAAAATAATCTATCTAAATAGGGAGATATACCTTATCCATATAAGGGAGGATACAATATACTCAAGAAGACAATAATTAGTTTGTTAATCAAATTAAGCTCCAATAAAAATTCTAACAAGTTTTTGGTAGAACTTGACCAGATAATCTTAAATCCATATGGAAAAGACTCAATAGCCAAGATCGTCCTAAAAAAGAACCAGGCAGTAGGAATTATCCTATCATAGGTTAAGATATTATAAAGATATCATTCTTTAAAATCATACAGTATCAGCACAAGAACAAATACTATACCAATAGAGCAGATACATATTCATATACAAAATCATGTTATATAAGTTTATAATATAGTTTCTCAGGTCTGTGGAGAAAGTGATTTATTCAATAGATGCATACTTGCATAATCATACTGCATTTGTATAATTTACTCCACATGATGAAAAGAAACTCCTATTTCACACCATTCATGAAATAATTTTCAAATGAATTATAAACCTAAACATTAAAAAGTATTAGAAACAATTGTAATTAATATGTTTAGGAATTTGAGAGTAAAGGAAGGCTCTGCTTAAACAAGATATAAAATACAAAAACCTGTGTTAACATAAATCATAAAAGACATAACAACAAAAGGAAATAAATGATACATGGGTCAATACAAAATTTAAAATTTATCAAGAATAGTACATCAATGATACAAAAATACAGATGACTCACTGGAAGAAAATATACACAAAAAATAATATCACAATTAAATAAATTAATTACAAAGAAATGATTAGTACTTGAATAGAAAAGTAGTAGATGATATAACTGGGTAACTCATAGAAAAGGAAATAGAAATGGCCAATAAGTATATACTAGGATGTTCAATCTCACTAATAATTAAGAACATACAAACTATAACAAGTGAGATGTTAATTTTTTACATATTAGAATAGCAGAAATTGAAGCTTGATGATAGCAAGATCTGGCAAAGAAATGGTAAAAGAGTATTCATTGATGGTTATCATGTAAAATTCCACAGTCATATGTAAGGCAATTCATCATTATCTCTTCAAATCCAAAAGTACATACATTCTATGATACAGTGATTTTACTTCTTAGCATCTGTTTTACAAGAATACCCACCAGTTTCCACAAGAAGGATGGTCATTGCAGTATTATTTCCACAAGAATGAGATTCATAACAAAAAATGAAAACATCTTAAATGTATCAATATGGGTATGGCTAAATAATTATACTTTATCCAGTCTGTGGATTGCAATGCACAAATGAATAAGAATAATGAAAATCCTTGAATGTCAACATCAGCATAATAACTCTTATACAAAACAAGTCAAACAAACAAAAAACACAAAATAATGTTATATATTTTCTGTAGAGAAACTTGTGTGTGTGTGTGTGTGTGTGTTTGTGTGACTGAATGGAACATAGAGTAACCAGAAATTATTCATATTATTTCAATGAAAATAATCATTTATTAATTTTGTCAAAATAAATTTATTTTAAAAATATATTTTAATATATTTTAAATTATAAATTTAAAATATAAATTTTAAATTTTAAATTATAAAATATATTTATTTTAAAATATGTTTTAAAATTTACTGTATATATTTTAAAAATATATACAGTAATATATTGCCTCAAGGGAGTCATTTAAAAAATTAAATTAGCCACAGTAATTGTCATAGTTCTGGGTACATAATAGTGGTTGTCCATTCAATGGCAACTCCTTTCCCACATGTATAAATAAATACATAAAAGTTCCTAAATATCTATTTTTAGGACATTTACCATTTGATAGAAATTCAGACAATAGTGATTATCATGGAGAACATGAATTTAGGAAATATTTCTTTGTTATTTAATTGATTTGGATTTGACTCTGTTCACCTAGGTCTAAAAATGTAATATAATTTGAAGAATTGTGATAATTTAAAACAATTGGTGGGAGAAAAAAAGAAAATCGTTTTCAGTATTGGTTATAATTTTACAGTGTGTATATATATATGAATTCACTGTGTGTGTATGTAAATTTAAATATATATAAGTTATTTACAGTATATATAAAAGTATAGAGAACTGTGTATTATGAATGATCATCAATGAATTGGATGGACACTCAGTTCCTAAGTGTAGGTAACTACAGATGACTAAGCAGTACAGTAGTAGGTTGCCATCTATCATTATTTGTTCATGGCAATCATTCTCAACCTGGATTGCATATAAAATTATTTGGTGAGTTTTTAACAAACAGTGATGCCAAGAGCCTTCCCCTCCACCTAGATAATCTGATTGATGCCCAGGAAATGGTAATTTGAAAAGATACTAGATTTGATTGTATGGCCAGTGTGAAGAATCATGGCTTTGTGGGAAACCTGTGCAGGATTTTAAACAGGGTATAGACTTGTTAACCTTAATCAGAGTACTTTCATTATGTGTAGACAAAGTCTTTCCTTAATCAGAGTACTTTCATTATGTGTAGACAAAGCCTCCACTTTTTTAGTTGATTATCTCTGAATCACCATTAATAATAATGTCATTTGATTCCAAAATGAATTATAACAGGATTTTTGAATGACAATATATTATATAAGAAATTATTTGAAATGTAAAAAATCAGATACAGCTCTAAAAGTTATCTGATTACTGAGCACAAACATAATTATAATGCATGCATATCACTAAATACGATGTGACAAATTTCTATCTCCTCACCTAGAAATATTATTATTTCATAATCACAAATTGAAAATTCCATCTTAAGATGCAAATATTTTTTATCAGTTGGCTTATAATTATTTTAATTGAATCAATTAAATGGCATTTGCACAAATGATTATGAGGTATTATGCATGCATTACAGCAAATGAACTTTAAGGTAATGTGTAAAATAACTATGGTAGAAATATTAAGTTGGAATATTTTAATGCCTTTTTAAGTATAGCAATATACTATAAGCACAAAATATTGAATACCATCACTATTATTCCTGATTAAAATGTAAAGTTAGCTGTAGCCAATAAAATAATACTTAAAGTTTAAAAGATTTGTTCTTATTGTTTTGTTTTTAAAGGGTAGCAGCAATATAGGTGAGATTATAGAAACAAATTGCTGATTTGATTTTAAGAGAGATACTTAGGCTTGCTTTATGATGCTCAAAATAATTACCAGAATGAATATATCCTACATAAATACAATTTGAGTTTCCAATGGCAATATCTTTTAAAATCCCTGTGATTTTAATGATCAAATCACTCTTTTTACCACAGGTAAATCTGATATTTGAAACAACAAAATTGTAAAAATGCTTTTTATCTATGTAGAGGTTTTTATTCCATAACGAAACTCAGTGTGGGTTTTTGGGTAGACAGAATAATGAGCTACAAAGATATGAGCATCTTAATCTCACAACCTATGGATATGTTATCTTACATGGCCAAAGGGATTTTACTGATGTGATAAAGTAAAAGATCTTTAGATGGGAAGCTTATCCTGAAATTTCCAGGTAGGCCCAATGTAACCACAACTGTTCTTGAAAGAGGAAGTTCTTTCAAGGGCTCTTGAAAGGTAAAAATCAAAGTTAGAGAAAGGAGATAATGATGGAAGTAGAAGATGGAGTGTTACAGTTGGAAGACAGAGCAAGGGGCCACGATCCATGGAATGCAACTGGCCTCTAAAAGTGGGAATTTTATTTTCTTTCTCTAGAAACTCCATAAGGAATGCAGGACTGCCTACACTTTGATTTTAGCTCATAACGCTTATTTCAGACTTTTAACTTCCAGAACTGCAAGAGAGTTGTTGTTTTAAGCCACCAAGTTTCTGATAATTTGTTACAGCAGCAATAGGAAACTAAAACAGGTTTCAACATGCATTACATGATTTGTTTCTATTTATTATATTTTTGAGAAATGTAATTATTTCTCAAAATAAGAGGTCAGGCAATACCAACCCAATAGCAAAGCCTTAATATTGTCTCCTACATCCCTGTAAACGATACTGGTTTTGATCTTTGTGTTCAGGTCAGGAGTTCAGGACCAGCCTGGCCAACATGGTGAAACCCCAACTCTACTGAAAATACAAAACATAGCCGGGAGTGGTGGCTGGCTCCTGTAATTCCAGTTACTCGGGAAGCTGAAGCAGGAGAATGGGAGGTGGATGTTGCAGTGAACCGATACTGTACCACTGCACTCCAGCCTGGGTGACAGAACAAGACTCTTGTCTCCAAAAAAATAAAAAAATAAAAAAAATAACAACAACAAACTATTTAGCTCTTTGAGTATCTACTATATACTCAAAGTGTATGTATCATATACTTTAGTTTTAATATAAATCCTTGAGAGACAATAAAATTATCTAGGGTCCTCAGAAGCCTGCAGACAACGAAGATCATATGCTTTTTTCCTAAGGAAGCTAAAAACTTAAAACAACAATTAATGTTCTGAATAGCAAGCAACAGAATCACAAGCCTGGAATCTCCATGTGATACATATGCTTTGAGTATATAATATTGTACATGTCATTAATGTGTGAACATTATATATTTACATATAATTAACATGCATTTAAACTGACTATTTAAATTCATCATCTGTTACATAGTTGTTATTCCCATTATGTAGATTATTTAGATCAGGAAGTTTAGGATCAGAGGTGTCAAGTAAATTACTCAAGGTGACATGGTTACTAACATTGCAAGCTTGAATTCAAACTCAAGTGCTCTAAATCCAGGTAGTCTATACCCCGGCACTGCTCTGCTTGGAGGCTCCAAAGTGCTGAAATGGGTCTGTGATAACAATGACTCCCTGGCCAGTTTAGACTCTGGACACTCAGCATGGACACAGAGCTTAATTTGCAGTGGTAGCCAGCTTCCCAGAAGACCTAAGATGATTTCTGTCTCTTGATATTCACACCCTCGTGTAGTCCTCTCCATCAATGTATCAGGGTTGGTCTGACTGACCAACAGCCTATGGCTGGAGTGATGGGAAGTAACTTCTTCTTTCTTTTTTTTTTTTTGAGATGGAGTCTCGCTCTGTCGCCCAGGCTGGAGTGCAATGGCACGATCTTGGCCCACTGCAACCTCCACCTACTGGGTTCAAGCAATTCTCCTGCCTCAGCCTCCCAAGTAGCTGGGATTACAGATGCCCGCAGCCACACCCAGCTAATTTTTTGTGTTTTTAGTAGACACGGAGTTTCACCATATTTGCCAGGCTAGTCTCGAACTCCTGACCTAAAGTGATCTGCCCACCTCAGCATCCCAAAGTGCTGGGATTACAGGCATGAGCCACTGCGCCTGGCCAATGGGAGATAACTTCTAAGTTTAGGTTATGAAGACTATGCTTCCATCTTACTTGGTCTCTTTCTCACTTGTGATCACTCTTGGATCATTCACTTTGAGGAGAGCCAGATGTCATGTCACGTGGACACTCAGGCAGAATATGGAGAGTACACATGGTGAAATGGTGGTCTCCAACAATGTCTTGTAAGCAACTGAAACCCACCAACAACCATAAGAGTAAATAAGGGACTGAATTCGCAGCCCCAATTAAGTCTTGAGGCAACTATAGCCCTGGACAACAGCTCAACTGCAGCCTTATGAGAGAACCCTAGCCAGAACTACCTAGCACTGATGCCCTAAGATTCTAGACCTATAGAAACGATGAGATAAAAAAGTATAGTGTTTCAAGCTGCTACGTTTTGGGGGTAAACTGTTATGCAGTGATAGATAACTAATAGCTGCTCTTATTGCAGCCTCAGGTGCCTGGATGTTGAGGGGCAAATGGGACTGTTCACTGAAGGAGCTGGAGAATGGAAGAGAAGGTGTGTCAGGTTAAGAAGGAGGAGGAAGGATAGGTTTTTCTGCCCGTGGTAGCGCTTCCACATGCATCTCCTATTCTATTTGATCTACTTTATGTTTAAACTAATGAGGTAATATAATTTGTTCCCAAATCCACCTGACATGTTTGTGTTCATACTGTGCTTTTCCTCAGCCTTTCCCTCTTCCACATTTATGCATCATCATTCTTTAGCCTTCCTTCTACTTCCTGCTCAGGGATCCACTCATTCTGTGAATCAATGATTCATGTGTAATATTCTCTGTTTGAAGTAATGTTCTCATTTGTGCTACCAAAGCTCTCTCTATACATTTACTCTTCTCATCTTTAGCTTTCTAAAATCACAACTGGGTGCAGGTTTCTCGATTATATATTAAGTTTTTGAGAGAAGCGTCTATGAATGACTCGTTTGTTTTCTGATTCCCAAGACTTGTAGGGTTGAGTTCAACTAAAAATAAACTCTGGAAAAACATATGTATATATTTACTTGTGCTAAAATTGAAGTAGTATCATTGTATTTCATTTTGTTCAATTTAATATAAAGAAGAAACCTGAGTTGGGATCAGAAGGAAATAATCTCACCGGAATGATCAAATGATAATTAGATAGCCTTGGGCTCATTTATCTTTCTCTTTCCTTTTATTTAAAAAAACTGCTGGGCCATACACAGGATAATATACTCTCCTGAGCAGAACTGCAAATCTTAAGTAATATAAGTATAAAATCATCTTGTTAATTCATACATATTTTAGGGACTCAATGTAAATTATAAAACAAAAGATCCCTGTTGTAGTTTAGTTTCAGGAATGTAGATAACAAGAGGATGAGTTAACTCTTTTGGATTTGTCATGTTAGAATCTTGTCTGGAGTCTGCATCAAGACAGACAGGTTATTAGCATTTAATTCCTAGGCAAAACAAAATTTAGCACTTATTCATTTTCAAGTAGGTATTGCAGGATAAGAAAATGTCACATTTCACGTGGTATTCACATCCTAAATTGCTAGGGTTTGAGGATAATGGAGCTACTTATTCACAAAGTGGATCTTATAGAAAATGAAAGATAGTGCTTAAATTGGCCACTAAGTTCTGGCTCATGTCAATTAATGCCTGAGAAGACATTTTTTTTTTTCTTTTCTTTAAACAAAACGCCATGAATGCACAGCTGCAGAATAAGTGAAAAACAGTTTTGTAATATACTTTTCAATCAATTAGGCATTTAAAAAATGTACATAGCATTATTTCAGCAAATGGCCTGGACATATACTTTTAGTGTTTGGATTAATTCCAGTAGTCTCAGAAATTGAAAGAAAATTAACCATTTTGTGGGAATTTGTTTACACACCCTCTAGTAATTAAGGGAAATCTACCCTATTCTGAGAGTCTCTGGGCCAGTATGGGAAAACGAAAGGGCAATGTGCTCAGTATCTAAGCAAAAGTCCTTTTAGACACATTAAAATTCACATCTGGGGCAAAATAAATAGCAATAAATGATAATACCTTTTTTTAAGAAGTGCTCTACAAGGAGATACAGAGCAAGCTAGGCATCCTTAGAAATACTAATTGTTGATGAATATTCATCTCCTAGAGGAGCTTACATTATGTGGAAATTGAATTCAAAACATGCTTTTAAGTATCTAGTCTGCTTAGAAAAAAAAAGCAACAAGATGACATAAATTGTTAGATTGGCAGAATTATTATTTTTTGTTTATATTGTGCCTTAAACTACCTCAGCTTTGCCACTTTTGGTCTTTTAAATTAATGTTTTATATTCCTTTCTGAGAATGAAATGCATCTAAAATAAGGAGAATATTCTATGATGTCTGCATCGTAGCCAACTGCCAAATGTAATCTTTGTCTCTGTCTACAGGGCAGAGAGGAAGACCATGTTGTGGGGAAAGCAATATAGTAGCAGTGACAAATTCTAGTCCCAGCAAGGCTGTTCTAGATTGGGTTCTGCTTCTGGCTCTGGCATTTGGGACTTTCTGAGTCTCTGTCTTGCCTTGATATTCACTTATTCTCTCTGAATCTCTTTCCATTCTGTCAACAACAATATTAGAAATATTTATAATGGGGTACCATGTGCCAGGCACTCCGCTTATTATATCAAAATATTTTGAATGGCATAGGCATAAAGGTGGCCGAATGGGTAAGTGAGACAGTTCACTAGAATCTAAAATGTAGCTGTAATTGCAATAACATAGCCACAGGAAAATTAAATGCTGCTCTGGGCATACAAAGCTTAACGCAGGGGCAGGTGAAAAAGTGGCACGGAGGAATTGCCACTTAAGCTGTGACCTGAGGGTTGAGATAATACGCGTAAAGCAAAGTACAGACATGGACCATTATTATTATTTGGCAAATGGCTCTATTTTAGAAGCCAAAAATGACAATTGAATCCACAAGTCTGCTCTTTGGCCCAAACTATTCGCATCAGCAGTTAGAGGTGGTTAAATCTGTTTGATTTTACAAGAGATAACTTCACTATTGAGTGAAAGAGCATTTTCCCATCTAGCCAGGTGCATAAAGATAGTTTAGACGCCACTTTTATGTTCTATACAATGGATAAATTTTGTTTAGTTTACTAAATAAAGTTTATTGAATTCCATGAGATAATTGAAATTATTTCTAACTGGGCAATTCTTGTTTAAAACTTTTTTTACTGGTATTAATAAAACTTCTTATTTTTAAAAATATTACTTTTTATTGTATCTTTTAACATAGGAAATCTAGTGTTGTTATTCTGGATTGGGGCAGACAGGCGTATGCATATTTTAACTTCAAGTAATGACTGCATTGAAAAGCTAACAACCCTTTCACTTTATTTCCCCTCCTCTCCTATACCTTGTCCCCAGGCAGAAATAACAGAAGCTTTCTGAAATGAAAACAGAAATGTTACAACTTGCACCACAGTACTAGACTGAAATGAAGATATAACACAGCCATAATAATTTAAAATTATAGCAAATAAATAAAGAGAAAAAGAACTTCATTGTGAGGACCATAGACATGGGATAGCTCTGTCCTTTCAGGGAAAATGGAGTAGAGGGACAGAGTCACCCCAGGAGAAAAAAAATGCTTAAATTAAGACTCCCTGAGAGATTGAATAAGAGTATGATTAGTTCAGCCTTGCTTTCATTCTCTACTTCCCCCTCCCACTATAGACTTCAGTTTTAATAATGATTAAAGAATAATGCCTGAATCCCATCTGAATGGCTTTTGAGATTTAACTCACTGAATCTATTCATAGCTCTGAGCTTGTAAGGGGGACTGAACAGATCTGCACAACTAATCGTGGAATATTACACTGATACTTCATCTCCCACATCAATACCAATTACGCCTGCACAGAGAGCATCACATATTATTTTAATAGGATAGGAATTTTTAATCCAGTCAGGTAGTTCTGGATGAATGTGTTTGTATGTCTGTCATTAAAATTTGGTGGCTCATGCTGCTCAAGACAGACACATTTTGAATGTTTAAAATTTCCACAGATGTTATTTATCCATCAGGATGGAAAATTTCCTTCTCTCTACTATATAGATTCTGCCTCATTAACATAAATAAAGAATAAAGCATAACAACAACAATCTTGCTTAATGTGTACACACAGAAATATTGTCATAGGCATCTGGCAATCAGTTGGAGATGGTGAAAACTGCTAAATGAATGAAAGTGGCAGAACTACCAGAAGTATGAGATCCCATAATGAAGAAAAAGGCTCACTGTTAAAACAGTTTGTTTCTTTGTTCTATTTTCTTTTTTTTTTTCAAGGCATTGTATTCAGCTTGGACCTTCAGATAAAAGGTACCTTTACCAATTATTTGAGCTGTTAACATTATTTAAAAATTCCTTCCCTTAACTGAGAAGTGAAGATAAATTTCTCTCAAAGCTATTTGGTTAAAAAATCATAAAGAAGAATGCTAACTTTTTACCAGCAGGATCTATATATCACAATATGTCACAGGCATGATTTGAGATCGTGATTGAAAAATAAATACAACTAATAGTGGTATATCCCTTGTTCCATTCAAGAAAATACCTTTACAGAAGTTTGAATATTACATTTGAAATTCTTTTCACTATTCATTAATATAAAGTTTGTAAGTTTCTAAAATGTAGGGAATGATAGTAAGTTTTGGTTTTGACTTCAATAAGAGGTTATAAAAATCCAATGGAACATTTTCATTACCAATACATGCATTTTTCACTATCTTTCTTTAGACAATGTTTACCACTTTGCTGCTTCATGTTGACTCTTTTTATTTCTATAGTCTTAACTAGGCAGAAAGCTTTCTTGAGGGAAAGGACCATGCTTTATTTGTCATTCATAATGATGGATGCACAGGCAACATGTTATGTATTTTCTTTTTTTTTTTTTTTAATTTATTTATTATTATTGTACTTTAAGTTGTAGGGTACATGTGCATAACGTGCAGGTTTGTTACATATGTATACTGGTGCCATGTTGGTGTGCTGCACCCATCAACTCATCATTTACATCAGGTATAACTCCCAATGCAATCCCTCCCCCCTTCCCCCTCCCCATGATAGGCCCCTGTGTGTGATGTTCCCCTTCCTGAGTCCAAGTGATCTCATTGTTCAGTTCCCACCTATGAGTGAGAACATGTAGTGTTTGGTTTTCTGTTCTTGTGATAGTTTGCTAAGAATGATGGTTTCCAGCTGCATCCATGTCCCTACAAAGGACGCAAACTCATCCTTTTTGATGGCTGCATAGTATTCCATGGTGTATATGTGCCACATTTTCTTAATCCAGTCTGTCACTGATGGACATTTGGGTTGATTCCAAGTCTTTGCTATTGTGAATAGTGCTGCAATAAACATACGTGTGCATGTGTCTTTATAGCAGCATAATTTATAATCCTTTGGGTATATCCCCAGTAATGGGATGGCTGGGTCATATGGTACATCTAGTTCTAGATCCTTGAGGAATCGCCATACTGTTTTCCATAATGGTTAAACTAGTTTACAATCCCACTAACAGTGTAAAAGTGTTCCTATTTCTCCACATCCTCTCCAGCACCTGTTGTTTCCTGACTTTTTAATGATTGCCATTCTAACTGGTATGAGATGGTATCTCATTGTGGTTTTGATTTGCATTTCTCTGATGGCCAGTGATGATGAGCATTTTTTCATGTGTCTGTTGGCTGTATGAATGTCTTCTTTTGAGAAATGTCTGTTCATATCCTTTGCCCACTTTGTGATGGGGTTGTTTGTTTTTTTCTTGTAAATTTGTTTGAGTTCTTTGTAGGTTCTGGATATTAGCCCTTTGTCAGATGAGTAGATTGCAAAAATTTTCTCCCATTCTGTAGGTTGCCTGTTCACTCTGATGGTAGTTTATTTTGCTGTGCAGAAGCTCTTTAATTTAATGAGATCCCATTTGTCAATTTTGGCTTTTGCTGCCGTTGCTTTTGGTGTTTTAGACATGAAGTCTTTGCCCATGCCTATGTCCTGAATGGTACTACCTAGGTTTTCCTCTAGGATTTTTATGGTATTAGGTCTAACATTTAAGTCTCTAATCCATCTTGAATTAATTTTCGTATAAGGAGTAAGGAAAGGATGCAGTTTCAGCTTTCTACTTATGGCTAGCCAATTTTCCCAGCACCATTTATTAAATAGGGAATCCTTTCCCCATTTCTTGTTTCTCTCAGGTTTGTCAAAGATCAGATGGCTGTAGATGTGTGGTATTATTTCTGAGGACTCTGTTCTGTTCCATTGGTCTATATCTCTGTTTTGGTAACAGTACCATACTGTTTTGGTTACTGTAGCCTTGTAGTATAGTTTGAAGTCAGGTAGCGTGATGCCTCCAGCTTTGTTCTTTTGACTTAGGATTGTCTTGGAGATGCGGGCTCTTTTTTGGTTCCATATGAACTTTAAAGCAGTTTTTTCCAATTCTGTGAAGAAACTCATTGGTAGCTTGATGGGGATGGCATTGAATCTGTAAATTACCTTGGGCACTATGGCCATTTTCACGATATTGATTTTTCCTATCCATGAGCATGGTATGTTCTTCCATTTGTTTGTGTCCTCTTTTATTTCACTGAGCAGTGGTTTGTAGTTGTCCTTGAAGAGGTCCTTTACATCCCTTGTAAGTTGGATTCCTAGGTATTTGATTCTCTTTGAAGCAATTGTGAATGGAAGTTCATTCCTGAGTTGGCTCTCTGTTTGTCTGTTACTGGTGTATAAGAATGCTTGTGATTTTTGCACATTAATTTTGTATCCTGAGACTTTGCTGAAGTTGCTTATCGGCTTAAGGAGATTTTGGGCTGAGACAATGGGGTTTTCTAAATATACAATCATGTCATCTGCAAACAGGGACAGTTTGACTTCTTCTTTTCCTAACTGAATACCCTTGATTTCTTTCTCTTGCCTGATTGCCCTAGCCAGAACTTCCAACACTATGTTGAATAGGAGTGGTGAGAGAGGGCATCCCTGTCTTGTGCCAGTTTTCAAAGGGAATTTTTCCAGTTTTTGCCCATTCAGTATGATATTGGCTGTGGGTTTGTCATAAATAGCTCTTATTATTTTGAGGTACGTTCCATCAATACCGAATTTATTGAGCGTTTTTAGCATGAAGGGCTGTTGAATTTTGTCAAAAGCCTTTTCTGCATCAATTGAGATAATCATGTGGTTCTTGTCTTTGGTTCTGTTTATATGCTGGATTATGTTTATTGATTTGCGAATGTTGAACCAGCCTTGCATCCCAGGGATGAAGCCCACTTGATCATGGTGGATAAGCTTTTTCATGTGTTGCTGAATTCGGTTTGCCAGTATTTTATTGAGGATTTTTGCATCGCTGTTCATCAGGGATATTGGTCTAAAATTCTCTTTTTTTGTTGTGTCTCTGTCAGGCTTTGGTATCAGGATGTTGTTGGCCTCATAAAATGAGTTAGGGAGGATTCCCTCTTTTTCTATTGATTGGAATAGTTTCAGAAGGAATGGTACCAACTCCTCCTTGTACCTCTGGTAGAATTCAGCTGTGAATCCATCTGGTCCTGGACTTTTTTTGGTTGGTAGGCTATTAATTATTGCCTCAATTTCAGAGCCTGCTATTGGTCCATTCAGGGATTCAACTTCTTCCTGGTTTAGTCTTGGAAGAGTGTAAGTGTCCAGGAAATTATCCATTTCTTCTAGATTTTCCAGTTTATTTGCGTAGAGGTGTTTATAGTATTCTCTGATGGTAGGTTGTATTTCTGTGGGGTCGGCGGTGATATCCCCTTTATCATTTTTAATTGCGTCGATTTGATTCTTCTCTCTTTTCTTCTTTATTAGTCTTGCTAGTGGTCTGTCAATTTTGTTGATCTTTTCAAAAAACCAACTCCTGGATTCATTGATTTTTTGGAGAGTTTTTTGTGTCTCTATCTCCTTCAGTTCTGCTCTGATCTTAGTTATTTCTAGCCTTCTGCTAGCTTTCGAATGTGTTTGCTCTTGCTTCTCTAGTTCTTTTAATTGTGATGTTAGAGTGTCAATTTTAGATCTTTCCTGCTTTCTCTTGTGGGCATTTAGTGCTATAAATTTCCCTCTACACACTGCTTTAAATGTGTCCCAGAGATTCTGGTATGTTGTATCTTTGTTCTCATTGGTTTCAAAGAACATCTTTATTTCTGCCTTCATTTTGTTATGTACCCAGTAGTCATTCAGGAGCAGGTTGTTCAGTTTCCATGTAGTTGAGCGGTTTTGATTGAGTTTCTTAGTCCTGAGTTGTAGTTTGATTGCACTGTGGTCTGAGAGACAGCTTGTTATAATTTCTGTTCTTGTACATTTGCTGAGGAGTGCTTTACTTCCAATTACGTGGTCAATTTTGGAGTAAGTACGATGTGGTGCTGAGAAGAATGTATATTCTGTTGATTTGGGGTGGAGAGTTCTATAGATGTCTATTAGGTCTGCTTGCTGCAGAGATGAGTTCAATTCCTGGATATCCTTGTTAACTTTCTGTCTCGTTGATCTGTCTAATGTTGACAGTGGAGTGTTAAAGTCTCCCATTATTATTGTATGGGAGTCTAAGTCTCTTTGTAAGTCTCTAAGGACTTGCTTGATGAAT
The DNA here is from genome assembly GCF_037993035.2 of Macaca fascicularis. Taxonomy (NCBI): domain Eukaryota; kingdom Metazoa; phylum Chordata; class Mammalia; order Primates; family Cercopithecidae; genus Macaca; species Macaca fascicularis. Next base: position 113,262,097 of record NC_088380.1, on the reverse strand, counting down.
CTGGGTGCTCCTGTATTGGGTGCATATATATTTAGGATAGTTAGCTCTTCTTGTTGAATTGATCCCTTTACCATTATGTAATGGCCTTCTTTGTCTCTTTTGATCTTTGATGGTTTAAAGTCTGTTTTATCAGAGACTAGTATTGCAACCCCCGCTTTTTTTTGTTCTCCATTTGCTTGGTAAATCTTCCTCCATCCCTTTATTTTGAGCCTATGTATGTCTCTGCGTGTGAGATGGGTCTCCTGAATACAGCAGACTGATGGGTCTTGACTCTTTATCCAGTTTGCCAGTCTGTGTCTTTTAATTGGAGCATTTAGTCCATTTACATTTAAGGTTAAGATTGTTATGTGTGAACTTGATCCTGCCATTATGATATTAACTGGTTATTTTGCTTGTTCGTTGATGTAGTTTCTTCCTAGCCTCAATGTCTTTACATTTTCGCATGTTTTTGCAATGGCTGGTACCGGTTGTTCCTTTCCACGTTTAGTGCTTCCTTCAGGGTGTCTTGTAAGGCAGGCCTAGTGGTGACAAAATCTCTAAGCATTTGCTTATCTGTAAAGGATTTTATTTCTCCTTCACTTATGAAACTTAGTTTGGCTGGTTATGAAATTCTGGGTTTAAAATTCTTTTCTTTAAGAATGTTGAATATTGGCTCCCACTCTCTTCTGGCTTGGAGAGTTTCTGCTGAGAGATCTGCTGTTAGTCTGATGGGCTTCCCTTTGTGGGTAACCTGACCTTTCTCTCTGGCTGCCCTTAAGATTTTTCCTTCATTTCAACTTTGCTGAATCTGGCAATTATGTGTCTTGGAGTTGCTCTTCTCGAGGAGTATCTTTGTGGCGTTCTCTGTATTTCCTGGATTTGAATGTTGGCCTGCCCTACTAGGTTGGGGAAGTTCTCCTGGATGATATCCTGAAGAGTGTTTTCCAACTTGGTTCCATTTTCCCCCTCACTTTCAGGCACCCCAATCAGACGTAGATTTGGTCTTTTTACATAATCCCATGTTTCTTGCAGGCTTTGTTCATTTCTTTATGTATTTTCTTTTTCTTCATGAGTAGATTAAAACTCTATGTTCTTTGCCTGAGGTTATAAATAATTAGATATTTGAATTGGCAAGAATTAAAAATTAAGATCAGGATACAAAATCTATTACAAATGTTATGATTCTAAAAACATATGCCACACCAACAGAATATTTTAGCTATCCAAAAAACTAATTGCCCAACATTCCAGCACTGAAAAGTGGAATTTGAAATTAAAAACACATTGCAATTCACATTAGCATCTCCCAAAGTAAAATACTTAGGTATAAATCTAACAAAATATGTATAAGGTCTATATAAGGAAAACTATAAAACTCTAATAAAAGATATCAAATAATAAATAAATTGAGGGATAGTTCATGTTCATAGATAGGAAGACCCAATTTTGTCAAGATGTCAATTCTTCCCAACTTGATCTATAGAACCAAGTCAGTCTAGTCAAAATCTCTTCATGTTATTTCATAGATATTGACAAACTGATTCTGTCAAAAGATCTGGAAAAGCCAACTCATTGTTGACGGAGAAGAATGAAGTGGGAGAACTGACACTACCTGACTAAAAGATTTATTATAAAGCTACAGCAAAAATAATAGTGTGGTATTGGCAAAAAAACAGACAAATAGATCAGTGGAACAGAATATGGAAACCCAGAATTAGACCCATATAAATACAGTAAACTAATCTTTGACATAAAGCAAAGGCAATACAATAAAGCAAAAATAGTTTTATCTAGCAATGGGTGCTGGAATAAATGAACATTTGTACACACACACACACACACACACACACACACACACATAAATCTAGGTACAGACCTTCCAGCTTTCACAAAATTTAACTCAAAATAGATTATAGACTCAAATGTAAAATGCAAAACTATAAAACTCTCAATAGTAATCTCTGAGAAAATCCAGGTAACTTTGGATATGATAATGAGTTTTTAGATCCAATTCCACATGATCATAAAAAAAAATTGATAAACTGGATTTTATTAAAAATAAAACCTTCTGCTATGTGAAAGACAAATTCACGAGGATGAGAAGAGAAACCACAGATGGGTAAAATATTTGCAAAAGACATATATAGTAAAGAACTAGAATCAAAAAAATATAAAGATATCTTAAAAGTCAACAATAAAAAAATGAACAGCCAGATTAAAAAATGGGCAAGAGACCTGAACAGATACCTCCCAAAGAAGATATACAGATGACAGGTCAACATATGACAATATGTTCTACGTCATATGTCACTAGGGAATTACAAATTCTGTTTAAACAACAAGGAGATACAACTATACACCCATCTAAATAGCCCAAATCCAAACTGCTAACACCAGCAAATGCTTTCTTAGCTATGGAAAAACAGGGACTCTCATTCATTACTGATTAAAATGCAAATGCTACAGCCACTTTAGTAGACAGTCCAGCAAATTTTTAACAAAATGAACTTACTATACAATCCAGCAATTGCCTTCCTTGATATTTGTCCAAATGACTTGAATACTTATTTCTACACAAACTATAAATGAATGTTTATAATAGCTTTATTCATAATTGCCCAAACTCAGAGGCCACCAAGATATCCTTAAGTTGGTGAATGGAACAATAAATTATGGCACATCCAATGGAGTATTATTAAGTGCTAAAAGGAAAGGAGCTTTCAAACCATGAAAAGACATAGAGAAAATGTATATGCATATTACTATGTGAATGAAGAGTATCTGAAAAGGTGAATACTGTATGATTCCAACTATATGACATTCTGGAATAGGCAAAGCTATGGATAAAATATTAAGATCATTAATTGCCAGGGGTGATGGGGAGGGAGGGTTGAATAAGCACAGCACAGAGGAATTTTAGGTCAGTGAAACTATGATATTATAACAATGAATACGTATTATTTAACATTTGTCAAAACCATAGAATATACAACACCAAGAGGGTACTCTATTGTAATCTATGAACTTTGGGTGATAATGTCATGTTGATATAGGTTCCCAGATTTTAACAAAGGTACTGCTGTGGTGTGAGATGTGGATAGTGGGGAAGCCTGTGCATGTGTGGGACAGGGACCATATAAAACTCTGTACTTTTTGCTCAATTTTTCTGTGAACCTAAATCTTCTCTAAACATAAAGTATATTAATTTAAAAATCAAATTTTTAAGTGACAAAAATAAATTTGAACATCATTGATGTCCACTCACTAATTTTTACTTTTTCTGGTAGCTAAAACTTTAAGTTCCAGTTGGCAAAGAAAGTGCCTTTGGTAAGTATTTCATTTTGTTGTTGTATTGTGGAGGGTTAAGTCAGGGTGTTTTAAATTCTTTCTTTACTTTTTACAAGATATAAGGCAGACTTCTTTATTTACATGTACTCTTAAACAGCCACTACATCATTCAGGGTACTCTGCAAGCAACAGAAACCAGCTTTCGGTAGTGTAAGTAGTAAATGAATTTCTTAAAAGGATATTACAAAGCTCACAGAATTTTTGAGATTTCAAGAAAATGGGACAAGGAAGCTACTCAGTCAGAAGCAGGGCTTCATATCTCTCTGTGGACCTGATCCTGTGAAAACACCATGGCAACTGCCTCTGGTCACAGACACTGCAGCTTGTATTTCCAACCTCACCAACTTTGGGCACGCAGTGCCTCCTTTTGAATCACAACAACTGATGCCTCTGAAAATTGCATGAGCCATAATTATTGTCACTTATACCGTTCTTGACAGAATTGATGCTGCTCAGCTTCTGCTTCATCTTTTCATCACTAGTTTTCATTTGAGCTTCTGGAGAATTGAGCCTTCAAGAACTCTGGTTGGTTGAGGCTATGACTTATTTTGTCCCAAATGCAAGAAAGCTCAGGAAAGTGACACTCTCACGTGTTTCGTTTCTAGGTGAAAAGGTGTTTATACCCTGATCACTCAAAAAGAAAAACACAAATCTCCTACACAATGATATGTGTATACCATCAGCTACATAAATGATAATCACATGTATTTTTAACCAGGAAAATATATTGGTATTTATCTGGTGCCCCATTTGTTGCCATGCTGGACTGTGGCTTATGATGATATTGATGTTATGGTTTTATCTCGGTTTTGTTTCAATGGGCAAGTGAGTGATGACAACGAGCTTCTGTGTCAGTAGGGTATATTACAAATCGGAGAAATAAGACTGATGGCTGAAGAACAGAATTAGATAACTAGTAGTGAGAATGTATGCAATGTTCCATAATTTGTTTATTTAGGTAGGTAGTTTGTTCAGAACTCTTGTGAGAATTTGTGGAATGCTTGGTCATTGATGCCAGAGTATGTACATACTTATGAAATTATGCAAAGCTTGATAGAAAAATAAGCCTGGATCAGAAAAACTTAAATTTGTCAAATAATTAGATGTGGATATTGAAAAACACAGGAATATTCATAGCTCCTTCGGCCATGACACATGCACATTGAACAAACATGCATGTTACATGTTCACTTTGAAGTGGAGACTTAACATTTGCATGTATTACAACTAGGCTCTATATGTCAAATGGTCACTTTAGGACAGGAGAGCACAGAAGTGCGCAATCTCTGTAAAAGGGCTAGAATCAGTCCATGATTGGTCTTATCAGGAGAAAGCTACTGAAATCAGTCTCATGTCCAATCAAAGCTATAGTTACAGTTGATGGAAGAAGGTACAGTTAGTCAGCATCTAGTGTAGCTGCAAATTGTTTGAATATTGCTTATCTCAGGGCCAGTGCTTGTTTAGCTGCCAGAGAAAAAGGAAAACCTGTGTCAGTTAGAATATAGTTTCTTCTTTAAGTGAAAGGATGTGTGACTTAACCCTTCCCTGGCATGGACTTAGGTCCTGCTTATAATTTGGTATCTTATTGCCACAAAGAATCTATTCTATCAGTCTAATGATCTCTATTTTAACTTTAATGCTGGTCAGTTGTGTCTAAACCACAAAAGGGAGGAGGGTATAATGAGTCGTCGTGTCTGACCTCTCACTCTGTCAGGGCTGGGAATTCAGTTTTTAAGTTTTTTCTGGTATCACTTTTGCCACAAGGGGTCTGTTTAGTTGGCCAGGGTTGGGGTGGGGATTGGATTTTATTTCTAGTTTACGTTATATAATGTGTAATGAACATCTATATACTTATCATTTAGATTTTATAATTGTTCATATTTTGTCATATTTAACTCCCCACCTTTCTTTCTCTCTGCTGAAGTATTTTAAATTAAATTATAGACATCATGGCATACCATCTTTGAATACTTCAGTACCCATCCCTAAAAAGTAAGAACATTTTCCTGCAGAACTACAATATCGTCATCACACATAACAAAATTTAAAATATCACAGAGATTTTTCAATGCATGCCCTTTTGTACCTCTTATATTTTGAATCCTTGGCTATGTAACTTATTCAATAAACAATACAATTTAAAATTAAAAAAAAAAAAAAGAAAAACACAGGAAAAGTCACTAAATCCTCAAATGTTTCAAACCTGAATGATGACAGTAAACAAGAAAGTGATGAAGAGGTCTTTATGGTGTGGATAAATATTGACACTTCCCTTTAAATTGAAATCAAAACCAGGCTATTGAAAAAGGCTAAGTATCATGTTTTTCATATTTGTGTGCTGAGTAGTTGGAGGATGCAGAATTTTGGGCAGGACTTTCATTATAGCTTTTGGATAGAACATCTTACAGAGCTGACTTTGGAAGGATGTGACGATGTGCTCTTAGACTGAAGAGAATAACAGAAAAAACATGTAGAGAATGCTGAAGACTTTGATCACATCTAGTCTTTATTGTATTCAGCCCTGAGTTTTAGTAAAGTGGTATTTATTTTGCACCTTTGAAGAGTTTCAAAGTTATTTTCTAATAGTAAATTAAGTACTATTGAAAATTTGCTTCATTTTTTCTTCCATGTAGCAATAACCTCTGTCATTGCTGAAGGAGGGTAAATTTACGTAGCTCCAGCCACCATGACTAGATTTTTATTATATTGGGTTATCAGGAAAAGAAATGGAATTATCTTGTCCCAAGGTCATTAGCAATAGGATAAGATACCATCAATTTGGATAGTTTAGTTGCCAGTCTCATTATAAGTTGAAAGAGACAAGCTGACCTCTCAAACTACTTCTCAAGATAAATTCATAAGCTTTTATGAGCTATCAATCCCCCAAACTCATTATCCAAGACTGATGTCCTATTCCTTTTGTTACTATTAGAATATGTTGAAAAGCTAGCCCCTAAACATTATTTTCTCCCTTCTGCGGGGATTAGAATTGGTAGATGATATAGAGAAACGAAAACTAAATGTCACAGTATGTTCACAAAAAAGATGAGATGGCCATTTGATGGATATTTGTATAATTCTACATCTTTAGCTTGATTCATCTTTAGAGCCAAAGAGATTGAATTAATAATGCAAATTATGCAATTCATATATTGTATTTCTTTCAGACAGATAAAGATAATTATTTATTGTTACTTGAAATTCACTTAAAATTTAGTTAGATGTATAATTAATAAGGATAATATTTTAGAACATGTAGTATCAATACTTGCCAGTTTTGTTTAGCATGATTCAGAACCTATTAGTTGATAAAAAATTAGAATTTTTAATGTAATGTTAATTTATTTGTTAATGAAGAATTGACAATGAACTTTGAATAAGTAAGTTAAATTGTTTTACAATAATACAATAATATTATTGTATTACACAATACATTACACATATATATGTTTAATCCAATAATACAATGGATTAAACATATATATGTGCACATAGCATCTCTATTATCCATATATGCATATTCACATAATGTTACACTCTCCTCATGTTTATATTTAGTCCATTTCAAATAATGTCTTTTTGTTGTTGTTGTTGTAATTAGAGTACATTTTGGTAATGCACTTTCTTAAAAGAAAAATATCAATCAGTGCATTGGGTCATTGGATTTTAGAACCAAAAGGGATAATAAGAATTATATAATAAAATCCTCAAACCTGACTTTTTACAGATGAAAATTCAAAAGAAATGAAAAGATTTGTCCACTAGGATCAGTTTGATCAGAAGAGTCTCAAACTGATTTCCTAGTTCATAGTTCAATCTGCTTCCCGCTATATCAATTAAAACTTCCTATTTTTATCTCTCAAGAAGAGAAGGAAAACCAGCTTTAGTGCACTAAGAAATCTTTTGTGACTTTTCATTTTGGAGTTCTTTAATTAGTAGAGACCATGATGGTAATCTATATTAGCCCAGTTATATTACAGAGTCTTCATACACATGGATATTGGATGCAAACTTCTGTTGTTCTAGACCTTTATTAAATAAATATATTAAAAATTTCAATTTGTTTTTATTTTCTTTCCTTGCCTGAGTTCACTTCAATTAGTAAGTGTCTTCTATTGGAGACACTTACTAATATGTCTTCTATTCAAACCAAGAAGTATCAGTCTCTGCAGGTATGAAATTCTTTAGCCATAGCTTTAGCTAGCCAATGCATTCTCTCTAGAGAGGTTCCCTACTGAGATTTGGAAATTTGACTCTACAAAGACTGATAACAGAGGTTTTCTAGGTGTCCTTTTACCACATAACTAAATTGCTAAATATCTTACTGCCCTCTTGTTTATTTTAAGGTCTCCTTTAATAGTTAATCGCATAATAGTGTTTCTGAAATTGCTATAGAATTATTTACTATTAACTATTTAAAGTCTTAAATACACACTTGTTCAAATAAATATGTTCCTGACATGGTTGTTAAAGCAATTTGCTTTTCATAGCTAGTGACTTTTACAGACTTAATAAGTCCGGATAGGACTATAAAATAATTAAAAAGTATTCATCACACTGATTTAATATTAATAGCTGATATTTCTTAAAAATTAAAATGACTGTATTTTTAAATTAAAAATGGAAAAAAATGTTTAAAAAGTCATTTATTTTTTAAAATACCAGTCCATTGGTATAAGTACAGATTCTGAAAGAGCTAATGCTTTATCTGAGTCACAGCTACAATTGAAGAGAAAAAAGAAAACAGGAAAAAACAAATTGCAATGAAGGCAGATTGCTATTTGGAAAAATATAATGATTAATCTAATTTAGCTCATAATTGACATGTATTAAAACCTGACAGTTATTTTTGAGTTAGTAGAAAGCCAAAGTACCAAAACAAGTGATACAATCCTGCATTACAAAAATGTTTCTTTCAATTCGTGTATTAACTTTATAAAGGAAATTTCAGATTTTTATATGTGTTATTTGACAATAAACTACTTATACAATTTTAAATGTTTATTTATTGCAATGTGAAAATTGCAAAACGTTTATAGAATCAAGACAAAGCTCATGCCATTGCTTTTTTTTTGGCTTTTAAATTTTTTTTTAATATGTTGAGATTTATAATGCACAGTTTTGTTGAGGCAGATAAGAAAGAATCCACTGTTTTTGTTAACTGGAAAGACTAAACAAAAACAGTTCAAATATTATTTGATTCATTTCCTTATTTATTTATCTTATATTACCTGCTGTCTCCAACATCTTGATTTAAAATTCTTGGATTCTTTGTATTTACATGTTTATGGGGGACAACAAAAATGAAAACAACAATCTATGAAGCTATTGCTCAAATAATGTTTAAATGTGTTGAAAGGTTCTGATGTGAAATATTATTTTTTTGTATCAAGAAGATGACATCATGATTAACGTTCCAGTCTCTGTCGCCAGAATGCTGGGGTTCTAAGCCTTGCTCCACCACTTAAAATTTGAGAGGACTTGAACCAGTTACTAGATGATCGATGCCTGTTTCTTCAGTTACCAAATGGGAATAAACATAGATCCTACCTTCTTGGTTTTATGTGCAAGAGTTAAATCTGGTAATACACGTATAGTATGGTGGTCTATACTGACATATAGGAAGCATTTGATAAATATTTGTTTTCTTATACGGTGAGTTTAGTTCTATTTTATGAGAGAAATTCCCCTTGAAAAGGCAAATTTCTTGAGATATATGCTTTATTTTACTCATGGGCACTCTAATAATATTGTAATTTCCATATGGAAAGAAATAGAAATTTGAATGAAATAATTTATATTCGACCTTCAGTTTATTTCTGAAGAATCCTTGAAGAATCTACAAGGGCCAGAAATTAATTCTAACATGAAACAATTGACACATTTATTAGAGGGTATATCTCTCTTAAGTGGATGCGATCTTTTGATCTCTATGAGAGCTGTATGTAGAATTGAAGACATAAAAATCTATCAAATATTTCATTATTAACCTCAAATTACAAGTCTGAATCCTGGTGAAATTACTCTTTCACTCTAGATTTCCTGAAAACTATGTTTAATGGAATAGAAATGTAATTCTCATTCTTCATTTTGAAAGAAAATTAGACCTGAAGTGCAGGCTTTTTGGGGTATATTTGCATGTTCACCATATAACGGCTGCCTGGACAAATAACACATTCTTTGTTGTATCCAGGACCTATAGCAATATCTATCTTCTTGTTCATCTTTCTCTTTCATGAAAGAAAGCAACCACCCCAAGTGGCTAAAAGGCATACAGATCCCAGTTATACACATTAAACATATGTACAGGAACAGTCTACAGCTAATTTTACGGCCTTTACATGCAAAACTGGTGACAAATATCTCCAGGCATCGAAATCAGGATGGAGACACTGCTTCTTTCTTCAGTGCTTCTTTTTTTGCTTTTTTACATCTTTATATCAGTAGAAGAATGTCTTCACATTGCTTGAACATAGTAGGTGTCAATGAATCCAGAAGATGTATTTTTATTCATTAATTTTCCAATCTGGAAAGTGTAGACAGTGAGTGTAACATCAAGCATAAGATAAATGAGACTCTGCTTACTCTCACAATTTAGTGCTAAAGTTAAAATGCTAATTCTTTAAGCCACGCTTTCCTCTCAAACTCTAGCCACTTTGACAGTTCAAACTGTTGACTGTATGCAGTAAAAATGATTACAATAAAATATTGAAAAAATGCAGCTTCTTGCAATATAATTGCACTGATTATCCATAGCTTTCATGTGATTTTTCACCTTCAGAAAATTCATTAATTCATGATGAGTGTTGATAACTATTATTTATATGTACTATAAGGATCTAAAATTCAAATTCCTACATAGTAAAAACAAATGACCCATGTCAACATGTGGATCAAGATAGACATCTCTATCTAGGTAATATCCAAATTCTTAGGATTTTCTTTAAAAGACAAGCAATGTTCTATGAGAGTTTAACATTTCAACACATTTGCCAGTAAAATAAAAATATCCCGAGATTGATTTCCCATTCCAAATGTAGCAATAAAATGTACAGTTCTGTGATTAAGTAAAATTTATCATTAGCTTATTTTTGCATAACCACTTTAAATTAATCAATTTTGACCATGTTTTATATACAATTAAGCATATTAGGATTTGCTTGGAGTTGTTCAGTTCCTGCAGCGAAACAAGACAGCACTCTCAGGGATTGAAATGGGTATATTTGGTAAATATTTTGACACAGTTCTCCATATCTAGAAGGGATACCAGATTGCATAGCAATATACTCATTTTATAGATGATGCTTGAAATAAGACCCACTCAATGTCACATGTATAGTTAGTGGCCTAACAGGGATTAAATCCCAAGTCTCTTCTCTGAATTCACTTATCTACTCACCACAAGAAATGCAATGAAAGTTTGTCAATGAGTAAAGGTTATACATATTTCAGGTGATAATAACTAGGTCTATAACTTCCAAATTTTAAAAAATATCTTGGTCTATAACTTCTAATTTTTTTAAAATTCTGTATTAAAATATATATTTTATATATTATAATTGGAAAAAACTACAATTACTTTGAACAAACCTAAACACACACACACACACACACACACACACACACACACACAGAGAGAAATAGAAAAATATCCTAGGTAACAATATCTATAAAATAGATATCAAAGCTCATAGATACTTAATGATTTTTTAAATTATTCTTCAAAGAAAATATTTTGGTTAGCATCTAATCTTTTGACTGAGTGGAAGAAAGTACAACAGTAAGTGACATAGTGTTATTATATGCCATTTAGAATCTGTGATGATACTGAATGTCAATTTGATTGGATTGAAGGATACAAAGTATTGATCCTGGGTGTGTCTGTGAGGGTGTTGCCAAAGGGGATTAACATTTGTGTCAGTGGGCTGGGAAAGGCAGAGCTGCACTTTATCTGGGTGGGCACAATAAAATCAGCTGCCTGTACAGTTAGAATATAAGCAGGTAGAAAAATGTGAAAAGACAGACTGGCCTAGCCTCCCGGCTTACGTATTTCCCCAGTGCTGGATGCTTTCTGCCATCGAACATTGGACTCCAAATTCTTCAGTTTTGGAACTTGGACTGGCTCTCTTTGCTTCTCAGACTGCAGATGGCCTATTGTGGGACCTTGTGATCGTGTGAGTTAATACTTTATAAACACCCATACACACACACACACACACACATTCCATTGTTCTGTCCGTCTAGAGAACCCTGACTAATACAGAACCTCATTGTGTGAAGCCTCCATTGACTCAATTTAGGGAATAGTTTAGAAATATGTTCATTGGCTTTAGTTTCTTATGATATACTTTATTATTGTTGATTTTGGCATGCTAATTTGTTCTAATGTCTACTAAGTAAGCACTCTGTCCTTTATTTAATGTGCCTACAATTATTTATAGAAAATTATAATTTCATATGTATGTGAAAAGTATATCAATTGACCTCATGCAAAGAGTTGGATATGTGCATTTGTAATCATCATACCACAGTTCTTAATTCATCATTTCAGACACCACTGAAGATTATTATAGTATTGAGAGGCATTTTGGCAAACAGTAAATGAGAATAAAAGAACCTAGTTCAGAGTGAAAATTAAACTGCATTTCTAAATGCTTTAATATAAGAGAGCAAGTTCATTGCTTTTTAAAGTGGCCATTTCACTTAGTGAAGCATCTATTTATTGTTTATAATATACTAGATTTCAAATTTTCTGACTTCATGGGAATGAATACACGATGCCAGCATAATGTCTTGTGCTTTTTTTCTTTACATTTGAAAGATCTCCTTCGAAATGATAAACTACACCAGGATAGATTTCTGCTCTTCTTCTGGTTCTCAGGAAATATATGAGGTTGAATGTAAATTGAACAGGAAATGGTGAACAATGTGGTTTTCAGACTGCACATACTTCCCAAGAATCTAAATTTGGAAGAGAGACGTTGAAGTTTGTATCTCTTGATTCACATTTTATTGTTTAAATATTAAAATGCAAATGTTAGAGTTTTTTTTTTTATTGGAGCAGTCTGATAACTGGTAGGTTCTGATTCTCCTTAAAATAATTATACTAATTAATCCCACTAGTATGATGTTGAAAGTCTGGTTTATTTCACAATAAATATGTCTGCTCCTCACTCCTTCCAATATATAGATTCATTAGCTTGTTTGAAAGACTTTATACAAATTTCCTCCTCAGTAAAAATCTGACACAGATTAAACTGTAACATATTGTAGGCAATTCTTCTTATATCTAAAGACAACTGTTTGCCACAAAACTCCTCAAGTTTTGACTATGAGAACTCCTCAAGTTTTGACTATGAGAATGGGATATTTTAAATAATTTAACTGCACATGTTAAGTTGCAAGACATTTTAACACCCTCTCAAGAGTCATGGCTATTGTGACAAATCTATCAAAATATGGAGTAAGCTGTATTTTCAAAACCTTTTGTGACTGAATATGGTTCCATGTTTATTAAGGAGATGCATCATATTAGCAATTATAGTGTTGCCACTAACAAAATCGGAGTAATTCAAGAACCTTCATGAACTGAGGAGATGAGAGCATTATGAAAAGAGTAAGTTTAATCAAACTGAGAGTAATGTAGTCTTAGAGGTGAGCAGGGAAAAAGAGGAGCTAAATTATTCCTTTCCTATTCCCTATAAACTTTATTATATTATCTGCTGGTTTTATTTTTAATGGAAAGGGGAGACTGGTTCTTTAAAGGGCTTTGAACCTGTTTCAATAAGAAAAATATGGTAGCTCTCACCTATGTAATGTTTTTGTGGACAGGGTACCCCAAAAAATCAGAGAGAAGCAGACCTTTAAATCTTTTAAAATTATTGCCATGGAGCATGTGAAGTCTTCTTCCTCAGGGCCTACCCAACCCACATGGGCCATGTATTATCACGGCCCTTGCTCATGTATTCTGTATCAGTGTAGTGGGTTGAATAGCGGCCTCCAAAACCATATGCCCCAGATCATATCTCTGGAATCTGTAAATGTTGCCTGGTTTGGATAAATAATCATAATAAGTGGAATTAAATTAAGGGTCTTGAAGTGAAGATATCATCCAGGATTTTTTGAGTAGGCCCCAAATCCAATGGCAAGTGTCCTTGAAAGAGATAAGTGGGAGGGATTTGTGAGGCAGAAGCAGAGTAAGTGATATGAAGACAGAGAAAAGATTAGAAGAATGTGGCCACAGTCAAGGAAGCCAAGGAAAGACAATGGCTACCAGACTCTGGAGGAGGCAAGGAGAGACTCTACCCTAGAGTCTTCAGATTTCAGACTTCGGGCCTCCAGAACTCTGAAAAAATACATTTTTTGTTGCTTTAAGCTACTTAGTTTGTGGTGATTTGTTAGGGCAGCCCTAGGAAGCTAGTACAATCAGTAAGTATTGCAGACAAACTATTTGCACCAATGTTTTCCCTTTCAAATAAAATGGACAAGGGGTTAATAAATGCTGCGATTACAATACTGATGTTTCTTCTCAGATCTAATGAATTAGCTCCAACAGAGCTTCCTAATTTTAGTAACTCAATCATTTTAAAATCATGTATTTCATGTTCCTGAAAACATTATATGATTTTTAAAGTGATCTCTGTCTTATTTAAAAACAATTAAATATTCTCTTCCTGAATGAGATGAGGAAGAGAAGCAAATATGGCATGCAATAAGACACATATTTGGCTTTGAGATTATTTATGGGAATGGCTATTATCAAACAATTTCCTCCACATCCAAATTTGCACAATCTTTTGAAATTCAGAGGCAAATATAGTAACTGCTAGAAGTTAGAATCATGTCCTCAGTAACCTAGAGGATGAAGTCATTTTGATGTACTCATCGTCACATTGATGGTTGCATAGCTAATTCACAAATGTATGTGTGTTTAATAATATGTGTATACATATATATACGCATAAATATAATCCATATTACTCAAATCTATCATCTGTCTATCTAATCTGTGCATATATTGTAATTTCTATGTTCCAAGGACATATTATGAAGCTGATATGATTTCTATTATATTTAGAAGTTTCTGGAAAGTAATAAAAAATGGGCAACAAATGCAAATTATATACATAAGGCTTTTTTCCTCCTCGACATTATCAACCTTCATGCTCCTTTAGCCTTGAGAAAAAAGCACCAATAACATTGGTCATCTAGCCACCTCAGTTACATCCTGTCAATCACTGCATTCAGCTTACTTTCCAGTGTTTGTACACGATTACAAAATACCCGTCCTGTTTACTTCCTCCGTAAGCTTGGTACAGCCTTTGCCTTTCTTGTTCTTGTTTAACAGTGTCCTGGTAGTTTATTAGTAACACTGGAATCCTTTACCATTTCTTTGAGAAAGAGTTTGATATCTTGTAATTCTTGAAGCATACATAAAACAGACTTCAACAGTGCCTTCTTTATGGGTGTCTATCCCTGCCTCAACGGAACTCCAATGGTATTTTATTAAACTAAGAAGTAAACTGCTTGTCAAGCTCATTTGTTACAAGAGCCCTGTGGAACAAGATCATTGTGATTACTAACACATAACGTTTCAAACAGATTTTTTTTTTCTATTTTTAAGTAAAATAGTGAAAATACATAGTATATTTTATGATTGTAAGATAATGGGGAAGTCATATAAAATGGTGGTGGTCTGCAGGTAGGCTAGATGGGTTTAAATTCCAGTTAGACTATTTACTAACAGTGTGGCCGTGAAAACATTGCTTAACTTCTATCAGTCATCTACAAAAAGGTGACATTTACTGCATAGGTTTGGTGTGAAGATTACATAAAATAAAGAACATTGGGTACTAAGGATAATATCACCTATAACAGTTCAATAAACCAATATTATAGTCATAAAAGGGAAAGTATCTTTGAATAAATTAAGTGAGATGCAATAGAATATTATAAATGTAGAATAATGTATAAGACTGTGACTAAATGTATGTATTTCTAAGTTCTTCAATGTCTTGATTCGTAAGTAAGAAACTCAAATTTATCTTTTATTTTTTTCTGGACAATTAATTTTGGGTTTTAAGTCTTTTTTCAACATTAAAAGCCTATCTTGAAAGTATCTTGAATTCCAAATGAAAGAGGTCTGAAAAGAAGGATTATTGTATACTTTCCATTATGAAGGTTAACAATGGAGAGTATACTATATGTCAACTTACTGTAATTGTATAAAGAATTTTTTTCAGAAGTATTGTCAGTATCCAGTCTCAAGTCATAGTTAGTCTTGTTTTCTTTTCATTATGTTTTTATTGTGTTCTCCAATTTTATTCTTCTGGAAGGTTTATAGTTTTCTCTCAATAAATTAATGCCTTAGTTCTTTATGGCTGCAACAGGAGAATATGCAGTTGTTCATAATGGTTTGCCAGTGGCTAATCTCAAGTTTTTCTTAGTTTGCAACAAGCATTGGATACCTGCAGGGAGGTGCCAGTGGAAACGTGCTGAGATATCAGCTCTGCTCATAGTCCTTTCAGATGTACACTAATCCCACTGTGTTGAGGGATTAAGGGAAGAAAAGATGGGTTCATGACTCAGAAAATTTAGGTAAGGCTTTTTTCCCACTCTGCTTAAAAACAAGTGACAAAGCCCACAAAAATGACTCATTTGAAATCTATCACTCTCCTATTTCAATTTTAGTCAAATGCATTCCTGAAGCTATGAGGAAGACAGAGCTCTGATGTGACTTAGCTTGTATGAATCATTTGAACATTTCTGCAAATAATGAAGGCATTTATAGATAAGAATAAAAGTAAATCATTTGGGATGGTGAGCAAGGTGCAATGACAACAGTAAGAAATAACTAAACAGCTTGGGAATTAGTAAAAGCAAAATAGAGTATGATGAGGAACCAGTGAACAAAGCTAACAGCCACCCACGCCATGTAGGGGAATATGACCCGTGGTGCCAGGTGAACATCTATGCCTAAATTTTGTTCTTTAGAAAGGAAATTGGAAAGACTAGCTCACAGTTTGTTTAATGGATATTTAATACATTAATGCCAAACAAATACCTAATCCTGGGACTCCTCAGTATGGTCCAACTTCCCTTTGATCATGGAACATTCAGGGTGTTTTGGATTTGTTTCTCAGCTGTTCATCCAAATTTATCAAGGTAGAAAGAGCTAAGAAAGATATTGAGGCAAGCAAGGGCATCTCAGGAAAGAAAGCCCACTCCAGCACTAATATATCACATGTATTAGATATGCCACTGACCTCTCATTAACAGGCTAAAAACTAGCACACATGAACTAATGGCTCGATAATTGAGTATTGGTAAGGATGGCATATTTTCAGCATTCTCTGTAACAAGGAAAAGTCCTGTAGCATTAAAGCAAAAATAAGAATAAATACTATCTTCCATTCTTCCGTGCTTTTTAAAACTCTCTCTCTCTCTTTCTTTTTTCTTTTTTTTTTTGGTTGTTCTATTTTTAATTTTAATTTTTATTTTTATTTTTTAAGTTATTTATTATAATTATACTTTAAGTTGTAGGGTACATGTGCATAACGTGCAGGTTTGTTACATATGTATACTTGTGCCATGTTGGTGTGCTGCACCCATCAACTCGTCATTTACATCAGGTATAACTCCCAATGCAATCCCTCCCCCCTGCCCCCTCCCCATGATAGGCCCCTGTGTGTGATGTTCCCCTTCCTGAGTCCAAGTGATCTCATTGTTCAGTTCCCACCTATGAGTGAGAACATGCGGTGTTTGGTTTTCTGTTCTTGTGATAGTTTGCTAAGAATGATGGTTTCCAGCTGCATCCATGTCCCTACAAAGGACACAAACTCATCCTTTTTGATGGATGCATAGTATTCCATGGTGTATATGTGCCACATTTTCTTAATCCAATCTGTCACTGATGGACATTTGGGTTGATTCCAAGTCTTTGCTATTGTGAATAGTGCTGCAATAAACATACATGTGCATGTGTCTTTATAGCAGCATAATTTATAATCCTTTGGGTATATACCCAGTAATGGGATGGCTGGGTCATATGGTACATCTAGTTCTAGATCCTTGAGGAATCGCCATACTGTTTTCCATAATGGTTGAACTAGTTTACAATCCCACCAACAGTGTAAAAGTGTTCCTATTTCTCCACATCCTCTCCAGCACCTGTTGTTTCCTGACTTTTTAATGATCGCCATTCTAACTGGTGTGAGATGGTATCTCATTGTGGTTTTGATGTGCATTTCTCTGATGGCCAGTGACGATGAGCATTTTTTTCATGTGTCTGTTGGCTGTATGAATGTCTTCTTTTCAGAAATGTCTGTTCATATCCTTTGCCCACTTTTTGATGTGGTTGTTTGTTTTTTTCTTGTAAATTTGTTTGAGTTCCTTGTAGGTTCTGGATATTAGCCCTTTGTCAGATGAGTAGATTGCAAAAATTTTCTCCCATTCTGTAGGTTGCCTGTTCACTCTGATGGTAGTTTCTTTTGCTGTGCAGAAGCTCTTTAGTTTAATTAGATCCCATTTGTCAATTTTGGCTTTTGCTGCTGTTGCTTTTGGTGTTTTAGACATGAAGTCTTTGCCCATGCCTATGTCCTGAATGGTACTACCTAGGTTTTCCTCTAGGATTTTTATGGTATTAGGTCTAACATTTAAGTCTCTAATCCATCTTGAATTAATTTTCGTATAAGGAGTAAGGAAAGGATCCAGTTTCAGCTTTCTACTTATGGCTAGCCAATTTTCCCAGCACCATTTATTAAATAGGGAATCCTTTCCCCATTTCTTGTTTCTCTCAGGTTTGTCAAAGATCAGATGGCTGTAGATGTGTGGTATTATTTCTGAGGACTCTGTTCTGTTCCATTGGTCTATATCTCTGTTTTGGTACCAGTACCATGCTGTTTTGGTTACTGTAGCCTTGTAGTATAGTTTGATGTCAGGTAGCGTGATGCCTCCAGCTTTGTTCTTTTGACTTAGGATTGTCTTGGAGATGCGGGCTCTTTTTTGGTTCCATATGAACTTTAAAGCAGTTTTTTCCAATTCTGTGAAGAAACTCATTGGTAGCTTGATGGGGATGGCATTGAATCTATAAATAACCTTGGGCAGTATGGCCATTTTCACGATATTGATTCTTCCTATCCATGAGCATGGTATGTTCTTCCATTTGTTTGTGTCCTCTTTTATTTCACTGAGCAGTGGTTTGTAGTTGTCCTTGAAGAGGTCCTTTACATCCCTTGTAAGTTGGATTCCTAGGTATTTGATTCTCTTTGAAGCAATTGTGAATGGAAGTTCATTCCTGATTTGGCTCTCTGTTTGTCTGTTACTGGTGTATAAGAATGCTTGTGATTTTTGCACATTAATTTTGTATCCTGAGACTTTGCTGAAGTTGCTTATCAGCTTAAGGAGATTTTGGGCTGAGACAATAGGGTTTTCTAAATATACAATCATGTCATCTGCAAACAGGGACAATTTGACTTCTTCTTTTCCTAACTGAATACCCTTGATTTCTTTCTCTTGCCTAATTGCCCTAGCCAGAACTTCCAACACTATGTTGAATAGGAGTGGTGAGAGAGGGCATCCCTGTCTTGTGCCAGTTTTCAAAGGGAATTTTTCCAGTTTTTGCCTATTCAGTATGATATTGGCTGTGGGTTTGTCATAAATAGCTCTTATTATTTTGAGGTACGTTCCATCAATACCGAATTTATTGAGCGTTTTTAGCATGAAGGGCTGTTGAATTTTGTCAAAAGCCTTTTCTGCATCTATTGAGATAATCATGTGGTTCTTGTCTTTGGTTCTGTTTATATGCTGGATTATGTTTATTGATTTGCGAATGTTGAACCAGCCTTGCATCCCAGGGATGAAGAACACTTGATCATGATGGATAAGCTTTTTGATGTGTTGCTGAATCCGGTTTGCCAGTATTTTATTGAGGATTTTTGCATCGCTGTTCATCAGGGATATTGGTCTAAAATTCTCTTTTTTTGTTGTGTCTCTGCCAGGCTTTGGTATCAGGATGATGTTGGCCTCATAAAATGAGTTAGGGAGGATTCCCTCTTTTTCTATTGATTGGAATAGTTTCAGAAGGAATGGTACCAACTCCTCCTTGTACCTCTGGTAGAATTCAGCTGTGAATCCATCTGGTCCTGGACTTTTTTTGGTTGGTAGGCTATTAATTATTGCCTCAATTTCAGAGCCTGCTATTGGTCTATTCAGGGATTCAACTTCTTCCTGGTTTAGTCTTGGAAGAGTGTAAGTGTCCAGGAAATTATCCATTTCTTCTAGATTTTCCAGTTTATTTGCATAGAGGTGTTTATAGTATTCTCTGATGGTAGTTTGTATTTCTGTGGGGTCGGTGGTGATATCCCCTTTATCATTTTTAATTGCGTCGATTTGATTTTTCTCTCTTTTCTTCTTTATTAGTCTTGCTAGCGGTCTGTCAATTTTGTTGATCTTTTCAAAAAACCAACTCCTGGATTCATTGATTTTTTGGAGGGTTTTTTGTGTCTCTATCTCCTTCAGTTCTGCTCTGATCTTAGTTATTTCTTGCCTTCTGCTAGCTTTCGAATGTGTTTGCTCTTGCTTCTCTAGTTCTTTTAATTGCGATGTTAGAGTGTCAATTTTAGATCTTTCCTGCTTTCTCTTGTGGGCATTCAGTGCTATAAATTTGCCTCTACACACTGCTTTAAATGTGTCCCAGAGATTCTGGTATGTTGTATCTTTGTTCTCATTGGTTTCAAAGAACATCTTTATTTCTGCCTTCATTTCGTTATGTACCCAGTAGTCATTCAGGAGCAGGTTGTTCAGTTTCCATGTAGTTGAGCGGTTTTGATTGAGTTTCTTAGTCCTGAGTTCTAGTTTGATTGCACTGTGGTCTGAGAGACAGTTTGTTATAATTTCTGTTCTTGTACATTTGCTGAGGAGTGCTTTACTTCCAATTACGTGGTCAATTTTGGAGTAAGTACGATGTGGTGCTGAGAAGAATGTATATTCTGTTGATTTGGGGTGGAGAGTTCTATAGATGTCTATTAGGTCTGCTTGCTGCAGAGATGAGTTCAATTCCTGGATATCCTTGTTAACTTTCTGTCTCGTTGATCTGTCTAATGTTGACAGTGGAGTGTTGAAGTCTCCCATTATTATTGTATGGGAGTCTAAGTCTCTTTGTAAGTCTCTAAGGACTTGCTTGATTAATCTGGGTGCTCCTGTATTGGGTGCATATATATTTAGGATAGTTAGCTCTTCCTGTTGAGTTGATCCCTTTACCATTATGTAATGGCCTTCTTTGTCTCTTTTGATCTTTGATGGTTTAAAGTCTGTTTTATCAGAGAATAGTATTGCAACCCCCGCTTTTTTTTTGTTCTCCATTTGCTTGGTAAATCTTCCTCCATCCCTTTATTTTGAGCCTATGTATGTCTCTGCGTGTGAGATGGGTCTCCTGAATACAGCAGACTGATGGGTCTTGACTCTTTATCCAGTTTGCCAGTCTGTGTCTTTTAATTGGAGCATTTAATCCATTTACATTTAAGGTTAAGATTGTTATGTGTGAACTTGATCCTGCCATTATGATATTAACTGGTTATTTTGCTCATTAGTTGATGCAGTTTCTTCCTAGCCTCGATGGTCTTACATTTTGGCATGTTTTTGCAATGGCTGGTACCGGTTGTTCCTTTCCATGTTTAGTGCTTCCTTCAGGGTCTCTTGTAAGGCAGGCCTAGTGGTGACAAAATCTCTAAGCATTTGCTTATCTGTAAAGGATTTTATTTCTCCTTCACTTATGAAACTTAGTTTGGCTGGATATGAAATTCTGGGTTTAAAATTCTTTTCTTTAAGAATGTTGAATATTGGCCCCCACTCTCTTCTGGCTTGTAGAGTTTCTGCCGAGAGATCTGCTGTTAGTCTGATGGGCTTCCCTTTGTGGGTAACCCGACCTTTCTCTCTGGCTGCCCTTAAGATTTTTTCCTTCATTTCAACTTTGGTGAATCTGGCAATTATGTGTCTTGGAGTTGCTCTTCTCGAGGAGTATCTTTGTGGCGTTCTCTGTATTTCCTGGATTTGAATGTTGGCCTGCCCTACTAGGTTGGGGAAGTTCTCCTGGATGATATCCTGAAGAGTGTTTTCCAACTTGGTTCCATTTTCCCCCTCACTTTCAGGCACCCCAATCAGACGTAGATTTGGTCTTTTTACATAATCCCATACTTCTTGCAGGCTTTGTTCATTTCTTTTTCTTCTTTTTTCTTTTGGTTTCTCTTCTCGCTTCATTTCATTCATTTGATCCTCAATCGCTGATACTCTTTCTTCCAGTTGATCGAGTCGGTTACTGAAGCTTGTGCATTTGTCACGTATTTCTCGTGTCATGGTTTTCATCTCTTTCATTTCGTTTATGACCTTCTCTGCATTAATTACTCTAGCCATCAATTCTTCCACTTTTTTTTCAAGATTTTTAGTTTCTTTACGCTGGGTACGTAATTCCTCCTTTAGCTCTGAGAAATTTGATGGACTGAAGCCTTCTTCTCTCATCTCGTCAAAGTCATTCTCCATCCAGCTTTGATCTGTTGCTGGCGATGAGCTGCGCTCCTTTGCCGGGGGAGATGCACTCTTATTTTTTGAATTTCCAGCTTTTCTGCCCTGCTTTTTCCCCATCTTTGTGGTTTTATCTGCCTCTGGTCTTTGATGATAGTGATGTACTGATGGGGTTTTGGTGTAGGTGTCCTCCCTTTTTGATAGTTTTCCTTCTAACAGTCAGGACCCTCAGCTGTAGGTCTGTCGGAGATTGCTTGAGGTCCACTCCAGACCCTGTTTGCCTGGGTATCAGCAGCAGAGGCTGCAGAAGATAGAATATTTCTGAACAGCGAGTGTACCTGTCTGATTCTTGCTTTGGAAGCTTCCTCTCAGGGGTGTACTCCACCCTGTGAGGTGTGGGGTGTCAGACTGCCCCTAGTGGGGGATGTCTCCCAGTTAGGCTACTCAGGGGTCAGGGACCCACTTGAGCAGGGAGTCTGTCCCTTCTCAGATCTCAACCTCCGTGTTGGGAGATCCACTGCTCTCTTCAAAGCTGTCAGACAGAGTCGTTTGCGTCTGTAGAGGCTTCTGCTGTGTTTGTTATTGTTTACTGTGCCCTGTCCCCAGAGGTGGAGTCTACAGAGACAGGCAGGTTTCCTTGAGCTGCTGTGAGCTCCACCCAGTTCGAGCTTCCCAGCAGCTTTGTTTACCTACTTAAGCCTCAGCAATGGTGGGCGCCCCTCCCCCAGCCTGGCTGCTGCCTTGCCGGTAGATCACAGACTGGTGTGCTAGCAATGAGGGAGGCTCCGTGGGCGTGGGACCCTCCCGGCCAGGTGTGGAATATGATCTCCTGGTGTGCCTGTTTGCTTAAAGCGCAGTATTGGGGTGGGAGTTACCCGATTTTCCAGGTGTTGTGTGTCAGTTCCCCTGGCTAGGAAAAGGGATTCCCTTCCCCCTTGCGCTTCCCAGGTGAGGCAATGCCTCGCCCTGCTTCAGCTCTCGCTGGTCGGGCTGCAGCTGCTGACCACCACCGATCGTCGGGCACTCCCCAGTGAGATGAACCCAGTACCTCAGTTGAAAATGCAGAAATCACCGGTCTTCTGTGTCGCTCGCGCTGGGAGTTGGAGACTGGAGCTGTTCCTATTCGGCCATCTTCTCTTTTTTTTTTCTTTTGGAGACAGAGTTTCACTCTTGTCACCCTGGCTGGTGTGCAGTGGCACAATCTCGGCTCACTGCAACCTCCGTCTCCTGGGTTCAAGCGATTCTCAAGCTTCAGTCTCCCAAGTAGCTGGAATTACGGGCACCTGTCACCATACCTGGCCAATTTTTGTATTTTTAGTAGAGACGGGGTTTCACCATGTTGACCAGGCTGGTCTTGAACTCCTGACCTTAGGTGATCCGCCTGCTCTGGCCTCCCAAAGTGCTGGGATTACAGGCGTGAGCACCCAGCCGATCTTCCATGTTATAGTCTATGGGTAGAATTTCACATTCACTGCAGTTTGGAAAAGCCAGTTTTTTAGGGAGAATTAGAAATACTTTGAAAATTGATGCCTAATGGTTTGAATTTGACATCAGAGAGGAAATAACTGGGTTCCTACAAAATTTATGTTGCTACCAAACATACATATTGCATGCAGGTAAAACACATCTATTTGAAAAAATTATACTTTTCTTATTGTGGCTATGGTTTGGGGAATTTATTTTTTATTTTATTTATTTTATTTTTTTGAGTCGGAGTCTCGCTCTGACGCCCAGGCTGGAGTGCGGTGGCGCTATCTCGGCTCACTGCAAGCTCCGCCCCCCAGGTTCACACCGTTCTCCTGCCTCAGCCTCCCGAGAAGCTGGGACTACAGGCGCCCGCCAGCACGCCCGGCTAGTTTTTTTTTTTTTTTTTTTTTTTTTTTTTTTTTTTTTTTTTTTTTTTTTGAGAGGGAGTCTCGCTCTGTCGCCCAGGCTGGAGTGCAGTGGCCGGATCTCAGCTCACTGCAAGCTCCGCCTCCCGGGTTTAGCCATTCTCCTGCCTCAGCCTCCCGAGTAGCTGGGACTACAGGCGCCCGCCACTTCGCCCTGCTAGTTTTTTGCTTTTTTAGTAGAGATGGGGTTTCACTGTGTTAGCTAGGATGGTCTCGATCTCCTCATCTTGTGATCCACCCGCCTCAGCCTCCCAAAGTGCTGGGATTACAGGCGTGAGCCACCGCGCCCGGCCAGGTTTGGGGAATTTATAAAGGACAAGTAATACAGGTGGAAGGATCAGATCTGAAAATAAATATTGTTGCCTGGATATTCTAGTTTTGTTAGCTATCACCCAATATATTCTTAGGCTCATTCCCATTTCCTTCCTCTATCCCTTTGTCCTCTCATTCTTTTGTCCCTCCCTCTCTTCCTTCCTTCTTTTTGATTAAGTCTACATCTTCATTCAGTTATTTGAACTTGGAATGCCTTAATTAAATTTTGAGCTGGGTTCTACTATTGAAGCATCAAGTTGCTTGGTTGCTGTATAAATGATTAAAAGATGACTTGTCCGGAGCAACATGGTTCAGAAGATTGAATCTGAAGAGAATAGCAAATGCTGTGCTTCTCATGTCACTTTCGATCACTGAAGTATGTGCAGTAGATGCTTCATTACTAGCATTCTCTTCTCTTTATCATTGATGAAGTTGAGCAGCATTAGCCAAGCATGACATATTAGCTCTCTTTAAACAAACACATCAATCTTGTGTTTTCATGTTCTCAGTTCATTATTGGAGTGATGGAGTGAAATCACAGCTGCTTTGTGGGGTTAGGATTCAAATGAGATCTAAAATCTTGGTGAATGATGTTTTCTTCCTGAAACTATTTCTGGTGAATATGTAGAGATATATAGAGCTAGAGATTTTATTAAAAGGCAAAAATTATTGTGCCTCTAAATATAATATAAAAAAATTGTATTAGTTATAAAAACTCTGGACATGGAATTATTATTGTCATTCTGTTCTTCCTTTTCCAAAGTTGTGTTCTTTTCCTAATGTATTTAAATAATAAAAGACACACATAACTTTTGAAAAAGAACAAACTAGAAATTTAGAAAATTCAGAAAGTATTGAAGAATAAAAATTCCTCATCATTTGATAATATAGAAATAGCCATTGTTATAGTTTTGATTTTTCCTCCTTCTGTATCTCAGTTATTCTCTCTCTCTATATATGTGTGTGTGTGTGTGTGTGTGTGTGTGTGTGTATGATTTAGCATTTTCTTATCTTTGATTTTCATTGGATATCACAATATATTTTTACCATGACTAAAAACTCATAAAACACAATTTAGAAAACAAAAATTATATTACAAAATTCAACATCCTTAAGCATTCAGTTAATCCCAATTTTAGCTATTAAAAAAGAATGATAATCATACATAAATATATATTTCTGATTACATCTTTTACACACATACACAAATACACCATTAACTCTCCTATAAGCAATGTACATTATATGATGCATATGCTTGCATTTAAAATTCTCATTAAAGTTAGAACAGAAAAGAATAAGAAAAAATACTTTTGCTAATTTGATAAGGCACAATATCAGATTTTATTACACATATGCTAGTTTATTTGTTAAACTTTTACTAATCTTCCTTTCAGCTAAATTTACTTCTCTCTTTTGTTATTAGAAGCTGCAATGCCATAATTAAATTTTGGGCTGGGTTCTAGTATTGAAAAATCAAATTTGCAATATATACCCTTACCATGTTGTATAGTACATACATGCTCACTACACAGAGGATATCATAAAGCTCTAGAAGAACTGTGATAGAAATGAATAAGAGACAAAACCATATTTTATATTTCATTCTTATGGTCATTACACAAGTCACACAAGAGTCTCATTTGGGGCAAATATAAAGGCATATCAAAATTCCTTAATGAGATAGATTCCATTAATTTGGAGCTCCCAGATGCCTAAGTAGTACTTTTTCTGGTAAACTGATTAATTACTCTCAAAATATTTTTAAATAGAATTATTGTTATAAAAATTTACTGTGAAACTGTAAATGGACTCCTAAAGAAATGCTAATTTTGATGGCATCTGTAAAGTGGTATAACCATAACATAAACTTAAAGTATAAATTCAAAAAGTCATGAAAGAAGAATATAAAAGCGGAGATGAAATAATTAAAACAAAGCTTAATCAAATAAAGTTTGCAGTTATATCTCAGAGCCCTGTGAATACATTTAAATAAGATTAGTGAGGCACTGTCTATGGCTTCAGAGGGATATGGGGACTGGGAGAAGTTCCAGAAGATGAGCAATAAACAAAACTGAATACCAGAAAACGAATTTCACTACTGAAAATCACAGGCTATTGAGCTTGAAGTCAATATATGAGAAGAGTTTAGAAGACATCATTCAAAGGATGCTTGGGATAACATGGAAAATGGGTCAGTGATAACTAGTATCCCATGTGAATTAGCAAAGAACAAGACATTTTAGACTAACTGCCTCAATAAGTTATACAATTATTACTTATTCAATTTATATATTATTAGATTAGAAAATGGTAAGAAAACAATGTCTCAATGCTAGTCAGGGATTTGTGACTACTTTTTATAAAATGTTTATGGACAATATGGATAAATAGCAAATAGATGACATAACAATTAGATCACTGTGTATGTGCATGCTCACAACACAGAGGATATTTTAAAGCAGTATCAGAAATGTGTTAGGAATATCTAGAAGGAAAACCATGTTTTAAATTTTGCCCTCAGAAATATTCAAAAATAAGCTAAATAAGTGTTAATTTAAAGGAAAATTTATAATGAGTCTTATAAAAGATGATCATAAATATTAACATTTTTTCAATGATGTAGACTACAACTTATTATGCAGATAATAAATATTAACTGATTAAAGGAAAAGTAATTGAGATTATGGTCACAAAATATGCTGATTATGTCCAAATGAAAATAATATTCATTTATTGGCTGAAAAATTACGAACTAGAAGATAATGATACAATAAAGAGATGATTAATCCTAAAATGATTATTTTAAAGATTTATTTCCATTGGTTATGTAATAAATGTTCATTGCTATATAGTAGGCCTAGACTGGTTTACTTGACTTAATTCATTAAACTAATTTTTCTTTCCAAAAACCTACCTTAAACTAATCCTCTGGAAGATAATCTCCCAAAATAAAAGTCATCAACTTGTCCGCATTACCTTGAGCATCTTCTTGGTATAATGGTTTCAGATTCATTTAATTTATAAATTAATTGTGTAGAAATTGACACCATATAATATTTTGCCCAGAGCGTGTTATGTTTTTTCATTGACGGAAGTTGTTTTGTGCATAAATAAATTTTTTAGTTCTCTTGATATTGGTATCCATATTTTACAAGATATTGTTAGGTTAATTATATTTTCCATTAGTATTATGAACAGGTGTTCTTCCATTATATTTCACAATTTATTTTTATTATAATCTATGTGAATATATTGGGCTTTGGATACTATCTAATTAGCTTATTATCTAATTAGTACAAATACACTGTAAGTTGATTGTCTTAGAGTTTTTAATGGCATAATTCTATGTTAAGATGAAATTTAACAATGTTCTACAATAAAATCTAATATAGCAGTTGAAAGAGCTATAGATTATGTATTACAGCAATTATGAAAAAGATTTTATTGCCTTAGTAACTATAGTTTGTTGAGTATTAGTATTAATTATTGAGAACTATTAATTTTTATTTATGAGTATTATTAAGTGGCTGGCACCATTCTAAGGACTGGAGATACAGCAGTGAATAAACAGACAAAAAATTTGTATCCTCGTGGAGCTTATACTTTAGTGACAGTAGATAATCTAATTCCATACTTAGCGGGGAAAAAAGTCACTGAGCAGATGAGGGATGTGATCTGCCTCTGTTTTTTGAAAGTCCACTTTGACACTTTATCACCATATAGCGAATAGATTGTGATAGGCAAAATCGGAAACAAAGAGACCAGTTAGGAGCTCGTTGTAATGGTCTATGTGACAGATGATTGTGACTTGAACTAAGATGAGAACTTCAATGCCTCACCATTAAAGAATAAAGACAAATTGCTGTGGATTCTAGAATTATCTAAAGGAAAAACTAGTAACATTTATTGATTAGGTGGATATGGATGTCAACACATTTACTGAAGAGGTTCATATAAACTTGAGAGTCTGATATATGAAAATAAAAGGTGACCACTCTTAGATTGCATTTTAAGACCTTCTTCAGTGTGAAGGCAAAAACATCTGTAATATTGCATTTATTTTTGAATATCATAATTTTAAAAGATGGTAGACTAATTGCTCAGAGGAGTGTCTTCATAATAGTGAAAGGCACTGGAATCATATCATATCATATGACGCACACTTTTAGGAGACATTGATGTTTAATCTAATGACTACAAGAGTCGGTTGAGAGGTAATAGCTTTTCAAGTACATTGTGTCCTGCCTAAGAAAGATTAAGCTTTTTGGAAATGATCCTCAAGGGACAAAAATATTATCTGATGAGTAGAAGTCAGAAGCACACAGACTTTTACTTTTTATATATCTGAATTGTTAATGTCAGGCCTGGTCTAAATGTAACCTGTGTCCTGGGACACAGAATTCTTTATTTTTATTCATGCTATTCAAGCCCAGCATAGAGGACTGCTTGGTAGGGATATTATGGAAAATTTTAATGTCAGTTGAGTGACCCTCCCAATTTCAAGGTGCAGATAATTCTAAAGTTGTTTGATAACTCTGTTTTGATATCTAGAATGCTTACAGTCGACTATGAGGATAAATATTTAGGAGCATTTTGGAAGTTAGTTATCTCGACAAATTCTAGATAATCATTCTAAATTACCTTTTTATTGCTTTAAAAAGTAGAACCAGCAGTAAAATTTCTTCAGGTAGTATGTATTATGCTTTGCTACAAATATTTGTTTGATCAAATGTTTGTTTCTCCCCACCCCCAAAATAACAAACTAATCTAAAGTAAGCCACATTTTAAGTTAATTGTGTAAAATAATATTTTGCCTCCAAATAAGAAAAGTAGGGATAATTCCTAGTATGTTGAATTTGTCTCACCTGAAATGAAAATACCTAAAGGCATTTTTTGTTTTACTTTTTTAAATTAGTTGGAACCAATTTTTTAAATTAGTTGGAACCAATATTTATTAATTCTGACGATGGAACTGATATAGTAATTGTCTAAGACAAAAATGTTTTGCAAATCAAATTTTAAATATTGATTTTGTGAAGTATTCAAATTGGCCATCTGATGTTGAAATATTAAAAGTTCCTATCAAACTTTCAAAAACATTTGAAAGGTACTGTGTCATATTAAATTAACATATTATTATGTGGATATTAATGTGAAAATTTGATAGCCGTGCATGACAATTATATTTTTAAAAAGCATGCCTTTATTTTGGAAAAGAAGTTGAAAAGGACTGCATTTACATAGAAAATGCCTAGTTTTGTAGGTTTATCCTTTATGTCTCAAATAATTGTAAGGTACCAATTTATTCATTCTCTGAAACTGAAAATTCTGTTATTTGGCTGCCTCTCAAGGTTCACACATAATTCTAACAATGATCAGGAAAAACATTGGACTAAAACACTACTTATTGACTTCAAGTATTCTATTTGCTTTGCTTTGCCTAGTGTTCCTGTTTGAAACATTATGAGGCTCCAGACTCCAAGCTTTTCTCCCTTGAATTTTTATTTTTATTTTTTTGATGCTGTTGTTGTTAATAAGCCCTCCTTTGGGGATATAGTCAAGCTAAGGCCTATTAACTATTTACATTTGAAGAAGCGATATATCCCCTAACAGAAACTATTCCTAATGGATAAAGATTTCAGTATGTTGAAGTATTAAAGAAAGCTTAACTATGGGGATGTGTTACTACTGGCGAGAATAGAGACTGTGTTTTGTTGAGAACTGGATTCATGAGGCTTGAGGGAGAAAAATGGAAGTGAAATGTGAGAAAATGGGGAAGAAATGAGGGATGTGGGAATTCTGTCTATTTATATGGTGGCTTGATTTATTGTTGGGGCGAAGATTACAGGATCTAATTTAATCTAATCACATTTTGGCCTGGAAGACATAGTGAGCCATCAACTATTATAGAGGCTCTCAGAAAGGAGTAAACTATTTTTTAGGGTTTCTATATTGAAAGGACAAAGTCAGAGCAGTGCTTACATGTGATAAGTCATATCTTCTTATAAAAATATACTGCTTGTTTCTGAGAAACGTTAATTCTCTCCTTTTCCATTTACTTTTTTCTTAAGTAACTTATTGAAAAATTAGCCAGTTTTTCTTGTACTGGAATTTGAAAAGCCTCTCTTCCCTCTTTCGTAGAAATCAGAGGCACTCAGATGTACAAAGCATACACAGGAAATAGAACAAGGACTGGATGGGAAGGAACTCTTTTTTGTAGGGACACTGGGCTGGCAGATATAAAGCAAAATGTTTAAATAAAAAATAGGACACTTAAATAAGAAAGACAACATTTGTAAATACTACATCTTACTTTCTAAGTCTCCTTTGCAAAATATAAACAAATATTTGTTTGCAATAATGTTACAAAACTCTATTGTTCCGACCTTTTATGCCGTGTTCTTTTGAAATTCACAGCATCCTTAAGACCATAATAGAGGTTTGATCCGTGGAAGACAAGGGAATGTCTTCCTAATTTTCAGCATTTTTGTGTGGGGTTGCTTTGTTTTTCTCTGTTGCAGTTTATTTTATGTTTAATTGGCATTTTTACTGTTATAATTGTATATTAAATTAATTGTAAAGAATAATGTAGAACTCTGCACTTGGTTTACCCCAGTGTTATTTATTTATTTATTTATTTATTTTTGATGGAATCTTGCTCTGTCACCCAGGCTGGAGTGCAGCAGTGCAATCTGGACACTGCAACCACTGCCTCCCGGGTTCAAGTGATCCTCCAACCTAAGCTTCCCAAGTAGCTGGGATTACAAGCATGTGCCACTACACCTGGATAATTTTTGTATTTTTAGTGGAGATGGGGTTTCACCACATTGGCTAAGTTTTTCTCCAACTCCTGACCTCAAGTGATCCACCTGCCTCAGTCTCCCAAAGTGCTGGGATTATGGGTGTGAGCCACCACACCTACCCACAATGTTGTCATTTTGTAAAATTGTAGTGCAATATCAAAACGAGGAAATTAACATTAACACATCCACCCATGCAATTCACATTTCCTCAGCATTCCTTGTATTTGTGCGTGTGTATTAATTCTACACAAATGTATCTTATGTCTAGGTTTGTGCATCCACTGCCACGGTCAAGAAACTAAACAGTTTCAGCACCACCAGGATCCTTCCTGCTGCCCTCTTAACAACCACATCCACCTCCCTCCATCCTACCCCATCACTGACTAAACATTGATAACTACTACTATGTTCTCCATTTCTAATACTTTGCCGTTTCAATATGGTATATAAATGGGATTATATAATATAATCTTTACAGATTCGCTTTTTTTTTCACTCAATCCCTGGAGATTCATTGAAGTCTCTGCATGCTACATGTATGAATAGTTTGCTCTTTTTTATTGCTGTGCAGTATTCCGTGGTATGAATGTACAAGAGCTTTTAGTTTGTTTGTATGTTGAAGAAATTTTAGGTTGTTTACAGTTTTGTGCTGTTACAAATAAAGCTGCTATATCTATTCATTTACAGGTTTTTGTGTACACATAAATTTCTATTTCTCAGTGATAAGTGACTGTAATATTTAGGTCATGTGGTAATCACATATTTAATTAAGAAACTACCATATTATTTTTTAGAATGGTTATACCATTTGCATTACCAACAACAATGTAGGAGTGACTCAGTTTCTCTGCATCTTCAATAAAATTTGGTGTTGTCACTATTTTTTACTTGCTTCATTCTGATTAGTTTGTACTATTAATAATTGCTCATTGTGATTATAATTTGCATTTATCTGATGGCTAACTATAATAATAACATATTTTCATATGCTTATTTCCCATCTATATATTCCCTTCAGTAAAATATATATTCATGTCTATTGTCTGTTTTCCTATGGATTATTTTTTTAACTGTTGAATCTTGAGAGTTCTTTATATAATCTAGATACTAGTCACTTGTCAGCTATATGACTGAAATTTACTTTCCAATTTGTAGTTTGTGTTTTCATGCTATAATAGTCTTTTACACAACAAAATAATTTTGATCAGATCCAATTTGTTAAGTTTTTATTTTATGAATCAAGCTTTTTCTTTTTGTGTTCTCTTTAAAAATGTTGTTGAGAAATCCTGAAGATTTTCTTTTTTTCTAGAAGTTTTATGGTTGTAATTTCTACACTTCAGATCATGATCCATTTTGAGTTTTCGTAAAAATTGAGGTTTAAGTCAAAGGTCAAAGTCCTTTTTTTTTTTTTTCTTCCCTGCATAGACTACTAACACAGGGGTGTTTCAGCACCATTATTGAAAAGACAATCTTTTCTTCATTGAAATGATGTTTACCTTTGTAAAAATATCAGTTGAGAATATATTTCTGGGTTTTTAATTCTGTTACACAAATTTATGTTTATTCTTCTTCCAGAAGCACATGTCTTTATTATTATAGCTACAGAGGAGGCCTTAATTATTAAGTAAAGTAATTGCATATTTTATTCTTATTTCAAGAATATTAGAGTTATTCTAATATCTTTAATTTTCCATATAAATTTTATATTTTTCTATGTCTACAAGAACTTTTGTAGGGAGTTTTGTAAGTTTTAATTAAATCAATAAATTCATTTGAGGAGAATCTTTCTTACTGAGTCTCCCAATTCATGAATTTTAGATATTATGAATGTTAGAAAACATGAATCAAGAAATTTAAATGGAGAGATAACGGGTTGGCTATATAACAGCTTTTTAAAATCTCTTATTTATGTTTTATTTGATGCCATTCATTAGCATTTTCTAATTTTTTTATGCATAGCCTGTACATAATTCATGAAACGTATACCTATGTTTTTTATTGTGTTTGGAGTAACTGTAAACGGTATTGTGTTTTAAGTTGCTTTTTTTTCCCCATGCCCATTGTAAGCATATAGAAATGCAGTTGAACTTTGCACATTAATTTTATATTCCGAAGGCCAGGCATGGTAGCTCAGGCCTGTAATCCCAGCACTTTGGGAGACTGAGGTGAGCAGATCACTTGAAGTCAGGAGTTTGAGATAAGCCTGGCTAACATGGTGAAATACCGTCTCTACTAAAAACACAAAAATTAGCTGGTCGTGGTGGCACGTGCCTGTATCCCAGCTACTCAGGAGGCTGAGGCAGGAGAATCGCATGAACCTTGGAGGCGGAAGTTTCTGTGAGCCGAGATCACGCCATTGCATTCTAGCCTGCCGGACAAGAGTGAAACTCTGTCTCAAGTTAATAATAATAATAATAATTATTTTTATTATTATTATTTTATATTCTGTGATCTTGTTCTAGGAGTATTTTTGTAGGTTCCTTGTGGTTTTCTCCATAAACAATCATGGCATCTGTAACTATATAGTTTTATTCAATTCTTTTGAATTGTTATACCTTTTATTTCTTTTTTGGCCCTATTTCAGTGACTACTAATTGAGTATTACATTAAAAAAGAGTGTTGAGAGTTGACATCTTTGCCTTGTTCCCGATTTTATTTTTATTTTATTTTTTATTTTTAGTTTTTGAGACAGAGTCTCACTCTGTCGCCCAGGCTGGAGTGCAGTGGCGCCATCTCGGCTCACTGCAAGCTCCGCCTCCCGGGTTCAGGCCATTCTCTTGCCTCAGCCTCCCAAGTAGCTGGGTCTACAGGCGCCCGCCACCTCGCCCAGCTAATTTTTTGTATTTTTATTAGAGACGGGGTTTCACCGTGTTAGCCAGGATGGTCTCAATCTGCTGACCTTGTGATCCACCCGCCTCGGCCTCCCAAAGTGCTGGGATAACAGGCGTGAGACACCGCGCCCGGCCTCCACTTTCACTATTAAGTATGTTTTTGTGGTAGGTTTTTAATGTTTTTGTCAGGTTGAGGATTTATCATGAATGAGTGTTAGATTGGTTGAGAATATTGTACAATATTCTCTACCCTTTCATAAGTATTCAATTATCTGATTTTAGCTCCTGAGATCTCAGTCCTGCTGGTGGTGAGTGGAGCACCTTTCTTTCTCTCCTGACTACGAGGCTCTGGGTATGTTAGTTTCACTGATTTTTTCACTTAAGGTTCATGTGAATGTGCCTAGCAATGAGAAGGAAGATTCGAAAATAGTGAGAGGTTTTGGGACTGTTTTTATGCACCTTTTGGAAAAAAATACTATTTACCAGGAACTTGTCAAATATTTATTTTCATTGCGGTACGCCTCTTCATTTTTGAATAGGAAATAAAATCCTCCCCTATTTCTACCCACTAAGGCTTCCCAAATTTGTCGAAAAGAGCTTTGGCTGAAGAGTGACATAGCTTAGGTCAGTTAACATATGATTTTGCAGAACTGGATCTGTGAATTACTTGGCTTATGATGCGCCACTGATTTCAATTCTTATGAAAAGCCAGAGAAAGGGGTCACATCCAAACACAGAAGCAACTAAGAACCAACCCCTGAGCAACATCTATCTATGAGTAAACTGGCAATAAAATTTGAAAAGAAGGAAGGTTGTTTGCCACAATAGGGAAGCTCGTTTGCAATTCCCCTAGAGGCCTGGTAAGAGGGTTGAAGCAGCACTGAAAATGCCTTGCGTGCTGGATAACTTTGTGTCTAAATGCGATCTGCAGCAAGTGAATCTATATGTAGTCACAGTAAAGACTGAGGAAGGAGTATGGGGGACACACATGTTGAGTGACAGAATGATGCACATTTCCTAACGCACAATCATGTCCTTGTCCTTCTCCTTCTAGTCTACCTCCTCCACTCTTGCTCTCAAAAGGGATGTATAGAATCATAGTGCTTTACTAAGCAAAAGACATTGTGCTTCAGATTAGATTGGTACTTACTTTTGGGTAAATTATCTTAATATCTAGCCTAAGACATTTCTATTTTAAAATAAACTCAATGCTTTTGTTGGAAAACTTTAGTTATTTCACAGGTTTAATGACTATTCATAAGAAAACTGAAAATAATTGGTTTCATCATTCATCCAACAAACATGTATTGAGTACTTATTTTGAGTAAGATTTATGACTGAACAAAATTGAGCTATTAACCAACGTTGTCAATAATGTCTTTAAAAGAAAAACCTCAATTTTGAATGGTGTCTCTTTAAGAAAAAAAATTATTGCTAATGAGTGTATTTGAAAAAACATCTTTCTGGTTGAGCATTTTGGAAGTTTGACTAGCTTTTTTCTTTGAGTAAACTTTTTCTATTTACATCACTGTGAATAACTATATGATCTCAGCTTATCCTTGAATTTATCTAGTGTCTTTAAATCCACTAGAATGAACTTGACCAATGACCATGGTTAAAAAAGAAGTGTGATGCCAACGTCTTAGAATAGAATCATTTACTTAACAACTTCCTTCCACTAATCTATTTCTATCTGGTCCATGGCCACATATAGTTCCTGATTTCTTTCTTTAAACTCTTCTTCATCTTGAGTTTTGGAACAAATGCAGTATATTTATATCTTTCTCAGATTGTCGGCATTATTTTCAACATTTCACTTGATAAAATATTTAGTTTGCGAGTTTTGTGTTTATGTATTTTTTTAACCAATTTTTATATGCTTTTATAGCCTAAAGATTACAAGGCTCATCAACCAAGAAATTGATAAGGTCATGTTAATGCTAATATGGAAATTTCCCTGAGCTGTCTTCTCCCACCTGTACAACTTCAGGATTTCAGCCCACTGGAAAGTCTCTCTAGGTATTGCTGAGACTCCTTAGCGGGTGTTTCACATTTGTTCAGTACTGATTTTACACATCTAGTTATTGTTGCTTTCCTCCATGTCTCCACTGTTGATTATAACATCAGCTTATCTTTCATCATATCTGCTATATTTGCCATGATTGTGGCATCTCAGTGTAGCCTAAAAAAGCCAGAATGTAAAAGGCATTACTTTTCTTTCTATCATTAAAATGACCTTCATGAAGAAAACAGACTCAAAAGGCTAAGATTTGTATAATTCACATTATATGACATTCTAGAAAAGGCAAAATACAGGGACAAAAAATAGATAAATATTGGCCAGCGGCTTGAGGTGAGAAGAGAGTTATGTAAAAAGGATCACAAAGGACGTTTTTGAGGTTATGGAACTGTATTTTATTGTGGTTGTGCAATTTACGCATTTGTCAAAACTCATAGAACTGTATAAGGGATCTATGCAACTGTATGTAAATTATCTCATTAAAATATTATTTATAAAGACGTTTCCTTTAACCTTTACTTACCTCTGTTGTAGAGTACAGATAACCACTGTAGCTGAATTGGATATTGAGGGAAAGCCACACGTTGTCATCTCTTTCTCATCCTTTTGGCTTCACCATGTATATATTCTTCCTACTGCTTAAGCCAAAACAGAATACTTTACATAAATTTCTTCATAAAGTAGACTCTTAGGCCTAATGATTTCAATTTTGTATATACATTAAAAACAAAAATTTAAATTTTCTTAAATTCAACTAAAAATAACCCTATATTCATTGCAAAAGTTGTTCCCTAACAATGTTTAACTTTTGATCAGTGGATTGTATAATATGAAACACATTTGATTGACTCAGTGTATGATTCATTGTAGCAATGAGTTTTGCACCGACAATAGTCCAAAACCGAACAAATGCCTATATTCCACAAAACGTATCTACTATCTTTTTAGAATTAATTTTTTATTTTTAATTTTTGTGTATACACAGTAGGCATATATATTTATGGGTTACATATTACATTTTTAAATAGGCATGCAATGCATAATAATCAAATCAGAGAAAATGGGGTACCCATCATCTAAAGCATTTATCCTTTGTGTTATATAAACAACTCAATTATCCTTTAGTCATTTTAGAATGTACAATTAAATTATTTTTGACTATAGTCACCCTGTTGTGCTAACAAATACTAGGCCTTATTAATTCTTTCTCTTTTTTGTACCCATTAACCATCCCCACTTCCACCCTCCAACCAACTACCCTTCCTAGCCTCTGGTAAGCATCCTTTTACTGCCATGAATTCAATTGTTTTAATTTGTAGCTCCCACAAATAAGTGAGAATATGTGAAATTTGTCTTTCTGTATCTGTCTTATTTCACTTTTTAACATAATGACCTCCAGTTTTATTCATGTTGTTACAAATGACAGGATCTCATTCTTTTTTATGGCTGAATAATACTCCATAGTGTGTAAGTGCCACATTTTCTTTATTCATTTATCTGTTGATGGACACAAGTTCCCTCCAAATCATTGCTGTTGAGAAAAATATTACAATAAACATGGGAGTATGGATATCTCTTTGAAATACTGATTAGAATATACTCTTTGGTATATAACTATGAGTTGGACTGCTGAATCATATAGCAACTCTATTTTTAGTTTTTTGAGTAACTTCCAAACTATTCCTTATAGTGATTGTACTAATTTACATTCCCACCAACAGTGTATGAGGGTTCTCTTTTCTACACATCCTTGCCAGCATCTGTTATTGCCTGTCTTTTGGATAAGAACCATTTTAACTAGGGTAATCTAATAAATTATTGTAGTTTTGACCTGTATTTCTCTGATGATCAATAATGTAGAGCAAATTTTCATATACCTATTTGCCATTTGTATGCCTTCTTTTTAGAAATGTCTATCCAGATCTTTTGCCCTTTGTTAAATTGGATTATTGGATGTTTTTTTCGATGGAGTTGTTTGAGCTCTTTATATGTTCTGGTTATTAATCCCTTGACAGATTGGTAATTTGCAAATATTGTAATCCATTCTGTGGGTTTTCTTTTCACTTTGTTGATTGTTTCCTTTGTTGTGCAGAAGTTTTTTTTTTTTTATTTGTATTTATTTTTAACTTGATATGATCCCATTTGTCAATTTTCACTTTGATTGCCTGTGCATGTAGGGTATTACTCAAGAAATCTTTGCCCACTCCAATATCCTCAAGAGTTTCCCCAGTGTTTTCTTTTAGTAGTTTCATAGTTTCTGGTCTTAGATTTAAGTCTTTAATCAGTTTTGAATTGATTTTTGTATATGGCAAGAGATAGAGGTTAAACTTCATTCTTCTGCCTATGGATATCAAATTTTACCAGCACTATTTATTGAAGAGACTGTCTCCAAGGTATGTTCTTGGCACCTTTGTAAAAAACGAGTTCACTGTAAATGTATAAGTTTATTTCTGCATTTTCTATTTTATTCCACTGGTCTATGTATCTATGTTTAAGCCAGTGCCATGCCATTTTTGCTACTACAGCTCTGTATTGTAATTTCAAGTCAGGTTATATGATTCCTCCAGTTTTGCTCTTTTTGCTTAGGAGAGCATTGGCTATTCTGGGACTTTTGTGTACTGACTTCTGTCTAGAAGATCTGCCCAATGCTGCAAGTGGGATCCTGAAGTCTCCAGCTATTTTTGTATTGGGGTCTATCTCTTTCATTAGCTCTAATAATATTTTCTTTATATCTCTGGGTGTTCCAGTATTGGGTTATTACATATTTACAATTGTTAATCCTCTTGATGTATTGACTCCTTTATCATTATATAATGACCTTTTTTGTGTCTTTTTACTGTTTTTTTTTTTCTTGAAATCGATTTTGTCTGATGTAAGTATAGCTACTGCTGCTCTTTTTTGTTTCAATTGGCATGAAATATCTTTCTTTCCACTCCTTTATTTTCAGTCTATGTGTGTCTTTACAGGTGAATTGTATTTTCTGCAGGCAACAGATTACTGGGTCTTGAGTTTTTTGTTTGTTTGTTTGTTTGTTTGTTTTGGTATGGAGTCTCGCTCTGTTGCCAGGCTGGAGTGCTGGAGTGCAGTGGCGCGATCTCGGCTCACCGCAGCCTCCACCTCCCGGGTTCAAGAGATTCTCCTGCCTCAGCCTCCCAGGTAGCTTGGACTACAGGCATGCACCACCACACCCAGCTAATTTTTGTATTTTTAGTAGAGATGGGGTTTCACCGTGTTGGCCAGGATGGTCTTGATCTCTAGACGTTGTGATCCACCCACCTCGGCCTCCCAAAGTGCTGGGATTACACCTGGCCAGGTCTTGTGTTTTTAATCCATTCAGCCACTCTGTGTCTTTTGATTGGAGTGGCTAGTCCATTTCCATTCAATGTTATTATTGAGAAGTAAGAACTTACTCCTACCATTTTGTTATTTTTGTGTGTGGTTGTTTTGTGGTCTTCTCTTCCTTTGTGTCTGTTTTCCTTTTGGAGAAGGTAATTCTTCTGACAGTATGATTTAGTTTCTTTTTATTTTTTGTATACCCATTGTATGTTTTTTTTTTTTTAATTTGAGATTACCATGAAGCTTGCAAATACTATCTTATAGGCCATTATTTTAAGCTGATAACAACTTAAAACTGCTTACATAAACAAACAACCAAAAGGAGAACTAATAAAAACTCAACATTTTACCCCTCTACTTTTTAATGTTTTGCTGTTTCTATTTACATCTTATTGTACCATCTATGTCTTGAACAGTTTTTGTAGTTATTGTTTTTATTGGTGCATGTTTTAGTCTTTCTACTTAAAACAATATAGTTTATCCACCACAGTTAGAGTGTTATGATATTCTGTGTTTTTCTGTGTACTCATTATTGCCAGTGAGTTTTGTACCTTCAGATGATGTCTTATTACTTACTAATGCTCTTTTCTTTCTGACTGAATAACTCCTTTTAGCATTTTTTGTAGGCTAAATCTGGTATTGATTAAATCCCTCAGATTTTTTTTTTTTTTTGGTCTGATAAGGTCTTTATGTCTTCTTCATGTTTCAAGAATATTTTCACCCAATATGCTATTCTAAGGTAAAATTTTTTCCTTCAGCACTTTAAATATGTCATGCCACTCTCTCCTAACCTGTAAGAGTTCCACTGAAAAGTCTGTTGCCATACGTATTGGAGATATCGAATGCAATTTGTTTATTTTCTCTTGCTGCTTTTAGGATCCTTTCTTTTATATTTGACATTTGGGAGTTTGATTATTAAATGTCTTCCGGTAGTCTTCTTATTGTTAAATCTGCTTGGTATCCTATAAGCTCTTTGTACTTGGATATTAATATCTAGGTTTAGGAAGCTCTCTGATATTATCCTTTTGAATATACTTTCTACTCCTATCTCTCTACCTCCTCTTTAAGGCCAATGATTCTTAGATTTGCCATTTTGAGGCTATTTTCTAGATATTGTACGCATGCATCATTCATTTTTGTTCTTTTTTTCTTTTGTCTCTTCTGATGGTGTATTGTCAGGTAGTCTGTCTTCAAACTCTCTAATTCTTCTAATTGATCAATTCTGCTATTGAGAGACTCTGAAATATTCTTCAGTATGTCAATTGCATTTTTCAACTCCAAGATTTTGCTTGATTCTTTTTAATTATTTCAATATCTTTTCAAATTTATCTTATAGAATTCTGAACTCTTGCTCTGCATTATGAATTACTTTGTGTTTCTTCAAAACAGCTATTTTGAATTTACTCTCTGAAAGGTCATATATCTCTGTTTCTCTGGGATTGGACCCTGGTGCCTTATTTAGTTCATCTGGTGAGATAATGTTTTCCTGCATGATCTTGTTCTTTATGATGCTCGCCAGTTTCTGCCGAGTGGTTCTTGCAGACTTGTAGATGTACCACCTTGAGGGTCTTGGGTAAGATCTAGAAAAATTGGCCGGGCGCGGTGGCTCAAGCCTGTAATCCCAGCACTTTGGGAGGCCGAGACGGGCGGATCACGAGGTCAGGAGATCGAGACCATCCTGGCTAACACGGTGAAACCCTGTCTCTACTAAAAAAATACAAAAAACTAGCCGGGCGTGGTGGCGGCGCCTGTAGTCCCAGCTACTCGGGAGGCTGAGGCAGGAGAATGGCGGGAACCCGGGAGGCGGAGCTTGCAGTGAGCTGAGATCTGGCCACCGCACTCCAGCCTGGGCGGCAGAGCAAGACTCCGTCTCAAAAAAAAAAAAAAAAAAAAAAAAAAAAGAAAAATTATCTGGATTACCCGGGAGAGACTCTTGTTCTCTGCCCTTACTTCCTCCCAAAGAGATGGAGTCTCTCTCTCTGTGCTGAACTGCTCGGGCTCAGGGTGGGGTAACACCAGCACCCCTGTGGCCACCAACACTGGGACTCTGCTGGGTCAGATCTAAAGCCAGCACAGCACTGAATCTTGTCCAAGGCCTTCCGTAACAACTATCTGGCTACTGCCTATGTTTTCTCAAGGTCAACCTGCTCTACAGTGAGTAGGTGGAGAAGCCAGTCAGACTTGTTTCCTTCTCTTCAGGGTGGCAATTTTCCCTAGGCTCCAGACCATTTGAGAGATGCTATCTAGGAGCCAGGAACTGGAGTCAAAAACTTTATAAGTCTACCTGGTGGTCTATTTTACTGTGGTTGATCTGGCCCTCAAACCATAAGACACAGTCCTTCCCATTCTTCCCTTCTTCTACCACAGACAGAAGAGACTCAAACTGT
The DNA here is from genome assembly GCF_037993035.2 of Macaca fascicularis. Lineage (NCBI taxonomy): Eukaryota > Metazoa > Chordata > Mammalia > Primates > Cercopithecidae > Macaca > Macaca fascicularis. The sequence continues at coordinate 113,220,670 of NC_088380.1, read as the reverse complement.
GGCTACCACCACCACCACAGGCCCATGGGGAGTACAGCTAGGCTACCACTGATATTCACTTAAGGCCTAAGGCCTATTCAGTCACCTGTGGTAAATGCTGCCAATACTGAGAGTCACCCTTAAGGGCAGTGGGCTCCCCTCTGGCCCGGGGAAATTCCAGAAATTCCATCCAAGAGCCAAGGCCTGGAATTGGGGGCCTCAAGAGCCTGCTTGCTACTTGACTGCTCTGTGGTCCAGCTGGTACCTAAGGTTCAAGACAAAATCCTTTTTACTTTTTCCTTTGCTTTTCTCAAGCAAAGGAGTTTCTCACCATAGTCACCATACCTGGGAATGGGCTGGGGTTTCACCTGAAGCCAACGTGTCTAGGAGTCTCACCCAAAGCTCATAGTGTACTACCTGGGTATTGCTGCTGGTTATTTAGGTCACGAGGCTTTTCAGTCAGCTGGTAATGGATGTTGCTAGGACTGTTTTTTTTTTTTTTTTTTTCCCTTCAAGACAGAGGGTTCTCTTCCAGCCCACCATGTATCTGGAAATGTCACCTGGAAGGTAAGGACTGAAATAAGGACCTCACAACTCTGACCAGTGGGCTATGCTACTGTGGCTGAGCTGGTTCCAAGACGCAAGAAAAAGTCCTTCTTACTCTTCCCTCTTCTCTCCACAAGTGGAAGGAAGGTTTCTTTTGTAGCCATGAGTTGTGCTACATTTGGGGGATGGGTAGTGCAAGCACACTCCTTAGCTGCCTTGGTTGAGTCACTTATCCCTCAAGTCCATTGGCTCTGAGTCCAGCACAACAGTAAGGCTTGTCTAGGAGTTGCAGTCCTTGTGACCTACACTGTCTTTCAAGTTCATTCAGGGCCCCAGAGAAATTCAGTCTGCAGTGGCCAGACTTGATGGAATTCAAGTTCTGTCTACTGGAATGGGTGATTTCCTTCTGGTTAGGGTGGTTTAAATGCTCTCTCTGTGGGCATCAGCTGAATTGAGAGGGTATTGCTTTCTGTTGTGACAGGGCAGCACTGAGTGTAATGCAAAGTCTCACAATCACTGTGCTATCTTTTCTCAAATACGCAGATTTCCCTGTGTCACATGGCTGTTGCAGAGGTAGTGGGGAGGAGTGGCTTCCACAATTTAAAACTGTTTCTTCTACCCTCTTCAGTGCCTCTTTCAGCAATATAAAATTAAAACTGGATATTGTGAGTGCTCACCTGATTTATGGTTTTTATGTAGGTGCTTTTTTGTGTGTGTAGATGGTTGTTAAATTTGGTGTTGCTGTGGAGGGGAGAATCAGCGGAGCCTTCTGTTCTGCCATCTTGCTCTACATCATCCATTTCTGCTCTCTTGGTTCTATAGTCTCTGCTTTGAACTCCTCTCAAGAGGTTCTCTTTCCATCTTTATGGAGTTATGAACGTTAAAATGGTTTTTATAGACAACAGAAATGTCTCTTATTTAAACCCACTCACTCTGGTTTACCCTTTTTTAAAGTTTTAGAGTTCTTATCTCTATCCATAAGAAAACCTGTGAAACAACTAAGTTGTCTTTCCCAAGTCTTTTCTCCTTCATCCTGCCACCATTATATGATACAATTTTTAATTTCCTATGATCCTCTTTTCTGATTTACTTTATTATTATTGGCACTATTGGTATTCATTCTATTTATTTGTTTTTCTTTTATTTTTTATTATTTTTTTTTAATTACTGCCTAGAACTGAACACAGTTCTTCAGGAGATCTGGAGAACAGATTAGAAATATCACAGATTTCATTTAGATATTATGCTTCTATTCATGTCAGCTGAGTCCAGGTTAACTTTTTTGACATACATGTAGCTTAATTTTCTGTAGATTCTGGTTTTATTTTTCTCTTTTATTCCAGCTTTATATCATTCATAAATGTTATCAATATGCATTAAATATCCCCATTTCAATCATGGATAAAATGTTTTTTTAAGGCACAGGACAAAAATAATACCCCTCAAGGTTGGTGTGGCCCATTAATTCGAAACCTTTGGGTATAGCTTTTTAAATCAGATATAAATTCATTTAAGTGTGTAATTATCCAATTCATATTTCTTCACCTCATTCATAAGGATATCATGAGAGACTTTTAAGTATCGTATTGAAATCTGGATGTTTGATGTCTGCCACATTTTTCTGATTTTCTAGTCTAGTAAACATATCAGAAAAGAAAATGAGTTTAGTCTAACAAGGCTTATTCATAGTCAACCCATAGTAATGATTACTGCTTTCTTTTCTAGTTGCTTGCAACTCATCATTGTAACTATCAGTTTTGAATTCTTGCCTGAGATTGATGTGAAACCCTCTGATTTTCAAAATATAAATATTTTTTCCTTTTCAAAAGTCAAAATTACAATTTTTCCAGCTTCAGCCTTATTCAGCAATTTTTGTTTTTCAACAAATCCTGAGATTTTTTTCTTCAAAAAATATTCAACAAATGAAAATAATTTTAATAAGGAAGTAAAAATATTTTTACTAACCTATTAAAGTCTTATTAAATAATTCATGAATATCAATAAGAAAGTGACAAATGCCCAGGGAAAAATGAAAAGAATATGAACATTTTCTTAATAAATCAAATACATGTTTTTAATTCATGTAAAATTATACTCAAACAACAAATTGTTGTTTCTATATAGTTGCCAAAAATTCATTCAATTCTTTCATTTATCAAAAAGGTTTAAAATTGTATAATTTCATACCAGGTTCTATTCTAAAGACCGGGGATTTAGTGCATGAAAAACAGATATTTCTTGCCTTCCAGCCATTCAAATTATAATTCAAAACTGAGGGAACCAAACAAAAACATAGACTCTCTAAATTAGGTTATTTCTAATAGTGATGTGAACTAACTTGGAGAATTATCTTTAATGTATATTCTTAAATATTTAACATGTGAACATAAATCATTTTTAGCCTTGTGAGCTGAGTATTTATTAAACATAGAGAATCGTTTTCACAAATTATCATGTAGGGAATTATCACTCAGAAGGGAAAAATAGCATCAATATGAAAGTTATTAGAAATATAGAGGAAGTAATTCACTAAGCAAAAGGAAAGTGAATAATTTTATACAAAGATTAAGTAAAATAAACCATATTTTAAAGCACTGTAATATGTAAAACTATTAATTTCTCAATTAAATTATTTGCAATGGTAACATAGTAAAAGAAAAACTACAAAGAAATAACTTATATTTATCAGAAATGTTAATTAGGAGTTTTAAATATTATTAGTTTGAATCCACTAATTCTCATTCTAGGATCCCAAACTAAAAATATAATAAGTAAAATAATAAATGCTTTCTGACAGGCATTATTTTTTATAGTAAAAAAATGAGGCCGGGCGCGGTGGCTCACGCCTGTAATCCCAGCACTTTGGGAGGTCGAGGCGGGCAGATCACGAGGTCAGGAGATTGAGGCCATCCTGGCTAACACTGTGAAACCCCGTCTCCACTAAAAAATACAAAAAAAAAAAAAAAACAAAATTAGCCGGGCGTGGTGGTGGGCACCTGTAGTCCCAGCTACTAGGGAGGCTGAGGCAGGATAATGGCGTGATCCCGGGGGGCGGAGCTTGCAGTAAGCCGAGATCACGCCACTGCACTCCAGCCTGGGCGACAGAGCGAGACTCCATCTCAAAAAAAAAAAAAAAAAAAAAAAAAAAGAACAATTTCTATGACCCATATAGGGCAAATAAGTAAGTAAATTATGATGAAGCTATGTTAGTGATTATATGCAGTGGTTAAATATGGCATATTCCAACACTCAACTTACCCTTGATTAACCATAGTCCTAATCCTAAGTAACAAAAACATGTTGTAAATAATATATAATGTAAGATTTCAACTTTTTAATAAAAAGTTTGGCCAAATGAAAACATACAATACATGAAATATTTATAACAAATAAACAAGATTTACAGATTGGAGAAAACCATCAGCATAATAAAATAAGTGAACAAAGGCATACAGAAACAACTTCAAAATAGAACTTCAAATGAAAACTAAACAAAGAAAACCCTGCTTCCTTTAACATTCAGGGTGAAAGTAGAGTAAATGTGATATAACCTTTTTCACTACATTGTGAAAAATTCAAAAGTGCTGGTGGGAATGTAGAGAGAGGGATCCTCTCATACATTGTTGGAGGGAATGAAAAAATAATCAGGGAGTATTTTGTAGTATGTTTTCAATGCACTTACACTTTGATCTAGCCATTTCACTTCTGGGAATATATACTTCTATCTGAATGAATGTGTCAGCATGTCTGTGCAATGATGTTTATTATAGCATTATCTAGTTGGTCATAAATAAAGTAGGATAAAATACATAGGTATATACATATAGACTATAATATTCTGGAGGTATTAAAAGTAATATTAGAGATGTATGTATCAGTCTAGTTGGAGCAGTGTAATATATTTTTACAAAAAAGGCAAATTGCGTTACATGTATGCTTCTGTGTGTATAATCTTTACTTAAAAATATGAAAAATTAGAGGTATAATGTGTACCAGACTATTAATATTGATTTCATTTGAAGAGGAGAAAGGAGGCAGGGTATAGAAAGATAAAGACAAGCACAACAAATGCAATAAATACCCATAGTGTAATTTCAATCAGAAATGTAGAAGATAAACTTCTAATGGTAATCATATTTAAGTATGTAAGAATTGAATATGCTTACAGACAATGTAACACGCATAAATAAATTATTAATATAAATGTCCAGAAAAATTTGGTTTATTTTGTTTTATTAATATTTTAACTTAATTTTGAGATAAATTGGCATTTCTATTAAATATGCAGGAAAAAAGAAAGAAGGAAAGAAGAAAGTGACTGGTTTATTGGAAGTTCCAGTGCTTTTGATTTTCTATAGAATTGATATTGTAAAATACATGTATGTATATACACACATATGTACATACATATTCTCTAAGCATTTTGTAATTAGCATGTTTTATAGTTATAAATACATTCAGTTTGATAAGATGAAAAGTTTATGTTAAAAATTGTGAATAATACAGAAATAATTTAGTCATGAGACTTCAGATTGAATGTTTTCCAAAGAGATTTCAAAGCTCTCAAGAAACGAACACTAGGTATTTAAAAATTATCCCAAGAAAGAAGAAAATAATGTATTGAGATTATGTTTAAAATGTGAAAAGAGAAACATATGCAAGCATGAGATTTAAAAATTATGGGTACCCTCCCTATATAGATACAGGGGGTCAAAATGTTACTGCTTCCTCTTCCCCTCCTTCTCTCAGAACCCCCAGATAATCAAATAGGGAAAAATCTCTGTGAGTCCTGGAGATGAGGCAAGATTGTCTACACTTATATGCCCTGAACTTCCTTAACTTCAACTATAAGACTACAGTGAAGGATGACAAGGATGTTAGCACAGGTTTTTGTCAATTGAGAAATCTCAGTATCTCAGTTATCACTCCACTTGCAATTTATAATTTAGGGAGAAGACCTTTGGGCATGGTCCGTCTAGAGAATAAATGGAGGATAGATGGTAGATTGAGATCACATAGCATTAAACCTTTGGGTTTCATTTTTGTTTTGCATCTAAAAAGCAACATGCTTACAAACAAATTCAATTGAAAGTCCATGTTTGAGCCGAGGTTACCACAAACAGGAAACTGAGAGTTAGACAGTGCTTCCACTTGACATTGTGAGTTATGCCAGACTCAGAGAAAGTAACTAACATTGTTGGAAAACAAAGATAAAACCTGAGATGGTTAGATCAAGTTATAAGCAGCAGAGGCAACTGCACACAGGCTAAAGTGTTAAGTATGGACAACAGTTAATGCCATTCACAGCAGTGGCCAGGTTGCCTGCAAATTTCAAAAGCCTTAATTTTTAGAAGACCAGCTATTGGTCCACTTTATCCACAATCAGATTCCTTCCTCATTCACAATCACTGCTGGTATAATTCATAGACAAGTCACTAGAGAATCTTCATATCCCATAGAAGAGCCTACTACCAAGAATCACTAAGCATTTGTATTAAAACAATTCTAAACATAGCACATTATAAAACCAAGACCAAAGGGATTCGAGTTAATATTGCAAACAGAAAATTAAAAAAACCTTTACATACAATAAAATTAATACCTCAGAATGATGACAGAATATTTTTTATGAAATAAAAATATGCTGTTACACAAAAGGTTACATATATACACATATATGTGTATATATGTGACATACATCTCTAATACTTTTAGGATATTATAGTCTATACATATATACCTATGTATTTCATTCTACCTTATTTATGACCAACTAGGTAATGCTTACAATAGGCTGTTGCACAACACAAAAACCAAAAACTAAAACTAAAAGACATAGCATATTGATTCAACATTTCCTAATCCTCCTAAATTATTATCTTCACAATTTACTCAGTTGGTCAGCATAAATCCTAGGAATCAGGACTTCATTCTTCTGTATACTTCAGAATCCACATCCAGTCCATCAGAAAAGAGCTGTTGGCTCTACTTCCAAAACATATCCAGATATATAGCATCTCCAGTGCTAGCACAATAAACTAAGACAGAATTACCTGTTTTGATCACTGTAAGAGCCTCCTACCATTTTTTCTGTTTCCACGCTTGACCACTACAGTCCGTTCTTAGCATAGCAGCAAAGTGTTTTTCCCAGAGCAAATCAAATCATAACCCTCCCCAGATTTTTACACTCCAATTGCATGTTTCTATTCTTCATCATTATAGTGATCTTACAAGATGGCCATGGTCTACCTTTTTGAATTTGTCTCTAGCCTTCTCTCCAGCATCCACTGTGCACCAGTCACCTCAGCCTTTCTTGCTGTCCCTTGTCCCAAAGGCTTTAAACTATTTCCCTCTGAAGTATCGTTCTTCCCCCAAATGTCCTTCCCCCAAATGTGTTTGCCTCCTTCACATCACTTGGATCTTAGCTGAACTCTGCACTTCTCAGGAAGGCCAGACTAAGACAGCTAAACTTGCCATCTCAGTCTTTCATCAGGGAACACGTACTCAGGGAACTCTCTCTCTGAAGGGCCTTTTATTAGCACTCAATAAAATAGCCTTCACTCTCCCATCTTCCCTATTTGCTTTTTCTTTATATGTATACTATATCTCAGATCATAAAAGTTGTTTTGTGTTAACTTGCTTATTTTGATTTCTAGCACTAAGCTATCTGCACTATGGAACAGAGACTTTGATGTGTTTATTGTTGTATTTTCAACACCGACAATATTTTTGGTAATAATAGGTGTTCAACAAATATTTGCCTAGTGAATTAACCACTTGTTTGATTTTTTCTCAAGCGTTTATTATTTCCAAGTAAATATTACTGTTACTTATTTTAATGTAAATAAGGATCATATTGACAGAGAGACTGTGAAGACTGTTAACAATTTTTGTTGTTGTTGTCATTGTGCTTCTGGGCATTAAGAGTTCTTTAATTTAAAATCAAAACAATTGGAAAAATGAGCAACTTACTCTGGGAGAGAGATATATTTCCTTTTGAATTGTGATACTTTAATGATTAATGAATAAAAGGAAAGACAGAAAATCTTCCATTGTCATTGCTTTGTGATCTTGTTGAACAGCTTGTCTTGGTCTGGACAAACACATACTATGTGATACTGTGGCATTGCCATGTCGAGATGATTGTAATTGTCAAACAGGGAGACTCTAAAGGCAATTTCCATGTTTTTAAAAAGGTTTCTAAAAGATTCTAGACCGTGCATAAACCCACAAGCTACAATCTGTTATTCATTACAGACAGTCTTCAGAGCTGCTCCGAGTTGTGATTGGTTGGCATGCTGGCATTTCATGTTCTGCATGAGCCACAAGGCACAGCTAGAAATGCTGTTTAATGTTTGAATCACTACTTTTATTACTCAAACTTAAAAAAATGCCTATACAATAAGTGTTTTTGATTTATATTAAAATGCAAAAGGAATCTAATATAAAATAATCATAGCTTCATAATATTGTGTTTCTAGACAGTCACTCCCTCACACTGAAATATTTTATAGTTTATGTAATATACATATGTAACATTTATTATTTTACGTGGATACTCTCATGCTTTCTAATTATTGGTGGGCAGATAATTTATTACTGGCTTCTGGTTGAATTTATTCTGTTTTTCTTCACTTCAGTTGTCTAATCTATCTATCAGGTATCTGTCTACCTATCTACATTTGCTATCAAAATTGGGAAGCAGTAGGTGTAGCCATACATTAGAATAATGTAACTAATATTTTAATCACCAAAGTATTCTTTAATTGAATGACTGTCTTAAATTCATAGATTAGATACCCAAGGAATTCAGCTATTCTGTGTTCATTCAAATGGAACTCATTTTATATCAACATTAGCCAGGATCATATAATATTAGTTGTCAGTGATAAACACAGCCTTGAATTATAATATGGCAAAATAAAAATAAGTGTAAGAGTGATCATTCAAAAATGCTGCCATTAGGGATGTGCTGCAAATTTGTATTTATAGCTTTCAAGCAACAAATGTATGGAGAAGAGCATAGTTCCAAAATTTATGGTGTCTGAATTAAGGTTTTCAGCCCTTTGTTGAGCTTTAGAGATCAACATTGTTGTTCATCACTTGTGTTTCCCAAGAGAAGACAATCACCATTTAAAAAGCAAAACAAAACAACAAAAAATCCTAAGAGAATAGCTAACATATTGCAAAAGGGTGTGTGTGTGTGTGCACGTGTGTGAAAGGCATGGAAAGCTGTCTTAAAATTTATCAAAATGCTTAGAAGAGAAAGGAAAATATGTGTAGACTCTCATGTTTTTGCAATGGTTTTACTGAATTACTTCGGTTTGCTGAATAGCTTATTAATGCTAAAAAATTCCAGGTCTCCTCTTGGACTAACTGCAATCCTATATTGCTACCTAGAAAATTTGTCGACTATGCTAACCCAAATTTTACGTAACTTTCAGGGATTGTTAAAATCAATGTATGCCTTAAATTTATAGATTCAGAAGAATCTAGTTTATCTTTCTTTTTTTAAAGTGGTGTGTGATGGAACAAGCTAAATAAATATATCTTTTTTTATCTAGGGGCAGAGATTATATAACTCTTCTCAGCAAAATAATTCTTAGTAGCTTGGTACAAAATTCTCTCTTTGAGCCAACTTAATTCTCAGTAAAATTTAAGCTTATTACCACTTGTTTAGGGTTTTACTAGTTTTCTGGGCATATGGAGAAGCTTTTCGGTGTTGCAGGACTTCTGTTGACTTTATGGTATAGTGCTCCTAAGTTATTATTATTGCATTGCAATTGTAAGTTTAGTGATTTAATATAGTTTTGAAAATGTAAAATTGTTGTAACTTTTTATTTCTCCATGTTGAGATTAAAAACAATCTAGAACATTTTCTAAATTTATATATTTTGGTAAGTTTATATTAAAATTTCCATGAAAAATTGATAATTTTTGTCTGTGAGAAATAGGTTAAAAAAAGACATTATTTTACACCCTGTTGTAAACTGAGAAAGTTATAATGCTCTTGTGACTGCAATTCTGAATGCAAAAGTTGTTTTAACAAAATCACGGCCGGGCGCAGTGGCTCAAGCCTGTAATCCCAGCACTTTGGGAGGCCGAGACGGGCGGATCATAAGGTCAGGAGATCGAGACCATCCTGGCTAACACGGTGAAACTCCGTCTCTACTAAAAACACAAAAAACTAGCCGGGCGAGGTGGCGGCGCCTGTGGTCCCAGCTACTCGGGAGGCTGAGGCAGGAGAATGGCGGGAACCCGGGAGGCGGAGCTTGCAGTGAGCTGAGATCTGGCCACTGCACTCCAGCCTGGGCGACAGAGTGAAAAAAAAAAAAAAAAATCACTTTTGTGTCTTTCCAGTTTCAAACAAACAATTATTTTACTGTTGATGGGATAGGGAAGATTTAAACTTGATCCAGCTGTTTTGATCCTTTCAGTTTCAGACACATAATATTTTTATATTTGTGTGGCTATTGTAGATAGAATAGAGGAGCTTTAGACTTGATGCAGCTATCGTGAAATAATTGCAGGCAACTTCCAATGCGTCTTTAGGAGTCTGTCCATCTACTATTAATTTCTGAAAATTATTGGTATGCATCTAGTTAATTGTGGGTGTGCAACAATAACAAAACAACAAAACAAATTAGATCACTTTTCAGTTATTGATATGAGTTTTCTTTTTTATTATTATACTTTAAATCCTAGGATACTGTACATCTTACAAGAATAGAAAATACTGGTGTCTTGTGGGTTAAAATGCATTAATTCTACATAAAGCACTCTGCAAAAGGAAAGGATATTTGATTTGTGTAGCTTTAAAGTTTTAACAGATGAGTCTATCCCTGTGAGACCACAGACCATTTACCATCACTAGATTGATTTCTTTCAATGCTAAAGGCTTGATGGTACTTTTCAGCACAGTTCATTGCGAGTAGAATGATACTTCAAATACACATTAACTAAAGAGTCTTCAGAGGCCATATTGAGATGAAACTCTGAGTGTCAGAGGGGGTAGTAGCATTTAATAAGAAACAAAATTCTTGATGAGCTTTACGTATATAAATAAAAGTGCTATAATAATTTCTTTTTCTTTATAGGCATTGAAATAATCTAATAGCGTTGTGGTTAGTTCAGTACTAAATTATTTTAAGAAAAAGTGTTTGTAGTAATTTTAGTGTTTTGTCAGCTTATTAAATGTGTGTTCCATAATTTTTTCTGAAGTTATTTTGTTAGGAAGATGAGTATGTTTGCAAGATGGATACATCAAATGACAAGTAATATCAGTGAAAGAAACATGCATTAAGGAATTGAAATTTAATTCCTACTAAAATTTTACTTTCTAAACCTTTAAATTTTAAGTGACATAGGAAAATCAGAAGAGACAATAATGCAAGATTAAGATGCAAAATGAAACACAATAGTTATCTTTAAATGTGAGAATTTTAAATAATTTTTATTTTTTAAAGCTTTTTAATATTTTCCACATATTGACTTCTGACATCAGAAAAATATATTTTAAAAATTATTATTTTAAGGATGATAACCAGTTAGGGAAGTCATCGACCAGAAGGTCTACCTAAATTAAATGATAACTGGGCTGAAATGTCATAGTCTTCAAGCCATTTGAGGAGAAGGGCTGAAGGCAATGACATTTCTTTTGAACAGAAACAAATGATGCAAAACAATGTGGGTGTTAAATTAATTTTTTATGATAACTATTCTCAAATGTGTTCATAACAATTAGGTAATTTGTGACTCAAAAACTAATTTAAACTTTAATAATTATGTTCATTGTACTTTGTTATCAAAATTAGATAATTTTCCTTGTCACTTTGTCACTTTGGGTTATAAAGTGAGAAAGAAAAGAAACTTTTATCTGAGAAATGTGAGCCTCCTCTAAATTATCAGGCTCAGAAAGGTATAGAAATGGCACAGCTGTCATGTCCCATTCCCCCTAAGTAATCATGTTTTAAAGCTGTTTGCCACCACAAGTAGCTATAAATTCACCTAAAAATGCTGCATACCAGACACCATAACTCATATCAAGTATGGTCAATTACTAATCAGTGTTATTTCTGTAAATAAATGAGAATTCTAGACAAACAGCTTTTATCAACCCACTCCTTTTTTGTTTGTTTGTTTTGTTTTTTTGCCTTAAAAAGTCTTCTCGTAATGCAATGTTACTCAAGTCTGAGTCTTCCAGGCAGATGTCCTCATTTTGGCTCAAGTAAACTCTTTAAAATAATATTTTGTGCCTCAGTTTCTTTAGGTGAATAAATGTGTAAATTGTGTGTGTGTGTGTGTGTGTGTGAGTGTGTGTGATTAGTCCTGGACTAGGGTGGAGCTAAACTTCTCACCCTTGAATTTGTTTTTCATTGCCTGGTTACCTAATTCATTAATAGCTCTTCACATTGATTTTGTCCTCTTCTCAGCTTCTTCAGTGCTTATGGTCTGCCCCGCCCAAGTGAGTAATTTTTGTGTAGAGTCCATGTCCCAGCATATGGTAGCTCTGTCTTTGCAAAGACATAAATTCTTTAAAGTTCTGATACGCATTTTGCCCCCAGTGTTTCTACCATGGTAGACACTCAGACAATATTTATTGATATATTGACTTGAAAGAATGTTTTCATATCATGTTGATTTATTATGATAATGTGCATAATGGGCCACTCTTCAATGCAAAGGTAAAATCTTTTTCAATTTCCAATGAACATTCATTGAGTCACTGTGAGAGTCCTGTAAAAACACTCATCACATTATAGAATTAAACATTTTGATTTTTAAAATCTGATCTAGTTTATTCTGGCTTAAAATTAATACTGAGTAAATCTTACCTTATTTTAAAATATCAATAAAATCCATACATGAGAGAAAGAGAAATAAAAACAAACAATTTGAACATAAATTATTTGGCTAAGAATTAAGAATTTAACTCCTCCTAAATAAGGAGTTAGCTCTAATTATTAAATCAATAGCATTATTTTATATCAAATAAAACAAGCAAACATACCAATAAACAAATAAACCCAAACTAGATTTCACCTTTATGATCCCTAGGCTTTTACTATGCACACCCTTCCTACTTTATTTCCTGCTCCAGTGTTTTCCCATTATTTTAAAGACCTAGTTCCTTTCCATAAAAAGTTAGTTGCAAATGCTGCTTTTTGGAGTGACTGAGAAATTGATCTCTTTCAATCAATGGCTTTCTATAGCTCCTGAGAAGTCTGAACTCCTGGAAAACAGAGGGATAGAAAGGTGAAGGAAGAGGCATTTGGTGGCAGTGTATGCTAGGGAGTATATATTTGCTTTATTGCTCTGCTTTACCGAGTCAGAGATGCTATATTGGGGAGGTAGTTGTAGGACCAGCATCTTGTAAGGACAGCTGAGCTACAGCTATTGAATCCATGCTAGGAATGGGACCATGCCTGGGACTGTGAAAATCAGCCTCCCCTTCAGTTTCAAAGTTGAGCAGAGAATATGGTCTCACTTGAATGGTGAGTGAGGAAAACTAAGGCATTTCCACAATGCCTGTATTCCTACAGAGCAGGGATACACAACTCCTGTGCCATGGTTCTGGTCTATGGCCCTTAGGAACCGGGCTGCACAGTAGGAGCTGAGTGGTGGGCGAGTGAACAAAGCTTCATCTGTATTTACAGCCTCCCCATCACTTGCCTTACTGCCTGAGCTCCACCTCCTATCAAATCAACGGTGGCATTAGATTTTCATAAGAGCACAAACCCAATTGGGAACTGTGTGTGCAAGTGATCTAGATTGCTCACTCTTTAGTAGAATCTAATGCCTGCTGTTCTGTCACTGTTTCTCATTACCCCTATCCTGTCTAGTTGCAGGATAACCAGCGTGGGGCTCCCATTGATCCTACATTATGGGGAGTTGTATAATTAATTAATTATATATCACAGTGTAATAATAATAATAGAAATAAAGTCCTCAGTAAATGTAATTTGCTTAAATCATTCCAAAACCATCCCCCAGCTCTGGTCCATGGAAAAATTGTCTTCCATGAAAGTGGTCCCTGGTGTCAAAAAGGTGGGGGACTGCTGTTATAGCATGTATGGAGATCTTGCCTGCTTACAGGGTGAGTAAAATGGGGAAAATAAACTAATTTAGGGCCTATAAAAACACATCACAGATGATTTAGAGGAAATTCACAATTTTGAAATTCATTATATCTGGTCCAGTTTATTATCTAAGAAAATACATTCTTAACAAAATACAAGAATAATTTACTTCTAAGGAGAAAAGAAGTAAAAGAGGAAGCTAAAGGCAAGGGGAAGAGATAAAATATTTTCAGTGTATCTGAAATTTAATAGAAAAATTAAAATATGCTGAATGAAGGCAATAACAAGATTGTTTCAAATGGACAAAATCTCAAAAAGTGTAACACAAATTCAAAATTACAGTAAATTTAAAAGAAAAATCAATGTAAAGAACTCAAGAATGAAAAAAAATCCCATGACCTATAATTTCAAATAATTTCAGAAATACTGGGAGAGAATTATGGAGCATGGGTGTGTATGTGTTGGGGAGAAAGGTAAGTGGGGAGTGTGATAAAACTGGCCTACATTTTAGGAGTAATCATTAAAGAACTTTTGTTTCTTTTATGTTGAAATGAAATACAGATTCAATCATATTTATTAGTAACTCAACATATTAAGAAAATATAAATCAGTAGAGAATAAAACAAATAAAATTTAAAAATGAAAACCTTCAGGGAAGTATCAAATAAATTATAAAGATTTAGGATAAGTCATGTTATGGACCGAATGCTTATATTCTCCCAAAATAAATATGTTCATGGTTTGGGTTCTTTGGGATGTAATTAGAATCTAAGATGAGCTCATGAAAGAGGAGTATTCTTGAATGAGATAAGTGTCCTTGTAAGTCAGGAGATAATTTTTTTCCTTTCTCCACCACAAGAGAACTTCTACAACAAGAAATTGGCAGTCTACAATACAAAAGAAGACCCTCACCAGATCCTGACTGTGTTGGCAAAGTGACCTTGGACTTTCAGCCTCCAGAACTGTAAGAAATAAAAACTTCTGGTTGTATAAAAGCCAGTGATTCTACAGTATTTGTAATAGTAACCTGAAGGGATTAAGACAGGTCAACACAAAACCTATATATATGCTATTTAGGAGAAATAAGCTTAAAATGACAAAAAAGATGAAATAGAATAGAATCAGTAATTGTGTGCCAGGTATATGTAAACAAAAACCAAAACATGGATGGGTAGTGTACGTAGATTTTCGGTCATAAGTGGGAAATGAAACATGATTATATATTGATAAGAGAGGCAACTTATTTTGGGGTAGAATTAATCAAAATAAATGGTAATTCTTTTTATTACATAGTGTAGAAGGATGAATTCTAAGAAGACATTCCCCCACCAGATATTACCAGTAACCTCGTGTAATCTCTTCTTGAGTGTGGCCAGAATCTGTGAATATGATGAGGTATCACTCCCATAATTATGCTAGATTATATGACAAAAGTAAAGACAGTCTTATGGTCCCGAATCAGTTGATTGTAAGATAGGGAGATTATTTTGAGTGACTCTGACCAGATTAGATAGGCCCTTAAAAGAACTGATCTCCCTCTGGAGAGACAGATTCAAGTCTCCAGAGGAGTTTGGCACCAGTGAGATTCTCTATTGCCTACCACATGGGAAGGCATGTAGGAAGCAACTAGGGTTATTAGCAGCTCCTGGCTGACAGCCAGTAAGGAACGAGCGACCTCAGTCCTAAAACTGCAAGAAACTGAGTGCAGTCAACAACTTAAATGAGTGTGAAAGTGGATTTTTGCAGAGCTTCCAGAAAGAAGCACAGTCCAGTTAACACCCTGATTTCAGGGTTATAAGACCTTGAGTAGAGTGCCCAGCCACATCATGCCTAGAATTCTACATTACAAATCTGTGAGCTAATAAATGGATGGTTTGGGGAAAAAAAATCATTAAGTTTGTGATAATTTGTTACATAACAGTAGAAAACTGACATACAAGGAAACAAAGCGTGTTAAATCATTGAATTCAGGAGAACTGTACCAAGTAAGCAAAGTATTGTACAAAAATAAGTAAGATAAAGAGAGGAATTCTGAGTGCTAGCACTGCAAAAAAAAATGAGCCAAGATCTCAGCTGAAATACCAAAGCAGGAACTTTAAACTAGGAACAAACTTAACTGGTCAAGAGCTCTCCTGGTTGATTAGTCATATTATCCTTCTTCAAACTAATGGTTCTATAAACAGAAAAGTATCAAACTAGAGTAGCCTATGGTCTGGCATTTTGGGTATGGGTTCTGGAAGTGTTTTGGAGAGATTTTCACTAAACAACAACAACAACAAAAGGATGAGATTATAAGGTGACGGCTTTTGTTTTCTTAGGATCCATAAATATTTTATATCTGCTATAAACTGATCATAGCATCTATAAAAGTAAATATATATTTGTGGTTCCATATTGCCTCTCCCTCTTATGTGGTACCATGTCTCATGAAATGAAATCCTAGAAGCAGCAATGATTAATACTGCATTGAAGTACCTGCTGAAAAGTTATGTTAGGAAAAAATTCAAAGCTACACTCACAGCCACAGACTTTAGAATACATTTTGTTTTTCAATTGTTGATAGACCATATAAAAAGACATATGATGTAGAAGATTAATTTAGTAAGCAGGCCTTTTTTTTGGGCGGAGGGGGGGATCCAGCCTTTGCAGGCCTTTATTAATAATCCACAAAAAGAACAATCTACAAGCCTATAGCAAAGACAAGAAATCATCTTAAAATATTAAAGGATATTTAGAAATATCAAAGCCACTCTGGACCATTAAGAACACCTCAAAAAATTTCAGCTATAAGGAGTTTTATAGAACGTTTCCTATCATAAGCATGCAGAAATGAGGGGTAAACCCCATAACCATCTGAAGCTCAAAAACCTTACCTATGGATAAGGAAAATAATAAAAAAGAATATTATTACTTATTTAGAATTTAATTTTACCTAATTGTTGTAATTTAGAATTTTATGAAATGTGACAAAGACAATATTTGGATTAAAATAAATATATTTAATTTTATCATATAGAATACCTTATTATTTATGAAAACAAACTTAAAATAAGCATGAAAAAAGTTAGAAAAGTAACTACAAATATGCCTAAGAAAATAGAAAAAAATACTAAAAGTTTAAAAATTATAAATGTTTAAAAATGAGACATAGTAGAATATAAGATAGGTATAACTGACAAACCTATTTTCTTTCAAACATTCAGAAAATGAAAACCCATGACAAATCAATAAATAAAAAAATGGAAATACAGAAATGAGCATAATTTAAAACAAGATGCAAATTTTTAAGATTGTGAGAATACACTAATCTCATATTTCTATGATAATTTTCCTGATAAATATTTTATGTTAGTAGAAGAGTATTATATAAAAATTATTTATGCTCATTTGATGAAATGGGCAAGTTGTCAGGACTCTCAACTGCAAGTAACAACTGTGCAACACAGTTTAGTTTCAACAAAGTGAAATACATTTTTTCACATAATTTATATGTTCAGGGACAGGAGTAACTGAAGGCTCCCTTGCTGCAGGGTTTTTATTTCACTGGGTTCTCACCCTAGAGGTCTTTGTTTCACTTCTTCTAGGCTAGCTGCTTTCATTGAAAGATTTTCTGCTTTTAGCTTTGCTATAGTAGTATATATAGTTTCATATTCACTCATCTAGGTAATGGTTTCCCTATATTTCACATTTAACAATTATAATTTAGACATTTGACAATGTATATTTAATAATGACTGTAAAATCAATAGAATTACTGGCAAACCAGAAAAAAATATTGTTTCTTTGCTATAAAATATACCGCAAATAATCAGTTTAAAAAGCTTAAATATATGAGATTTATCAGCTTGAACTTTCTAGACCTCCTATGAATCATCGTATCTATGCACAATTAATTATACATGTGAAGGAATAATAAATTGACCGAACATATGATTGTAATATGTTAAATTGTGCTTAACTTTCCTTTAAATATATTTTTAAGATTTTCAGGTAAAATTTTCTATAGTTCCAATTTATTTGTTATAAAAGGTTATTATTTTCATGTATCTTTTATAAATTTATAATTTTTAAGATACGAATTTGCTTAGCTTATTTTAAAGCAACTATTTATCTTTCTTTCTTTTTTTTTTTTTTTTTTTTTTTTTTTTGAGATGGAGTCTCGCTCTGTCGCCCAGGCTGGAGTGCAGTGGCCGAATCTCAGCTCACTGCAAGCTCCGCCTCCCGGGTTCATGCCATTCTCCGGCCTCGGCCTCCCGAGTAGCTGGGACTACAGGAGCCCACCACCTCGCCCGGCTAGTTTTTTGCATTTTTTAGTAGAGACGGGGTTTCACCGTGTTAGCCAGGATGGTCTCGATCTCCTGACCTCGTGATCCACCCGTCTTGGCCTCCCAAAGTGCTGGGATTACAGGCTTGAGCCACCGCGCCCGGCCAACTATTTATCTTTCATTTCTAGTTTAGAAAGAGTTGGTGTGTTGTAAATGAAAAAGCATTGCAAAATATCAACTCTTTCTTCCCTAAGTTTTGCATGCCATTCCATTTAGTAATTTTTATGTTTTAGACCTCTCTTAGAAAGCGATATCTGGGCCGAGCGTGGTGGCTCATGCCTGTAATCCCAGCACTTTGGGAGACCGAGATGGGTGGATCACGAGATCAGGAGATGGAGACCATCCTATCCTGGCTAACACGGTAAAACTCTGTCTCTACTAAAAATGCAAAAACATTAGCCCAGCGTGGTGGAGGGCGCCTGTAGTCCCAGCTACTCTGGAGGCTGAGGCAGGAGAATGGCGTGAACCCGGGAGGTGCAGATTGCAGTGAGCCGAGATCTCACCACTGCACTCCAGCCTGGGCGAAAGAGTGAGACCTCTGTCTCAAAAAAAAAAAAAAAAAAAAAAAAAAAAAAGAAAAAGAAAAAGAAAAAGATACCTGAAATAAACACAGTACTTAGGGGAAATGCAAAATGCAGAGAAGGTCTTTGCTGTAAGATTTTTTGAAACTGTAATAACATTTTTGCTTCTGAATGTGATTATTGTCTATATTATCACACATGCAATACTTTCAATTTAATAAATTACATTGAGAAAAATTAAAATTCTTCATGCTGTGCTAAAGATGCCCAAACATCAGAGTTACCTAGACAGTAAGTTAATACATTCATTCGTGGACTTCATTTCTAGAAATTTAGATTACATAGGTCTGGGGTAAGGTTTGGGTTTTTTACAAGTTACTAAAAACTCCTCTGAGGCTGCTTGAAGGCCGGTTTGGAGTTTGAGGGACAGATGCAGAGCAGACAACAGAAGGGCATTCTTTCATCTTTCCCCTCCTGCACTTGAAACGGAACATGTCTGCTTTCATATCATTTGTGTATTAGGAATACACAAAGTTTCATCTGATGAAAGAGATGCGTGAGTAAAAATGTTTGAATTTTACTACATTATTTCATGATAGAAAGAGAAAAATAAGATTATCTCTACATAGAAGACTGAAATATGATCATACTTACTCAAAAATGAAGGCTGTAGCTAAATGATAGGTTAGTGCATATTTTATTGTATACATTTCTAGAAAACCTGTAGTATTGTGAACAAAAATTTTGGCCAAGACTTGAAGAAGCGTAAAGTACTAAATAATTGGCAAATTGTTTTTGGTCTCCTTTCTTATTAGGAAAGCAGCAAGAAAATTTAAATTGATAATTAAAAAAATTTAGAATTCTTTTTCTGTTAGTATGTAAAAAGCAGCAAGAAAATGTCACTCACCTCCTAACAGTAAGAAAAGAAACATAGATAATTAGCAAAAATCATTATTTCTTCTGAAACCGTTAGAGAGCTACAGTTGTAAGGTAACTAAGCAAATTGAATCAGAAAGAGTGACAGCATGTCTAAGGAACAATGAAACATAGCATTTATTTTAGTTTGGTGATGGGAGGAAGTGGTGGTCATCATACAATCAGGTACGAAGAAATCAGCTAAACTGTTCATAATTCTTAAAGCCCTAGTGTAGGCTAACATGAAGCTGTTGAAATTGAGAACACAAAATTCTGCATTTCTTACAAACTGTATTTCCCAGCCCTTTACCAGGTACTAATAAAGATTTGTGGCAAGGCAGGAAGCTGCTGAGGGTCCCCCTAGGGAGCTGGTAGGCAAGAGTTGATCAGCTGGCACAAGAGGGGGCGTACTAACTGATCACCACCTGTTTCTCTTTTTTCTTTTTGGAGACTGAGTCACTCTGTCGCCCAGGCTGGAGTGCCGTGGCGTGATTTTTGCTCACTGCAACCTCTGCCTCCCAGGTTCTTGTGCCTTACCCTCCCGAGTAGCTGGAACTACAGGCACCTGCCACCATGCCTGGCTAATTTTTGTATTTTTAGTAGACATGGGGTTGGCCAGGCTGGTCTTGAACTCCTAAGCTCAAGTGATTCTACCCCCTCCGCCTCTCCGAGTGCTGGAGTTACAAGCATGAGCCACCATGCCATGGTCACCACCTGTTTCTCTACCTGCTCTAATATGAAGCAAAAGTTTAAGGTAATTGGGGGAGGGGTGGCCAATACTCACCTCCAGGATCAAGGTTAAAGTCATTGCTTTGGGGGCAGGGGGAAAAGCAAAAATCCTCTACATCTGAAAAGTGTCAAGAAACTCTTCTTTTACGGATGAGAAGCAGAGGCCTGCTCCTTCTGGGAGAAGGTCAGGAAACTGCTACTCAAGACCACCACAGGCCGGGCGCGGTGGTTCAAGCCTGTAATCCCCGCATTTTGGGAGGCCGAAACGGGCGGGTCACGAGGTCAGGAGATCGAGACCATCCTGGCTAACACGGTGAAACCCCGTCTCTACCAAAAAATACAAAAAATTAGCTGGGCGAGGTGGCGGGCGCCTGTAGTCCCAGCTTCTCGGGAGGCTGAGGCAGGTGAATGGCGTAAACCCGGGAGGCGGAGCTTGCAGTGAGCTGAGATCCACTGCACTCCAGCCTGGGCGACAGAGCGAGACTCCGTCTCAAAAAAAAAAAAAAAAAAAAAAAAAAAAAAAAAAAAAAAACCACCACAGACATAAGGCAGAAATTGCTGGCCATTAGAAGAGCAAGAGTGAGAAAGCACCACCCCTGATGCTCAGATGAACAGGTCTTTTAAGAAGACTGAAGCTGTGCCAGGAGAACAGAAGCCCTACCGTCCCCTCTCCCCGACCCACAACAAGAAAAGCAGTCTACGACTGCTCTGGAGAGAGTTCCAACGGTGGGGAGAGAGCTGTGCAGAGACTGCTAAAAGCTGAAGTTGGAGCAGGGACACTGAGAAAATTCACTCAGAAGCCCAAGCAACCTTGTAAGCACAAGGTAACAGCAGGTCTTCCCTGAAGAAACTGAAGCTGTCAGTGCACTAATGGAAAGGGTAGCAATGACAAAATGGAAATCCAGCTCAACTTCTAACCACTGTTTTGACTCTACCCACTGCAATAATGGCCTGACAGAAGATGAAGCTGCTTGATTCCAGGGATGGATAATACTGACCCTGGTCTTCTCTGTTCTTCTGTGTACAATGCCAGTATCCAATCCAAAATTACGACACACACACACACACACACACACACACACACACACACCCCAATATGAAGAAATAGAGCATTCAAAACAATCATATTTAGAGAAACCCAAGACCCAAATATTAAAACCATCGGGCAGAGACTTTAACGAAGATAAGTGTGTAAAAAGATTCAAGGAAAAGGTGGTCAATATGAAGGTACTGAGTCAAAAGCAAGCAAACAAACAAAAACTATGAATAAAAAATGAACACCTCAAGTGTTGATTTAAAAAAAAAATTGCCGGGTGCGGTGGCTCAAGCCTGTAATCCCAGCACTTTGGGAGGCCGAGACGGGCGGATCACGAGGTCAGGAGATCGAGAACATCCTGGCTAACACGGTGAAACCCCGTCTCTACTAAAAAATACAAACAAACAAACAAACAAACAAAAAACAAAACTAGCCGGGCGAGGTGGCGGGAGCCTGTAGTCCCCGCTACTCGGGAGGCTGAGGCAGGAGAATAGTGTGAACACGGGAGGCGGAGCTTGCAGTGAGCTGAGATCCGGCCACTGCACTCCAGCCTGGGTGACAGAGCGAGACTCTGTCTCAAAAAAAAAAAAAAAAAAAAAAAAGAAAAAGAAATAAATAAAGAAAAACCCTTTTAAAACAGGATATGGTAAAACATCATTAGAAAGTTTTGTGTGAATGCAGATACGCTATGAAATGTTGTTTCCTATCAAGTTTGTCATCTGTCTACATATATTTGTATACGTATGTCAGTATAAACCTGAAATATGTATTTATGTAGAGATTTTCCTATCTCTTTAAATTTTGTTCTGCCTCTGATTTGATAATATACCTTAGTACTCCAGTTCTCATTATTTCTCTCCTCTTGTATATGTCCTTGAGAAATTTTGCATGTGCCACACATTTTGTCATTTAATTATGTATATTCTGGTAATTTAAATATTAGTATTCATCCCCCAGATTCTGTCTAGATATGTAGCAAGGATTCTAGGAATATAGAAAAGACTGCCTTGCTTAATTGGAAGGGGATTTTTCAAAAAGTCATTCAAGTTCAAGGAGCACTGACCCCCACTTCTATCAGAGCACCCTCAATACTCTTTTGCATTAACTTGTTGATTTGTTTGTCTACATTTACTAGATTTAATCCTTTGAGGGTGAGAAGTGTTGTTTTATTCATCTTTGTATCTGGGACAATGTTTAGCATATACTAGATACATGATAAATTTGTGCTCAATGAATGCATGAGTGAACAGAGGAATGAAAAATTTGTCTGTGGCCCAGCTGGAGTCTCGAGCATTATTCTCTCATGTTTTCATTTTGCCTTAGTACAACTTAACTACCTGATGCTGAGCTGGATAGTCATCTAACCAGCTGGTAAGCAGGTAATACCTGAACCTTCATCTTTCTACATTCTAGAAGTACTAGCAGGGGCCGCTTCTTTCAATACAACAATGATATAATAACACTGTTATGTTTGTAATTGTTTTGTTCCTTCTTTCCATGACTATGATATTAAACTCAGATTTGCTTAGATGCCATTTACTCTAATGCTGACTAAGATTCTCTTCATAACTAGTTCTTTTTATTATTCTTATTATGTGTTGTAGGTTTTTATGATGGCACTTTATTATTTGATTGTAAAATGACTATTTTTTCTTTCTATATCTAATACACAATTTAACTTATTAATCTAAGATTTCTGCTCTGAAATACAAGTTTCTTTCTATTTTACTTTAAGGAAAGAATATTCTGAAGAAATTTATACTCAGAATGATGAACATGTAATGAAAATATGGAGTACTGAATTTTAATGAAATGGTGCTGTAGTATTAAAGTGTAGAATATCTTCTAGTTCAATTATGTTGGAATTTCTAATTCGAGTACTAGAGGTAGGCATGAATTTCATTGTAGTTACACATTTGCTGACAAACCATCCTTTCAATTTGACTTTTTACATTAAATAGAGAAATATGATATTGGTCAGCTTTCTGTTAGAGAATGTTTTCCCATTAGGTCTACTTGTCTAGGAAGCTTTATACTTGACAGGGTATGATTCTTTTGCCTACCCATTTTTAGGTGTACAAATACCTCCTTTGAGATAAATATTCAAATAAGTAAACTAATTATATTGATCAGTGGGAAAAAAATAAACCAAACTATTATAGGAAGTTGCTCAAGATAACCCAAAACAAACGTGAATATTTTCAAATGAGCTTTATATTGTAATATTTAATTGAATCTCAATAGCGTAATATTGAAACAAATTTTATTTGTATAGAATTCATGAAATATTTTTATATATAGATAATATTTGAACACACAGTTGAATGTTTTTAATATGAATTTGTTTTGTATAAAATAATCAAAGCTGAAGGCATTCTTTCAGTTCTCCTTTTAGTGTGGCATTGCCTTATGCACCTTTGTGTAAGATTAAAATAGGTTTTTTTCCTGAGTTGATATCAAATATTGTTTTATATTCTTTGTCTCTAAAAGAAATACTTAGAAATTTATATTTAACGAGTAATCCAACTTGAAGATTGGTAATTGATTTTTTCTAAAATTTAAAAGACATTTAAAGTGTATAGCAATTATTTCAACCTAATAGTTTTTCTCTACAGACTATCAGTGGAGATATAAAGAACTTATTTTAAAAAATAGAAACTTGAGAAATTGTTATTTAGAAAAATACCCAAACAAAGCCTGAACCTATAAGGTTAGTGTTTTAGACATCATGTAAAAAGGAAATACTGCTCATGATTAATAATTTATATCCTTTCTTATTTAGGCTAAAAAATACTGTATACTCACTGTATATTTTGCCACATTTTCATAACTGTGTATATTTGGTGACATTCTTTGTTTAATGGGGCAATATTGTTGGACATTTATTCAATCTCCATGGATAGTCTATGAGAAATTTTGAAATTACATTTAACAGGTTAAATAATATTGTTAAATACCTGTTCTAATTCAAGCTGTGTTACTACAAGGCAAATGATTTATGGATTTACCACATTGTTTTTCAGAAAACATTTTTCCCCCATACCAAATAACAACAATTCTGTCCATCACTGTCTCAGTTATATACACTAATCTGTAATACTGTTGTGTACCCAGCTTCTTCACTCCAAAATGCAGTCTAGATTTTTCCATGTCATTATATAGACAAACTCTATAGTTTTACATAGAAATACTGTATTTCAGTTAATAATCATAGTATTTATGTGGAGATAGATAGTAATTCGGTAATAAAGAACACTGAAATATCTTTGGCATAAAAACAAAAAAAACTTTTTAAAAATTTCTTGTGATGCATGTTCATTGCAGGTTTCTTTTGGGCTTTGCTCTCTGTCTTCCTGTCTGTTGGATCCAGACTGACCAAGCAGCTGTCATCTATAGCCTTGCTGACTGTGAGAGATGGTATGGTAAAACATCGTTTGGTGCTTAAGATCTCAGTCCAGAAGTGACCCAAGTAAGTTACACTCATATGTATGGTTTTGCTAAACATCATGGGTCCTGGGAAGTTCAATCCTACCAATGTACCTAGACAGAGAGGACCCAGAAATAGACAAACTGTGCTAATGCTGTAATTTATTTTGTAAATGTCGTACGAATTAATATTTCTTTCTTTTCTGTTTCTTTGTCTTTATTGTCCTCTTTCCTTTCATCTTTTTTTCTGTTATAAACTATGCTTCTGTGCAAATGTTACAAATTTAAGTACTTGTCACCCATCTCCATAATATTTAGATTTAATTATGTTTCTGCCACATTGTGTTTGCAGAAAAGAATTTATATTGAAACATATTGTAGCATTTCTGAAATACCGAACACCCCGAACACCCCAAGGTGGTGCTATTGATACTTTAAGGTAACTAAATTTACATTGTATGATGTACCATTTCAACATATTTTTCTGTAAATGTTCAGTAATTTACAGCATAAACACTGCTGTATTATAAATATAACAACCAATAGTAACAATACAATAACGAATGCTTGTAAATACATGTTTTCTTCTAATATATTTTATTAAACAATATTATAGAGACTATTTGTAAGGTGATTAGATACAATGCAGTACAGTAATGTAAAAAGAACAGCTTATATGTCACTCTGTTTATAGAAATTTTACAAACATTGCTTTTGGAACAGACTACAATTCCTTTTTTTACTTCTAAAACTGTTTTGAAATTATTTAAACAGTTAGAAAATAACTGTTTACTCATTAATGTAAGAGAAAATTCACTTTTTCATGACTTAGAAATATTCCCAGTTCTGCTACTATTTCTTTGCCATATTCGCAGTCAAAAGCCCAGAAATATCATGCAGCTTTTCTTCAGAAATATCTTTATTGAAAATTGCCACAGAAATAGCTGCTAATTGTGTTGTGATTGATATAGATTCTGTTGTTATAGGTTGTGTGAACTTAGTCACGTCGTTTAATCTTGTTGGTCAGTTCTCTTGCTGGTAAAATAGGGACAATAATATAACATACTTTAATAGATGTGGTGAATATTATAGAATTTGATATGTAAAGTGCCTGAAGTTTTATTCCCCATATAACTATCATCACAGTCTTCATCATTATCATAACCATCATCATCGTCATCCTGGAACTATAGGATAGATAATTTCTGAAGTCCTATTAGATGACTCATGTTGTATTTCTTACCTTTTTTATGATATACAAATTTTAGTGTTGTTCTTTCTGTTGTGTTGAAATGTTTAACTGTTTTGTCTAATTTGGTTTACTGTGTCTTTATTTATCTCACCTTTAGCACTCTTTGTTTCTTTGTGTGGATTAAACTTTCTGTTTAGTATCATATTCCTTCTGCTTAAAACATTTCTTGTAAATGTGAGTCTGCTGGTAATGAATTTGCTGAGATTTTATTGGGATTAAGAGGTCTTTATATGTTTTTTAGTTTTGAAAGATTTTCACAGGTTATAGAATTCTTAGTGGACAGTTTTTTCCCTTTCTCTACCCTTTCTCTAACACTCTAAATCTATCACACTATCGTCCTTTAAGTTATATACTTTTTGAAAATTCTTCTTTAATTCTTTGCTCCCCTGTAAGCAATGAATCCTTTCTCTCTGGCTGCCTTCAGGATGGTGTCTTCATTCATGATTTTTACTAGTTTGAATATGATATGTCTAGGATGTGTCTGCCTTCCTTCTTTCCTTCCTTCCTCCCTCCCTCTGTCTGCCTTTTTATCTTTCTTTTTGCATTGATTAATCATGGTTTTCTGAGTTTCTTGGATCTGTATTTTGGTATCTATTGCTCTTCTTGGAAAATTTACAGCCATTTTTTTCCCCCAAATATTTCATCTGCCCCAGTCTCACTTCTTCTTCTGGAATTCTAATAACATGTATTTTGGAGCATTTATATTATATTGTGGCTCACTGATGCTCTGATTCTTTCCCTTTTTTCTTTTACTAGTTTGTCTCTTTGTGTAGGAGTTTGCATAATTTCTAATGACATAGTTAAGTTCACGAATTCTTTGCTTGGATATGTTGAGTAGTGATAATTTCATCACAAATATTTTAGCATCTCTATGATTGTCTTTATATTTTTATTTCCTTGATACCATCCCTCATTTATTCATACATATTTCCCATCTTACTCATTTAAGTCTTTAATATATTAATTATTATTTAAAATTTCCTGCCTTGTGGTTTCAACATGTGGGGAATGTCACATCTGATTCTTTTGGTTGCTTTGTCTCACTCTAATAAAAGCGTTGTTATTTCTTCTGGTTATGTTGTTGTTTTGTGTGTGTTTCTCATGAGTTTTGGTTAAAGCTCTATATAGAGTATAGAACAATAGAGATTGATGAAACAATTTTTATAGCTTAAAATAGGCATAACTCTTGTTAGCTAGGCCACTGGTTGTAGGGTATCGAGTCAAAATAGATGAGGGTTGAGATAAAATTGGTTTGGTTTCCTGGCTTCAAATCCTCCACCTTTACCATAGCTTAAGGTGGGGTATGTGGACTGCAGGAAGGTTCTTTAGACTCACTATTCTTATGTCACCTTCAGCTTCTGCTTTCCCTGCAAGGCTGCATTTCAGATGTGCTTTCTCTCTATGGTTTTGCCTTCTCCCCATATTTAGACAGCTGTTACTTGTTATTCAATGCCTTTTTAGTGGTCCTGGACACATGTGGGCGTTTTCTTTTGCCCAGTTTCCACCACAGTCTTAGGCCAGCCTTAAAGGTCTGTCTCTCCTAGGTGAGCTTTCTCAGAGCTTCTGCTCCTCCTCCAGCAGCAGGAGACTTTCTCTCGGCCTAGAATCATTTTTCTACCTGATGCAAAGATAAAGGGTTTTGTTTGTTGATTTTGGTTTTTTTCCTCCTACCTATAACCACAGTGGTTCTGCTCCAGTTATCTGAGGATAGTAGGGCAATCTCTTTGCCTGGTAGCTTAAGAATAGCTTTCTATAGGGGAGAAAGATTCAGGTGTTTTCTCGTGTCTTTCCCACAGTATCTGCCATATGCTTTCTCCCTCAGGCCTTGGCCATGATAGATGCGTTCTCTGGCTCCCTTTTTAGCCTTCCAGCTTTCTCCTGTGTTTAAAGAAAAGAGCCATAAGTGAGTGCAGGTTTTTTGCATCTGCATTATCAGGGGCTTTATACTGTCATACTAGCCTTTAGTGAGTTGTTAGGCATTTTAGCTGAATTCTTCCTGGCTTATTTCTCACCTTGGAACCTTGTGCTCATTCCCAATTTCTCCTTAGAGAAGTCCATCTTTTCTTAGATCTCAGGATGATTGGTTGTCCTATGACCTTAATTCTGTAATGGGTTAAGAAATTATGACTTTTGTGGATTATCTGAGACTCTTTCCACCACCTAATGGAAGCTGGAAGTTCTGTAATGACTATTTGAAGCAGCAAATTTGATGAGTATTATTATATAATCTTTAAATTGATGCCAGGATAATTTACCTTCAGTTCTTACTATTCATTATAATAATTGTTTCATTTGATTATGATTTATATAAAAACACTCAATTCTAAGACATTAAAAAATAAAAAGATGAAATTTATTAAATTATATATCTAAAAAGTTAAATGGCCAAGTACAGTGGCTCATGCCTGTTATCCCAACACTTTAGGAGGCTGAGGCAGGAGGATCACTTGAGCCCAGGAGTTCAAGACTAGCCTGGACCACATAGTGAGACTTTGTCTCTACAAAAAATTAAAAAAAAAAAATAGCCAGACATGATGACACATACCTGTATTCCCAGCTACTCAGGAGGCTGAGGGGCAAGGATTGCTTGAGCTGGGAGCTTGAGCCTGTAGTGAGTTGAGATAGCACCAAAGCACTCCAGCATGGGTGACAGAGCGAGACCCTGTGTGAAACAAATAAAATAAAATAAAAAGTTACAGATATATTCCACTTAGGCACTAGATCTAGCCATTCATATGGTAAAGAGATGACATTAATTCCCTAACTTTCTGCTCCATGTTTTCTGTGTTGGTTGCATTTCCAAAGAGATGGTCCCCTTGTACTAGCATAAAGATTTTCAACTAAAAGGGCTAAATTCCACATACGTTTATGTTCAGCAGCTAAGATGGTATAGCTTTTATTAATTATTCCAGTAAACTTCCTGGGCCTCATAGTCATTGAATTCTGGGCCTCATAGTCATTGGATCATATGCCAACTTCCAATACCCTTATGGTGGCCAGGGAACAGAATGCTCCTGAGAATTGATACACACATCACAGTTTTCCAAATTAACATCAACTGAGAACGAGGAATGGGTAGATTCCCAAATGTTAGTTGAATCCGTAAATACCTTGTGGTTAATAACTGAAAATGTTAGCCACAGTCTTCTTAGGTTTTATGTGGTAGTTCTGTGAAAATGATCTACTCAGTCTAACAAATAGCTTATAAAATATATAATTTTCTTTTTGCTTACATTTTGTAAGAAACAACAGATAATACTGTGCCACAGAGTTCTGTTCCAGATTAACCTTAATTTAATAAGTGTTGAAACTTGAGAATTACTATTCTATGACACACTGCATTATTAGACTTGCATTGCAATAGAATTTTTAAAATATCCAATTAAAATCTTTTCTTTTTCGTTTCAGTACTATAATTAACCTTTAATGATATATTTCCATTAGCCTTTTTTTCTGGTTATTTATATGGTTGGTATCTTTCTTGCCATCTTACTTTTGTTGTTATTCTTTATACTTTATCATATCCTCTAAACTTTTACCTGATTTGTCTTTTTAACAGTTCTTGATTTAAAATGAACAAAAATGGTATCCAAACTTAAGCTTTTAATTCTAATTTATTTATTTTTTATCTGGAAGATTACTAAATAGAGAAGCTTTTAAAGAAGTACGAAGGAATATTTTTTGATGTGAATGTTTAAACATGCCTTTAATTTTGCCTTTACTTGTATTTATTTGTTTGACAGTGTATACAGTCCTTTATCTTTTAACTTTGCAAATATTTCCATAATATTTCTCAGAATTTTTGGTTACAGTTGAGAAGTCTGATGCTACTCGTATTGATTTTTTCCAATAATTTGGTTGCAGGTGTATGATTGACTTATCAGTTTATTCTGGGAGTATGACATTTTACCTTGCTAAGTTTAGCTGCTATGTTCACTTAATAGTCCTGCACTACTTTCACTTCTGACATCTTCCTTTTACATTTTTATTTGAAAATAGTCCTGAGATTGACTTCCAGGATATTCTAGCAACAAAGAAAAAGATAAAGATACATTTATATCTCTGCTTGCTTTTCATTACAAACTGTAGCTATGTGGACAAATGTTGAAAATCTCCATTATTCCTGCAGTATGCAAAAAATACTGAAAACACTATTAAGAAAAATAAATTGGCATACTGGAAGGATAGCATATAATCCGAGTGATACCGCCCCTGGTAGCAAGCCTCCAAAATGCTCCCTTCTCCCAATCCTTACTTTTTGATATTCACATTCATATAATTTCCTCTGGACTGTGTCAGGCTGAATCCTGTCCAAAATTGTACCAGTGTGGCTGCCCTCTCTATTTCTTAGACTTTTCTCTTGGAAATAGCCAGTGACTATATCTTGAGGCCCCTTTAGCACCCTGTGGAGACACACACGTGGGGATGCACTAAAGTCCCATGATTAAATCAACTTGCCAGCCCTATGATTGAGCCAACATGAAAGCAATTTCTGCATCAACCATGGAGCCTTCGGGTGATGCCACCTGATTTTACAGCTCAATTGCAACTTAATATAAAGTCCTGGACCAGAACTGCCCAGCTATTCTGCACCTGAATTCCTGAATCATAGAAATTATAAGAGATAATAGATGCTTAATATAATTTTATTTATTTTATTTTTTTTATTTTTTTATTATTATTTTTTTAATTTATTGTTATTATACTTTAAGTTGTAGGGTACATGTGCATAACGTGCAGGTTTGTTACATATGTATACTTGTGCCATGTTGGTGTGCTGCACCCATCAACTCGTCATTTACATCAGGTATAACTCCCAATGCAATCCCTCCTCCCGCCCCCCTCCCCATGATAGGCCCCGGTGTGTGATGTTCCCCTTCCTGAGTCCAAGTGATCTCATTGTTCAGTTCCCACCTATGAGTGAGAACATGCGGTGTTTGGTTTTCTGTTCTTGTGATGGTTTCCAGCTGCATCCATGTCCCTACAAAGGACACAAACTCATCCTTTTTGATGGCTGCATAGTATTCCATGGTGTATATGTGCCACATTTTCTTAATCCAATCTGTCACTGATGGACATTTGGGTTGATTCCAAGTCTTTGCTCTTGTGAATAGTGCTGCAATAAACATACGTGTGCATGTGTCTTTATAGCAGCATAATTTATAATCCTTTGGGTATATACCCAGTAATGGGATGGCTGGGTCATATGGTACATCTAGTTCTAGATCCTTGAGGAATTGCCATACTGTTTTCCATAATGGTTGAACTAGTTTACAATCCCACCAACAGTGTAAAAGTGTTCCTATTTCTCCACATCCTCTCCAGCACCTGTTGTTTCCTGACTTTTTAATGGTTGCCATTCTAACTGGTGTGAGATGGTATCTCATTGTGGTTTTGATTTGCATTTCTCTGATGGCCAGTGATGATGAGCATTTTTTCATGTGTCTGTTGGCTGTATGAATGTCTTCTTTTGAGAAATGTCTGTTCATATCCTTTGCCCACTTTTTGATGGGGTTGTTTGTTTGAGTTCTTTGTAGGTTCTGGATATTAGCCCTTTGTCGGATGAGTAAATGGACTAAATGCTCCAATTAAGAGACACAGACTGGCAAACTGGATAAAGAGTCAAGACCCATCAGTCTGCTGTATTCAGGAGACCCATCTCACACGCAGAGACATACATAGGCTCAAAATAAAGGGATGGAGGAAGATTTACCAAGCAAATGGAGAACAAAAAAAAGCAGGGGTTGCAATACTAGTCTCTGATAAAACAGACTTTAAACCATCAAAGATCAAAAGAGACAAAGAAGGCCATTACATAATGGTAAAGGGATCAATTCAACAGGAAGAGCTAACTATCCTAAATATATATGCACCCAATACAGGAGCACCCAGATTCATCAAGCAAGTCCTTAGAGACTTACAAAGAGACTTAGACTCCCATACAATAATAATGGGAGACTTCAACACTCCACTGTCAACATTAGACAGATCAACGAGACAGAAAGTTAACAAGGATATCCAGGAATTGAACTCATCTCTGCAGCAAGCAGACCTAATAGACATCTATAGAACTCTCCACCCCAAATCAACAGAATATACATTCTTCTCAGCACCACATCGTACTTACTCCAAAATCGACCACGTAATTGGAAGTAAAGCACTCCTCAGCAAATGTACAAGAACAGAAATTATAACAAACTGTCTCTCAG
This sequence comes from Macaca fascicularis, assembly GCF_037993035.2. Lineage (NCBI taxonomy): Eukaryota > Metazoa > Chordata > Mammalia > Primates > Cercopithecidae > Macaca > Macaca fascicularis. Next base: position 113,188,653 of record NC_088380.1, on the reverse strand, counting down.
ACCACAGTGCAATCAAACTACAACTCAGGACTAAGAAACTCAATCAAAACCGCTCAACTACATGGAAACTGAACAACCTGCTCCTGAATGACTACTGGGTACATAACAAAATGAAGGCAGAAATAAAGATGTTCTTTGAAACCAATGAGAACAAAGATACAACATACCAGAATCTCTGGGACACATTTAAAGCAGTGTGTAGAGGGAAATTTATAGCACTAAATGCCCACAAGAGAAAGCAGGAAAGATCTAAAATTGACACTCTAACATCGCAATTAAAAGAACTAGAGAAGCAAGAGCAAACACATTCGAAAGCTAGCAGAAGGCAAGAAATAACTAAGATCAGAGCAGAACTGAAGGAGATAGAGACACAAAAAACTCTCCAAAAAATCAATGAATCCAGGAGTTGGTTTTTTGAAAAGGTCAACAAAATTGACAGACCACTAGCAAGACTAATAAAGAAGAAAAGAGAGAAGAATCAAATCGACGCAATTAAAAATGATAAAGGGGATATCACCACCGACCCCACAGAAATACAAACTACCATCAGAGAATACTATAAACACCTCTATGCAAATAAACTGGAAAATCTAGAAGAAATGGATAATTTCCTGGACACTTACACTCTTCCAAGACTAAACCAGGAAGAAGTTGAATCCCTGAATAGACCAATAGCAGGCTCTGAAATTGAGGCAATAATTAATAGCCTACCAACCAAAAAAAGTCGAGGACCAGATGGATTCACAGCTGAATTCTACCAGAGGTATAAGGAGGAGTTGGTACCATTCCTTCTGAAACTATTCCAATCAATAGAAAAAGAGGGAATCCTCCCTAACTCATTTTATGAGGCCAACATCATCCTGATACCAAAGCCTGGCAGAGACACAACAAAAAAAGAGAATTTTAGACCAATATCCCTGATGAACATCGATGCAAAAATCCTCAGTAAAATACTGGCAAACCGGATTCAGCAACACATCAAAAAGCTTATCCACCATGATCAAGTGGGCTTCATCCCTGGGATGCAAGGCTGGTTCAACATTCGCAGATCAATAAACATAATCCAGCATATAAACAGAACCAAAGACAAGAACCACATGATTATCTCAATAGATGCAGAAAAGGCTTTTGACAAAATTCAACAGCCCTTCATGCTAAAAACGCTCAATAAATTCGGTATTGATGGAACGTACCTCAAAATAATAAGAGCTATTTATGACAAACCCACAGCCAATATCATACTGAATGGGCAAAAACTGGAAAAATTCCCTTTGAAAACTGGCACAAGACAGGGATGCCCTCTCTCACCACTCCTATTCAACATAGTGCTGGAAGTTCTGGCTAGGGCAATTAGGCAAGAGAAAGAAATCAAGGGTATTCAGTTAGGAAAAAAAGAAGTCAAATTGTCCCTGTTTGCAGATGACATGATTGTATATTTAGAAAACCCCATTGTCTCAGCCCAAAATCTCCTTAAGCTGATAAGCAACTTCAGCAAAGTCTCAGGATACAAAATTAATGTGCAAAAATCACAAGCATTCTTATACACCAGTAACAGACAAACAGAGAGCCAAATCATGAATGAACTTCCATTCACAATTGCTTCAAAGAGAATAAAATACCTAGGAATCCAACTTACAAGGGATGTAAAGGACCTCTTCAAGGAGAACTACAAACCACTGCTCAGTGAAATCAAAGAGGACACAAACAAATGGAAGAACATACCATGCTCATGGATAGGAAGAATCAATATAGTGAAAATGGCCATACTGCCCAAGGTAATTTATAGATTCAATGCCATCCCCATCAAGCTACCAATGAGTTTCTTCACAGAATTGGAAAAAACTGCTTTAAAGTTCATATGGAACCAAAAAAGAGCCCGCATCTCCAAGACAATCCTAAGTCAAAAGGACAAAGCTGGAGGCATCACGCTACCTGACTTCAAACTATACTACAAGGCTACAGTAACCAAAACAGCATGGTACTGGTACCAAAACAGAGATATAGACCAATGGAACAGAACAGAGTCCTCAGAAATAATACCACACATCTACAGCCATCTGATCTTTGACAAACCTGAGAGAAACAAGAAATGGGGAAAGGATTCCCTATTTAATAAATGGTGCTGGGAAAGTTGGCTAGCCATAAGTAGAAAGCTGAAACTGGATCCTTTCCTTACTCCTCATACGAAAATTAATTCAAGATGGATTAGAGACTTAAATGTTAGACCTAATACCATAAAAATCCTAGAGGAAAACCTAGGTAGTACCATTCAGGACATAGGCATGGGCAAAGACTTCATGTCTAAAACACCAAAAGCAATGGCAGCAAAAGCCAAAATTGACAAATGGGATCTCATTAAACTAAAGAGCTTCTGCACAGCAAAAGAAACTACCATCAGAGTGAACAGGCAACCTACAGAATGGGAGAAAATTTTTGCAATCTACTCATCTGACAAAGGGCTAATATCCAGAACCTACAAAGAACTCAAACAAATTTACAAGAAAAAAACAAACAACCCTATAATTTTAAATCATTAGATTTTAGAGGGCGAGGCTTGGTGGTTCACGCCTGTAATCCCAGCACTTTGGGAGGCCTAGGCGGGTGGATCACGAGGTCAGGAGATGGAGACCATCCTGGCTAACACAGTGAAACCCCGTCTCTACTAAAAATACAAAAAATTAGCCGGGCGTGGTGGTGGGTGCCTGTGGTCCGAGCTACTTGGGAGGCTGAGGCAGGAGAATGGTGTGAACCTGGGAGGCGGAGCTTGCAGTGAGCTGAGATTGCGCCACTGCACTCCAGCCTGGGCGACAGAGCAAGACTCCAACTCAAAAAAAAAAAAAAAAAAAAAATCATTAAGTTTTAGAAACAATTTTTACGTAGGAATAGATAACTAATACACTTCTGTCAAGAACTGTACACAGTGCAAGGTTTTCATCGCGCCTGCAAGCTAATGAGTTAGTCTGCCACAGTTCCTTTGATGATGGTGGAAGACTTAAGTCTCCTGGGTCAGATATAAAATACTTTATCACTTATGGCATAGAAAGAATCACACAAGCTTTATGCTTGCATTGTCCCTCCTTGCTCCCAAAGTCCCATGAGGATGATGCTGAAGTTGGCCCAGATAAATGCTGTGTACCTAGTAGTTTCATGTCACAGCTGAGGAGTACCAAGTTTTGGGAACTCCAAATCTTATAAGGGATCTACTAGCAAACCTGCCCAAATTTGCACCAGAGGAAAACATTATCTTTATTGTTCTGGTATGGAAACAAATTTGTCTTTGCTCAAGAGGAAGACACTAGCTCTATCTTCCAAGGATGTTTGTATAGCGAAGGTAGTCAGGGACAAAAATTGTCACAAGACATGTAGAAACACCATGAAAACTATCTCACAACATTACATTAAAAAGTTTACTGCCTAAAGGGATATACATACATATCAATTTCGAAGTGCCAGTACTACAATTGGGACTCGAAAGCCCATAAACATAGTTTGGTGAAGTAATGTAACTAAAATTTAACCCTAGCATGTTATTCCTAATTAAATCAATAAACATTCCTACTTTAAACTCTATCAGCTTAAATCAAATACATTAAAAGAAAATGCATTTAACAATATAATACATCAAGTAAGGACAATATTTTACATTTATCATAGGCTCGTGGTAAATATGCAGGTTTGTTATGTACGTAAAGTCATGTCATGGGGGTGTGTTGTGCAGATTATTTCACCACCTAGGTATTGATCCTGGAACCAATAGTTATTTTTTCTGCTTCTCTTCTTTTTCCCACCCCTCACTCTCAAGTAGGCCCCAGTGTCTGTGGTTGCCCTCTTTGTGTGCATGTGTTTTCATCATTTAGCTCCCACTTATAAGTGAAAACATGTGGTATTTGGTTTTCTGTGCCTGCATTAGTTTGCTAAGGATGATGGCCTCCAGGTCCATCCATGTCCTGTAGAAGACATGAACTCATTCCTTTTTATGGCTGTATAGTATTCCATGATGTACATGTGTCACATTTTCTTTTTCCAGCCTAGCATTGATGGGCATTAGGTTGATTCCATGTCTTTGTTATTAAGAATAGTGCTTCAGTGAACATACATGTGTATATGTCTTTATGATAGAATGATTTATATTTCTTTAGGTATATACCCAGTAATGGGTTGCTCAGTTGAATGGTTTTTAGCTCTTTGAGGAATTGTCATGCTGCTTTCCGCAATGGTTGAACTAAGTCACACTCCTGTCAACAATGTGTAAGTGTTCCCCTTTCTCCATAACCTCACCAGAATCTTTTATTTTTTGACTTTTTAATAATAACCATTCTGACCAGTGTTGGATGGTATCTCATTGAGGTTTTGATTTGCATTTTTCTAATAATCAGTGATATTGAGCATTTTTTTCTTTTATCTTCCTAGTAATAACTCATTGATAATAAAAATAAAACCTTTCTCACAGTAAAAGTGCTTTCCATCTTCCTTATTTTGGGAGTGCTTTGGATGAGAAAATGTTTACTTCACATAATATCTAGTTGAGTAAATAAAATTTTTAACAAGCATCAAACTGCCATTTACTACATTGAATACGGATAAAAAATATTTTCAGATTTTCAGCAATGGTTAATAGAATTTGTGCCAAATTTACAAATCAATTTTGTTAAGTCTTTCACAATAGAGAGACTATTCAGTCTGAATTTCTACATGTATGCAATTTTATTAAGCAAGTGCTAATAAAGTACAAATATTGTTTTTATTACTAATGCTAGAACAATCAAAAACCACACATTACAGTACTCTTAAGATTTTGATTAATCATTAAGTCTATTCCTCAACCCTCAAGGGATAAATATGGTGTCAAATATTATCAGGAATGCACAGAACAATACGGAACTCAATTTCCCATCTGAATTGACTCTACTATTTTCTTCATATTATTAATAAAAAAGGCATATTATATTGCTAAATGATGTGTACTAGGGCTTTAAAAATATATTCAGTTTAAGGGTTTCTTTAATTCTATAAAGACCATAAAAACCCTAGAAGAAAACCTAGACAATACCATTCAGGACATAGGCATGGGCAAAGACTTCATGACTAAAACACCGAAAGCAATGTCAACAAAAGCCAAAATTGACAATTGGGTTCTAATTAAACTAAAGAGCTTCTGCACAACAAAAGAAACTACCATCAGAGTGAACAGGCAACCTACAGAATTGGAGAACATTTTTGCAGTCTATCCATCTGACAAAGGGCTAATATCAAGAATCTACAAAGAATTTAAACAAATTTACAAGAAAAAAACAAACAACCCCATCAAAACTGGGCAAAGGATATGAACAGACACTTCTCAAAATAAGACATTTATGCAGCCAACAGACACATGAAAAAATGCTCATCATCACTGGTCATTAGAGAAATGCAAATCAAAACCACAATGAGATACCATCTCATGCCAGTTAGAATGACGATCATTAAAGAGTCAGGAAACAGCAGATGCTGGAGAGGATGTAGAGAAATAGGAATGCTTTTACACTGATGGTGGAAGCGTAAATTAGTTGTACCATTGTGAAAGGCAGTGTGGCAATTCCTCAAGGATCTAGAACTAGAAATACCATTTAACCCAGCAATCCCATTACTAGGTATACACCCAAAGGATTATAAATCATGCTACTATAAAGACAGATGCACACATAAGTTTATTGTGGCACTATTCACGATAGCAAAGACTTGGAACCAACCCAAATGTCCATCAATAATAGAATGGATAAAGACAATGTGGCACATATACAACATGGAATACTATGCAGCCATAAAAACAATGAATTCATGTCTCCTGCAGGGACATGGATGAAGCTGAAAAACATCATTCTCAAGGACACAAAACCAAACACTGCAAGTTCTCACTAATAAGTGGGAGTTGAACAATGAGAACACATGGACACAGGTTGGGGACCATCACACACTGGGGCCTGCTGTGGGGTGGGGGTCTGGGGGAAGGATTATGTTAGGAGAAATACCTAACGTAAATGACGAGTTAACGGGTGCAGCAAACCAACATGGCACATGTATGCCTATGAAATAAACCTACCTGCACATTATGCACATGTACCCTAGACTTAAAGTATAATTTAAAAAACAATGGTTAACACTTGAATATTTTATTAAATTTAGATATTTACATATTTAAATCAACAGGCAAAAAAAAGGCAAATGATATAGAAATAAAATTCACACCAGACATTTTTTACACTCTGTAAAACAACTTTTTGCCAATGACATTTTGCTCAGGTGACATTTCTCTGAAATAATGTCATATTTTAAGATAGAATTTGATATGTTAAATGTTTCTCATATGTTTCTTGTGTATTTGGTAGTTTTATGTGTCAAGGCAAAATTCATTATCCAAATAACTAAATATATAACTAAAATAACTAAATTAAATTATTTTATTGACAAAAGTCATTATAAATTAAACTTTTAGCTATTTTTTTCTCTGTTCACTTCATTAGATTAAAGTAGACTGATAATCCTCCCTTTCATACTTAACAAGTGGCTTTATGACAGTAATAAATAATCCAAGCCCATAGTTACGTTTTTTGATAGAATGCTGACTGTAATTAAGTGTGTATTATAGCTAAATGGCAATATGGGATTTGCTTGGTTTGATTCTTTGTTATATAATTATTGTTTGAAAATTCAATAAAATGCTAAAACAAATAAATCTAATAATAAGAAGAACTGATGCTTTCTTTGTTATATCCTCTGTGTATAGACTGTGGAAGAATGCAACTGTGTTGACTCATTATTAAATAACTACTTACAAAGTTAATCTCAGATCCAACAAACAATAGATAAGTTACTCAACAGATAAAAACTCAATTGTTTTAACTCTTGTTTATACATTTGATTATATTAAAAAAGATACTAATCTACATTGTACCATAATTCAATTTTCACAAGAAAATAATTACTTCACTAGAACATAATCAGTTAATAGAATTATTGACTAAACAATTTTACCAATGTATGAAACAATAAATTCTATTTTAGCTTTAAGATATAAGATTGCTGATTTTTATATATTTTAAAAATATTTACAGATTTATCTCTTATGGGAGAAATTTCAAATTACCAAATTGTCAATATTAGTTTTGTTGATTAATAAACTGTAAAATAATAAAAATCTTTATTATATCATGGATTTTATCATAGTAAAATAGCATAGTTTTCCTAAATTCCATATACAATTTATTCAGAGAATAAAAGATTCTATTTTTGTCCCTTAACAAAATTAATGTTATTTTTCATACAAATTTATAAATATTTTCTTCTCTAAGAATGTTAAGAATTTATATTTAACTTCAGACACCTGTTTTATGAAGGAGCACATTAAGTATATAATTTTAATGATAGCATTATTTTATTATCTATATACAAGTTATATCAATCTAGTTTCTTGATTTTTATCTTATTTTTGTGCTTTTGTTTTCTCACAACACCATCGGCTTATTATATTTCTCTTAAGTTTAAACCTAACAATTTCCTCTGTGAATATTATTTACATCTGTTTAAGTTGTGTGAGGCTTGTCTTTTATCCGTGACCCAGTGCTTGCTTGGGTGTACTTCCATGATTTGTATCAAATAGTCTAAAGGTTTTGAATATCTAAGGATCACACACGAATACCTCTTTGCTTCTGAAATCAAATGGTATGTTTCAATGATTTTTCACAGTCCCTGCAGAAAAAATTTCTTTTCCACCCAAATTCAATTATAGAATTAAGTATGACGATTAAAGCACCCTTCTCCACCTTTTCTTCTCATCATAGGAGATAACACTTTCACAGGAAACAGAAATGAAAGGGCCAACCATGTGCAAATCTGGGAAAGTTAAGAACTCCAGCTGATAATAAGAAAACCTAGAAATTATAAACTTTCTTAGAAACCATATCCAAGACTCTGTTTTAAGAAAAAAATACAGTTGATAAGAAAATGATGAAATTATGTATAATCAGAAGCACATCAGTACATGAAAACCACTTGCTCCATTGCAGATGTCACTTACAAATAATGAGCACAGGATAAGCAGAAGAGGATCAGCAAAACTTGGGCAATGTCAGAGGAATCAAATAAATATTAGCATGAATTATAATCTAACTTGGGGCTAAAAGAAATGGAAAAGTCTTGTTTCTGTTAGTCATAATTTATCTTTTAGTCTTAAACATAAATTTCAGCTCTTTTCTCCGTTACCAAATCTAGAGAACCTGTCAACACATACACACACTACGTTCTAAAACATAACCCAATTTATTTAACTCATGGAACTTACCACAATCTGAAGTCATCTTTTTACGTTACTCGATTGTTTACAAATATTTTGCTTGTTTTCCTTTTTCACTACTAGAAAGCAAAACCTATGAAGGTTTCTTATGTGTCTATGCATGTCTGATACAATAGTTAATAGCCATCGATGACTATTTAAATTTAAATTAAGTACACTTGAATAATATGAAGACAAAATAGTTTCTTTTCCATACTTCAAGTATTTAAAAGCCACATGTGAATAGTGGTTACCATATTTGTCTACATAAACTTAATTTCTATGAGTAATTATGTTTACGGTTTGAAATAATGTTGTTTCCCTTACATCTGTATTTCCCATTTAATCAAGACAGAAGTGGAAAAGTCAGTATTAAGTTCTCCCAAGTCAAATGAGAAAATTAATTCACCTGCTCTTATTCTAGTTTGTTTTCCTGAATTGTCACTTTTTCTAATCAGTTTTCTAACTAAGATAGTTTCATAATATTCAAAACAATAGTTTTATAACATTGTCTTTGTAGTTTCTCTCTGAATTTGTGGAAAAGTCTACATTTGGCACATGCCCATAAAATTGGGAGTTATCTCTGAAATGATTTGTTTGCATAATAGCTTTACCAGAATTTGGGTATAAATTCTCACTTTGGTAAGAATTTTTTCAGTATGAATTAAATGAATAATTAGTATGCATAAAAAACAAAACACTGTCTTCTATTCATTGGGCTTATGTTGTAATTTTACTTTTATTGATTTATTTATTTAGAGACAGGGTCTTGCTCTGTCATCCAGGCTGGAGTTCAGTGGTGCAATTAAGGTTTACTGGAGCCTCAAAATCCAGGTTTACTGGAGCCTCAAAGTCAAGCAATCCTCCCACCTCAGCCTCCCAAGTAGCTGGGACTACAGATGCATGCCACCATACTTGGGTAATTTTTGTATTTTTTGTAGAGACGGGTCTCACTGTGTTGCCTAGGTTGGTCTTGAACTCCTGGGCTCAAGTGATCCTCCTGCCTTGACCTCCGAAAGTGCTGGGATTACGGGTGTGAACCGCCACACCTGGCCTATATTGTGACTTTCTATGGATGTTTACCTTACTTTTGAAGCCATAAGAAAGCTTGCTTTCATACTTACTCCTCCATGTAGAATTCCAGACTGAGACTAAAAATGAAATTATGCTACTATGTAGCCAATATATTTTCCTTCAGCTCTTCAACTATTGCTTATTAGAAAATGTACAATAGGTTCTGAGATTACTGTGGCCCACCCAGAACTCTTTTCAAACAGGTAGATACTACCAAGGTCTGTGAGAAATGCTTCTATTTTTGATAGGTCATTCTGTCTCAGATCCAGAAAGTTTTTTTAAACTTATTTTGTTTCCTTTCACTTTATTTTGTTTCACTTTGTGTTTGTTTTATTTCAATATTATTCACCTTCTTATGTACCATGAGGAATAGTTTTTTATAACTCTTATTTTCTATTGTTTATTTTCCCATTTAATTTTACATTATTGCAAAATGTTTCAATACTGCCATTCTTCCCAGAACTTGCACTGTTTCTAACCACCAAAACTCTTAATTAAGAAAAATCATTAGGTATTTGTATACATATCAAATTAGAAATCTGGTACTCTATTTCAATACTGCCATTAATGACATTAATGTTCTGTTTTTAAAAGAGGAAAAAATGGTCTCCTCTACCAAAGATTGCTTTGTTGAGACACATTTCTTTCTGTTTAGGTAATATACATTGAAATAGCACTGTATTTGTATTATTATTAATTATTTTTTCCTAGTAAACTTTGGAAAAAGACTTTCTCTTACTTCCATACTAACAATCACTCACTCAAAGAATGTCTAATGAGTACATGAAAGAAATAATGAATGCATAGGAACCTAGTTACTAATCTAGTCCAACCAGTATACTATATGAACTTTGTTTTAGAATATAAAAGAAGAAACCTCCCAGATCTTCTTTATAAAGACAAAAAAGATGTCACTAAAAGGAGTAAAGATAACTATTTAGTGGGAGGCTGTATACCTACCTTATTGACAGGTGGCAGTTCTGAGTTCTTATTTACAGAGAGAATTTGGGTAAGTTGATTTTGGTTTATATATGTTGGTGGGATTGTAAACTAGTTCAACCATTATGGAAAACAGTATGGCGATTCCTCAAGGATCTAGAACTAGATGTACCATATGACCCAGCCATCCCATTACTGGGTATATACCCAAAGGATTATAAATTATGCTGCTATAAAGACACATGCACACGTATGTTTATTGCAGCACTATTCACAAGAGCAAAGACTTGGAATCAACCCAAATGTCCATCAGTGACAGATTGGATTAAGAAAATGTGGCACATATACACCATGGAATACTATGCAGCCATCAAAAAGGATGAGTTTGTGTCCTTTGTAGGGACATGGATGCAGCTGGAAACCATCATTCTTAGCAAACTATCACAAGAACAGAAAACCAAACACCGCATGTTCTCACTCATAGGTGGGAACTGAACAATGAGATCACTTGGACTCAGGGAGGGGAACATCACACACAGGGGCCTATCATGGGGAGGGAGGAGGGGGGAGGGATTGCATTGGGAGTTATACCTGATGTAAATAACGAGTTGATGGGTGCGGCACACCAATATGGCACAAGTATACATATGTAACAAACCTGCACATTAGGCACATGTACCCTACAACTTAAAGTATAATAATAATAAATTAAAAAAAAAAATCTAGTAGGAAAGTCAGAACGGTCAGAATAAGAAGCAGAGAGTAAGCAATATTGCTTAATGAAAAAAAAAATAAGTTGCTAAGCCTATCAAAGTGGGCTTACCAGTAGGCACATGGAAACATAAGGAAGTGGAGTTCATTTCAGAACCTCTGGAAGATCAGTGTTCAGGGTTGGAGTAATTCTATGTGTAGGTTAAGGATATAGGTTGGAGAACACCATATATGAAGAAGCCCACCTCTAACATATGTGGAGTCTAAGACAATAGAGTAAAAATAAAAAGACAACATACCATCTTACAAAAATTTAATTTATAAATAAAATTAACATTTATAAATAAAATGAAATCTGTATTATAATAGATTTTTTTGAGATGGGGGAGCCTTATTATGTTCCCCAGGCTGGTCTTGAACTTCTGTGCTCAAGCAATCTTCCCACCTTAGCCTTCCAAGTAGCTGGGATTACAGGCATGTGTTTTATTTTGTAATAGATTTTATAGGCCTAGTTTGACAAATACACCTTCATAATAACAAAATAGAAAAATCTGTTTAAATATATAGTTTTAAATAAAAACTCTCAAAAATGATAAACGTTTATATTCATGTCTGATGGTTCTCTGAGTAGCTTCTCTTGTGAAAAGTGGGAGATTTTACTATACTTGCTGTCTAACAAGTTAGTCTGCCACACTTTCATGAAGAGTTGCAGGTGACACATGAGAGTCCTGGATGAGAGACCAAGGGCTTTGTTTCTTAGAGCATATAGTAACCAAAGTATCACCACTTACATAAGCTCATTGAGCCCCAGTCCCCACAGGCTGACATGACAAAAGACGTATAATACTTGTGCGTATAGTATCTTTCAGTAAAGTGGTAGAACCTGGACGATTTAAAAAAAAAAAAAAAAAAAACAAAAAACAACAAAAAAAAAACAACTCCATCTTTCAAAAGAGTTGCAAGCAAACCTATCTAAACCTTATCTCCGAGGTAGACATTGTCTTTATTATTCTGGATAACAATATCCTGACTTTATGTCTGGAGGCACACAGTAGCTCTATCTATGAAGTATGTATGCTATATAAACATTCTTTAAAAAATAGTCTGGAACAAAAGACTGTCAGTAACTCTGCTTACAAGATATGCAAAAATTCAAGATACCTATGGAGAAATGTCTCCCAAGAGTCCTGCTGTGTTTGAGATAATAAAAAATAAACACATGATTCACAAATATGTTTATTTCATAAAATCATTATTTGTCTTAATTTCAGCAAAATGTTGTAAACATTTCTCATATTTTATGTTTTGATTGAAAATAGTGACAAGTTATACCTTTCACTGAGTCATTGTATTTCTTAGATTATGTTCTATCAATATTAATTTGGAAAATAATACTTTTCTGGGGAAGCTGAAATGAAATTGTCAATAAAAATTTTAAAGCAATTCTTAAATTCAAAAATAAAGTCGAATTTTGGATTAGAGATCAAACTTTGTATTAGGGATACATGTAAGGTGTTATCATAAAATATAAAATATTCTAATTTAATCACATAAATCACTACTCTTAAATTGAAACCTTAACAGTTTTTAACATGTAAATAATTATGATCACGTTTAATTTAGACACACATATATACATGAATTGTTTAACATTGCACACTATTACTCAGCTGTCATGATTTGTGAATTACAAAATCATTATTTTGGGATTTTTTTAGAACCATGAATTGGAGCACAAAGAAAAGCAATAAAATAACTCTTGGCATTGATATTTCATCATGCAAAAATCTATAATATTCATATAATCTATTATGAAGGCCCTATCTTCAAGCTCACTTATCTTTTCTTCTGCAATATGTAATCTACTGATATTTCTATTCAGTGAATTGTATATTTGCCACTAAAAATTCCTTTCTTTCTTATAGCATCTATTTTTATTTTTATGCCTTCCTTTAAATTATTAAACATTTATAATTTATAACCTATGCTATAAAGTTTTCATTTGTCAATTCCAGACACAGATTTATGGATTCATTTCTCCTGATTATTCTCAGATCATATTTTTTCTTCTTCATTTAACAAATATTTTTGACTAAATGCTGGGCATTGTAAATATTATATTTTGAAGGTCTGAAATTTATTGCTTTTCTCTGCAAATGTTAAGATTTTTTCCGTCAGGAAGTTATTTGTGGGTTAGCTCGATCCTTTGAACGCTTGTAGTATGCACTGTTAGAAGAAGTCTAAAATAGTCTTTACTTAAGTAATGGTTTGTCACTACTAAAATATGTGTGTCCTTTCTGGGTCTCTATTTAAAGTCTGAAGGGTTCAATAATATACCTATATGCTTTATTTTCTGAATTCAAATGTTTTCTACTCTGTATGAGTTTTGATAGTTGTTTAGTTTACAAATTCAAGCTGGTTTTTCATTGTTGTCTTGTGGAATATAATTCTATACATTTGCATCTTAGTCTTTAGCTGAAGACTAAATGGAAGTCATTCTGGGTTTCCAAAGCTCTTTCTCTGCATGACGCTCTATGTGATGTTTTGCTCTGTATATTCCAGCTGTCTCTACATTCATGAACTCCGAGCTTTATCTCCTTAACATAGACAGAATGTTTCTTCTAATTGATTTCCTCCTCTCTGTAGTCCAGAAAGTGCCTCCAGACATTCGGCAAACTGGGGCAACTATAAAATTCAGCTTGTTGGTGTCTCTTCTATCAGGATTACAGCCCTGTAGTGACTCTTGTTCAAAATCTAAAAGTATTTTCTGTTTGATTATAGCAGGAGGGCTAGTCTAGTAACATTTACTCCATTATAACTAGAAGCAAACTAATTTAGTTTTTTTTTTTTTTTTTTTTTTTTTTTTTTTTTTTTTTTTTGAGACGGAATCTCGCTCTGTCGTCCAGGATGGAGTGCAGTGGCCGGATCTCAGCTCACTGCAAGCTCCGCCTCCCGGGTTTTACGCCATTCTCCTGCCTCAGCCTCCCGGGTAGCTGGGACTACAGGCGCCCGCCACCTAGCCCAGCTAGTTTTTTTGTATTTTTTTAGTAGAGACGGGGTTTCACCATGTTAGCCAGGATGGTCTCGATCTCCTGACCTCGTGATCCACCCGTCTCGGCCTCCCAAAGTGCTGGGATTACAGGCTTGAACCACTGCGCCCGGCCTTAGTTCTTTTTTATAATTTTCGTTTCTGTGTTGTGATTTTTTACCTTTTGCTTCATGATGCCTATACTTTTAAAATCTCTGAACTTAAATATAACAGCTCTTTAAACTTTCTTGTGTGCTAATTTCAGTGACATCTCTGCATGCCTCTTCACTTCTTTTTCCTTTTAGTTATAGATCAGTTTCCTTCTTTTGTGTGTGGGTACTTGTGATTGCATGCTGGCCCTGTGGATGTTATATGGTTGAAAGTCTGGATTCTGTGGGATAACTTTTTTTGATGATGAGTTTTGGATCTTACAGGCCATTAATTTACCACTCCTGTTAGTCTTGGTTTTAGGATTTATTAGTAAGTTCTGAAGTAGCACTTACTCTAGCATGAGTATAGTCCTGTTTCTAAGGGAAAATGTTCTATCATTTCTGTTGAATCAAGACTCATATCCTGTTTTGTAAGTGTTAGCTGCTTCAGAAGTTTCATATTTCAATTACTGTTTCCTCTTCAACAAGTGATTGTTTACGTCTTTTGGGGCTCCTCTTCCTTCTATTATCATTCAAAAAGATTCCCCAGGTGGAACTCTTACAGAATGTGATGTCCACCTAATGTATTTCCCTTCTCTGATAGATAATAGCCTTGTGCTTTATGTTTTTCAGTGTCTGAAAAAAGCTTCTTCATATAGTGCTTCCAGTATTATAGCTGTTTATGGTGATAGGATAAGTCTGACACCTGTTATTTCACTTCTAAGGATATTTCTTCTGAGTATAAAATTGTGTATTGAAAATTTTTCTAGCGCTTAAATATGTCATTAAACTGCCATCTGGCTTTGATTGTTTTTTTTGAAAAGTCATCAATCTTATTGTTCCTTGGAAGGTAATACATGTTTTGTTTCTCTGGCTATTGTCTCCCATCCAAGTACTAACCAGGCCCGACCCTGCTTAGCTTCCGAGATCAGACGAGATCGGGCGCGTTCAGGGTGGTATGGCCGTAGACTTCTCTGGCTATTGTCAATGTTTTTTTCTTCATCTTTCATTTTCAATAATTTCACTGTGATGTGACTGGATATACTTTTATTTACATTTATCCTGCATATAATTCAATGAAATATTTGCATCTCCATGGGATTCACTGAGGATTTCTCAGCAGTTTTAAATAATTATTTGCTGTTACTTCTTTGTTGATTCTCTTTCATTCTCTTTCTCCTCGTTACTTGAGATTCAAGTTCATGTAGGTTAGAACTCTTGATAATGTCTCATATATCCTCTTGAATTTCGTGTTCTTTTATTTTTTTCCCATTCCTTTTTCAGTGTTCAGATTACACATATTCTACTTCTAGTTTGCTCCTATTCTACTTCTAGTATTCTCTCTTCTATGTCCTATTGTGAAATATTTCTATTTCTGGTCTAATTCTATGTCTATTGTGTCCAATCTCATCCAATGTGCTATGTCAGATATTGCATGTTTTCTATCCAGTTTACCATTGATGGGTTTCTATCCAGTCTACCATTTAGGTTAATTCCTTGTCTTTAGTATTGGGAATAGTGCTGCAATGAACATACACATGCATGTGTTTTTATGATAGAATGATTTATATTTGTTTGGGCATATAACCAGTAATGGGATTGTTGGGTCAAATGGTAGTTCTGTTTTTAGGTCTTTGAGGAATCGGCACACTGCTCTCCACAATGGTTGAATTAATTTACTGTCCCACCAGCAGTGTATATGTGTTCTCTTTTCTCTGCAACCTTGCCAGCATCTTGTTTTTGACTGTTTAGTAACAACCATTCTGACTGGTGTGGGATGGTATCTCATTGTGGTTTTGAAATGAATTTTTCTAATGATCAGTGTTACTGAGCTTTTTTTTGCGTGTGATTTTTGGCCACATGTATGTCTTCTTTTAAAAAGTGTCTGTTCATGTCCTTTGCCCATTTTTTAGTGGGGTTGGTTTTTTGAAAATTGGTTTAAATTTTTTATAGATGTGAATATTAGAACTTTGTCAGATGCATAGTATGCAAATATTTCTCTCATACTATAGCTTGTCTGTTTACTCTGTTGACAGTTTCTTTCATTCTGCAGAAGCTCTTCAGTTTAATTAGATCCCATGTGTCAAATTTTGTTTTTTTTGCAATTGCTTTTGGTATCTTCATTTGAAAATCTTTTGCCAGTTGCTGTGCTCACAATGGTATTGCCTAGATATTCTTCCAGGGTTTTTATAGTTTGGGGATTAAGTCTTTAATCCATCTTGAATTGATTTTTGTATATGACATAAACAAGTGGTCCAGTTTCAATCTCCTGCATATGGCTAGCCGATTTTCTCAGTACCATTTATTGAATAGTGAGTCCTTTCCCCATTGCTTTTGTCAACTTTATTGAAGATTGAATGGCTGTTGGTGTGTGGCCTTATATCTGGGCTCTCTATTCTGTTCCATTTGTCTGTGTGTCTATTTTTTCTTTTTACCACTACCATGCTGTTTTGGTAACTATATTTCTGTAGTATAATTTAAAGTCAAGTAGCATGATGCCTCCTGCTTTGTGCTTATTGCGTAGCATTGCCTTGGCTCTTTGGGCTTTTTGGTTCCATATGAATTTTAAAATAGTTTTTTTTTTTTTTCTAGTTGTGTGAAGAATGTCAATGGTAGTTTGATATGGATAGCATTGAACCTACAAATTGCTGTGAACAGTATGGCCATTTTTCCAATGTTGATTCTTCCTATCTGTGAGTATAGAATGTTTTTCCTTTTTTTTTTTTTTTTTTTTTTTTTGGTGTTATCTCTGATTACTTTGAACAGTGTTTAATAATTCTCATTGTAGTCATCTTTCATCTTTCTGGTTAGCTGAATTCCTAGGTATTTTTTTCTTTTTTGGCAATCATAAATGAGATTGCATTTCTGATTTTGCTCTTGGCGTGGCTGTTGGTGTATAGGAATGCTAGTGATTTTTGTACATTGATTTTGTATCCTGAAACTTTGTTGAAGTTGTTTATCAGGTTATGGAGCTTTTGGGTCAAGACTATGGGGTTTTTTAGATATAAAGTTACATTATCTGTGAACAGAGAAAATTTTACTTCCTCTATTCCTAATTGAATGCCCTTCATTTCTTTATCTTGCCTGATCACTCTGGCCAGGACTTCCAATACTATGTTAAATAGGAGGCATGAAAGAGGTGTCCTTGTCTTGTGCTGGTTTTCAAGGGGAATGCTTTCAGCTTCTGACCATTCAGTATGATGTTGACTGTAGGTCTGTAACAGATGGCTTTTATTATTTTGAGGTATGTTCCTTCAATACTTATTTTGTTGAAAGTTTTTAACATGAAAGGATGCAAAAGTCTTTCTGCATCTATTGAGACAATCATGTGGTTTTGGTCTTTAGTTCTGTTTATGTGATGAATTACGTTTATTGATTTGCACATGTTGAAAAAACCTTGCACTCAGGAGATAAAGTCTACTTGATCTTGGTGGATTCGCTTTTTTGATGTGCTGTTGAATTTGGTTTGCTAGTAATTTGTTGAGGATTTTTGTATCAACGTTCATCAGGGATACTGGCCTGAAGTTTTCTTTTCTTATTGTATCTCTACCACTTTTTGGTATCAGGATGATGATGGACTCATAGAATTAGTTCGGGAGGAGTCCTTCTCCTTCAATTTTTTGGAATAGTTTCAGTGGAAATGGTACTCGCTCTTTGTATATTTGGTAAAATTCAGCTGTGAATCTGTCTGGTCCTTACCTTTGGTTGGTAGGCTATTTTTTACTTATTCAATATTGGAGCTCATTATTGGTCTGTTTAGGGATTCAGTTTCTTCCTGGCTCAGTCTTGGGAGGGTATATGTGTCCAGGAATTTACACATTTCTTCTAGATTTTCTAGTTTGCATAGAGGTGTTCATAGTAGTTTCTGATGGTTATTTGTGTTTCTTTGGGGTCACTGGTAATATTCTTTGTCATTTCTACATATATTTATTTGGATATTCTCACTTTTCTTCATTAGTCTACATAGTGGTCTATATATCTTAACAATTTTCTCAAAAAACTCCATCTCCTTTATTTGTTGATCTCATGATTTTTGAATGGTTTTTAGTTTTCAGTCTCTTCAGTTCAGCTCTGATTTTGGTTATTTCTTGTCCTTTGCTAACTTTGGGATTGGTTTTCTCTTGATTCCCTGGTTTTCCAGTTGTGATGTTGGGCTTTTGAGATCTTTCTTACTTTTCAATGTGGGCACTTAGTGCTATAAATTTCCCTCTTAATGGTGCCTTAGCTGTGCCCCCCAATATTCTGGTTGTTGTATCTTAGATCTCATTAGTTTTAAATAACTTACTGATTCCTGTTTTAGTTTCATTGTTTGCCCAAAATTAATTCAGGAACTGGTTGTTTTATTTCCTTGTAGTTGTATTGTTTTGAGTGATTTTCTGAGTTTGATTTCCATGTTTATTGGACTTTGACCTGAGAGAGTTGTTGGTATAATTTGGTTCTTTTGTATTTATTGAGGATTGTTTTATGTCCAATTGTGTGTTCTATTTTAGAGTATGTATGATGTGGCAATGACAAGAATGTACATACTGTTGTTTTGGGTGAAGAGTTCTGTAGATGTCTATCATGTCCATTTAGTTCACTATTGAGTTCAGGTCCTGGATATCTTTATTAATATTTTGCCTCAATTATCTGTCTAATACTGTCAGTGAAATATTGAATTCTCCCACTATTATTGTTTGGGAGTTTAAGTCTATTTGAATGTCTCTAAGAACTTGCTTTATGAAGCTGGGTGTTCCTGTGTTTGTGGCATATATATTCAGGATACTTAGGTCTTCTTGTTGAATTGAACCCTTTACCATTATGTAATGACCTTCTTCATCATTTTTTACTTTTGTTGGTTTAAAGACCATTTTGTCTGAAATTAGAATTGCAACATCTGCTTTATTCAGTTTTCCATTTTCTTGGTTAATTTTTCTCTATCCCTTTATTTTGAGCCTATGGGTCACTGGATCTCTTAAAGACAGCATACCATTGGGTCTCACTTCTTTATCTAGCTTGCTACTCTCTGTCTTTTAACTGGTCATTTAGTCATTTACATTTAAGGTTAGTATTGATATGTGTGGATTTAAATCTGTTGTCATGTTGTTAGGTAGTTATGCAGACTTGTGGTTGCTTTATAGTGTCACTAGTTTGTATACTTACGTGTTTTGTTTTGTTTTTTTTTTTTTTGTAGTGGCTGGTAATGATCTATCTTTTCCATATTTAGTGCTTTCTTCAGGAACTATTGTAAGGCAGGACTAGCGGTAACAATTTCCCTCAGCAATTGCTTTTCTGAAAATAATCTAGCTTTTCCTTTGCTTGTGCTTAGTTTGGCTTGACAGGAAATTCTGGGTAGGAACTTCTTTTCTTTGAGAATGTTTAATGTAGGCCTTCAATCTCTTCTCATTTGTTGGGTTTCTACTCAGAGGTCTGCTTTTAGTGTGATGGGCTTCCCTTTGTAGGTGACCTGCCCTTTCTATCTGCCTTTAATAAATTTTCTTGCATTTTAACCTTTGGAAAATCTGGTGATTACATGTCTTGGGGATGATCTTCTTGTGAAGTATCTCATGGGAGTTCTCTGCATTTTCTGAATTTAAATACTGGCCTCTCTAGCTAGGTTGAGGAAATTTGCATGAATGATACTGTGAAATATGTTTTCCCAGTTGATTTTATTCTCTCCATATCTTTCAGGGATGCCAGTGAGTTGCAGATGTTATCTACATAATGCCATATTTCTTGGAGGTTTCGTTCATTTCTTTCCATTATTTTTTCTTTATTCTTGTCTGACTGTCTTATTTTAGAAAGCCAGTCTTCAAGCTCTGAGATTATCTCCCAGCTTGATATATTTTGCTGTTAAACTTGAGATTGCATCATGAAATTCTTGTAGCATGTTTTTCAGCTCTGTCTGGCCTGTTCCTTTTTTCTGTATGGGTTATGTTTTCTGTCAGCTCTTGTATCATTTTATTGGGATTCTTAGCTTTCTTAGATTGGGTTTTAACATTCTCTTGAATGTCACTGACCATTCTTACCCATATTCTGAATTCTATTTCTGTCATTTCAGGCATCTCAGCCCAGCTTCGAACCCTTACTGGAGAACTAGTCTGGTAGTTTGAACGAAAGAAGACACTCTGGCTTTTTGAGTTGTCAGAGTTCTTGTGCTTGGCCTTTCTCATTTTTGTGGGCTGATGGTCCTTCAGTCTTTGATGTTGTTCTCCTTTGGATGGGTTTTGTTTTTCTTTCATCCTATTTGATGATCTTAGAGATTTCATTGTGGTATAAAGTGGGTTTAGTCAACTGGTTTTGTTTCTGAGAGATTTTTGGAAGCCAAGGTTCAGCTCAGGACTCCTGGACTACATGCTTTAACTCTGGGGACTGGTATCAGGCCTTGGCTTTGTTCTCTGGCTCCTTGAATTGAGGAACCTGCCGCACTGGAAAGGCCAAGGTGCTCCTGGACAGCTGGTCATAACACTCTCATGGGTGGAGCCAGCCAAAACGCTTTGTAGGGCTGTGGCAGTGGGATCTGTTTTCATTTGCACACACCAGCAGCACCGGCAGCATGGCAAGGTGAATGCCTGTTGGCTGTGGCAGGGTGCTAGTGTGTGCCAGGGTGCTGGCCACTGCATAGACATTCACAACTGTGAACGTCCTCCTCCCTCCTGCAGTGGGAGGAGGGTGTGGTGGCAGCATAGCTCAGTGGGGAGAGGAGGCCCTGCTGGCAGGTGTGCATGCACTGATGCTGGTGGTGGTGTTAGCATGGGAGCAGGGCACTGGTGCATCTTCTGTGCATGTTCACACAGGCAGTGGGGGCTGCTCAGGGCAGGGGCGGGTCAGCTGTTCTCTGTGTCTAGTTTTGAGCTGGTGGAAATGTCCGTGTACATGGTTCTGACAGGAGTGGGGCCTGTGGATTCCATGCCCATCTATGCTCCCACAACAATGGCAGTCCCACAGGAGGAGAGGTACTGTGGGGGGGAATGGTGGGGTACACTCACACTGGCAGCAGTGGCTAGGCAGGGTACATGTGCACATGCACACTGTCAAGGAAGGGAAGGCAACATCACCTGTGTACACACACACCAGCAAAGCAATGTAGGAGGTGGCTGTGGGTGTGGGTGTGGGTGTGCTGGCAAAGCAGCATGGGGAGGCTGTAGTGGGAGGAGGATGTGGGCAGGCTGGTGCGTGTCCAGTTGGGGCTGCTCTGCCAGAGCACTCTGCTGCTCAGATGAGACCTACTAGCACAGGAGCTATGATGTGCAGCACCAGGAGGTATTGGGGCCTGCACTGCAAGCAAACATGGCCAGTCTGGGGCTCTGGGAGAGGCCAGCCAACGGAGGAGTGCTCAGGTCAGACTGGCCCCACCTCATGGGCAAGAATGGCCGGCAGAGTTCAAATCTGTCAGTTATCCTAGGGTTAAAGTCTCTTCGGGCTAAAGTCTCCTACAATCCTCCTACAGGTCCTCAAGAGCACCCTGAGCCTACAGGGATGGACATCCTTGGCTGTCCTCCACTAAAGATGCTCCTGCACCAAACCCTCTGGGCTCCACACTAGCTGGAGTTCTGCCCCTATCACTTCTCTTAGCAGCTCTCCCTGTCAACTCAAGTGTCTACGGTGGTTGAGGGGTCTCCTCCTATGGGGATTCCAGAGGCCCATGGCAAGAGCAGGTTTCTCCTTGCCTGTTCAACTCACCCCTTCCTAGAGAGTCACTGAGGGTCAGGAATAAGCCTTGGTGTGTGGTAGCCTCGTGTAGTGTTCCCTTTTTCCTCCCCCTTAACCCCAGCACATATCTTCCCTTGTTCCTTCTCAATGCCTTCCCTTTTACTATTTGCCAAGAGTGTGTCAGTCTTCTTGATGTCCCAGTCCCTCGGAGGGAGCTGTTCCTCCTCGCTGTGACTAGTTGGCCATCTTCTATTTGTGTGTGTATGTGTGTGTTTTAATACTCTATAAGTTCTAGGGTACATGTGCACAACATGCAGGTTTGTTACATACATATGCCATGGTGGTTTGCTGCATCTATTAACTCACCATTTACATTAGGTATTTCTCCTAATGCTTTATCTCCCCCAGCCCCTCACACCTATGACAGGTGTGTGATGTTCCCTGCCCTGTGTCCAAGTGTTCTCATTGTTCAATTCCCACCTATGAGTGAGAGCATGAGGTGTTTGGTTTTCTGTCCTTGTGATAGTTTGTCAGAATGATGGTTTCCAGCTTCATCCATGTCCCTGCAAAAGACATGAACTCATCCTTTCTATGGCTGCATAGTATTCCATGGTGTATATGTGCCACATTTTCTTAATCCAGTCTATCATTGATGGACATTTGGGTTCGTTCCAAGTCTTTGATATTGTGAATAGTGCCACAATAAAGATACATGTGCATATATCTTTATAGTAGCATGATTTATCAGGATACAGAAATCAGTGTGCAAATTCACAAGCATTCCTATACACCAATAACAGACAAACAGAAAGCCAAATCATGAGTGAACTCCCATTGACAATTGCTACAAAGAGAATAAAATACCTAGGAATCCAACTTACAAGGGATGTGAAGGACCTCTTCAAGGAGAACTACAAACCACTGCTCAACAAAATAAAGGAGGACACAAATGGAAGACATTCCATGCTCATGGATAGGAAGAATCAATATTGTGAAAATGGCCATAGTGCCCAAGGTAATTTACAGATTCAATGCCATCCCCATCAAGCTACCAATGACTTTCTTCACAGAAGTGGAAAAAACTACCTTAAAATTCGTATGGAACTAAAAAAGAGCCCGCATTGCCACGAGAATCCTAAGCAAAAGGAACAAAGCTGGAGGTATCATGCTACCTGACTTTATTCTATTTCTTTTTAACATTTACCTTTTAAGAGAAAGTAACAGATTAAAACTAAGCTATGAAAGAGCAAATATGATATTTGTATATTCGCAGTGTCACAGACTTTAAAATACTATAAGTGATTACATAGTACTGTACTCCAAACTGGCAGATAGGTTATCTGATTTATCTTGCCTCACTTTTGTTTTTTATGTTGTTTTTAACGTGTTAATAACTGTTCAAGTTTTTCACACACATAAAATCGTCTAACACTACTTTCTCAGGTAATCTTTTTCATCTGCTTTCTATTATTTCGTCAACTTTGTTTTTCTACAGCAATCATTTCCTTTAAGAGTATCTTTAGATGCGAAATGAATGTAATATACAAACGAGACTAAACGTCCTGTTTAGCAAGTCACAATGCTGATTTTTGTTGTGATTTTCTGCTAGGTGTTTAGTAGATGTAAGATTGTATGATAGAAAATTGCAGTAGTGGGGCAAACTGGAAACACTAACACACACATTTCAGAAAATACAAAGATTTTTTTTTCTTAAACAAAATTTGCATTTAAGTAAAGAAATTCCCAAAGTTTAGAAACTTTCCAAGTCACTGCTTTACAACTTATTTGCATTGAATGACGTGTTTTAGTTAAAATAATCTCCAGTGAACTTCATTTGAATGTGCACATTGTTTTTTGGCAGGTCCTTTGTAAAGCAATAATTTCCAGACGTTTAGAACTGTGCTCTCCTGTTCTGGTTTTGTTTAGAGTTATGTGTACAAACCAAACACTCTCATCATGAAAGTTGGCATGTCTGACAGTGATACAAAAAGATAATTATCCAGTAGTTCTACTTTAATATACTTGTTGAGAAAGTAATTAGACATGTATATAAGGATATGTGTGCAAAATGTTTATCACATAATTTTTCATCCCAGTGAAATATTTGAAATAGACTATGGCAAAAACTGGTGGTGGATTAAAATAATTAAAGTATATAGCCTCACACATTTACTTATAAAATAAATGTTTGTTTAATACTTATGTTTTGGTGTTTTTGGAAGAACACTGTAGGAGAAATACATGAGATAAATATGAGAGAATTAGTATACAGTTTAGGCATATAAAATTGCCATTAAAAATTATGGAATGTTGGTAATTCTATATGGTTCTCTCTAATCCACACAGGAAGTTTAGTTAAAACGTGGTTTCAGTAAAGAGAAAGAGGAAAAACTGATAGCTTGTACTAGTTGATGGCAATAGATATGTAAATAGGTAAAGAGGCATTTAAGGAAAATCAAAAGTGTTTGTAACTGGAGGTGACATCAAGGAAGGGGATGGTAGAGTCAACGATGACTTTCTTATTTGTGACCTGAACACATGAGCAGATTGTGTGTCATTTATGAAACAGGGAACATTAAAAGAGGGGCAGTGGTGATTTGGAGGGTGAGGCAGCAATGATGAGTTCATGAAGACTTTGTTCATGTCCATATTGTGGTTGATGTGCAGATCAGTCGTCCTAGTAGAGAAGCCTGGGTGATAACTTGGTAAGCATATAGCAGTCATGGACTTGTTGGCTCTTGATGTATAGTAGCTATGAGAGTGAAGATAATGGTTGATATTTAGAAAGGCATGAGAATATTTTGAAAACAATACTGAGTGAGATCAGAGAGCTAAAACCATTCTGAGAATCGTTGAGATTTAAGAAGATAGAAGAAACCAAAAATCGGAAAAAGAAAGAATATCCAATGTTGTAGAAAGACAAAAGGGTTTTATGGCCTAGAAAGGATTAACGCCGTTTTTTGTTTTTTTTTTTTAAATCAGTAGTGTTAAATGATACAGACATTTTGAACAAGATACTGGTTGAAAAACATCCATTGGATTTAGTCACATGGAAGTAACTGGTGACCCTCATACAAGGAAATAAAGTGGAGTAGTTAAAGTATGTCCTTTATTGGAGTTGGTTGAATAATTTGATAGAGTACTGTGGAGTCATGGAAGAGAAAATGTATGTATTAGTAAATTTTTAAACATCAGTTTACAAAGGAGTTTTATAATAAAATCTATTTTATAAGAACATATTTATGTATACACACATAAAAGCATGAAATGACAGTAAAGAATGAACACAGACTATACACCACACAGTTTTCTTAAAACTTTATGGTATTATATCAGAGACTTTTTATGAAAAGTAAATGAGATGAGAAACCCACAATTAAAGCAAGTCTATGATCATACAATGAATAAATCATTGGGACTACAGTTCTATTCAGGAAGTCTCCCACCCCTGAACCCCAGAAAAATATCAGTATGTTAAATTTATTCCCAGGATTGCATACATTTAGAATTATTTTGTAATGTCTTATGTGTAGGAAAGAAAACTTTAAAAGTGAGCCATAAAACCACCTCAGAAAAATCTTTAATGCATAGCCTTTCTTATAAAACAAAAATTCAAAGTTCTAGAATATGAATCCATTTTAAAATAAGACAAAAGTGATTGAGAAAAATTATATGAAGTATTTTCATATTTTAAATGAAATCATTCCAGAATGTTTAGACAATGTTCAAGTAAGTGTTATGTTTTTTGAAAATCTTAAAACCTAACAGATACATTAATATGTCTAAAATTTCAAAACTTGAAATATTATGGTTAGTGGGACTATGCCTAATATAAAAGGGAATTCAAGCATGGTAAAACTGGTTGGTATGGATGTGAGATCACAATTATCATACTTCCCTCTCTATAACATTGACAACAAGGATCAGTAGTGAAAATTGAGCATGGTATTCTTAGTGAAATTTCTAGATTGATTGTGCTGGCTATGCTTAGATAAAAGTTAGAGCAGCAAATGCAAAATGGAATGGGCATGATAGGTCAGAGGAACTTGCACATGAACTATGTAATACATTTCATTTCCTTGAGGTGCCTAGATTATTGCTCCAGTTCTTTATTGTCTTTCTAAGCACACTGTGTTTATTTATAAGTTGCAATAGAAATGTAAGCATAACCCTCTTATATCATGAGATAATAAAGATTAGTTTATCAATCTCCGAAAACAAATATATGAATTTGGATATTATGTGTTAATGATATTTTATATTAAAAATCCTTTTTGGTTATATAAGTATACTTTTAACATATTTTGGTATATTTAGTTATATATATATTTACATTGCTATGCACATATACAAATATTTAACAACAAATATAAACACTGCATTTTTTCATATCAATGAATGTAAAAAATCTTATGTGTTAGTGAACAGCACTTCTAAAATATTTCAGGTATTAGTCATCCTGTCCCAGGATCTAAAATGGAAGGTGAGCCAGCTACTTTCATGGTTCTGGCTTAATAGGACCAATTTCTCAATAGCTCTTTCTCTGAAAATAATTTTTCACAAGCAACAGCATTCTCCCAATGGCCTCCATCACTGTGATTGACAGAGAATATGTACGAAGTTGGCTAATACACCATAGTATAGGACGCAGTGTTCCAGGAGTACCATTTTTAAGTGGAGGCAGGTGTGAATCAAATTAGCATACAAAGGAGAAATATTACTTTGCTAGGTACTGCTCCCACGTCCTTTCAAAATGGCTAGATTAATAGCTCATGTGGTATCTTGCAATTTTGTCTCCTTCATTTGGATTAGAATTAACCGGTACCAGACAAAACAATATGTTTTGAATGTTCTCATTTGATATACTCGTTATGAATGAGAAATGGTACTAATTATTATTTTAGCCTCCAGTAATTATCTGAGAATCTTGAAAATTCTTTCACAGAAAACAAAAACTGAAACAAAAGGTTACAGAAGATATTTACCAAGTTCCTTGCATTTTACATTCTAACAACTGCCAGGTGAACAATTATCACACTACTAAAGTGCAATTATAAAAATTATACTGACATTTGCTTTGATTTGAACACTTTTTTAAAAATTCAATAAGAATGGAACATTTTAAGCCAATATTTTGTGAGAACTTAGGCTGTGCTACAGCTTTACATAATTTATGTCCATTCCTACTGCTTTACAAAATGTTAACTTTATTTCCATTAACATCTTTACACAGCTATCACTTCTAATAGCATGTTCATGTCCCTACTAAGTGTGTTGCAGAGTATGAAGCAAGCTCTGTTTATTCTAAAGTCATAAAACATGCTAACACCTTGAAAGTGATGTAGACATTAAAATAAATACTTTGAAAACTTAAAAAATAATCATTGTGAGTGTTTTCACTTGGAACTCCTTACCTCAGTTATTCTGATCTAGTTTATTTTCTTTATAGTACTTAACAAAATCTAAATTTTTTGAGACTATATTATTAATCTCTACTTTTGGTTTCTCTTCAATTTGAGGGTAGGGGACTTGAGGCTTATCTCATTCATGACTGTGTTCTCTGGGACATTTCCTGGCACCATGCCAGTATTAAATAATAGTTAAGTTTAAAAAGGTGAGAATTTCAAATTGAATTCATTCTTAGAGAGTCATATACATTTTATATTATTTTAATAGTACATAATTACAATGAAATATGTTTTTATACACTGTCATTATTATATCATATATAATAATCATGTATAATATCATGAGAATTAACGAAAAGGATGTTCTAAAGATGTGGATATTTAAAATGTATTAAAAATAACCCTACATTTTAATTTTGGAATATATTACCATTTGAGATATATTATTAGCTTTAAGACTTGAAATTACTATATCAAATGCAGAGCTGGGTCTCTAAAAGTTGTCAAAATTCTAAAAATTTATATCCTAAGATATGATTTAATCTTAATTTAGTTAGGGCAAAGGTATTGTGGCAAAATTTCAACCAGAGAAAAATAAGATGGATATTAACTATTTCTTCAGAATTTGATTCTTAAGTGACAGCTCATTCTTCAAGCTCTGTTATTTACATGAGTGCCATGTTCTCCATACCTTCCACCTGCATTTGGAGAGAATTTTAATGTGTGCTTTCCACAGTCCTGATTAAATCTTTACCACTGTTAAACACTTTCATTATTGCCTGCATTAACCAATATTTTATTGCAAATCAACTTGCCTTTTTCTTCTTTTAGTTTTATTGAATTTCTGATTTATCATCTTCAGTTTTTTCTATATGGCTATGGATATAGCCTCTTACATCTTTTGGGGGGTAATAAGTAGTTTCCTGGAAAAAAGTGGTTCTCTTCCATTTAGAGATTCATTTTCAGTGATGGGCACTTCTCAGCTCTATGGCATTATTTTCTTTCCTTTGAGATTTTAAAGGCACACACTGTTTTGTTGTTTATCTTCTATTAGTAAGAAGCTATCAATGCCAATATTTGTTATAAAACAGGATTTAATGGAATTCTTGATGGTGGCTGAAAAGAAAATTCAAACTGACTCCACTGAAAAAGAGAATTTATTGACACACACATTTAAGATTTCCTGTAGTAGATCAGGTATGGATGGATCCAAGGACTCAAATGACATTATCAGTCACTCTACTTCTCATGCCTGTTCCATTTATTTTGGCCACATAGAGAAAGGCTCTTTCTGTGTTTTGGAAAGATGGTCTTTAGATGGTTACTCTATGAAATCTTTGCCCAACGAGATTTTTTCCCCATACTGTAGTTTCACAGAAGTTTATCTGATTGATTTGGATGTTCTCGTATTCAGGTTGTTTGTGAAGCAATCACTTTGGGCAAGATTTGTGAGTATGTTGGTCCAGCCTAGGTTTCATGCCATCTCTAGTGATGAAAAGAGGGATTATTTTTTTCCCATTGCATGAAATGAGAGTGGGAGGAGAGTTGCCAAATAAAAGAAAATGATGAGGATATGATTGCTGGAAAGAAAAACCATTGTTCACTACACAGATCATATAAATTTTTCTTAATCTTTCTCAGTGTCTAGCAAGCTCAAAGTTCTTCAGATTCAGGCACAGTGGCCTGGGTTTGGGTCTTTTATTTCTTATTAAAATAAGGCCTGAAGTGATGAAAAGTACAATGGAAGTTTTAAAAATTTGGTTCCAATTCTAACATTGCAACTATCTATTTGAACTTCAGCAGGTCATTTGACACTTCAGGGCCTCGACTTTCTTAAGTATAAATTTAGGTGAATATATTACATTTTGTTTAATTGATAATTGGATTACCTGTCTTAAAAGTGTAACCTGAAACAATGCACATTTTATTCATCTGATTTATATTAGTCCTATAAATTTCATATGTATATAATTTAATAAATTCCAGTAACTATCTTCTCTAATCTCAACTCT
The DNA here is from genome assembly GCF_037993035.2 of Macaca fascicularis. Taxonomy (NCBI): domain Eukaryota; kingdom Metazoa; phylum Chordata; class Mammalia; order Primates; family Cercopithecidae; genus Macaca; species Macaca fascicularis. The sequence goes on along the minus strand of NC_088380.1, from coordinate 113,159,392 downwards.
TCAAACACTAATGATGTTTTGTAAGTGACCAAACTTACCAAAATAAAAAATAATAGTTAATATTTATTAAGTGCTTACTTTAAACAAATTAATTAAGCTATAGTATAGATAATTTCATCCATGGAATAAAATCTTAATTATTTTATGGGTTTTTTTTCCTGAAACAATATAGAACAGAAACCTAGTAATATCTGCTTTGCTTTTCAGTGTAATAGGAAAATGTTAGTGTGACTATTGACTACTTATATGGAGCATAGAAAATAATGTGATATCTGCATATTAATTAATGATTGTCACATTGCTTCTGAGGTATGCGTTTTTAGAATACATTTGCTGTTGCTTTTACAATTAGAATTAAACAATTAAGCCTTTTCATTCTCAACAATTCCATTGGAATACATACATTGTACTAATTTTTAAGCTAATATATTTGTTTACTTATGAAACAGTATCTGAGGCATTTTTACTCTTTGAAAAATTTATCTAACCTCTGCATTGCTACTGAGTTTTATCTGGTAGCATTTAACACATCAGAAGTGCAATTTACTGTAAACTTCTCCCTGTAGTATTTAACGTTTCTCTCATCAAACTCACATATTTTTAAAAATGAAAATCATACAGCCTTTGCATGAACAAAAGCCCTGTCATTCACTTGTTGCTTTCTCCCACATTCTCATGGCATATTGTATTAGGTAATTTGTAAGGTGAGCTGTTGTTCATAAAGCCCCTGTAATGAGGTACATTCTTTGTTTTATGAAGAAGTAATTACTTACACTGCTACGGTCATAACTGTAACATGAATAGTGCAACTGTCACTGGGTAAAATGTGCTCTTTGAGCATGGAAGGTACGTAGATATGATTTCTAGGTTTGCTGAATGAGAAAACATTCAAAGCCAACTCATAACAAAGAAGTTTTTAATGAGTAGAGCAAACTAGAAAGCAATAGAAATGAATTCTTTTGATATAATTGTCATTCTCAAAATGGTTTCTGAAGAAATTCTGAATTTGTCTATTGTTTATTCTTTGATTATCTACTTAGAGACCTTATTTTTAGTGTTGCATAAAATGCTTGTGGACTCTCTTGATATAAAAATGAATGATACTTTCACTACATAAAGATTGCATAATCCACAGTATATGTATAAAACAAGATCAATAACAGTGCTGTGGAAATTTCAGATGAATCAATTCATTTCAAACTTGTGCTTGTAAAAATTAAAATACTTCACAAGGAAGAAAATTATTACTTGAAAATAATACCTATGCTCTTAAAATTAATAAGATATATTATATTCGGGAGTAATGCAAGGCAAAAAAAAATGTATTCAATGCATCCAACCAATGGATTAAGACAAAGACTATATTTTATTTGAAATATCTAACTTTTGATTTCTATTTTTTTCTATGCTGCATTAATTACTCATCACTCTTTAATGCATCTATTAAATCTCTTGCCAAACTAATCAATGGCGTTATCTAAATAATATAATTTTTCCATACTTGTATTTCACTGATACTGAGACAGTTTAAAGTAATGGAGAAAATAGGTTGAATTTGTTATATAGCCTTGGGAGGAAATAAATACATATAAGGCAAGCAATGTGAATGTTTAGCAGCCTTAAATATGTATAACAGTCAAATTTTGGTTCCTTGTGTGTTGATATGATGGAAGGCTATGTTTTTAGTATTGTTTTGAATCTGTGCTTTACTCATGCTTTCTTCTATTGGTTGAGAAAAGGGATTGTTTACCCTTTAGATGATATTATATTAGCATACTTTTCTCAGAAAAAAAAAAGCCACTTAAATATGTTCTATATCAGTAACATGTTCCCTGTAGCCTAAAATATACATTCAACCATTGGAAATGTCAACTGCATTCAACACTGGCCAACTAAGGAAAAATTATTTGTCCCATTGACTCAACTCCCACAATTTGCCCTGTTTGCCATGGCTACTGTGTAGTGTGCATTTAGCTACAATGACCTGTGCTGCTATAAGAAATGAGTTTTGGAAATGGTCTTTATCCTCCCAAATAAAGTTAGTGCATCCAGATTTGGAAACTGACAGCAGTAATATTCCCCAACTAAAGCTAGAGCTTAGCCCTGTTATACTTATTAAAAAGCCTATTCATACAAATTAAATCCATTCCATATCCTGGCCTCTGATGACAGCTCCATTTTTTTTCTTGTCTGGTTTGAATTACCTCAAGTCTGTACCCAGAAAGAATTTATCCCTTTCAAGAGACTTCTCCAAGCCTATAATAAATTCACATGGGTCGTCCCATCAATGTAGTGAATTTGCATTATTATTTCATTATGAGTAGGAAAGAAAGCGGATTAGATCTCTTCCAGCATTGGCAGCGCCTAATTCAACCTGAACACATGATTAAAGCTGGCATTTATGACTATAACTGTCAAAGAAAACTAATTGTAAACTGAGAACTGTGGATAATTATGGCTTTTGCTATTAAACCATTTCTCTCCTATTTATCACAGAACCAACTACAGACTTTACTACTGTTTGCATTTAGTTCTCTGATTACTATGAGCCTACTTAAGCAAATGAAAATCGATCTGCATTCTCAAAGTGAAGGCTTTATGTAGACTTAAGCTCAATTGTGATTTAGTATATGTGTTTTCATTTTGTTTTTTCCTTTAAATGTTTTCTTTTTTTCTTTTTTCTTTTGGAAAGGGCGATATGACACTACCACCACTTTGTCCAGGACACTGCATTTTGCATTGTTCGAATTACAAATCTTGAAGCACTTCCTGGTAAGCAGCTGGAAACATGCTATTTGAACTATACCTTTAATAAGAGACTTTCTAAAAATACGCCCCTTTTATGTGCACATGTAGGCTTCAAAACCATGTGTATACATGTTTATATATTTGATGTTTATATAATTATACAGGTATGAATAACTATGCACATAGAAAATATACATATATAATTATGCATGTAGAAAGATATGTCTAGGACATACATACATATGTATATATCTATAGTGTATAAATGTATAAATACATATATACATGTATAAATGTATAAATACATATATACATGTATAAATGTGTATATATGTATATAAATGCATATACATATATACCTACATGTTTAAAAGTATATATACATATATACATACATAGACATATAACCAGAAATATATGAATCTCATTTTTAGTAAATATTATAAGTCCTTCATGATGAACCAAATATCTTTTTAATTTTATAGGAAGCCGTACGGGGTTGTGGTGAATCATACAAGTTCTATAGTGTTTCTATTTAAGATTCAATTCCAGTTTTACCCTTTGCCAGCTATGTACACTTGCATAACTTCCTCATTTTAAAAATGTATAAATATTATTATGCGTGGGATAATTAAAATAATTGATGTAAACTAATTTGCACACAGTAAATACTCAATAAATGTTAGCTTTTAGCTAGTTTTATCAAATACTATTATTGTGACTGTGAATCACTGTTTGTATGAATTTATGTGGCCATGTATTTTAAGGTGAAAATGTAATAATAGCAATATGTGTAACTCAAGTACAGGCTTCAATTTTATGAAACAGCTTTAATTCATAAAATCATATTTAGCAAAGCCAATTATTTAAAAGCTTAAGTAGCATAATTTAATTTTTACAATGGTAAAAATTATTTATGAATAATAAATTGCACATCAAAGGGAAAAAATAACTTCTTTTGTCTAGTGCCCTGGTTTTCAATTCAGAGAAGAGTCATTGAATCATATAAAATAGTACTGATAATGAATGAAATGAATTATACATTGGTTAAGAGTAAGCTATTTTAAAATATCAAAAAATGAGAAATGTTGCTATTATAGCTATTAAAGTTAGAGTAGAAACAAGAACACCTGAACATGACTCTATCAACACCCGAATATTAGGGAAAAAATGTTTCATTCAGAAAATGCAACAAGAGTTGGAAAATGGGAAGGGTCATTTAGAATGCTCAGCTCAATTACCAAAACTGTATTTGATCCTCTGAGGGTCAATGAAATTAATATTTTATTCACAATTGCTCAGCAATATTAGAACTGGAACCCACGGTTTATGTAATTCATAACTGTATTTAATAGGTTTAATATTTAACCTATTAAATAATTCTAAATGTTTAACATCATTAATCTGTACTATAAACATAGCATTAGTTTACCATGAACTTCAGATCTGCAAAAACAATAAATATATGTAAACATTTAATATGCAGACTTTTGAATCAGTAAAAATTTTTAATATTTAATTATGAAATAAAAGACATATAAAGCTATCCCTGGTCTCTTACCTTAAGGGTAAGTCTCTGTCTGTGCATTGCCTTTTAACTATGGATGACCAGAAATATTTCGGCAGTTACATTAATAGTACACATGCATTGTGGGTATATACCTACATGTATATACCTACACTTCTTCACTTAATGTTTGTTCCTATATATTGATCCATGTTTTCATACATCTTTGTATTTAAATCACCTTTTAAAATTTCATTTTGGTGATATGCCATAATTTACTCAAGCCATTCTCCGGTATTCAAGCCATTCCTGTACGAATTTTAGGCTGTTTTTAAAATGGTTATATATAATGATCTCTAGGAAAATCTTACAGCTTATATCTTTGCTTGAATTACTTAGAGTTATTTGGAATCAGATTACAGTTTTAAAGATATAAAACTATGAAGTTTGAAGGTTTTTGCCATAGTATTTTCCAAAATAATATTAACAATAAACTGTTCCTAATATCATTATAGTATCATTTTGATTTTATTTTTATTATTTTGTCAAGTTGTCAGTGGCATAGAAATATTATCACATGTTCATAATTTTAAAAATCCTCTTGTTTTAATTGTGTATGTTTAATGAATATTTTTCTTATGCATTATTTCATTGTGGAAAAACAGCAGAATAAATAGGTCTTATTTTAAAATGAATTTCTTCATGTTAGGTGAAAGACCAAACGTAACAAATCAACAGTTATGAAATCAAGTTTGTTCTCTATGTATACATAAAATGACATCTAATTATTTTGGTTGCACTTTCTGAGAGCTTGCACTTTGCTCATGGGTCCTGAGGGATCATTGATAAATAAATAAATTATGCTTGTACTTCAGAAATCTTAATTTCATATTAAAATGATGAGTTAACATTTTTTTTTTTCTTTTTTTGAGACAGGCTGTCACTCTTATCACCCAGGCTGGAGTGCAGTGGCGCCAATCTGGGCTCACTGCAACCTTCGCCTCCCGGGTTCAAGCAATTCTCCCACCTCAGCTTCCCGAGTAGCTCAGATTACAGGCGCCCACCACCATGCCCTTTTTGTAGTTTTAGTAGAGATGGGGTTTCACCATGTTGGCCAGGCTGGTCTTGAACTCTTGACCTCAAGTGATCCACCCGCCTCGGCCTCCTAAAGTGCTGGTATTACAGGCATGAGCCACTGAGCTCTGCCGAGTCAACACTTCTGATGGAAACTTTTCTCAAGAAATAAAGCATCACTGAACACAACATTTAGCTTTGTTAATTGCAGTTAAAGAGAAAAGATAATTTTTTTAAGTCCTTATTCTTCTGTGCAGTAGAACATCTTAGCTTATGTATCAAATTGTCATTAAAATTAAAGCATAAAGTAGGTAGCTCTATACATACACACGTATTTTCTGATTCAGATCATGGCATGCATAGGTAAAAATAAATGTTTACCCAATAGAGATACTAACTTTGAATGAAACAAGTATAATTTTTTTTTACAATAACATTTTCATCAAATTTTTGTAATTCAGTGATGATTTAATAAGAAAGCTTTTACATAAAACTGCTTTTCAGATGAACTTTCTTTAAATTTTCCACAAGAAATGGATTTCAGGGTGGATTTATATTTAGAGATGCTTTTGCATCTGCAAAATACACATAAATACACATTTATTTTAAGTATAATGGAGAAAATATTCTGAATCATTAAAATGTATGTTTAGAATATAAATACTGCTGGGATATCGAAAATTTTCCAATATGGAAATATACTTCAATTTTGACTTCATTGCTTGAAAATAGTAATAGCTTATTTCAATTCTTTCTCATGTTTAAAAATTTCTGTAATCTCCACTCATTAATGTGAAAAACAAGAAATTTGATTGTACCAAAGTGTTTGTAGTATCAGATAAAAGTTGTTGAAAGCATTTTGTAGATATATGAGTTGTTTTATTAGATGTTTTGTTAGAAATACAGCCCTTCATTTTAATTAATTTAGCATCGTTAATGGTATCTCTATAGTAGTAGATTAGTAGATTGAGATGCAAAGAAGTTACCAAGCAAATCAAGACACACAAAAAATTAAAATGGAAAGTATTTTACAGATTCATGTTTTCTCAAGAAATCCTTGACATCCAATTAAACAACAGAGTAACACAATTACTCAGAAAAACACAGTAGATATAATCAGAGTAATACTCGATTAAAGAGGGGTAGTATATCATTGTCCAACTACAGTCCAAAGCCTGTCTTACATTATTAAGCAGAAGAAGACATATAACCTGCATGAGAATAAGGAAAAATTGAAGTCCAAAAATATTGAGTGGAAGCCTGAGAATTTCGCAAGTTTTATATGGCAGCGACTGGAAAACCTACTATGCTGCGCAGAAATGCAGATGCTTTCATGCTTATTGATTGGCGGTAGAAGCCAAGAAGATTAAGTGAGGTTTATAGTTAATATGAGAACCTTTGGTGCTCTGGCTGAATTAGGGGGGTGTTGGTGGCTACGCACTGAAACTTTAATCAATTCTTTTCTTTCACTTTATTATACATATTGAAATAAAATCTTTTCTGATGAAGGTCTCAATAATACAGGGGTGTAACAGGATAGGAAAAAAACCCACAAGCATAGTTACTTTTGCTATTTTCTTACTTTCACTTATTAACAATAATTCATATTAAAATAACACAATCTTTATTTATTATTATTTTTGAGACAAAGTGTCACTCTGTCACCCAGGTTGATGTGCAGTGGTGTGATCTCAGTTCATAGCAACCTCCGCCTCCCAGATTCAAGCGATTCTCCTCCCTCTGCCTGCTGAGTAGCTGAGATTACAGGCACCTGCCACCTTGCCTGGTTAATTTTTGTATTTTTTAGTAGAGACAGGGTTTTGCCATGTTGACCAGGCTGTTCTCCAACTCCTGACCTCAAGTGATCTGCCTGCCTAAGTTCTGGGATTACAGGTGTGAGCCACTACATCCAACCTAAAATAACACAATCTTTTAAAAAGCCTCGACCTTTAATCATCATTGCCACCAATAGTATTATGTCCTCAAGATGCAGATTTTTGAATGACACAAAAATCAAATTTATTTTCTGAAGATGGTAGAAGAGGGTAACATCTTTCTGAAGAGGGTACAAGAGAGACATTCCTAGGGAAGTCATGTATATCTGGATAAATGGGCACTCTATGGAAAACAGGGAAATTAAATAAGGAAATACATTCTCATCTTAGGCAGAAGATCCTTCTTTAAGAAACTTAGCAATCTGAGAGAAAATACTGAAGACAGTATTGGAAATTTCCAACTAGATATTAATACTTTATAGCAAAATCTACTGTTGATAAAGCCACATGCTCAGAGCTTCCAATTGGCTTTATAGCATTCTACTCTTAAATATGAGACAATAGTCAAGGATCACCACATTTCAAAGGGAATCAGGAACCAAATAAGTTAAATTGATAAATAACATCAAGTAAACTTTCATTCAGTGGTGTACTGGAGCCTACCGGCTCTGGGACAAGAGTCAACTCTGACATGGTCTCCCAAGTTCTCATTCTGTGACTACATGTTAGTAGTTTGAAATTCACTATGGTGGGAGAACTCATATCATTGAAATTAGCTAGCTCTGAAATGTAATGCTATTATTAATTTTCTCAGAGATACACAGGAATAATTGTATCTGTAAACAAAACCAGGATGCTCTATTTTTAGATAAGGGCAAGTCAAAAACTAAAACAAAACTCTTTTAGAAATTAAAAATATAAAAACCAAAATGAAAACCTCAACAGAACTTTTGGATGACAAAGTTTTTGCTCCCCAAACCTAGAGTAAAACAAAACAAGGTAAAACATAAGAAAGAAAAGAATTAAACTGTCAGTTTAGAGGTCCAACATCCTAGCAATAGAAAATCCTCTCCTTTCCCAAAAGGCAGCAGAGAAAATGCAGTGGAAGACATAATTAATAATACTATTCTTGGGAGGCCGAGGCAGGGAGATCACGAGGTCAGGGGATCGAGACCATCCTGGCTAACACAGTGAAACCCCGTTTTTACTAAAAATGCAAAAAATTAGCCTGATGTGGTGGTGAACCCCTGTAGTCTCAGCTACTCGGGAGGCTGAGGCAGGATAATGGCATGAACCTGGGAGCCGGAGCTTGCAGTGAGCCGAGATCGCACCACTGCACTCCAGCCTGGGCGACAGAGCAAGACTCCATCTCAAAAACAAAAATAAGTAAAATAAATAAATATTATTATTATTCACGTTTCCCAAATAGAAAAATCATGAATTTCCTGAATGAAAGGGCTCACTAAATATCCAGAACCATGGATGAAAACAAATGCATGCCATGATACATCATCACTGATTTTCAAATCATGCAGATAACAAGAAAATCTTACCGCTTCCCCAGAGAAAAAACAGTCTTATACAAAGACTCAAAAAAATAAAAAGGTTTTACCTTTTCAATTTCAGTTTAGGAGGCTTGAAGGCAGAGGAGCAATGCCATCAAATTACTGAACAGGAATGATTTCCAATACAGAATTCTGTGTTCAGTTAAATACTCATACAAAGATAAGACTTGAGTAAAGACAAATTCAGACAGGTAGCAAAGACTACTGGACATCTTCACCCAAACTGAGGAATGTAACAACAACAAAAAGAGGAACATGTGTGATTGTCCAGGAAACAGGGCAATCAAATATGGCAGAGACGCAAAGAGAATCTCCAGGATTATGATGAAGTGAGAACTCTATACTTGTTGTACTCTACATTGAAGCAGGTGAGGAACAGCCAATAGCGATTCTTGGATAAAATATATTTGATAGTATACCTGCTAAGCCTCAATGTATATCAAGTAAATCTTTACACTTGGCTGGATATTTGAAGTTTTATAAGTAGAAACTATTTAACCAAACAGCAACATGAAACAAGATAAAATCCACTCTGAGGAAAATAAGTTGTTAGGACAAGAGAAGAATTATAGTATGTTCCATGGCTCAGTAGTGAATAACATTTATATAGTCATTTTAAACACTGTAAAATGTTCTAAGTTAAGATTTGATTATAACTGCATTACTAGGATGGAAGTGAAATATAGTTGTTTCTGTGAGGTTGAGGGAAGGAAAGGGAAGAGAATAATAGAGTTAAAACCTTGTCTTTCTTAGTGGGAAGTTAATAGATAATGCCTACAACTTAAGATTCAGGATGTAATGATATAATGATAATTTTCATAGATTTGGTGATACACATAAAAATACAAACAGAAATACTAAAATAATAGCATAAAATTGAAAGTGGGTAACTCTGGGGAGGAACAAATGTCAGGGTTTTGTAATAAAGGTTTTTCATAATAATCTTTATGAAACTTTTTGGCCCTTCAAACTGTGTATATTTTCAACTTTAATTTTAAAATATTTGATTATAAAATGTTACACATGTACACGGTATAGTGCAATATTTTAAATCACTGACTCGAGTCAAGTTGGGCTAATTCTGGAGTAACTAATTCTATGATCTTAGAATTAACTCGTCTGTGAGTCAGTTTCTTGTTTTGAAAAAAGACATTATGCTAGGGCCTATTGTTCATTTTTGTGTAGATTTAATAAAATATTTTGTGTAAAATGAATAAAAGTTATTGGTACATAGCTCTTGTTGTCATTGTTGGTATTGTTGCCAGTACTACTTTGAATCCTAGTACTACTACTTCATTATAATACGAACTTCTCATTCTGGACCTCTAGTCCTTCAGTTCCCACACTAAAAAAAAACCACCACCAAAAAACTTAGTAACTTTTAGTGTGTAGGTACGTGAAATACATATATTTTTTATTTTGTAAACAAATAGAAAGTTTATATATATATAACATTTTACCTAGCATGTGTTATTTAAAAGATAATGTATAGCCTGTGATCCAGTAGATACCTATCCTTTTTTTCATGCTGCAAAGTCTTTCATTATATAAATATACTGTAGTTATCTCCTTACTTACCAATGGATATAAAGTAGGCTCTAGTCTTATATATTGAAAGAGTATAAGTTTCTCAAGCAAGGGTGCACATCTGCTGTATAATTTCCCTTAAGGTGTATGATAGGCCATTTAAAAATTTTTTGAACTGATTTGACTGATCTGTAAGACTCTCAAAATCTAAAACTTAGCATGTTGCACACTCTGCCAGCCTTTGCAATCTGAGGGCTTAGTGGATTAAAGCAGTAATTGAGAGACTGTATGCAGAAATATAGTATAGGTTTTCATTTTTTTCATAAAATTAGGATAATTTCAACAGGCTGATGAGGATTCTACCATGAGGCTGAAATAAATGAATGAACATTGATACCATAATATGCATTTATAAATGTGTTATTTTAACAAATACTGGTTGAAAAACTACTATGTGCCAGTAAGTGATGGTTGCAGTAGAAAAGACTGACAGTATTACTAATCGGTTTATCAAATTTTCAAGGTTTCGAAGTAGAAGGTAGAAAAGTCTGGCGTTCATTGTACTACATAATGAGAATTTATTAAGCCATATTTGGACAAAAACTAAACCAAGCCAAACCAAATGAAACAAACAAACAAACAAACAAAAACTCTCAAAATAAAAACATAAAATGAAAGAAAACTCAATACTTTAATTTTTTTGCTTGAATTATTAGACTAATTTCATTTCATTTTCTTAGCCTAAATGCATTTTAATCACATATATCTTATGAGTTATAAAAATACTTGGTTTTAAACGAGCACATTTGATTCTGTTTAATTCATCCCTCTTGCTATTTTCTGATGTTTTCTTTGGGCATTTGCTCTTGTAATTATATAGAGCATTATACAGTCTTGAGATGCCCATGATGACCCTGTGAATGGATGTCCCTGTCTCTCCAGTAAAATTATTAATGTATCCTTTATGTTGATAAAAGGAGCATCACACAGAATATTTGTGAGGAACAAGTAAAGATATTCAATTTATTTGTGAGGAAAAGGTAAAGATGTTCAATTTATCAAGGTCTAAAACGAACCACAAGCATGGAATAGAGTGTGTGTGTGTGTGTGTGTGTGTGTGTGTGTGTGTAATTTAATGAACAAGTATTACAGGAGAAATAATTGGAAAGTTTTTTGATAAAAAAGTAGGTGTGATTTCCATTAATTTCAGAAAAATAAAAATTGAGTTCATACTTTCCAGTGGGATTTTTAGAAATAAATGTCAAAAAGTGAAATATGATATTCATGTGTCCAGTTCTAGACAGAGAAATCAAGATGGTGTCAAACCTAACAGTAATACTGAAGTGTAAGAGTATCGGAAGACTTCATATGCTGAAAGTCTGCTGCTCAGACACAGTTCACACATTATTTGACTAGAACATGGTGTTTAAAATATGCCATCAGTTAAAATGCAGAATATTTTTTATACAAATCCAAAATTCCTGGGTTTTCTTGAACAATCTGTATAGCTGGCACATTAGACCCAATCCAAGGAATGGTGCACATTTCTAGCTTGCCACCATCTTTGTCAATTTGCAATGATGCCCTAGCCCTGACATTGAATCTTAGCTTCCCTATAGCATCATGTTCCCTTTGTTGCCTTTCTTTTCCTTGTACAATCAAAAGTGAAAAATGAATGAGGTTTCATGTTTTAAGGAAAATGAGAAAAGTGCTTTTTAGTGGAAATGAATATTCTTACTTTTTAATATATACAACATGTGTGCCCACAAAGTCAAGATAGCATTTATGTAAACCCAGCCAAATTTCCTTATTTATTTATTTATTTTTTTTTTTCTGTCTGGATTCTGTTAGTTTTCTGATTTTGAGATACTGCATTTCAGATGATACAAACAGGGTTTTTGGTTCTGGTTAGGAACATAAATGGCAACGCTAAGTTCCAAATGCTAAATTCTAAATGCTAAGTCCCATGCAGAGCAACCAGAAAATAATAAAAACCTATTGACTGCATTTCCAGTGCGATGAGAAGTAAAAGAAAACCCAGAAGTCCAATTACGACTGAATGATTCCCAAAGCATATGAGACCAAAAGAACCATTTAGAAAGCCTGTGCAAGTCACAATGGTTCTGTGGGGAAGAAGGAAGGGTGTGGAGGCGCCATGTCATAGTAGACCACAGAAATCTCCAGCAAATATTTTTCCTCAGATAGACTCCCCCTTTTCCCCTGGGAAGAGGCAGCAACTCTGAGAAAGACTGACATGGTAAAGGCCTCTAGTAGTGAGAAAAAGGTACCAGAGATGACAAATTATAGGTCATGGCATAACAATATACCTTTGAAAATGAACGCAATGCCCAGGAAGACAATTGCAATCATTCCTAGACAGGGCAGCCTGTGAAGAAATCAGAGAGACGTCAGATTGTTGGGAAAGGTCATCACGAACAAGAGTAGGCTCCATGAGGCCTACCAGTACAAAAACAGGTTGTTTTACTATAGTTTATTGCCATAGCCAGAGACTATGAGACCCTTAAACAAGAAATCTGCAGAAAACTCTCCTCCCATCACCATGTCAATACTACCACAGTAATCTGCTAATAGTTCAGAGAAAAACACCTCATTGAAAAATGAGTAATACAAAATAAAGTTTCCATTAAAATATGACAAGAAAAACATGTGGAAAATAGCACAATTTCTGCACAGATGATGACAATGATAAGAAAAACATTGCTATAAAGCAGATTAAGATTGTACCACCAACTTGTATATGTTGAACAACAAAAACAAAATAAACCATCAGTGAGGCATTTGTATCTATAAAGTAACATTCCAAAACAAAAATACAAGAACAAAGGAAGGACACAGTCAGGTAACAGGAGGTGATAGTTTGATTTTAAGATAGCGTAGAACACAATGGCAGAGTACAGGAGAAAGAGAAAAACATGGGAAGTTTCTTCAGAAGAATCAATTTTAGAAATGAAGACTAAATTCTAAGAAACAGGAAGGAGGAATATAAATACTACGGAAAGCCAGCAGAATTAGTGAGAAAGGTTGTATTAGTCCATTTTCATACTACTATAAAGAACTACCTGAGACTGGGTAATTTATAAAGGAAAGAGGTTTAATTTACTCACAGTTCAACATGGCTGGGGAGGCCTCAAGAAACGAACAATCATGGCGAAAGGCAAAGGGGGAGCAAGGCACTTTCTTCACAAGGTGGCAGGAGGGAGAGTGCTGAGCGAAGTGGGAGGGGCACCTTCTGAAAACTATCAGATCTCCCGAGAACGCACTCATTATCAGGAAAACGGCATGGGGGAACTGCGCCCATGATTCAATTACTTCCACCTGGTCTCTCTCCTCACAGTTGGGGATTATAGGTATTAAAATTCAAGATGAGATTTTGGGTGGGGACACAGCCAAGCCGCATCATAGATGATTAAAGACAAAAAATATATAGATAATATGCAAAGGCGATTCAAAATACATATAACTAGAATCCCTCATGAATCAAGACGAAACAATGGAACAGATGAATATTAAAACTATAACTCAAGAAACTTTTTTCCCAGATTAGAAAAGAATTGAATATCTGTATTGAAATTAACATTGTTTAATGCAGGAGAATCTGCCTGGATTCATCCAGAATGAGAAAATCTCATCAGCTGTGGCTTCAGGATTCAGAGGTGAAGCACCTGTAATACATTCAGGGAAAGCAAGTGTGAGCCAAAAAACTAAATGTTCTACAGCCAGTGAAGACATCTTTCAGGTTTAAAGGATATATTCAAGCAGTTTTGAATATGTAAAAACTCAAGGAATATTTTTTTTTCCTAAGAAACTACTGGATAGTAAGGACCAATCACCTGTTTATAAGGGGGTTAACTCATGAAATCATTTTGTTAATTTTGTTCTGCTGTGATTAAAACAATTTTGTTTTTGTTTATGGATTAGATTTAGAATTAGACAAAATGAATACAATGTCTTATGAAGGCAGGATAGGGAACTTTCTGTTTTGCAGAATTCTAAGGCAATTTTCAAAGAATGGAAATTTTTCTTATTTTACTTTTTAATTTCTACTAGATACTAATTTACAACATCTTTTTCTTTCTAAATTGTACTGTGATAAAAATATTCTTATGTACATACTTTTATTTTATGTCATATTTTATCATTCTTTAGGCTTGCTGCTATGAACTTTCATCTATGTTACATTTTTGTTGTGTCTTACGAGTCTTCATATATATTTTAACTATTTTTATTGTATGATTATATTTACTTGCAATTTTAATTTTTTATTCTAAATCATTTGGGAAAATCTTTTTTAACTGCCAAAATTTGTTTATGCTCCAGACATTTCTCTTTTTAAAAACTTTAGGTGAGTCCTGTAGCCTACATAAATTAATCTTATGCTTTGGAATATAATGATGCTTTTCTTGTGAAACTATGTTTAATGTGAAAGAGGTTTTGGTTTTGTCCTAGTAATTTCCACTCTAAAGAAACAAAATGTTAATATGAAAAATAATCAACTACCAGTGAACTGACAAGCATTTAAAAATGATGTAAATAGAAATAATTTTAAGTGTATTGATACACATTTTAGGGATATTTTCCAAATTCACCATGTTTAAATGGAAAGTATAAATGTGTTTAAAATGGGTATACAATTCAAGCAATATTCATTAGTATGAAAAACTTTCTTACAGAATAGACAGAAATGATAGTTAAATTTTATCAAATATCTTTTTAAATGTGTATTTAAAATAATAGGAAATAAAGAACTAAAATCTCATAGAGAGCTGAAAACCACAGTGCCGAACTGCTTGGAGCAATAGTGACTTGTGACATTTTGTACATATTTATGTGACTAATAACAAGAGTTATATTTTATTTGGTGTTTGGAAAGGCAGTAAAAATAATTCAGTGGAATAAGATGCATATTTGTAATTAAGAACCATCTGTTCAAGATAAGCTTCTTGTGGAGGCATATCCTTAATAAGAGGAAACCAGAATAAAAGTCTGCCCTATCCCTTTCATCTTAGGAAACTTTTATCTGTTGTATCCTAGGTCTGAGAACAAGACTGTTTTGTCCTCAAGTGTATTTCTCCTTCCAATTTATACTGCCACTATGTAGGAGAAAGTGCAATCATTTAAAAGTATGTCCAGTATAATCCTTCTATCTGATGCAAATAAATATAATAATAATAACAGGAGGAGGAGGAAGAAGAAGAATTATCTCCATGAAAGTAGAAATACAAGAAATCATGGAAGAAATGGTAATAGGAAGAGAATTAAAAGTCAGTGGAACTCAAGCAGTAAAACTTGAAATTAATAATAAATCAGAAAAAAGTTCTATATCTGAAAATTTAAAAAATAAAGCATTGGTAAACCCTCTTTCACTTGGCAGAGCTTCAATAACATAACAATCTAGGTGTTTCTCTGGTCACCCATTCATTCACTCCTCCCTAGTAGACAATGAGTGTGACTTCATCTGATTGGTGATTTTTGTAAAAACAGCCTGCATGTAGTGGTTTATTCCGTTTCTTTAACCAATTTCTTTCTTGGTTTCCTGGCTGCCTATAGCATGCATGATTCTGGTTCTGCTTCTCTTGTCGCTGTTACAGGGACAGAATTTTTCCTTGGCTGGCTAAATGAAGGGCTAGGAATAAACACTTTTGGTGGAAAAATTCAACTTAGGAAGTGTAAGATCTGACTCCCCAGGAACCTTGGGAATCAGACATGAAGTGGAATTTCAAAGAACATTGCTGAGAAGATACTTTTGGGGCTTGGGTGTGTGAATTTGATTTTTAAAATGTATTTATTTTTTAGAGATGAGTTCTCACTATGTTGCCTAAGCCTGACTCAGACTCCTGGTTCAAGCAATCCTCCCACCTCAGCCTCCTGAGTAGCTGGGACTAAAGATGTGCACAGCTGTGCCCAGTGGGTACATGCATTACTTTACTAATAATATTTATTTATTTATTGTGGAGAGAATTATATACAGTGGCCATATGCCAGATGATCCCTGGATAGCTTTGGTCTACCAGTCTTGAACCCTCATTCTGGGAATGCAATATCCTGAAATAAGGAGGACATTCCTGAAACAGATAGGGAGGAAATTCCTTGTTCTTGTCCTTCCAAGGAAATGTAATATCTTGAGTTAGAAAGGAACTGTCCAAGACAGCTTAGTCTCTGCTTCTCTCTCCCTGGAAAAAGGATGTCCTTCAAAGTTTTGCCCAGTGGGTCTATATGGGTCATGCCCACATAGAACCCAGAGCAAACTGCCTTTCAGAGCAGTTTGAGCTGTGGCACAAGCCGGGGGCACTTGAAGTCAAGATTCCATCTGCCCCAGGCAGCTTTATTGAGCCTTGGGGGACTGACTCATGATAGATCCTAGGCTTCTGTTGTCCCTTGCCTCCTATTTGTAAGTAATAAACTCTCTTCATGTACCTTGCTGCCAAGCTTAACTGGGCAGTACTCGACAAGCTGCCCCAAATTCGACTTTGCATTCAGGGTCAAGGAGGAAACTTTGGATTAGATAATCTTGAATTATTGTGGTTAGTTCACTGGCTAAATAGTAAAAATCTCAAATAATTGTTGAGTATGATTTAGGGTGACATAATCATTGTGAATAGGCATCCAGATATTCTTGATGTGCTGAGGGAATGTGTCAGAAAAATGTATGGAAGTTAGTCTATAAGTGAAGTCATGCTAAGGGCAAGTCATATTAATGGAGAGTTAGTTAGGATGGTACTAATATAAGTCTAAGACTAGATGACTTGAGAGAATATTTCTCGGGTGAATTTATTCAATTAAAAAAGAGAATGTGGAAAAAAACATTTCAGTTATGGGTTTTTGAGGGAGATGCAAACTCAAACATGTGGGACATAGAGCAAAGGGGAAATAAAAAGATCACAGGTTCAGTGAACAGGTCCAGTTCATGATGATAGCGAAGGAGAGTGAGTGACTTTACCTCATTTTAAATGTTACTAACAGGTAAGCTTTATTGGGAAATTACACTAGAGGCATATCTCACTACCGAACAAGAAGAAAGTAGTGGAAAAAAATTGCCTTTTAATGACTGGGGCATTTCTTTCCTTTCTTTCCCTTTCTGTTATTTCTTCCCTTTCTTCTTATTTTTGTTCCATTTCTGTGCCTCCATGAAGAGAGGTCTTTGTCTTTGCCTCAGTGTTTCCTGTGACTTGGTGGGCAAGTCTGTGTGATTAGGACATTCAACTATGGTCAGCGCTCTCCAATTTCAGCTTTCTCTGTGTCATGCAGACAATGGTTAGTAGCCCAGCACCATACTTGCAAGTTTGTTTTATGCGCATTCATTAGGAAAATCTTCTAGAAACTTGTGCAGTGGCCTGGTATGGCTTAACTCACACCAGTAAGGATGGGCTAGATAGCAGATTTCAAGAGGGAGAACCGGACCCTTGGGATGAAGGATTCCTTAATCTACATGGCTATGGAAACATACTTTTCTGGTTACAACCAGGGCCCACAAACAAATAGAAAATATGATGTGGCAGAACCATTGTTTCATCCCCATTGTGCCAACCCCATGATTGTAACTGGGTTTGGAAAAGAGCACTTATCTCCTTCCTTGGCAAGATCAGGAGCTGAAGTCCAAGCCTTTGGATTCTTGTATGATTTTGGCAAGGTGGTGGCAGAATTTACCACATCATGTTCATGTCTGGGGAATTACATGCATGCTGGGGAAGAGGAGAGGAAATTCTGGAGTCAAGTCATGGGATGACAGAGTTAACCCATGGGATGACAGAGTTAAAACTGATTTCCCTGGGTCCTTACAGTTGGCTAGTTTATTTTCCCGTAAGAAATTAGTCTTTGGCAATTTAACCCTTACCTTTCAATAGATAATGATATTAACATTTTAATTACTCACTTGCCCTGTACTTCTGTCAGGGATTTGAATAGGTTGAACTTGGGAGGGAAAAGGATTATTATTTCTTGACCCCATCAAACATCCTAATGATTTTAATCTATTCTTTTCTAATATTAAAATTTTCAAGAGAAAATTTCTAGCATCTAGTGTTCATTTTAATGAATAGGAAAATTAGCAAAAATGTATTGCACATACAACTCAATAACTTAGAAAAGTTAAAACAATGAACCTCAAAAAAAACAGGATGTGAGCTCAAGTAAAATAAAAAATACCAACAGACTCGAAAAAATATATATAAAAAATTCACTCAATAGCTGACTTTTTTTTTAAAAAAAAAAGGAGAACTCACAAATGCGTAAAATAATAAATGATGAGAGGACATTAATTAGAGAAAATGAAAGCAATCATTAGAAACTACTTGGTTCAAATGTAGGTGAATAAATTTGAAAACAAGGCTGACACACATAAAATGTTTGGGAAAATATAATTTAATTTCTGAATACTTATCATATATTGTTATATTATAATTCTATAAATATTATATGTATTTATGTTATATATACCCACAATACACACACATACAGAGGAAGATGAATTTCCACTGAAGAAATAGAAAATATTTTTTTCTTTTTTTTTTTTTTGAGATGGCATTTTCCTCTGTCACCCAGGCTGGAGTGGCACAATCTTGGCTTACTGCAACCTCTACCTCCTGGGTTCAAGTGATTCTCCTACCTCAGTCTCCTGAGTAGCTGGGACTATAGGCACCCACTGCCATTTTTATATTTTCAGTAGAGACGAGGTTTCACCATTTAGGCCAGGTTGGTCTTCAACACCTGACCTCAAGTGATCCATTCGCCTTGGCCTCCCAAAGTGCTAGGATTATAGTCATGAGCCACCACATCTAGCCAAGAGAGAGAAAACATTTTCAAAGCAATAACAATTCCTTCCTAAAAATGTTTTACCCTCATATGGTTTCGCAGAGAATATTATAAAATATTTAAGTAACCAAAAAAGTGCCAGTTAGAAACTAGAAAATAAAAACATTCCCAGTTTCAAACACAAAATTCTTCAAAAATAAAATTGATAAGAATTTAAATACAAATTTTAAAAATGTAAAATACCTTCATATAGTCTTATATTTTTAAACATGAGTTTTGATATAAATTTTTTTTTCTTTTTTTTTTTTTTTTTTTTGAGATGGGGTATTGCTCTGTCACCCAGGCTGGAATGCAGTGGTATGATCTCAGCTTATTGCAATCTCCACTTCCTGGGTTCAAGCAATTCTCCTGCCTCAGCCTCCCAAAGAGCTGGGATTACAGGCCCAGGTCACCATGCCCGGATAATTCTTGTGTTTTTAGTAGAGATGGGGTTTCCCCTTATTGACCAGGCTGGTCTCAAACTCCTGACCTCAGATGACCCACCCGCCTCAGCCTCCCAAAGTGCTGGGATTACAGGCGTAAGCCACCGTGCCTGGATTATAATAATTCTTAATAACACTTAAAAATGCCATCAGGATTTTATCTGAAATTTTCCTAGTGTTCACCATTAACTGCTTCATTTCCCACTTCAGGGCCACAGTACACTGGCCTTCACAGCCTCATGCAAGCAGGACCATCTGACTCATTCTTAGCAATAAAATCAGAGAGGAAATTGCTGTGTTATTTCCAGGCTGAGACAGTGAAAAGTCTATGGGTATTTGTTTCTCTCTCCCACTTGTGACAACTTTAAATGACACTTTCTTTTGAGATGAGGAGTCTGACCACTGGCACAATTTGAATTGTTGTATTACTTGTTGAATGGAGCAATGTAGGGGAGGTATTTGGACTTGGCGGAATTTGTCTGAGCCAACAAGAGGAAACAAACAAAATTTGTTTTAATCCACTGAGAAATTATAGTTATTTCCTCCTACAACGTAACCACTTCTTCCTAATAAGGAGGAGACTTGGTATTGGAAGTAGAGTATTTTTGTAAATAGATCATAAAATATATGATGTTGAATCAACAATAAAAAGTATTACAAATGTGACATGCAATATATAAATGTAACATGGACTATATACCTCATTAAAATACAGAAATGATTAGATAAAAAATAAAATCTGGCCATGTTCCACTTATAAGACAAATAACCAACAAAATAAGAAAATCTGAAAATATCTGATAAAGGTATTCAAGCAAATAGAGCCAAAAATAGGCCATTATTACAATTCTTATTTAACAAGGTAATAGCCTTGATAATATTGGATGGAAAAATATAAATAAAAGGTTTAAGATTATCAAAAACCTAAATTACCTAAATAAATCTTTGTCATTTATATTACAGTTTTCATAAAAAACACAAGACTATAGTGACAAATTCATCTCATTAATAGGAGTGATTAGCACCTTTTTTTTTTTTTTGAGACAGAGTCTCGCTCTGTTGCCCAGGCTGGAGGGCAGTGGTGCAATCTCGGCTCACTGCAAGCTCTGCCTCCAGGGTACATGCCATTCTCCTGCCTCAGCCTCACGAGTAGTTGGGACTACAGGCACCTGCTTCCATGCCTGGCTAATTTTTTGTATTTTTAGTAGAGATGTAGACCGTGTTAGCAAGGATGGTCTCAATCTCCTGACCTCGTGATCTGCCCACCTTGGCTTTCCAAAGTGCTGGGATTACAGGCATAAGCAACCGCGCCCGGCCTGATTAGCACATTTTTTAAACATAATTAAGAACTGTTACATTTAAAGACATACCTCAAAGATGGTATGGGTTTGGTTCTAGGCCACTGCAATGAAGTGA
This sequence comes from Macaca fascicularis, assembly GCF_037993035.2. Taxonomy (NCBI): domain Eukaryota; kingdom Metazoa; phylum Chordata; class Mammalia; order Primates; family Cercopithecidae; genus Macaca; species Macaca fascicularis. The sequence continues at coordinate 113,138,529 of NC_088380.1, read as the reverse complement.
ATATCACACTCCAGATAGCCACATACAGTTTTTGGTTTCCCAGTGCACATAAAAGTTATGTTTACACTACATAGTAGTCTAGTAAGTGTGCAATAGCATTATGTATAAAAATATATATGTCTTAATTAAAAATACTTTATTGCTATGCAATACTAACAATCATCTGAACCTTCAGAAAGTTCGAATGTTTTTGCTGGTGGAGGTTCTTGCTTCAATGCTAATAGCTGCTGACTAATCAGGGTGGTGGTTGCTAAAGGTTGGTGTGGTGTATTTGTCCATTCTCACACTGATAAAAATACTGCCTGAGACTGTGTGTTTTACACAGGAAAGAGGTTTAATTGACTCACAGTTCCACATGGGTGGGGAGACCTCAGGAAGCTTAAAATTATGGCAGAAGGTAAAAGGGAGGCAGGCACCTTCTTCACAAGGCGGCAGGAGAGAGAATGAAAGCAGGAAGAGCTACCAAACACTTATAAAACCATCAGATCTTGTGAGAAATCACTCACTAACACAGCAACAGCATAGGGGAAACTGTCCCCATGTTCCAGTTACTTCCACCTGGTCTATCCAGGTGAGGATTAAGGGGATTATCCAGATTATAATTCAAGATGAGATTTGGGTGGGGACACAAAGCCTGACCATATCAGGTGGCTATAGCAACATAAGACAATAAAATGTAACACATTGATTAACTGTTCTTTCACAAACCATTTCTCTGTAGCATGTGATGGTGTTTGATAATGTTTGACTCAAAACATAACTTCTTTCAAAACCGGAGGCAATGCTTTCATATCTTGCCACTGCTTTATCAACTCAATTTATGGAATATTCTAAACGGTTTGTTGTAATTTCAACAATGTTCTCACCGTCTTCACCAGGAGTAGATTCCATCTCATGAAACAACTTCCTTTGCTAATCCATAAGACTGAACTTTTCACTTCTTCAAGTTTTACTGTGAAATAGCAATAATTTAATCAGATTTTCAGGATCTACTTCTAATTCTAGTTATCTTGTTATTTCTATCACATCTGCAGCTACTTCCTCCACTGAATTCTTGAACCCTTAAACATCAGCCATGAGGGTTGAAGTACATACTCCAGATCCCTATTAATTTTGATATGTTAGCCTCTCCCCATAAACCAAAATGTTTTTAATGACATTTAGAATGGTGAATTCTTTCCAGAAGACTTTCAGTTTACATCCATCAGTGAAATTACTATCTATGGCAGCTACAGCTTTACAAAATATATTTCTTAAATAATAAGACTTGAAAGTCAAAATTATTTCTTGATCCATATGCTAAGGAGTGAATATTGTGTTAGCAGGTATTAAAACGTTAATTTTTCTTGTACATCATTATCAGAGTGCTTAGGTGACTGGGGACATTGTGAATGAGTAGTAATATTTTAAACATATTTTTTTGTGAGCAGTAGGTATCACCATTGAGTTTAAACTATTCAGTAAATCATGCTGTAAACAGATATGTGGTCATCCAAGCTTTGTTGATCTATTTAGAGAGCACAGAAGGAGTAAATTTAGTATGATTCTTAAGGGCCTTAGAATTTTCAAAATGGTAAGTGATCAGTGGTTTAAACTTCAAGTTGCCAGCTGCAATAGCCCCTAATAAAAGACTCAGCTTTTCCTTTGAAACTTTGAAGGCAAGCATTGACATTTCCTTTCTAGCTCTGAAAGTCCTACATGGCACCTTCTTCCAATTTAAGACTGTTTTGTTTACATTAAAAATCTGCTTTTTAGTGTAGCCACATTCATCAATGATCTTAGCTAGATCTTCTAGATAACTTGTTGCAGTTTCTATATCAACACTTGCTGTTTCATCTTGCACTTTTATGTTCTGGAGACAGCTTTTTTCCTTACACTCTATGAACCACCCTCTGCTAGCTTCCAGCTTTTCTTCTGCAACTTCCTTACCTCTCTTATCCTTCACGGAATTGAAGAGAGTTAGAGCCTTGCTCTGGATTAGGCTTTGGCTTAAGGGAATGTTTTGGCTGGCTTGATCTCTCCAGGCCACTCAAACTTTGTTCATATCAGCAATAAATCTGTTTTACTTTTTTATCATTTGTGTGCTCACTGGAGTAGAACTTTTAATTTCCTTCAAGAACTTCATCTTTGCATTTACAGCTTGGCTAACTATTTGGCACAAGAGGGGCCTGGCTTTTGACCTATTTCAACTCTTGACATGCCTTCCTCACTAAGCTTAATTATTCTAGCTTTTGATGTGAAGTGTGAGATGTGCAACTTTCTGTCACTAGAACACTTAGAGGCCATTGTAGTGTTATTAATTGGCTTAAAATCAATATTGTGTGTTTCAAGGAATAGGAAATCTCCAGGAGATGAAAAGATATGAGGCAGTGGCCCATCAGTGGAATAGCCAGAACACACAACATTTAAGTTCACTCTCTTTTATGGGCATGGTTCATGGCAACCCAAAACAATTACAATAATAATAAAGATCACTGGTGACAGGAATTCAAAGCAGATATAATAATAATAATAAGAAGAAGAATAAAGTTTGAAGTACTGTGAGAATTATCAAAACGTGACACAGATATAGTGTGAACACATGATGTTGGAAAAGTGCTATCAATGGACTTATTGGATACAAGGTTGCCACAAACATTCAATTTCTAAAATATGTATATATTATATATGTATCATATATATCTGGGCAGTATAATAATGGAAAGTGCAATAAAATGAGGTATGCTTGTATATAAAATGCCATTTGTAATAGCAACAATCATCATAAAGTGTCTCAGAATAACTTCAACAATAGCTGTGCAATAATGTTTATGGAGACCACTAAAAACTTTATTGAAAGACATTAAAAAGGAATGTTACATTGAAATATATAACATATTCATGAGAGGAAAATTTAGTGTTCTAAATATGGCAATTGTCTTTATATTAATTCATAAATGTCTCACAATCTCAATAAAAAATTTCTTTTTTAATGTAGCAAGTAGATTTTCACCATCGTGTGGAAAAGCAAATGACCAAGAGCAGCCAAGGAATTTCTGTGGAAAAATTTAGTAATGATCACCCTAGCAAATATCAAGTTGTAATATAAATCTCTAGCAACTAAGAATCTCACAAAAACAGTTTTGTATCAATTAGTTATCCATAATAAAACAATAAAATTTAACCTCATATGATAAATAACATACTTCAACAAGTTTATAAAAATTATATAGAAGAATGTACGGCATTGGAAAGGAGGAATTTTGTAAACAAGATACAAAATCAAGTACATTTAAAAATTGCTAATTCCAATCATAAAATTGATATGAATTGGAGAGCAATTTAGGAATATTTAGCAAACTTGAAGATGCACTCACCATATGGCACAGTAATGCCATCTCAAATTACAGACTACAGAAAATCTTTCTTATACTTTTACCAAGAAATATAAATAGACAGGACTGTTTCTAGCAGCAGTGTTTTTAAATAGCAAAAACAAAACACAACAAAAAATAATGGAAAAACATAAATTTTTATCTGCATAAGATTTAATACATAAATTGTGTTTATTCATATAATGGACTTATATACAGAAGTAAAAATAATTTATTGTTATACATAGTGATACATGTGAATCTCAGAAGTGTAATATTTAACAAAATAGTTCCATAATGTTATATAAATGAGGATATATCTTATAGACAGTATTTGCATAAACAACACAATATAAATTTTGTATATACAAGCTTTGTAGAAAATAATGTGGTTAATATTGTGGGAGGAAGAGAGGAATGAGATTTCTGAGGGCAACATTGGTGGTTTCAACATTATGTAAAAATTGGATTAAGGATATTTAGGATTCTTAGAATACTTTTCAGTTTTTAAGGATGTCTAATATTTTATAATAAGTTTTTTAAAAAAACACTCAAAATAAAAATAAATATTTAATAGTAGTTAAATATGAAAGACTCAATTTAATAACAGTTTAAAAAGAAAATGTTGATTATGTGTGAGATAAACATTGTTTTAGAAAAAAATTAAATTATAACATAAAAGGTCATTAAATAACAATCCTGGATAATCTACATGTATTTTAATGATGAATGCTAAGTGTATTTAGGAAAAAGCTTAGGACTAATAATTGTAAGTTGACACTACTTCTATAAAAATGGGTAAGAGGATGAGCAAAATGTCATATGAATCTTAATTTGTAAATATCATGCATCTTTTGCCTCATATTTTTAAACTGAGAGAGAAAAACTTAGCAAATCACATTCATCAAAAAAATGTCTATTTTGTTAAACAATGGCAAGTGAGGCAATTTAAATAATGTAATGGTGATTCAGGAACATGAAATCAGTGGACACTTGATTCAAGGTTTAGTAAGCCAAGTAACTATCCTTGGACTTAATTTAGCCAAGGTGTTCTGACTTATGTTCTTGTCCTTTGCCTTTTTAATAAGTATCAGAGCTACAATAGCTTGAAATATGAGCATATGTGAACTAGCCTTGTCAAGGTAACTTCTAGACATAATGAGTGCGCTTTGGCAAAGCTTGCCAAGCACAGGTCATTTTGTTATGAGATTCTGTTACAAGATTATGATGATACCTTTGAATTCAAACCATCATGCTTAAGTAGTTGCTGTCTAAAAGGAATTTACCTCTATTAAACTGACTTCAGAAAATTCTGGCTTCTTCACAAGATGTTTGAAATGAAATGCTACATGTAGAATGAACGGTACTATGGATATATACTTTAAAATGTAACATGGCTAAAAAGTGTCTATGCTATCTTGCCTCAAGCAAATCCATTGGTGTAATTTTTCCAACAGCATGTGCTAACTTTGTGTCTCTATGTCAAAGTTTGATAATGATGACAAAATTTCAAAATTTATTGTTATTATATCTTATAGTGATCAGTGATTTTTAAATTTTTAATTTTTATGGCTACATAGTAGGTATATATATTTATGGGGTACATGAGATATTTTGATACAGCTATACAATGTGTAATAATCACATCAGAGTAAATGGGATATTCATCACCTCAAGCATTTATCATTTCTTTGTATTATGAACTTTCCAATTGTACTTTCATTTACTTTAAAATGAACAGTTAAATTACTGCTAACTGTAGTCTTCCTGTTGTGTTATCAAATACAAAACTTATTCATTTGTCTATCTGTATTTCGTGCCCATTAACCATCCCCACTCCCCAGTCCTTTCACTACTAGCCTTCCCATCATTTGGTAACCATCAGTCTATTCTATTCTCTATCTTTATGAGTTCAACTGTTTTAATTTTTAGCTCCCACAAATAAGTGAAAACATGAAGAATTTGCCTTGCTGTGCTTGGCTTATTTCACTTAATGTAGTGTCGACCAGTTCCATCCATGTTGTTACAAATGACAGGACCTTATTCATTTTATTTATTTTTATTTTTTATTTGCATAGGTTTTGGGGGAACAGGTGGTATTTGGTTACATAATATCTTTAATAGTGATCTGTGAGATTTTGGTGCACCCATCACCCGAGCAGTATACATTGAACCCAATTTGTAGTCTTTTATCCCTCAGTGCCTTCCCACCCTTTCCCCCCAATTCCCCAAAGTCCATTGTATCCTTCTTATTCCTTTGTATCCTCATAGTTTAGCTCCCACTTATGAGTGAGAACGTATGACATTTGATTTTCCATTTCTGAGTTAATTCACTTAGAATAATAGTTTCCAATTGTATCCAGGTTGCTGTGAATGTCATTAATTCATTCCTTTTTATGGCTGAATAGTATTCCATTCTGTACATATACCACAGTTTCTTTATCCACTCATTAATTGGTGGGCATTTGGGCTGGTTTCAGATTTTTGCAATCGCAAATTGTGCTGCTATAAACATGCGTATCCGAGTATCTTTTTCATATAATGACTACTTCTCCTCTGGGTAGATATCCAGTAGTGGGATTGCTGGATCAAATGGTAGTTCTACTTTTAGTTCTTTAAGGAAATCCTATACTGTTTTCCATAATGGTTATTCTTTCTTATGGCTGAGTAGTACTCCATTGTTTATATGTATGACATTTTCTTTATCTGTTTTTCTGTTGAAAGACACTTAAGGTTTTTCAATTCTTGGCTGTTTGAAATTTTGGCCAAAATGACAGGGTTGGACAGGAGTTTGTGGCTGAGACTATATGGGCTGCCAAGCCTCAGTATTTACTATTGGATTCCTTGCAGAATAAGTTTTCTGATCACTAGATTAGAATATGAGTTACAAGGAAATCTTGCTATACACACATACACATATGCCCATTTGCAAATATTAAATCTGAATGGACCTTATTTTATTTGTGTCTGAACATATTTTAACATAAATCATAGAAGTAGCTTTTGAAGGGCATGTGAGAATATTATGTTCATAATGATATAAAATGATGTAAAGAAACATTAATGATATAAAGAAATTAGAACAAGTGTTTTCAAAAAACCAGTCAAGGTATAACAGAAGAAATTTTTTGAGTTCAGCATATGTACTCAGATTAAAAATTTCCAACAACATTTTAGGAGATTTAAAACATCATACACACACACACACACACACACACACACACACACAAAACAAACAAACAAACAAAAAAAAACACTGTTAAAAATATCCAGGTGGAAAAAACATGTTGAGTATAAAAAGAGTAACCAGTATGTCACTAGACTTTTCCTCTGCAATAATAAATTAAGACTAAAGTGAAGAGCTTTGAGACATAAAAGCAGTAGTCAATATTTTTATGTCAATTGACTTGTTTTGTAGATGTGCAAATCAACAAAATACATACTCAAATATGCAGATGTTCAGAAAACATAATTTATGAATTCATTTTGAAATAATTATCTAAATAGATAGTAAGTGCAAAATAATGCTGAATATCTCTTCTTCCATTAAGAGACATTAATGGCATAAGAGACATTAATGTCTCCAATGGAGACAATGGAGACCAATGGAACAGAACAGAGGCCTCAGAAATAAATTATGCCATTAATGTCTGTTACACTTAATGACATAAGAGACATTCACAAACTATTTTTTAAAAAATAGGATTGTCTTTATTGTGCAGGAAATAGGTCCCTTATTATGTTTTACTGTTAAGTGCATAATTGTACCTGTGCATATAATGGTTAGAAATGTATAATAAAGTTATTATCATCATTTTTTCTATGCTGCACATTATGGAAAATTTGTGTTCATGTTTAACTTCTTTATATTTTCTAAATTTATGATAGCCAACATATAGTTCACAATATGTTAAACATATTTGAAATGACTATATCAAACTTACTTTTTATATCAGTGGTATTGGAGATGAGCTGTATTTTTTCTATTTACCTTAATGTAATTTTCAATTAAACTCAGGATTGTTTTTACATTTAAAAAATTAGTGTGTGACTAGCTTAGAGCCCCATTCTTTTTTAATAATATGTAATGACTGCATTACAAATGTAATAAATTCTATTTGGTAATGAGGAATGTCTATGCTTAATAGCATCACCACTTTTGTCAAGTTATTTTTCAAAAAAGTTGGGTTATGGATACACAAAGTTTGAGAAACAGGTGTTTATGCATTATTAGCTTTCTTCTGTTTAGTTGTAATGCTTTGCTTCTAAATCTACCACCATCATGAAATAATGTGTTATCTCAATAAATGATAGTCACCCTTGTTTTTAATGCCAGATCATAATAATTGAAATTAATTTCTAGAAAGGTGGGTTAGGAATGCTTCTATGACAGGATGTTTTATGTCTGGTGCTTCGTAAAATGCAACAATGGAAAAATATGTATTTATCTATAGTAGTGAAAATGAGATTCATCAATGTCATTTGGAATTTTCATAACTGGGGAAGCAGGGTGGCCTGACCTCCAGGGAAGAGAGCTAGGGAGGTGAAGTGGAAGCCAAGATGATACCTGGAGATGAAAACCATATGCAGCCAGACTGCTGAGCCTGGGCAGTGAAGTGGGCAGGGGCAGGTAAGGATGCATGTCCTCATAGAACCAAAGAGGCTTTATGTACATCGGTTAGAAATGAGGCTAATGTAGAACTGGGACAACCAGGTGGGCTGAAAAAAAGTGGCTTCAATTTACAAGGAGAGGCTCTGAGAAAAATCAAAGAAGTCTGGCAACATAGTCATGGTCATTAAAGCAGCTGGGTTTCATAAGTCTGGAGTCTGCCAGGATGATGATTCAGTGTTCCCCATGTGTAAAATAAGCTTGTGGGCAAGGAACTGGAATATGTAATTATTTATTAATGGTAGGGACATATACAAGAATATAAAGCATCACCAATAAAAATATTTTTATTTTTAAACAATTTGTTTATAAGAAAAATGGTAAATGTTACGATTTAGAATTTCCCTATGTGTAAATAAAATAAGGAAACTCAAAATCATAGCATTTGCCATTCAAAACATATAAATATCCAACAGTTATTGTTTACAGTGCAAGCAGAATTAGAAACTTAATTACTTTTAGTTTAAGTGAATATGCAGAAAATTCCTTTGTGAGACAGCTCAAGACTATGAAGTTTTTTAGTAAAAATACTAAATATGACATATACTTAGAAAACTAGGTAAATGATGGGAGTGAAAACAAATGGAAGGAAATCCTGACAGCATATTTAATAATACTATGAATTCAATGCAAAGTGGAAATCCTGAAAGCAATGGACAAAAGGGACTTTTAAGAAGGGGGAACATAGACAAAGTTGAAAGAAATAATGTAGAGTTCAGCTGCTAACACAAAGGAGGAAATAGACTCAGAAACATTTCATACTTCTTGGCATCCTTCTACTGTAAGATTTTCCATATTTCAGTTGTTGATGTTCCTAATCCATTAGGGGTTTACTTTTTGGCAAGGTAAGAACAAAAAAGACTTCATTGTGCCACTATAAACAAAGTTTAAGTAATTGTATCTCAAAAGCTTTCCAAAAAGGATTTGTATTCTCTGGACTCTGAAACTGGGTGTTGGAGAAAGCTTCCTGGTATGGTATTTCTCAGTTTTCATTTTCACTTTGGCTAAGAGGACTATTTTTGCACTGCCTTTTTCTTATTTTGATAAATCAAAGTTGGTTTCATTTCTTGAGTAGCAGATTACCCTGAAATTAGTACAGGTGGCTAAGAGGTTTTGATTTGTCTCAAGTTAGGCAGACTTAAATATATCTGTAGTTCCATTTGTGTAGCAGATGACTACTGGCTTACCTTTGCTTGCTCATTTTTATTTTTTATTTTTATTATTGTACCTTAAGTTTTGGGATACATATGCAGAACATGCAGGTTTGTTAAATAGGTTTACACGTGCCATGGTGGTTTGCTGCACCCATCAACCCATCATCTACATTAGGTATTTCTCCTAATGTTATCCCTCCCCTAGCACCCTCCCTGTGTCTACATGTTCTCATTGTTCAACCCCCACTTATGAGTGTGAACATGCAGTGTTTGGTTTTCAGTTCCTGTGTTAGTTTGCCGAGAATGATGGTTTCCAGCTTCATCCATGTCCCTGCAAAGGACGTGAACCCATCATTTTTATGGCTGCGTAGTATTACATGGTGGGTATGTGCCACATTTTCCTTATCCAGTCTATCATTGATGGGCATTTGGGTTGGTTCCAAGTCTTTGCTATTGTGAATAGTGCTGCAATAAACATATGTGTGCATGTGCACATACTATGCACATTATATTATGTGCATGTGCACATACTATGCACATTATACTATGTGCATAGTATAATGATTTATAATCATTTGGGTATATACCCAGTAATGGGATTGCAGGGTCAAATGGTATTTCTGGTTCTAGATCCTAGAGGAATTTCCACTCTGTCTTCCACAATGGTTGAACTAATTTATACTCCTTCCAACAGTGTAAAAGTGTTCCTATTTCTCCACGTCCTCTCCAGCATCTGTTATTTCCTGACTTTTTAACGATTGCCAGTCTAACTGGCATGAGATGGAATCTCATTGTGGTTTTGATTTGCATTTCTCTAATGACCAGTGATGATGAGCTTTTTTTCATATTTTTTTAGCCACATAATTTATAGATTCAATGCTATCCCCACCAATCTACCGTTGACTTTCTTCACAGAATTAGAAAAAACTACTTTAAATTTAATATGGAACCAAGAAAGAGCTCATATAGCCAAGAAAATCCTAAGCAAAAAGAACAAAGCTGGAGGCATCAAGCTACCTGACTTCAGAATATACTACAAGGTTACAGTAACCAAAACAGCATGGTACTGGTATGAAAACAGATATATAGACCAATGGAACAGAACAGAGGCCGCAGAAATAAGGCCAACATCTACAACCATCTGATCTTTGACAAACTTGACAGAAACAATTAATGGGGGAAAGGATTCCCTATTTAATAAATGGTTTTGGGAAAACCAGATAGCCATAGGCAGAAAACTGAAACTGGACCACTTCTTTACACCTTATACAAAAATTAACTCAAGATGGATTAAAGATTTAAACATAAGACCTAAAACCATAAAAACTCTAGAAGAAAACCTAGGTAATACCATTCAGGACATAGGCATGGGCAAAGACTTTATGACTAAAACATCAAAAGCAATGGCAACAAAAGCCAAAATTGACAAATGGGATCTCATTAAACTAAAGAGCTTCTGCACAGCAAAAGAAACTATCATCAGAGTGAACAGGCAACCTACAGAATGGGAGAACATTTTTGTACCTTATCCATTTGACAAAGGGCTAATATCTAGATTCTACAAGGAATTTGAACAAATTTACAAGAAAAAAAAAGCAAACAATTCCATCAAATGTAGCTGAAGGATATGAACAGGTAACTGCTTGTCCATTTTTATGCCTTGCCAGCTAGCTTATCTTTCATGTTGTACACTTTATAGATGTAATAAACTTGAAATCATTGAGAGGTTTGTCTAGATTAGAGTTTTGCTTTCAGTAGTGTCAGGAAATAGGATTTCAAAAACCAAACTGAATAGAAAAATGTTTTTGTTTTCATATTTAGTAGGTTGTCTTTTGTATCCTAGTTCCATATATTGTTCAATAAATTCACTCTTAATTATTTTATTAAGCCATAACTTTGAAATACCTTTTCTTCTTATCTTTATTCTTTGTTTTATCAGTTTACTTCCTCTATCAAACCTTTTTGAAGTAATCTGATCCAAATTTGATAATCCTAATCATTACAGATTGCCTTATCATCTGTGTAAATAGGTCACACATGTTTATTTGGGTGAGAGGATTTTAGTATGAACATTTATCTTGGGTAACAAGAAAACTGACAAGGTCATATTTCTAATGTCTTTCAGCAAAGAAACAAGGGCAAGCCATGTAATGTTTATCAAGCATTGGAGAAAGGACTCTTTATTCAATAAATGGTGCTGAGATAGCTGGCTAACTGTTTGCAGAAGATTGAAACTGGACCCCTGTTTATTACCATATACAAAAATTAAACCAAAATGGAATAAATACTTAAATGTGAGACATCAAACTATAAGAACTCTAGAAGAAAATCTAGTAAAAGCATTCTGGACATTGGCCTTGGAAATAATTTATGACTAATTCCTCAAAAGCATTTGCAACTAAAACAAAAATTTGACAGGTGGTAACTAATTAAACTAAAGAGCTTTTTCACAGCAAAAGAAAATAACAACTGAACAAATAGACCCTTTATAGAATGGGATAAAATATTTGCAAACTGTGCATCGGGCAAAGGTCTAATATCCAGAATCTGAATGTAACGTAACAACTCAACAAGCAAAAAACATGTAACTCCATTAAAAAATTGGCAAAAGGTATGAATGGACACTTCTCAAAAGAAGACACGCAAGTGGCCAAAAAATATACGAAAAAAAATGGTCAAAATCACTAATCATCAGAGAAATGCAGATCAAAACCGCAATTAGATACCATCTTACACCAGTTAGAATGGCTATTATTAGAACGTCCAAAAACAACAGATGCTGACAAGGCTTTGAAGAAAGGGGAACACTTATACAAAGTGCATGGGAGTTGTAATTGGTGGGAGTGTAAGTTAGTCTATATATTGTGGAAAGCAGTTTGGAGATTTCTCAAAGAACTTAAAACAGAATTACCATTTGACCCAGCAATCCCGTTACTAGGTATATACTGAAAAGAAAACAAATTGTTCTACCAAAAGGACACATACACTTGTATGTACATCACAGCACTATTCGCAATAGCAAAGACATAGAATCAACCTGGATCCCCATCAATGGTGGACTATTTTTTTTTAAATGGGGTATATATACACCATGGAATACTATGCAGCCTTAAAAAAGAATAAAATCATGTCCATTGCAGCAACACAGCTGCAGCTGGAGTCCATTACCATAAGGGATTGATGCAGGAATAGAAAACCAAATACTGCATGTTCCCATTTATAATTGGGAGCTAACCAATGGCTACTCATAAACATAAAGATGTTGGCAATAGACACTGGAGACTATTAGAAGGAGGAGGAACAAACGGGGGCAAAGGTTAAAAAACTAACTATTAGGCTCAATACTGGAGTGATGGAATCAGTAGTACACCAAATCTCAGTATCATGCAATATACTCAGGTAACAAACCTGCACATGTACCCCCTGAATCTAAAATAAAAGCTGAAATTATAAATGTGAAATTTGTTTTACTAATAGAATTTTAGAAACAGAAAGTATACAAATAATTGGAAACTGAAGCATAAAGATAAGAAGCAAAGGTCATATAGTGAGCGCGTGGCCAAGTTTTAGACCCAGACAATCTGGTGCCAGAGCTTACTTGCTCATGTACTTACTAAATAACACCTGAAATTGGGTTCTGATAACAATCAACCATGATCCAAGAAAAGTCACTGCCATCTACCTTTTTTCTTTTTAGAGAATATGCTTGGTCTTTGAGGGTTTCTGAGTGGTCAGCCATAACTGGCAGAGTGTGCTAACTTTCCTAGTATTTCCTTTTGTGAAAAATAGACTTGTCTTCTAAGATACAGGTTCTCAGATGCTTAATTTGATTTTTCCATCTGTATGGTTTGGTAAAACTGAGATAGCTCCCTTTTTTATCCTAGTTTAGAAAAATAAATTTAGAGACTACACAATAATATTGTACTGTTATTTGTTTGTTGGTTAATATTATTTGTAGGCCTTAACTGATTTTATTTATATAAGTAATAAATATATTTTTGTGTTCTAAGTAAATGGTATGTTTTTTGTCTTCTACTAGAACTGGATAATACCACAAATACAATAAATTCCAATCTTTTATATCTGCAAATAAGAAAGACCTTAGATTCACAAGGCCTCCGTAATTTGCTTATGGGCACATTGTTCTCTAGTGACTGAATCAGGAGAAGAATTCAGCAGGGCAGACTCCAGGCTAGTTCTCTTTTTGCCATAACATTTAAAGGCTGGATAAAAATGTTATGCTTCATGTATTAGATGAAATAATTTTGAAATTCATCCCAAGACGTAGATAGAATTGATGAGAAATAAAATTATATTAAAAACAATTTAAGTAAAAACTAGTATGTTGCGTTAACATGTATCTAGATTTATTATTGTCATCAGAGAAAATCCACTAAGGACACAATCCAGGAGGCTTCAGTCAGCAAGAGACAATGTTTTGATCTGCTATGAGTCTGATCACATGCTCAGAGTACTTAGAGTTTGGGTAAAGCACTCAGACATGTTTATACTACAGATAACATTTGCTTGAACTATCTGTTTTGATTACTTATTCGTTGGCAGGGAAAACTATTCACACATAATTGTTAGAAAGTACTTTAGATTCAGACAAACGTTGATTAGAATCTTGACAATTCCATGTACTACCTGTGTGACCTTGGCCAAACTACCTTAAACAATAAAGCCGTAGTTTATTTGTCTGTAACATGGAGATCGTGCTGTACATATTGTTGCTTTGAATGAAATAAAGTCCTTACCTGTTTCTGACACATAGTATAAAATCTAATTTAAAAATAGTATTTTATTATCTTTATTGTTATTATTTAGTGCCCAATGAACAAATCGATTGCCAATTTTTCTCAGCATCCTTCTAAAGGATTTAAATCAATAGACAAAATACTTTTTCCTTCCAATTGGATAGATAATCTTTTGGGGTAGAAAGAAAGTGAAGTTGTACAAGGAATTCTAAATGAACTCAGTTAAAGCTAGATGCTCAAATTATACCTTTGGAAAGTACAGGACTAGAAATGCACAATTTCTCACTTAATGTTTGCTTGAAATAAATGCACATGGGAAAATCTAAAAGATTATAAGAAAAAATTTTACTAAATAAGATTTATAGAATAAGTAAATGTTAAAGAGAACTTATAAATATAATCAGATCTGAATGTAGATCACCTAGAATGTCTTTAGGCAGCAGAGAACTTTAAGGAAGATGTAAGCAAAGAGGTGAGGCATGGAGAAGAATAAAACAGACTCTCCAATTGTGATGGTGGGCTTAAGATAAAATTTACAACGCTGTGCTAATAAGCTCCACCTGGTTCTTCAGCAGACTTGTAAGTTCTTGCCTAGGAGTTAGAGAATATAAGAGCATGAACGATGGTTCAAAAAACCCTTGCTTTTCATTCTTCAATGACAGGAAATAGTAGATCAACACACAATAATGAGATCTGCAATGTCTTAAATTTTTGACAAAGAGCCCACTAATCAGAATAGTGTTACAGTCCAAAAGTTGTATCATTTAAACATAATTTTATTTAAGGAATATATTATAGACTTGAGTTGGATCTGCCATTTAGTTGTTAACCTTTGTTCTTGTAGTTGATGATTTGGGTAATCAATGTTGGCTTCTTCCACGACTGTATTGCTTACTTTTATATGACAGAAATCAGTCTTGGTTTTGTCTTCTATCAAAGGTGTGTGAATTTTTAGCTCACAAATTTGTGAGACTGTTTAATTCATAAGAAGCAAAAACAAACTCCTGCTTGAACAGCTCTAATTGTAATCAACTTTACTTGTGAAATAATTTTATGATAATGTATCATTCATATAAAATAAAAAATTTTAAATCTATAATCCATTGGTTCATCAGCCTAAAAATGGGCTAAACTGCAATGAATAGATAAAGTATCCAGAATGATTTTCAAATTAAAGAATATAAAAGATTGTGAGTTGCCCTAGTTAAGAATTCATATAATTCTCCTGTGAGGAGTGTCTCTAATTGTTTGCCTAGATTGCTCTGGGCAATGGCACTTTTAAATACTATCGTATTCTTGTGTTTATCACTGCCACTGTATGACATGGTTGTGCACAGCTCAGGCAGATTTGCATCCACTCTTTTTCTTATTCTACCATCTAAATATGCACTGAACATATTTCAAAGGCAATCATCTGGTGAAATCTTAATTAGCACTATAGGCAGAAGTTGTTAGTGATCATATTGCATTGTATACACCAAGCCTACAGGAGTTTTTTTTCCTTCAAACAGAAGGGATGAAAATATGTTGCTCCAATGAAAACTTCTCAGAATTACTTGGATTGAATTAAAATGACTTATGCCTGCTATTATGAATATATATATTCATGTATCACATAGAATGGAATAAATTATACATGAAGGCAATATACTACAATAAATGGACTTTTCAGTCAGCCAGGAAAATGTTTAAATTTTTCCTTTAAATGATTCAAAATATGAATGCTGATATAAATCTATAATTATTTCAACTACCAAAAGCATTTTTTTTCTCATCTGTAAAACAGAGACCAAATGGGATACTATTTTACTGAAACTCCTCCATATGGTAATTATTGTCATTATGTCATTATCATTATCATTATATGTTAGTTATTCCTCCTCCATTTGAAAGCACCTTGTACATAGTTCCAGTTTAATTCTTATCATATTGCTATATCTCTTCTCTCCTCTCTGGAATTACACAGAATACAAAATAAGTGCATAGGGATATTTGCTAAATGAATGAATAATTTGCTATGAGATAACATAAATATATTCATAAATCAAACAGTGCATAATGTTACCTTACATTGACTGTAGGGATCTAGCTATAAACAAAATATTTTCTACATCAGAACACATTTTAATTTAAATAAAATTTAAAATAGGCATGCTAATGTAAACAAAATGTACATTTAATATTGACATATTGTCTTATAATTAAATATGTTTAGCATCACATGTAAAATAATTCATTCTATTTGCTAACTTTAAGCATTTAAAATTATGATCAAAAATTGCTTTTACAAGAAGGTAGTTGGTCCCAGTGCATATATGCAGACAGCTTGATAAAGTAGAGAGAAAATGGTCATTGAAGTAAGAATGACTTGGGTTCAAATCAAATTTTTTAACCTTGACATATAAGGGAATGAAGATGGAGTACAGAAGAAAGGCATATTAAGAAACAATAAAGGAAGGTTGATGCAAGAACATGAATCACAAATAGGAAACAAAAATGGAAGAAGAAACTTAACAAGGGAGACCAAATACAGGCAAGATTAAGCTAAAGATATAGAGACAGTGAAATATAGGATAAATGGTGAAAATAAGGAAAGATATATTTTCTCATTTACCCAGAACTACTGTAGCCAACTAGCCTCTGTGAAGAGGGTTGCATAATTCAAATCAAAGGGGAAATCAATGATGTCACTTTTGTCCCTTCCTGGAAATTGATGGTGAGATATAAGAAAAAGACAGTTGGTTCTGTTGTGCTAAATAGTGGTTTTTTGAGTAGTTGGTCCTTTGTTTTGGCATTAAGGAGTTTTGAATATGGCAAAACATGTCTAGAAACTGCATGAGAATCAAAAAGAAAAACTGAAAGGGGAGGAAAGGAGTTTGAAGTAGGGAAGGAGTAGAGCCATATGGCTACGTAAAACCCCTCTATCACATCAGAATACAGGTTATATGTGTCTACACTTGTGTGAGTGATGTTTGAGGGGAATCTTAGGGGATGGGAGCTGAGTTCCACACCTGGGATATTAGAGTAGAATATTAGATCAGCAATGTAAGAACTGTGTGATGGTCCATAAATAAGGAAATATAACTAGCAGTGATTATGAAAAATCACTCATTACACTCTTCTTCTATTCCTGACTCTCCCCAAAAGTTTTGGAGATATTTTCTGGATCCAGGGATTCCACCACAGCTGGAATAGATTTTCAGTCAATTATATTTACAAAAAATCTAAAGAGATAAGATATCTGGGTTGACATCTGGCTTAAAAGGATTGGAGCTAGACACACATTGTAATATACCCAAATGATGGGAATCAGTTGTTTCTAAAGATGAATCAGTTATTCAAACAAAGGAACAAACAAATAATAAGTAAATGAAAATTTATTTCTTCAAAAAGAGTGCTGCCTTTGTTTTCAGCCATTTGGGTGGCAGTTAGGTGTAACATATTTACCCCTCCAATTGTTTAAACCAATTCATCTTTTCTAATCAATTTTTGCCCCAAAGACCCAGCTTTAGTTACTGCAAGAAAACAGGACGACCCAGGCCTACTCTACACAAAGTATCACCAGAAATTGCCTTGACTCCAGCAAATAGATGTCACTTCCATCTCTCACGGAGTGGTCCGTTAAGGAACTGGGATTTTAGAGGCAAGTTAACCTTCTGTATAATGTCCTAAAGAACTGTGTGAACAGACAGTGTCTTCCAGTGTACTTGATTTTGAAATGTCATGACCTTGTTATGCCTGTTTATAATATTTGTGAAAGCAATCTAACCTAAGCATGTTTTATTTCATTTTCACTCTCAGAACAAATTGGACTTAGTGGCAGGAAACTGCTATACATCAGAATGTATATAGCTAAGGATTCAACTTGAATGGTAACATTATCATTTTTCTCTGTAACCTTAACCTTTAAACCACTTTACACTAACTGTCATTTTCAAATAAGCTGAATTAGATAAAATGGTAGTTAACATATTTCTATTTTAATAAGAATTTTATTGGAATATATAATATATAATGAAAATAAACAACTTATAATTATCACAAAGTGAGCACACTGTACATCTATATCTACATGAGTAGCTATGTATCTCCAGGATATATCCAATATATAAAACCAGTTATTTCTGGTATATTAAAACAGATATCGGTGAAATTCTTTTAATTCATCAACTGAGAAAGACCAAAGCAACTATATATGTACTATTGACAAATATAAACAAGAGCTTTTATGTTCTGCTACAAAGACAAACATTCCAGAGAACAATTTAGCAATATATACCATAACTCTTAACATGTATATACATTTGACTCAGCATTTCTTTCAAAGAATTTATCCTAAGAAAATACACGAATGTTTCCACAAAGAGTTTATATTAGTAGTACTTTGTTAACCATAGTGAAATTTGGGGAAAGTAATCCTAGGCAGTTGGTCCAAAGCAGGAGACATTTTACATAAAATATGGTGCATTTAATCCATGGTTATTAAAATTTTATGAAAGCAAAATATTCATTATTATAAGGAAATAATTCTAATATATATTTAGAGGAATAAAGAAGAATAGGTGCTATATAAAAACCTTATTTAGAAGTCTAACTATTATACACACATATATTTATGCAACAGGATAATAGTATCAGGGACTTATGACACAATATATGTTGCATATAAGTAAGATGACAGACTAAAGTGAAAAGTAATGTTTGAGAATGGTTTTATGACATGAAAGCCTTTCACATGGGGATTACTAGCCAAGATAGTGGGTAGGAATAGGTTCAGAGCATAAGAAGCAAGTTTGTAAAGAGGGTTTTCTTTTGCTTTGCTTTGTTTTTGGAGAGTGCGGTTCCTATACTGTGACTCTCAGCCTCCCCCCATTTGCTTTCTCTCAAGTCCATTTATAGAAGCTCAAAAAAGACCCATTGGGTCGCTTGAGATATATCCCCTATACTATGTAAATGGACACTTTGAGCTGTTCTTTGGAACATGCCAGAAGGATAATAAGGCAAAAGGACATGGCTATTACCCCAAAGTATCTGGGCAGAAAGAGGGTAGTAATATTTGGGAACTAAAACCTTCCTAACCGAGGCATAAGAGTGTTTGAGGACCACAGGAAGGAGAACATAGAGCTACTGTAATGACTACCCATGAAAACTACCTAGAAGGTTCTACAGGGGCATGGACTGCAGGAAAAATCAGGCCTGCAGGAAGAACAGTTACTTGGAAAAAAGCTGCATCACTGCTATGGTGGAGGTGTGGCAGGAGTGGGCAGGTGAGGGGACCTCTGAAGTGCCTAGGAATGTACCATAAGGGACAGAGACAGAAATCAGATACACCTACTGCTGTAGAAGACTGTACCCTTCTCTACTGTGTCTCCTTGAGGTTGAAACTAATGAGATCATAAACAGATTACTAAGCAGTAGGCAGAAGGACACGTTCTGAGCAGAGAAAGAGACTGGAGGGACCACCCTCCCCACAGCGGCCCTGACTATGGCGAGAGGAGAGAATCCAAATGTTCAACAAAGTTCACAGTTTTGAGTATTGGTATTTGATTATTTGATATTAAATGTTTTTATTTGATTTCAGAAAAGTCTTCATTTCGTTGCGCACTTTCTACTGGTACATTAATTTTCTAAAAATTTTCATTTGTGCTTATTAAGGACATCAAGACTTTGACTTTCTGTATCATTCAGAAGACAGTCATAAAAACAGAAACCATATTGACTGTTTCAAACAAAGAATTTCGTACATGGGATAGGGCATTAATGTTTTGAAAACTCTGAAGGAAGAAAAAGGAGAGGAGAATGATGTAGGAGTATAGGAAGGATGATAGATTTTTACACTGAGATCAGAAAGCTGCACATGCCCCTGAGTTGGAACCATAAGCCGACACCTGCTGCTGTGCTGTTGGATATGCTGCTGCAGCGATTCAGTCTCCAAACCAGCACTGATGCTGCTGGGCTGGATCTCCAAAGATGGGCCTCTGTTTGGCCTACTACTGCCGCAGCTGCTAAAGATCATGACTGTCTCCCCATCAATGTCACCAGAGCCAAGGTCAGCAACTCCTTTTTTTAGAGCTAGATGCAGAACATAATTTTTTCCTTCATCCTGCCTTTTAATATCTATTTCCTATCGTCCAATGGCAAAGCTTACGAAAAGCCAGCTAGGTAGGAAGTCTGGAGAAAGTACTTTAAAGGGCCCAGCTTTGGGGACACAAAGCAGAATATGTGAGGTGAGGACCAATGTAGGGCCAAAATAAAAGTGGTATGTGATTTGCACAATGCATATAAATTATAATATTTTTCCAAATTCATTTATCTTTTTATTTTACAATGTCTTGTGAACATACCAAAATTCTGAATGTTATTAAAATTTATATCCTTTTCTTCTGTTTTCTGCCATTAATATTTTGGTTAACATGCCTTCTCTCTATGTATAATTATATATGTAAATAATATACAGATTAATATATATAAATTTCCCCTAACGCAACATATATATTTATATATTTGCATTTACATTTTAATCCCTCTGAGTATTTATTTGTATTTTGAGAGATATCTAGTTCATTTCTTTCTTCCTTCTTTCCCTTCCTCCCTCCCGTCCCCTCCCGTCCCCTCCCCTCCATCCCTCCCTCCCTCCTTCCTTCATTCCTTCCTTCCTCCCATCCTTCCCTCCTACCATCCTTCCTTCCTTCCTTCCTTCCCTCCCTTTTTCCTTCCTTCCCTCCCTTTTTCCTCCTGTCCTTCCTTCCTTTCAGCAATTTATTATTATTATTTTTGGAGTGGTAAACTAATTGTTTTAGCACTGTTTATTTAACAATTTATTATTTCGTCAACAATTGTAAACGCCACCAGGGAGAGGTCTCTAAACTTACTGGTTCTTATTTCTCTTTCCCAAGTCTGTCTTTTACCACACTAATCAAACTTTAGCTGATACTTCAGGACCATTATCGATGACATCTACGTAGTTTACAAAATCCAAATTTCAATTCTCAGCTTTTATCCTGTCTGTTGTATCACCCATCCCACCATTTGGTCCACTTGACAAGCTTCTTACTTTCTCTTACCTCACCAGGTGCTCCTTCTCAGCCTCCTTTACTAGTTTCTTCTTCTAAGCTACTGATTTTTAATGTTCTAATTTTCTAGTGCTCAGTTCTTAGACTTCTTCTCTTCTGTTGCTACATTTACTCCCTAGATATTTTTATTCAGTCTTTTTGGTTTAAATACATCTGTATGGAGATTTATATCTCCATTCCAGAACTTGACCCCATATTTCATATTTATACAGTGTATAGCTACATGACATGACCATTTGCATATCCATGGAGCATCTCAAACTCAACAAAATCAAAACCAATACCTGCATTTGGTCCCCAACCTCTTTCCCCTGTAATCTGTATCTCAAAAAATAGATATTCCATCCTTCACATTGCTCAGGACGAATATCTTAGATTCATATTGGTTCTTCTAGTTCTCTGAAACCCCACATCCAATCAATAACCACATACCATCAGCTTTTCTCTCAAAATGTGTTAAAAGTTCACTAATTTCACTGCTACCATCCTAGTCAAAGCTACCACTATCTTTTATCTGGATCATGCCAACAGTAAAATTGAATCAGTTTTCCTGATTTCACTATTTTTCTCCTCCATTCAATTTTAAGGACAAAGCCAAAACTTTTCTTTAACATACAGGTCAGATCATGTACTGCTTCTGTTCATAACCATCTAAAAATATCTTATCTCATTCCTAGGAAAATCTCTATATCCCTTATGACAGTCATCAAGAATATCAACCACATCGTTTCCTTGCTCAGACAACCTAAAGCTCTGTCTCCTTCTTCCTTTTATTACTCAAACTGGTTCACTTGTGTGTGTTCAAATCAGCCTAGCATACAGATGCCTCAGGAGCCTTCCTTTCTTACTGTCTGGAGTGATCTTTCCCCACATATCTCTAATGTTCATTCCCTCATCTTTCTCAGTTTTTCTCAGATCTCCCCTTTTTAGTATGGTCTTTTTGACCAACCCATTCAAAATTGCTACATCAGAGCTGGCACTTCATATTCCCCTTGCTTAGTTGATTTTCATTTGTAGCATTTACAAACATTTGAAACATACAATGTTTTACTTATTTGTTTATTGCCTGTCTCTTTGACTAGAATATGAGCTTAATGAGGGCTTTTTTGTTTGTTTTTTGTTTTTAGTGTATTTTGTTCACTGCTTTATCTTCATTGTCCAGAATGGTGCCTGGCTCTTAGAAGATTCTTAATAAATATCTATTTAATTAATGATTTACAAGCTAAGTATGTAATCCTTAGCTGTATTTCTAGACTAATTTTATGCAGTGATTTGCTTTTCCAACTTTCTACCGGTACTATCATTTATAAATAATAATAGCTGTGTAGTGTACTTTAATATTTGAAATTCCAAATATCCTTTTCAAATAAACATTTTTAAAAACTTTAGACATGTTTCAGATTTACAGAATAATTTTGAAAATTACGTAAAGGTTGCTAAACACTCTACTTTCAGTTTTCCTACTATTAATATTTTATATTAATATGATACCTTTTTTACAGTTAATGAACCAATATTGATACATTATCATTAACAAAGTTCCCTACTTTATACAGATATCTTCAGTCTTTACCTAAAATCTATTTTTTTTTTTTTTTTACTGTTCTAGTAATCCTTACAGGATTACTATTAGTCATCTTTTCTCTTTAGTCTCCTGTCGGCTTTAAAAGTTTCTCAGACTTTCTGGACTTTGATTACCTTAAATTTGATGAGTATTGGTCAGATGTTTTGTAGACCTCTACCTCTACTGGAACTTTTCTGATTTTTTTTTTTCATGATTAGACTTAGGATAAAGGTTTTCAGAGGCAACACTACATAAAAAATAGTGTTCGGCCCCTGACATCATTTAAGGGTACACACTATCAACGTGACTTTTCACTGTTGATGTTAATATTGATCACCTGGCTGAGATCATGTCTGTCAGGTTTCTTCACTGTAAAAATCACTCTTTTAGTTTTGCTTCCTATCTTGTATTCTTTAGAATGAAGTTACTATATGAACTCCCCGCTTAAGAAATGGGAAGTTATGCTTTATTTACTTGACAGTAGTGTCTCTACATAAATTATTTGGAATTCCACATAGATTTGTATATACTCTCCACTTATTTCTTTAATCATTTATTTGTGAAAGCATAGATTAATTTATTGTATATTATTTTATGCATTTTATTGTTGCAGCTTTGGCCACTGGAAGCTCTTTCTTTTGACTTGGGCATTCCTTTCACATACCCACCTGACTGTGGGTTTTTTGAGCACTTTCTTATTTTCTAGCATTGAAAGATGCTCCAGAATGATTTCGTATATTTTCTGCCTTAGTCTTAGAATTATTCATTTGTCCAAGGGTATCTGGTTTCGTTAATTGGTTGAAGGTTTCAAAAACCAAGATGTAAGCATTAAGCCTCAAATATTCATGATTGATTGATTGATTCATCAAATATTTCTTGTGTGTGCATGTTTGCCTATTGCAGATGGGTGCTAAAATTATTTCACATTAAACATTTATTCCATTAAAGTTTGTATTATAATTGAATATAATATTTATACATGGTGACTTGACTTGAATTGATAAATTTACAATATTGAGTCATCCCCTTCAACCAAGGTTTGCCTCTAACACAAGTCTTATTTACTGTCCTTCCCCCAGTGTTTATATTTTTCTTCATATGCATATTGCATTTTCCTTGTGAAGTTTGCGCTCATTAAAAATAATATTGCTATTGTGGATGGGTTCCTTTGTTTCATTTGCATAATTGGCCATGCTATTATATTTATTTCATAAATTAAACTGTACTAAACTCATATATTTTAATAACATTTCCATTTATTTTTGAATAAATTATCATAACATTGTAAACTGATTTTAGCCTTAATCTCCTTTCTCATATTTACACTTACTTCTTGAAGGGAAAAAAACTTCCAAAAAATATTATATGTAATGATGAGATCCTTCCCTTATTTGTGTTTCAATCCTACTAAGAGAAGATACAAAAATGAAAGCATATTCTGACTCAGTAATAGAATCTTGTCAGCCTATGGTAAAAATTCAGACTTATGAAATGATGGGCACTTCAGATATAATTCTGATAATACATCAGCAATTTTAAGAAATCACCTAGAAGAGGAAATGTCAAAATGCCATAGGATCTTCTCTAGGTAAATTGATACCACAAAAACTTTATTGCAGTCATTACCATTCTAAACCACACATCAGCTTTTATCTGGATGTTTCTAATATAGCTATATATTTCTTACATTTAAAATAAACCTGTGTAATCATTAGGGTTATAGCTTTCCTGTTAATAGAAGAGGATGCCTATTCTTTAAAATGTGAATTAGGTAACACATAGTGATAAAGCTAACATATAGCACCTGACAGAGGGTTACCATAGTTTTCAAAATGAATTTCATTTCTGATGGATTTTATCTTAAAGAGATACTTAAATACACAATTGCTTAAAATAAATGAAAAAATGCCTCTTCCTTTGATGGATATCAGTAGATATATGTCTTCAAAAGAGGTTATTAAATAAGTGTTGCTTTTATTTAAAAAGTAAGTTTGTGTGTTTAGTTTGTTAGTTTTTCCCCAAAATAGGGGCAATTGAAGGCAGAATGATCCTAGGGATCATTATGGGATATTACATAAGGGTTTTTTTTTTTCCCTGCCCCCCTGCCCCACCGCCCCCAACAGACGTTTTAGTTTCTGATAGCTAATGTGGAAGGAATGGATAGTATTAAGAAAACACACTGTAATGAAAATTCACTAGTTATTATTGAACTGGCCATCATGTTATTGAATAATAACCCTTGGTTTCAGATTTCCACCTGACAAAAGAAGATTAACCAGTGAGATCAGGCTATGCGCGAAAGAAGTGTATAATCTGGGAGAAGAAAGATCAGAAGTAGAAATACAAAGTTGGCCTCTTTTTTTAGTTTTTTTCTATGATACAGACTTATCAAAACTAAGTGCTACATAATTCCACTGTTAATGTTGACATTTGACTAAACTTTACAGGCTCATTAGAAAAATAAAATAAAAACTCATCTACACTTAAAGAAATAATGATTCTAGAACTTTTTATATACTGTGAAATATGTTTTTTAAATATTGTAATATATTCTATTGGATATATAGAAAGTTCATAGCTAAGTATTGGAAAGTTTATAACTAGGTATTCACACTGCTGTGGTCTGAATATTTGTTTCTCCTCCAAAACTCATAGGTTGAAAGCTAACTGCCAAAGTGATAGTATTAGAAGGTGAGCCTTTGAGAGGTGATTAGGTTGTGAGGACAGAACCCTCATAAATGGGATTAGTTCCCTTATAAAACTGACTCCAGAGAGCTAGCTAACAGGTGCACCATGGAGAACACCATGAGAGAGAAGGCACCATGTGTGAACCAGAAAGCAGGCCTTCACCAGACACCAAATATGCCAGTGCTTTGATTTTATACTTCCCAACTGCAAGAAATGAGAAATAAATTTGTGTTTTTGTTGGTGATAAGCTACCCAGTTGTAATATTTTGTTATAGCAGCCCTACTGGCCTAAGATAACACCTTATAATGTATGTACTTAAAATATTCTTGAAATCCCATCATTTTCTATAGTTCTTCAAAACTTCAAAACTTATTCCATTGTTAACAATTCTCCATCAGCATAAGGATTATAAAGAACCAAGATAAATGCAGGAAGAGGTTTATTTTTTCATGGACGTAAAAGTTCTATTTGTCATCTCAGGATCCAAAAATTATTTGAAGGAATTTTTGTCTGAAGTGGGTGTACAGCTGGGTGATTTGTGCAGGTTACTTGAATCTCTCCAGGAAATGGAGTGAAGATGTGAATAATGAAAGCACTGCAGCTATAAACCAAGTGTGGGTAAACCTTTCTGTGAAGGACCAGAATGTAACTATTTTAGGCATTGTGGGCCATACAATCTCTGTTGCAGTTGCTCAAGGTGAAGTCAAGCCTGTTACTCCTCTCTCTGCCTAAGCTGGATGTCATTAAAGCTTTACCTCCAGAGCGGGATGGGGTATCTGGATGAAGGCTAGTTATGGGAAGCCAGGGACTTAAATGAAAGCATCAGGCCATATTAACTTGGAGGTGAGACTGAACATGCTAAGAAGGTTAAAAATAGGCTTACTAGATACATTTCATTTAATTTAAAACTTTTATATCATCAATTGCTTAAGACTATTCTAGATAAACACAATCTTCTATGTATAATTAAAGTAGACCATTTAGGACAGAATTAAGTCTACTGATGGTCAGTCTTTCTTTTGGTCTTTAAGGTGAAGAACACATGATTTGAAGGCAAAAATCTGTAACGAATAAATAACATGCTTTTTCAGTTGTAAAGAAAAGAAAAATAGTGAAAACACAGAATTTATTTTGAATAACTTGGAAAGTTTTCTAACCATGTATTGATCCCAAGTACTAATTAGACTCTCTAGTAATTGAAAATAAAGCTGTCTTGTTGAGAGTAACAAAGCATCTATATGTTTTAAAACATAAATTGTTTATTAGGCCTGGACAATTATAAAGGAGAAAAGATCTTCATATTATGAAGATATTGTGCTGTAATGTTTATTTAGCTCAGATTTGCAACATTAAATGTACATTCTGAATATTTAGGCATTTTATGTGCAGTATATCAGAATCTGAACAATTTCACATTGGTTGAAGAATATTTTTCAGATTTTATATAGTTTTGGCTTATTTAATATATGTCTGGAGATTATATTGAGTAGTTTGAGTTTATTTAAATAATATGTATTTTATTGTGTATACATAGGCACATATGTGTATACATATACACAATTGATAACATGTCTCAAGTGTATAGTGCCATTCAAAATCTATGACTGTATATGATAATAGACTTGAAAGTAATAATTCCACATTGACTTCCCAAACTGGTCAGCAGAAGACATGATTAAAATGTCTAATCAAATGTTTTAATCAGTGTCCATTCTCCACCCAAGGTTGAGGTTGGATGAAATCCAGAACGATTTGTTTTGTCTTCCTCATATTTATCAAATGCCAAAGTAGAAAACAAGATGCCTCCCACACTGCCCACCCCCCCAAAAAAAACAACTTGGCAAAAATAGAAAACCTTAAAATTAACTATTTTTGTCATTCTGAGGTTTTATAAGATCTCACATTTGGCTACAGAAAAACAAGGTGGTTTCCATCTTTTCAAAACAGAACGCAGTATGTTTTTCATTGGGTCAGTACCTCTGCCAAAATTCCTTGGCAAAGGGAATTTTTTGTCCAGCTAACTGTGATATAATAAATGATCAGACCAGATTGTCAATGAATAGAGAGCTGCCTTGGAGGATGGGGAAATTAGTTATTTCTTTTCAGTTCTTGCCCCCCAAAATATGAAAGCTCTGAAAACTATACCACAAACCTGTAGATAATTAATTATTTAGCAAGTAATGGTGTTTTTCTCATTTGTCTAATAAGTCCTTTATTTACAAGGGTCTTTTCATTATTAAACATTTATTCTGTTTGATTTTAGCTATAACACATGTTCATTTGGATAATATGGCAGAGTTTAAAGAAAAAAAATAGCCAGCAATTATTTCACTACCTACACATATCAATTGTTAAAATTGTGATACATTAATAGCTGTTTATTTCTCTGTTTGTAGAATATATTGTATATATAATGTTACTTTATATTCTACCTTTTATAGCTTCATATTACAGCCCAAGCGATTTGCCATGGCATAAAACTTTCTCATAAATAATACTTTAATATTTTAAAATATTCAATTATATAATAGTACAATAACTTATTGGTAATTTAATACATCTACAAATATCTGAAAAATATAATTTTTAGTATTAATGTGGCTTTCAGTAATATAAAACTTGATATATAACAGCATAAATAAAAACTTTTGAAAATTCAAATTATTTGACCTTGGAGGGAGGAGCCTGCTGGAATTGGTCCAACAGTTCATTGGCATCATGGTCAACATTAAAAAAACTCTCTTTTGGGAGGCCAAGACGTGCAAATCAGGAGGTCAGGAGATCGAGACCATCCTGGTTAACACGGTGAAACCCCGTCTCTACAAAAAATACACACACACACAAAAATTAGCCGGGCGTGGTGGCGGGCACCTGTAGTCCCAGCTACTTGGAAGGCTGAGGCAGGAGAATGGTGTGAACCCGGGAGGCCAAGGTTACAGAGAGCCGAGATGGCACCACTGCACTCCAGCCTAGGCAACAGAGTGAGATTCCATCTCAAAAAAAATAAATAAATAAAAAAATAAAAAATCTTGGACTTTGCCCATGGCTGGAAGATAGCAGCTCCGTCTCTAGATTTTGCATTAATATTCAATGCAGGAAGAAGTGGGAAGAGGAAAGTAGTTGCACCAGCTAGGCCTGTCCCTTTGAATCAGGAAAAGAAAAGAAAAAAAAAAAAAAAAAAGGCTTTCTCCCCATCTCAACTGTACTTTTTAATATTAGAAAAATAGTTTTCTTTTATTTTTTAAAGCCAACTTTTCCACAGTTGCTTTTGCTCCCAGTCTCTTCACTCTTTCTCCATCACCATCCCCCTCCTCTTCCTCTGAGCTCATTATTAATTTCAAACTTCTGTTTCTCTGCTCACTTTTTCCTTTTAGCCAAATAAAAACAGGTAAGTCCTTACAATAAAAATGCCTCTCCCTTAATCTTTTCTCCCTCATATCTGTAATCATTCTCTCACTGACTTACACACCATTACATTCTCAGGCCAAAGTAATCTTATTTTGTTCTCTCTCACAATTCTAATATATTATCCTTTCAAAAATCTCTGATGATCTTTATAATGTCAAGAGCATATTTTTTGTTTCAACACCTTTTGACTAAACAGTGATAAATAGTGTTTATTTTTCTTAGAAATATTCACTTCAAAGTGTCTTGGATTCCATGTAAATATCTTCTGTTGAGTCTCCTAATGCTTCTCGAATGATTCATTGAAAAACTTTTTTTAAGTCCTACCTTTGGCATATCAATATCGTCCCCAAATTTCAAACTTGTTATTCTGGTATTGATTCTATCTGAATATTTGGCAAATGTGATCTCAACTACTCTCAGGGTTTTCATAAAATATAAAATGCATTGATTGAACGTTGATATTTCTATTCAGATATCCTTCCAGATAGATAACTTACATAACACCTAACTGCATAACACATTATTTAACTCTGCCATCACTAAATTTATCATGTCCAAGAATCTTTTCCTCTACATTCACCTCAACACCCCAACCCCGAAAAATACTGAGAAACACACTAGTTACCTTATTACAATGCCACCAACAATGCTATTATCAAGTAGTAATTCTAAATACTTCTTAACTATATTGATATCTACTACATTTACTTTATATTTAGGCTTCTATAAGTTCTTACTGGTGGTATTTCAATAGCTTTGTAATGAGGTCATGCTACCTAAATTAATTTCTCACAGTGAAGGGAAACTACCACACCTGCTGCTCAAAATCCTTCCATTATTCTCCATCTCTCATAAGATAATTCTACAGTTTCCCCATTATTCATAGTATAATTCCCAAGAGGCATTTCATGGCAGTTAGTAGTATTCCTGACCTGGTCCTCATCTGAAACCTGGTCTTTATATGACAACACAACTTCATCTTGCTTTATTCCTTTCCCCACATTTTATGTGTTGGTAAAACCAAAGTGTGTGGAGCTCTTGGGGTACTCTGCAATGATATACAACTGCTGCCTTTCTTTATACTATGTGCTCTTCTGAGACTGTGCTTCCTAGCTTGCAGCCTTGACCCACTTAATTATTGCTGATTTTGTAAATTTAGTTTGACGCCATTTCTTAATACTCTATGCCTGACCTAGATTTTTTCTTTAAATTTTCAGCTCTCTCCAGTCTCTGGATAACCCTTCCTCCAAAAATATCACAGTAATTTCAGTTTCCCCAAATGTCATGATCCTTTCCCCCTATAGATTTTTTTTGCATGAATCTGATCTTTCCTTTTTTTTTCACTTTAAACCACCTTCTAAACTTCCTCCAGCTGCCCTCTAGCTATTTCCATTGTTACCATAGATACAAGTTTCTCACAGAAGTCTTCCTAAGTATCAAAGTCTTGATTTGATTCCTTTAATGTCATCTTTTTGTATGACAATATCAAACACATAAAGTATTTAACATGCATCAGATGCGCTTGTAAGCATTTGACCTGTATGAAAGTATTTCATTCTCATGATAATGCTATAATGCTATAGGGTAAATGTGATTATTATCCACACTTAATGGATGAGGAAACAGGCATTGTGAAGTTAGTTTACATCCTGTTGAGCAGTTAGGAAATAGAAGAAATCAGAATGTTCAGAGGCAGGCTGGTTCCCCAGTAATTACTCTTACTATTATATACTTCTAGAGGTACTTTTCCCATCATACAAATCACTGTGTTTACTTACTCTTATCAATCACAATAATATAAACTCCATGAAGATTTATTCATTATTAAATCACAACCATCTATCCAAGCGTCTCTGAACATATTTGGTGCTCAAAAAACCTTTGATAAATGACAAACAGACTTTACTAAGTGCTTCTTTTCTGTGCTCCCATAGCACCCTGTGAATAGCTGTGGTTTTGCTGAATTCTTACCTTTATTTACTTATAGCCTTCCTGGCCTTACTGAATTGTAAGCCCCTCTAGGACAAAGCACTTTACTTATCCATCAGTGTGTCCCAAGTGAAGCACCGATGCTCAATAAATGTTTGTTGAACAAATCTGTAAATAATACTGGTGGAAGAAATGTGTGTAAGATGTTTTTGGGGGTACCCCAACAATCCCCATCTGTCTTTACTTCTATGTGACTCTAGAAAGTATTAAATAATTCTTGCATTAATCACCTATTTTTGAGACCCCTTTATATTTTATTGTAAATGAAGATGACTGTGAAATATATTTTCTCCCTAAATTACTAAAACTGTTTTGTGAATCTTAATTCTCCTCATATATAGCACTACTATCTAAAAAACAGCAAAATACATATTAATAGCCTACAAAAGGCTCATACCAACGTTGCCACAGGAGTTTTAAAATGAAGAAGAAAATATATTTCCTGTGCACAAGGACAATGCAATGTAGAAGTTAGCTCCAGCATGGATAAATCTCTGCAAACATAAATGATAGAGACATGTATATCCTATTAAGATTATTGATGTATCAAGATACACACAGTGAAAGAATGTCTGAAGTAGTTAGACCCAGGTGGATTTAGTTCGGTGAGTTTCTAAGAGGTGAATCAGGTAGAAACTTGAAGGAGGGTGGTATGGTTTTATAGATTTAAGAAAGGTATTAGCCCAGGAAGTATAGTGAGAATATACCAGCACACTTAAAACCACATGGAGAATAATGGGAAATTTTGTTGTTGTTTTTGTTGTTGTTGTTGTTTGACTTTAGTACTTATAACAAGTCACAAAGTTGTGTATAGTAGTTTGACCTACTACTCTGAGATGAACTCATGAAAGTCCATTTTCTCTGTCGAGTAGGCCAGGCATGGGCTTAGTTTTTATTTTTTATTGCCCCACTCTGTTTGTATTTCTGCAAAGTGGAGTCTCACATCTCTTTCTACCTCTGCTATGGTCAGTTTTTGCTCCCTTTTCTTCTTTTCTTTCTTGTTTTATTAGTATTCTTTGGCTTTTTGTTCAAGAACTCCTAGAAATCACTGCTTGCACTTCCAGTATCTCATTAGTTTGTTTCACTTTAACAGTCTCTTTTTGAAACAAGGAAATGAGGCTTATAAGTATTTTGGCATCAAATATTAAATTTAACAAATATGGATACTTATAAATGTGAAGGATATATACATTCACTATTTTCACATAATTGAACTTATTTTAAATGCTCATCATATAGTATAATGTGTCTTACATAGTAGAAAAAATAATCTGAATGAGAAAACATGATTAGTGTCAAGATGTGGTAGCTATTTTTGACAAAATTTTAGATTGGAGTCTTTCCCAAGGGGCCATTATAAACTTAATTTGAATAAACCAAAGTCTTCCCTAAAGAAACCCCAATTTTCTATTTTGTTGAAAAGTTTCATTTACATAATTTTCTCATAAAGCATTATCTGCAACTTGAGTGAAATGGAGAAGTGGCATCACCTGACACTAACAGTATAAATTTATCTGAGTTGAAACATTGAGACCATCTCTCCAGTTTATGTCTTTACATAACATCAGGGTTAGAAACGGGATAAATGAAGTCTACAGACAAAACCTGAAGCAATAAAATAAAGAAAGAAAACTCACCCTGTTGTGCTTTCACCTGGCCTTCCCCCTGCCCCCATATACTCAGTGTTATAAAACAGCTAATCTGGATTTTATTCTTTCCTTTTTTCAAGAGAGGATAAAACCTGGGATTCATTCTCTAGCATGCTGCTTATCAGGAAAAGACAGGATTATATAAAAGTCTAAGCCTTGCTCTCTTTTTTCCAAACTCTCTTTGGTCTGAAATTCCAATTGCCATCCACAACCCACAAATAATTTATGTTGCTTCTTAACAATTATTTCCTTGTTTTTTATGCAGAAACTTTTCAATGAATTAGAAACAATAGTACAAATGAGCAATTGTACTATTGCACTACGATTGGCAAAGTGTTTCTTGTATTTATTCCTAGGAGGGAGACATTTGACTATTCACCCAGAATGCGAGGAGAACAATCAGAATTATATCCAGCTTTATCACTGTATTAATAAAGGAATAAGAAACAAATGTTGACCCTATGTATAAATAATAGATAATAAAAAGTTAATAGTGAATGTTTACTATGTACCAGATGCTGTTTTAACTGAGGCTTTTCTTGTGTTACCTCTTCCTATGGGACAGATACTCTATGAAGTAGCTACCCTTCTCATCTCTGCTTCATAGGTAGGGAACATGAGGCTTTGGAGTTTGTCACCTTCTCAGTGATCTTAGCTGTTGAGGAGGAGAGCTGGATTTGAGCCCCTGACCATCTGACTTCAGAACTTACGCTTCTAAACAGAAGTTTCCATCATTCTGTATTTTAATATTCCAAATTCCAAAAGATATTTACTGTTAAAGAGTGCTTAAATCATGTATTTTTTGAGTTCTCCATAATTTCAATTAAAGTGAAGTTTAATAACTTTTGAAACATAATTCAATAAGTAAACAAAACAAATGGGCAAAGCTATATGTTAGAATGTTTCAAGTGTTCAAATGGACTTTTTCACTCACAAACATATTTCATATACTTTTTAATGACATTTCACATAATCTTTCTACACCAACATTTTTAGTAGTCTCCACAATAAAACTGCTCGTTGTTCTGCTTTGAACTTCTGCTCATCTTATATCTAATTATTCTCTCTCTGCCCTTTTAATCCATCATTTTTTCATCCTCTCTCTATCATCTAGAAATTCATTTAAATACTTTGCTTCCTATGGATTTCTTCTAGGGATGAAGTTTATTTCCTTTCTATGTATTATTTTAAAATAGACTAAAATAGACTTTATTTTATAGAATACTTTTAGATTCGTGATAAAGTTGAGCAGAAAGTACAGAGAAATTCCATATACCACATGGTCCTACCCACATACAGCCTCCCCCAGTCTCAACATACCCCACTAGAGCAGTACATTTGTTACAATAAAGCTACACTGACATATCATCACTACCCAAATTCCATAGTTTACATTATAATTTATTCTCGGTGTTGTACATTCTATGAGTTTTGACAAATGTATAATAACATGTATCCATCATTATAGCATCATACTGAAGAGTGTTACTGCTCTGAAAATCCTCTGTGCTCTATCAGTCCTGTTTCACAGCTAACACCTGACAATCACTGATCTTTTTACTGTCTCCATGGATTTGCCTTTCTGAATTATTATATTATTGGACTTGTACAGTCTGCAGACTGTTTAGATTGCTTTCTTTCACTTAGCTATATATATATATATATAGCAATATATATGTAATATATGTAATAATATATATTTTATATATGTAAAATGTAAAATATTCATGACTTACTAGCTCATTTCTTTTTAGTGCTCAATAATGTTTCATAGTCTGGACACTTGATCTGTTCACCTACTGAAGGATATCTTGGTTGCTTCCAAGTTTTGGCAAGCATGAATAAAGCCACTGTAAATATCTGTATGCAAGTTTTTGTGTGGACAGGGTTTTCAACTCCTTTGAGTAATTACCAAGGCATTCCATTGCTGGATTTTGTGGTTAAAATACAATATTGATTATTTCTATCCATGAACATGGATTTTTAAAATTTGCTTTTGTGATATCTGATTTCTTTGAGCTGTGTTTTGCAGTTCTCCTTGTAGAAATCTTTCACCCCCGTGGCTAGCAGATCATTTGAGATAGAAAATCAACAAAGATATTTAGGACCTGAACTCAGCATTGGATCAAATAGACCTGACAGATATCTACAAAACTCTCCACCCCAAAACACCAGAATATACATGCTTCTAATTTCCATGACACATACTCTAAAATCAGTCATGTAATTGAAAGTAAAACACCCCTCAGCAAATGCAAAAGAACTAAAATAATAATGAACAATCTCTCAAACCATAGCACAATGAATTAGAAATCAAGACTAAGAAGTTCATTCAAAACTGTAAAATTCCATGGACATTGAATTAACCACTTCTGAATGACTTTTGGCTAGATAATGAAATTAAGGTAG
Source organism: Macaca fascicularis (assembly GCF_037993035.2). NCBI lineage: Eukaryota > Metazoa > Chordata > Mammalia > Primates > Cercopithecidae > Macaca > Macaca fascicularis. Next base: position 113,103,815 of record NC_088380.1, on the reverse strand, counting down.
AAATCAAGAAGTTTTTTCAAACTAATGAGAACAAAGTTATAACATACTGGAATCTTTGGGACACAGCGAACGCAGTGTTAAGAGACAAATTTATAGCACTAAATGCTCACATCAAAAGATCTCAATTTAGCAACCTAACATCACAAGTAAAAGAACCAGAGAACCAAGAGTAAACCAGTCCCAAAGCTAGAAGAAGACAAGAAATAACCAAAATCAGGCCTGAATTGAAGGAGACTGAGACATGAAAAAACATTGAAAATATCAAAAACAAAAGCAGGGTTTGTTTTTCAAATAATATATACATCACATATCTCTACTTAGGCATTGCTATTTTATGTCTTCCGAGATTTAAATATTCCTGCGTCTGAATATTGCTATATGAATGTAACACATGTCTCATCCTCTGAACAATGGCACTATTTTCATGATAAATTTCTGTATGAATTCATCCTTGGTCCAGATCCTCTGACTCACTTAACCTCTGGTCCTACCATTGTGACTCTCAGGAGTGCTGAATTCCCTTTTTCTACTCTGGAATAAGGATGTAGGCATCACTTTCTCTTAATTCCCTTTAAAATAGATGAGGCTATAACTTTTAATAAGAATTTGTGGGAAGAATTCTGGACACAATGACTGAAAGCAAGCAAAGGCTACTGTTTGCAGTCAGGGAGGGTTGCAGAGTTTTCAGAATTTTACCAATTCTTCCCGGTAGTTGACCATCTTAATGTAGAACTAAACACTAAAAATATGAGGCTCCTACCCTTCTCAAGACCTGGCCTCTTTTTTGTGTTGGGACAGGGAGAAGGGTAGAGGTATAACATGTATTACTCCAGTTAACTACTATTTTACTTCTTTTTAAGTTGTAACTGTTTATGTGACTGATATTGCTTTATAAAATTTTTATTTATTTTGGGTGCCTGAGAGTCTCACAGGATGACTCTATGAAACTTCCAGTATTACCCTCAACTAAGAAATTCTAGTTTGACTCCACCACATCCACTCTCCTGTGGCTTTTCTTCCCACCTCCCCCATGGCACATGCTGCTGGGATTTTTGCTGCTGGGATTTCCTTGAATTTGGTTTTCTTTTTTTTCTTTCTTTTTTTTTTTTTTTAGAGGGAGTCTCACTCTGTTGCCCAGGCTGGAATGCAGTGGCACAATCTCGGCTCACTGCAAGCTCTGCCTCCCGAGTTCATGCAATTCTCCTACCTCAGCCTCCTGAGTAGCTGGGACTACAGCACAGCCACCATGCCTGGCTAATTTTTGTATTTTAGTAGAGATGGGGTTTCAACATGTTAGCCAGGATGGTCTTGATCTCCTGACCTCGTGATCTGCCCGTCTTGGCCCCCCAAAGTGCTGGGATTACAGGCGTGAGCCACCACATCCGGCCCTTCCTTGAATTTTTGATGGGATTGTTCCAGCAGAGCTACCTTTCCTGATGGCCACTTGCTCCATACAAAACCCATAAGCATCTTGCTCTGCTCTAGAAACTGTCATTTCTCTCTGTTCTGATATGAAAGGGGGGGCAAATCAACAAACAATACCACAATTCATGTAGATGTCAACCATGGAATGGAACACTAGATTCTTCTTTTTACGGACTTCCTTGCCTTCCTTTTCCTTGATAACTTCATCCCCAAAACAGTACCTTTCCAAGTGCAAATCTAAAGAAAGACTCATCTAAAGACTTGTCTAAACCCTTTCTTGGTTTTCTTAGAGTGAGGATGGATAAATGACTGCAGGACAAATTTTCTTTTTTTCTTTTTTTGCCATATATATATATATAGAGAGAGACACACACACACACACATATAAGTACATATGTGTATATATGTGTGTGTGTGTGTATATATACACATATATTTATTATACTTTAAGCTCTGGGATACATGTGCAGAACGTTAATAGGTATACATGATGGCTTTCTGCATGCATCAACCTGTCATCTTCATTAGGTATTTCTCCTAATGTTATCCCTCCCCTAACCCCCTATCCCCTGACGGGCCCTGGTGCATGATGTACCCCTCCCCCATGTCCATGTGTTCTCATTGTTCAACTCCCACTTATGAGTGAGAACATGTGGTGTTTGGTTTTCACTTCTTGTGTTGGTTTGCTGAGAATGATGGTTTCCACCTTCATCCATGAGAATGATGGTTTCCACCTTCATCCATGTCCCTGCAAAAGACATGAACTCATCCTTTTTTATGGCTGCACAGTATTCCATGGTGTATATATGCCACATTTTCTTTATCCAGTCTATCAATGATGGGCATTTGGGTTGGTTCCAAGTCTTTGCTGTTGTGAATAGTGCTACAATAAACATACATGTGCATGTGTCTTTATAGTAGAATGATTTATAATTGTGGGGGTATATACCCACTAATGGGATTGCTGGGTCAAATATTTCTGGTTCTAGATCCTTGAGGAATCACCATATTGTTTTCCACAATGGTTGAATTCACAATTGTTACAAAGAGAATAAAATACCTAGATAAAATACCTAGGAATACAACTTATAAGGGATGTGAAGGACCTCTTCAAGGAGAACTACAAACCGCTGCTTAAGGAAATGAGAGAGGACACAAACTAATAGAAAAACATTTCAGGCTCATGTATAGGAAGAATCAATATCATGAAAATGGACATACTGTTCAAAGTAATTTATAGATTCAATGCTATCCCCATCAAGCTACCATTGACTTTCTTCACAGAATTAGAAAAAAACTACTTTAAATTTCATATGGCACCAAAAAAGAGCCCATATAGTCAAGACAATCCTAAGCATAAAGAGCAAAGCTGGAGGCCTCATGCTACCTGACTTCAAACTATACTACAAGACTACAGAAACCAAAACAGCATGGTACTGGTACCAAAACAGATATATAGACCAATGGAACAGAACAGAGGCCTCAAAAATAACACCACATATCTACAACCATCTGATCTTTGACAACCCTGACAAAAGCAAATAATAGGGAAAGGATTTTGCATTTAATAAATGTTGTTGGGAAAACTGGCTAGCCATAAGCAGAAAACTGAAACTGGACCCCTTCTTTACACTTTATACAAAATTAAGATGGATTAATGACTTAAACATAAGACCTAAAACTATAAAATCCTTAAAAGAAACCTAGGCAATACCATTCAGGACATAGGTATGTGCAAAGACTTTTTGACTAAAACACCAAAAGCAATGGTAACAAAAGCCAAAATAGACAAATGGGATGTCATTAAAAGAGCTTCTGCACAGCAAAAGATACTATCATCAGTATCATCAAAGTGAACAGGCAACTTACAGAATGGAAGAAAAATTTTGCAACCTATCCATCTGACAAAGGGTTAATAGCCAGAATCTACAAGGAACTTAAACAAATTTACAAAAAAAAAAAAAGTTCCCTTCAAAAAGTGGATGAAGGATATGAACAGACACTTCTCAAAAGAAGACATGTATGCAGCCAACAAACATGAAAAAAAGCTCATCATCACTGGTCATTACATAAATGCAAATCAAAACCACAATGAGATACCATCTCACTCCAGTTCGAATGGCAATCATTAAAAAGTCAGGAAACAACAGTTGCTGGAGAGGATGTGGAGAAATAGGAATGCTTTCACCCTGTTGGTGGGAGTGGCAATTTTACAATTTCTAAGCCTTGGGCAAAGGTGACTAGACTCAAATGTGTGAAGGTTACTTTAGAATGTGGGTTTCTTAAAGCCCCTGTTATTTCCTGATTTTGGCACAAATCTGAAAAACATAAACTTCAGTGGTTGAAATCGTCTGATCATTCTCCACATATTGAACTGGATCTCTGATATTCTTCTTATCATGCATTTACTAGCGTGTTTCCATCCTGTTCATTTTCACATTTTAATAGATCAATTTCCTATAGTGTAAGATCACTGAGTTTTTGTATGTCATTCCTACTTAGACATAATAGCTTGAGATTTTTATTGTAATCAAATTGTTTTCTTGCCTTTTCACAGGCACTATATTATTCCCTTTCCTTAGACATCTAATGTTTAAGTAAAATACCTTTCTTTGTGTGCAGCCCATATTCTCCCAAATAGAGTAATTATGCATTTATTTTCAAGTAATACTTTCATTATTTTTTCTAAAAGTATTGATAGTGGTATTGTGTTTCAAAAGTATTGAAAGTGGCTTGTAAAATTTCTTGTCTAAATTCTGACAATATGATTTATTCAGAAGGAGAATTTTCCAACTAACCTTTTCCAAAGCATTGTAATATCAAACTAACTTTGAAAATAGGTATATTCAAAATAAGAAAAAATATTTTCACAGGGGCCATGGGCTATGTAAAAATATGAAATTTATATTACTGTTTTATGAAGTATTGTCTTCTCAGTATAATTATTTAAATGAAATGGCTAGACTTTAATATAATAAAAGAAAGAACACTTTGTGTGGGAGACTAAATTTTGTCACATGGGAAAAAATACCATATAGCACACTTCACAAATAATTTAGTGATGGGGAGTTTCATCCGAAGTATAGAAGCAACAGAATTCTAACTTTGCTTTACTTGGTGTTTGGTCCTAACAGGAATTTGAGTCATTCACATCAGCTATCAGTGTGTGTTCTCTCTCTCTCTCTTAAGATTTTGTTTTTGCTCAGTAATCATTATGTTTCCCACTTACTAGAAGTTGAATCAATAGCCTTTCTTCTCTATGTGAATTTAAAAAGTGAATCTAGATTCCAACAAATGCTTTGTACAACCAAGGATTTCTAGGGCATGACTATGTTAAATACAGAGCAACTTTAAAATTGATCCTGACTCTTGTAAAGCTTAGAAATTATTTAGAATGCCTTGAAGATAGGCAATCTATAATTAAAAGGCTCTGTTCTTAATGAAAATAACCATTATAGCATCTTTACAAAAATAAATTAACTAAATTAAATATTAATTCAGACTTTATAACGGTATAGCCACTAGTGGTATAAACAGGGAAATTATATATAACCATATTTAATTTTAGCATCATTATTATTCTTTCTTGGACTTGCTCTTTATAGTCAAATGTGATGAAAGTTTGGGAATTTGAAGAATCTGAAAAATCATGTTAACTTAGAAGCACTTCGCTGTGACCTGTGAGATTTTTTTCTGTTATCTTTATCTAAGAAAGAAATTGAGTATTATATATGCATTATTGAAAAAATATGATTTATTGTGTCTTTTAAGTTAATAAGAGCTCTAAATTACATGAATAACTTGTGAACAGTATTTCATATTCATCATTTTACTTGATCTTTGGTATAGATATTAATAATATCTCACGTTGTGAAAATATTTACTAAGCTCTAGACAGCTGGCAAAGAAAATTTTACAGTTTCAAACAGCATCATAATTACTATGAGGCATCGATGTCTATTTTATACTGTTAATTTACTTCTAGAAAATAGTGAAACTAGAATTCTATCCCACATTTATGCTTCCCAATACACTTCATTTCCTTCCAATGTTTCTCAGAAGAAGGCAAATGACCATTCAATAGATAAGCTCTATGGTTAGCAAGATTTCACAGGCTTTGGATAAACAGTCTAATTCTGTTTCTGCTACATCTCGATATTACCCTCCTTCAATTGTGCAGATATGGGTATGAGGGAAGGTACAACTCAGATTGAAAATTTCAAATCTTTTATGGCAATAAGAAAGGAATGTAAATAACAGATTCAAAAGACAAACATAGCTACTTTCACATGGGTAGAATTTGAAAGAGGACTCATGTGGGAAGGCCTTTATTCATCCATCTTATGAGTTGTTAATAGAGAAATTTTGGTAAACAGTGACATTTTGATTAATGACACTCATTTTTTTAAATTCATTTTTTCCTCACATTTTTTAAGGACTATCACCTAGAACTACAAAACTTATTTCCTTAACTTTTGTATTTTCAAATTTCCTTTACAGTGTAAACATCAACTACTATGCAGCTGCTTTGAAAAACTTTGGATGAGCAAAAACAAAAAAAACAAAAAACACTTTTTTCCTACTTGCTCTTACAGCTTCTAATATAGTATAATAATATCATGCCTATTTTCTTTCTTTTTCCATTTCATTATACAATGACACCATTGTTTTTATACAATAAGAAACATAATACTATGCTGTGCATTCTTCCTTCTAGAAGGCTGGCAGAATATAAATGTTTTTTAACAATGAAAAGAATCGTCTTAAGAAAAAAAAGTCTTTTACATCTTCTGTGACAACAATAATAATAATAATAAAAAAAGGCAACGTAATTACAGCCATTAAAGAGATTTTTCCTTTTTACTTTAGATTCTTGTAAGAAAGAATAAAGACACGGCTCTTAGCACACTTTAGAATGTATTCTGATACTCTGTATTTAATAGGTATATCTTGCTTTCTCCATTTATCTTTTGTGTTGTCCTGTAAGAAGGCATAATGTACTGTGTTCAGCCTGTTGTCAGTAGCATAAAACCAGGAAGGCAGAGGTCCCAGGATGCTGAAATATAAAACACGTAATCTTAGTAATGTTTTGGTGGTGTTGTTTTGTTTTTATTTTTACTTTGAACACACTCTTGCAGGCACTTTCCAGCATTTCCTCCTTTGCTCCTTGAGGTCCATAGGGGGCCATGTGGAGGGGAAAAAGCGGTAGGGACGAGCTCAAAATCTTGGGTTAATTTCAGGCTTAGTCATTATATTCTTTCAAAACTTTTCAAAGGGAATATTTGTGCATAGACTTTGTTTTATTACTGGTTTCTCATAATACTTGGTAAGAATAAGGACTAAGTAAGTATTTATTGAGTGAATAAGCACATGATCTCAGACAAATTGTTATCTGAGTCACAGATTCATTAATTCCAAAAATGGAATAATATCTGAAATATTATAATAAATTATATGTGTGAGGTTTGTGTGTCTATTTACATAAAACATGTTATATTTTAAGTTATAAAGTACCCACGGAAATATAAAGGATTACCATTACCTATATTAATACTGGAATCCTTGTTGAAGACACTTTGTGGGGAAAATGAGTACCTTAGGATATTCACATGCTATGGAAAACATAAAAAAGTAGTATATCCAAAGTAAAGGTTATAAATACAAAAAGCGAGAAATGTCACTATGCTTTTAGCTTGTGATAAATCCCCCTGGCCTAAACATCTGTTCCCTGAGTGGTAAGTTGCATAGCATTTAATGCTGTCAATAGAATCTGCAAGAAAAAAAATTCAGTGTTTTTACACATCAGAGATCTTCCTCTCATAGTGCACTGCCATTAAATATTGATGTCAATCATAAACTCATTTTTCAAAAGTTGTGAATTTAACATTTGAATTATTCTCAGCCTTAGGAAACTCACAGTGATTTGGCAAGTCAAGGATGGGGCAGTAAGAAAAGCTCATCTATGGTATAGGCAATTATGAGCACACTGTTTATAAAGAATTTAAAAACAATAATAAAACTTGACACAAAATGGTCTGCTTTTTATTAACAGCAAGCTACAAGTGAGTGATAAAATTTTCTCCCAGAAAAATATTTGTTTTGTTCTAAGTCCTAAACAATTGTTCAGTTACTATTGAGTTTTCATAATATATATGTAAGCTTCCAATTAGCACATTTTAAAATTACTTATCCTTTAGTAAACATTGTATTTGATATGGAATTTAATTTAACCCTCAGTTATGCAGCCAGGCCCTGGCACATGCATTTGTTACTAGAGTAAGTTGATAAAACTTTGGAATCATCTGAGCTCTCTCCAAGCATAGCTCATGACTCCATTTAAACAACAGAGTAGAAATAAACAGTAATAGCCCATTGATTGTAAAATGAAGGGGAAAAAAATCTTGAACCGCTTTAATTCTGTCATAATATGTGGTCACCTGGGGTTTTATACCTGAAGCTGCTTAAATTATTTGAAGCTCCTAGAATTAATCCCAAAGAAACAAAGATGTAGGGCAATATTGCACTTATTTAAAAATAAAGTGGGATTTTTATCATTCTATGCAAAATTTATCCTGTTTAGACTTTTTTCAAATGTACATATAAGTTGTATTATTTGTGATAATCTTTTACTGAAATTCAAATTATTCAAAAGTGTTGGTCAATCAATTACAAACAGTGATAGAGTTACAGATTTCATTATATTGTCTACATTTTAAGAAAATTAATTTTACAGTCTTTAATAAATTCACAGATGAAGATTTGAAAGCAGAAAATTCTAAAACTTTATATTTTTTTCAGTTGCAGATCAATACATGTGTAAGATGGTTCTTCCTTTAAAAATAGACTAATATAATTAAAAAATACTACTCTGATCTTATTCCTCTTTTTGTACTGTAATAACTCTAAATTTGTATTCTATAATTTTTATTAACATGATTATACATATGAAGTTCAGTAAAATAAAAACCTTTACGCTTTATGCTCTCTTTCTGGCCATTATAATTATTCTTGTATTTTATAATTATTACTTGATAGTGATGGACTCAGAGTGTCACTTATATTTGGCCTGTTATTGACGATGATATCTGACCAACAGATTGTCATAGGAAGAAAAGAATTTTGAAGCCAGGTCCATCTCTTTTCAATCCACATGGAAGAAATTTGTTACTTTAAATATTAGAGAAATTTGGTTTTCAACTTAGCTTTATACGGTTGGTAGGAAAATAAATTTAAACATTTAACTCTGTGTTTTTATAATGAAGTGTGTAAATTTGGGATGATACTGAGATAATTGAAAGGTAAACATTCCCCTAATGCTGGTGCTAGAATTTCTGTTCATTAAAATATGCTATTAATTGTCTTAACAGCTCCTGATTGGAGGAACATACTTGTATTACATGTAAATAAAAACAGATTCATGTCGAGAATGAAATACAAATCCATAATCCATAGAAGTCAATAGAAAAGACAGAAGGACAACTAAAAACTGAGAAAAAACTTAAACAGGATATCCAAATGGTCTTGAACATGCATTCAATGTCAGTAATATAAGGAGAATTTAAATTAAAACCACAAAGTGATATTATTATGAACTCACTAGAATAACTTAAACTAAAAGAAAATACAAGTTACTGACAGCACCTATTCTATTATTGGTAAAAATGCAGAATAGCTGAAATTCTCAAATACTTTGGTAAATACATAAGCATAAATTCCTACAACCTTGGAACATAATTTGGTATTGTCTACTGAAGTTAATCATATGTATGCTCTGTGAACAAGTAATTTCTTACAAAAATAACATAGAAACTTAATTCATGATAGCTAGTAACTGTCAGCAATCCAGTTATTCGTCAAGATTAAAGTAAGTGAATTATCTGTGGTATATAAACAGAATTCAATACTATACACAATGAAAATAAGTAAACTACTGCTACATGCAACGAGGTGTACATATCTCACAAATAAAACATATATGAAAGAAAGAATATATAAAAAGAATTTCTACACAATTTATATAACTAGAAAAAATAATATAGAATGTTAGAAATCAGAATAGTGCTTAATTTGGGGTAAAGTATTGGTGTTAAAAGATCTCTTAAATAGGACTTTTGGTCTGCTGGTAATATGCAACTCCTTAACGTTTTCTATATGCATGTTACCTTCAATAATATTTTAATTACAATAAATTATATCATATTGCTTTTACTACAATTTTAATCATAGAGCAAATCTAAGCAAGGACAGCACTTGCATAGCAAAGCCACACAAATTATATCTCCAATCTATAATCACACTAAACATAAATTGAACTTTATAGCAACCTCTGGCATAATGTACTTGTGTAGACTTTTATATTTTATCAAAAAATCTTTTGAATATAAGGGTCATTAATAAGCAATTTAGGTAAAATTGGATTTAGAGTTTGAGGGGAAAAAATCTAACTATTACATTTGTTTCTTGGATGGCAATTTAATATCTTATTCACGACTAAATCATTATCTGACACAGAATTACTAGATTGCCTAGTGGAATTACCAGTTAAAGAGATGTAAAGAATACATGTGTTACATTATTCCTAACAATGTCTTGAAATGTACATTAAAGACAATTGGTTTGCTAGACACATAATAATGCTTTTAAATCAAGAATCTATTGACGGTTTTATCATACCTGCACTATTATAAAACCACTAGGCTTTTTTTTTAAAATTAGATAGGACTATTTGTTATATATCAAGTTTATTTTTTCAAAACAAACCACAAGTAAACTGGCAAATTATCTGGGTAAAATATCTCTAAACCTTCATCAGAGACAGAGGATAAGAGAATGGCAGTAATGCAATGTAATAGCAAGAAGTATTAACATCTGTCTTTCTTTTTGATTTACTAAGGTTTTACAGGGTTTTTTATATTCATAAAAGTCAATTTTATAATTATCTCAAATGATATATAAAATGTCATCAAATATAAAATCACTGCAAATTACTGGTGGTTTCAAATTAAAGCCCCACACAAATGTTGCTTAAATAAATGCATCCACATTTAGTCAAAATTTTAAATCATGGAAACTGAAGTTTACTAACTAGAAAAATTAAATTCTGAACAGCTTGAAAGACATCTTAATCAAGTAGGTTAATAAACTTTGTCCTTTTATCAAACAAGGGATCTTTCAAGACAATGTCTGTACAATATTAATTCTTCAATCTTTTTAATATTATAATTCTACATAAAATAAGCTCAGTTTATTTTTCCCATAATGTCACATCCTGATTATGAATTATTTATATGAAAATGATGGAGTTTTTGTGTATTTACATTTCTTAAAATCTGAAAAAAGTACTGAAATATAGGAATGAAATTTGAAGAGTTAACATTAAAGATTTTTAAAATTCTAGGACATTAATTGCATATGTTCTCCATTATCAAATTAATGTAATTTGTGTATTAGTTAATCAATAAAAGATACAGAAGTAATCATAGAAGGATTATTATCTAGGTGAAGGATTGTTGACTAAACATCCTTCAGGGTAAGTGAGCATGCCTGGGGCCCGGGTTACCTGATACTTGCTTTTGGGCTGCCTCACTTGTTTACTCACACTCTGTTTGTCACTTTATGGTGTTCCATTGAGAATACACCTAAAACCCACCCTGTTCAACTCACAGAGCTGATTTGCATCCAAATTACTGATATTTTAGCCTCTAAAAGTTAATCTCAAATGGTTGTGCTCAGCAGATATTGGTTTCCACAAAATGCCATGTAAGAGAACTTTTTAAAGCTTCAACATTATATACTTTAGGAACATGAACTCTATTTTAAAAGCCTGTACATTTGTAACTAGTCTTAAAAATAAGATTTATTTAATCTATCAATTATATTCCTTAAGGAAATACTTGGTATTGCTATTTTTATAGATTTTTGTAAATTTTAGAATAAAAAATTAAGTTTTTTAAAACTTGCCTTTTAAAAACAATTTTCAAGTTTAAAATATGCTATAATTCTAATCATTTCAAGGATACCTCATTATACTCTAAAATTTCAAAATATGCTTGGGGGACACAAAAACTTTGATATTCACTGTATTACCTACATTAAACAAATACTAATTTATTATTCCTAGTGAAAATTGGTGCATCTTTAACAAAAGATTCCTAGTAGAAGGTTAGCGAATACCTTTTTACCTTTTCTTCTGTTTAATTTTCTTCCCCTTTGTAAATATAGAATCGTAATCGAGAAACCTCTTGCCTGGAAATTGTTTGCTATTGGGAAATAAGAGTATATATTATTATCCTGAAATTTACTAACAGGAAAGTAAAAGATTATTATTTTGTTGGTGAAATGGATAGCTCCAATACCCTGACACAGTGTAAGAAAAAGTGTGGGAAAAAATAAATCTATAGCATAGTTGGTTTTGTTTGTTTATAGTTTTGATGGTAATAACTTGCTTTATTTAATTTTTAGGCTCAAGTTAATCAACTCAAGAAATTAAGTATTTTTAAAAATATCATTATACATTTGCACATCTATATATGTGGACCATCAAACAACTTATCACAATATATTATCAGATTTGAAAATAAAGATTTCATTAATATCCCTAAACATCAAGACTTTAAAAAAAGTTCTAATTGGTATCTAAATGAGAGCAATATGTTCAAATTTTGAATCATTTATGTTTAATGATTGATATTTGATTGTATATTTTTATACTATCTCTTTTTCTTTTACAATTCATTTTTTGATAAAAGTGTGAATTGTTTGCTTGGTAGAGTTTTCCAAAATGTAGGTTTCCTAATTGAGGCCTGTCATTTTACTGAAAATTTTAATTCAGACTTTATATCACCTGAAAGTTGACAGGTAAATCTTGAGACTTAATCAGATTGTGGGTGAGAGGTTTCACAATGGTAGGGTATAATTTTTAAATATAACATAAAGCAGAGTTGGGGAAATAGATAGTAAATCATTATTATTATATTATCCTTATTGGTGAGAGCTGATTGTTACTCTCAGTGCTAATACAGTTTTTTTTGTTTGTTGTTTGTTTGTTCGTTTGTTTGTTTTCTGATGAGAATCACTCTAAGTTATCCTGTTGCAAGTAATTTGGAGGAGACACAGTGTTTTCTTCTCTTTGGGGCTGCCATTGTTTAGATGCAAAGATGCTGTCACTCGGGAGACTTGAGCAGAGCTTTGACCACTGAAACCTGTTAAGCAGTGAGTCCCAGTGAGCAGTGCTAAGCTACACTTTATATTGTCTCCTTAATGTTTGGGGTAATGTTTGTTTCATGCTGTCATATAATAAACTTTCAGGAATTAAAGACAAACCTTTGTCAACTCTTGGTGCAAAGTAGTATTGAGCATTCCTTTTGTCATTTCCTAACTATTAACTGAGTTTCCGTAACAAGCTAGGCACTGTTGGGAACTGGTAGCTTAAGAATTAGTGAAAATGGGCAGGGTTCCTGTTTTCATGACATTTGTGTTCAAATGAAGAAGACCGATATTAGTTAAATAACCTTCCTAATTAACGAATCACTACTGGTTGAGAGAGTGCTGTAAAAGGAAAATAAAAATATTATTTAATTAATCATTAAGGGAAGGAACTAAATCTCAAGATAAATCAAGAGGTAATGAAGACAGTCCAAGGCTGGACACATTTTGGAGATGATAAATTCCCATTGGGATATATTTGTAGAACATGCAAATGTTTCCCAAGTTATTTCAGACACTAGTTGAAAAAGAAAACCCAATAGCTGAAAAGACATCTGTAAGATGTAGGCCTCACAATCTTTATATTAGACATTGAATAAAAGGATCACCCCTGAAAATAAGAAGTAGAAGCTATTCAGTTGCTATTTCAACACTGTAAAGCACAGGCAATCTCATCCTTCTTGTTTGCCCTGATGGTCCACACAGGAAACAATGTGTAAACAGAGAACTACATCTAGTTACACAAAGTTTTGACTTCTGGATAGGTGCAGATATTACTTTAACTGCTGTTCGCAATACAAACCAAATGGTATATTGATTGCATTAATTTCACCAGGATGAGGCCTACGAACTTGCTTTGTCTAGAAATACAGAAAAAGAGGCCACATGTAAAGCAAGCATAAATAACCATGTACAAAACTATGAACACAAGCTGAATAGACTTAGAAATACAATTTTCCCTATACTATGAAGTATTTCTCTACATCAGCAATTCTTTGTGTGTGAGAGAGAGCCATCAAAGACAGTTTCATAAAAAAGAAATCATAATTTTGGGAGGCTGGGGGGTAATAAATGGGAAACAGAAGAAATGGGAAGACAAAATGTAGGAAATAATTTATGGAGAAAAAGAAAACAAAAGAACAACTTTTTTCTTAGAAAATTTTGCAGTCTGATACCTGCCTTACTCACGTGGACCGTTATTCAGAAAAGATCAGTGATGACAGATGTGGCTTTATTATGGGCAGAATTTAATGTCAAGCAGCTGAGAAACTGCACTTCTTAAAGAAAATTAATCCTGACCCCTTTTAATTGGACTCCTCTCCTCTTTCCTCCTTAAATTCTCATCTGGAGCCTGCAGTAAACGATAGCAGCCTTTGTGGGATCTAATGGTCTGAGTGATTTTACATTCTCAACTCTTTCTGCTGGTAGTGTCCATAAACACTTTTTGCAAGCATCAGTGCCTAGAATGGGATGATTCATCTGAAAACATGGTCATTTATTTCATTAAAAGCTGCTTAGGAGTGATATATTATCATTTACATATAAATGTTCCTTTCTATTACTACATCTTTTCTTTCCTGTCATACATTTCTCCAGGAATAATGGATGATATTGGTGTTACTAGTAAGGCTAATTTATCATAAATGAAAAAGATCATTATTATATATTATATATCTAACCACAAAAGTAGACATTCCCGTAATATGAAGGTGTAATTCTGGAGGATGTGTGGTGGAACAGTGTTGCATTTCTCCTGGTTAGAGACCTTATATTAAAATATCTGGAAAATATCCATAAACAATAAACAATAGCAAATTGCAAGTATTCTGGAAAAATATGTTAGAAGAAGAAAATCAGCAATCAGCTAACAATATGTATTGGACAATAGGAAAAGTATAGGTGTTTAATTTTACCGCCCCGTGAGTATTCTCCAAGTGACACTGAAGATGTCACTAGGTGATAACGATGAAGTGCAGGAGAAAGGTGGTGAATTTTATTTTGGAGGCTGCTGCCAGCTGGAGAGCTGCTACAGGAAAGATTGTGATTAAAATGATGCTTCTTTGCTCTGGAATGACTCATCTTCCATGTTCTAGTAAAATGATTCCTTGTCTTTGGGGTACTGACAGATTCACATGCACAGCAGTTCACTAGGGCAGTTTGCTGTTTTCCTGTCCATTATCTTCTCACAAGATGGTCAAAGCTCCTCATAGCATTCTCTATAGATGTTGTCCAAGAAAAATATTATTTGTGCTATCTTTGCAATTCTAAATTTTCTAGTAGTCACACTAACAAAAGTAAAAAACTGAAGAAATTCACTTAAATATGTATTTCATTTAAAATAATATCTAAATTATTTTAACACAAAATCTATATGGACATCATACATGATAATTTTATATAATTTTTATTTTGATGCTAAAGTTAAAAAATTTGGTATGTACTTGGCACTTACAGCATATTTCAATTTGAACTATCCACACTACAGGTATTCAATAGCCACATGTGCCTAATGGTTACCACACTGGAGTGCACAGCTCTACATAATAGCAGCAAATCTGGTTATTTCTCTCTTCATGTGACCACAGTCCTAAATCTAGTAATTAGGTATTTTGTCAAGGTCTTCCTCCATTTACACACACTGAGAACCCTGGACGTTAATGACCATGTCCCCAGAGTCAAATACAATATATTCTATTAAAGTCCATTCCAAATTTAAAGACCAAATTTGTACCAGTAGTAATGATTCAATTCATAAATAGGGTATCTGAAACTTCATTTTAAGTTTCATTTCACTTTTATATATTAGGCTTGTGCGTTCTTTCTCCTTGAAACTGCTTCTTAAATATCTCATTGTTGAAAAAGCTTTTGAAATGCCCCTATTATGCACTAGGTAGAATAAATGAATCAGTCGGAAACAAAAGAGAATTCCGAACTCAGTGAGGTTGTGAATCATACAAAGCATATTGTCCATAGGCAATTTGTATGTTCATAATGAAAGCCATAAACCTCATTTTTTTTTCAAACAGAGGTAGGTTCCAATCCTGCCTTCTGTTGTTTATCTATTTATATGGCTAACTTCTCTATCCATGATAATAGGAACTAATTGCCCTCTCAGACAAAAGGAACAATATTAATAGTACTTGATACTAATACATGTAATTGCTACCATGCATTGAATATTTGCTTTGGGTCAGATTTTTTGCTAAGGATTTCACAATCATTAATTATTTATTAAATGAGGTATATCTCTTTAAATGAGGTAATATATTTGCAATATTGCTATATTTTTTATCAGCATGATAAAAAATGATATTGCTATAATAAAACAATAACATTAATGACAATGATTATTACTTTCTTATTTTTCCTAGTTTTCTGCCTTGCTTAATTGATAAAAATATCTCAATTATTTTTTATATTAATAGAATGAAAACTTCTAATGACAAAACAACATGTGTTATCCATTATATGAATATCCAGGATATAGCATGTTTATTGCTTGGAAATCTTTGGTGCTTGAGCACTTAATACATAATGATTAAATAAACGAATAAGTGAATGAGCCAAAACAGGGCACTTCTAATTTTAAGTCTTGCTGTGGTAAAGCAGAACTGTATCAAGTATGTTTTCTATCTCATTTAAAGAGTCATATTTACTAGACAGCCCCCAAAATTTGTTAAAGCAAACCAAAAGAGACGTGTTGTTTAGTCAACGAGCCCCAGTGTTTATTGAAATGAAAGAAACAGAACTGATTTGATTTCTCATATTCGTCCCCTGCTGCCCCTCCCACTGATGACTAAGTCCATAGGTTTATTAACAACTTAACAGGCTGACATACACAGTGACAACAAATCTGTGGGCGTAGATCCATCAAAAAACTGCTCTGCCTTTTGCCTGTGTTCAGAGCTGGGAATTCATTGAGTTGGCTTACTTTTCAAAAATTTACTTTCAAAAGTATACAAAACATTCAAGTTTTGTATATACCATAGACATGTAGGTTACAAACTGTACCAAATCAGGAATAAATGTTAATGCCCTTTTATGTACAAAGTTCTGTATAAATTCTAATTTAAAAGTGCTCATCAAAATTAATTGACAAAGATAAACAGCATTTTGTATTAGATGTTATTTTAAATGACAATCATTGCCTTTAACTTTCCCTTTTCTTTCCAACTTTACTTCAGTGTAAGTATTTTTTTATGTAGCTACATTTCCTGTTTACAGTAACAGCAATGTTATTGCTAATTTGGATGTGAAAGTCTACATCAGAGATGCATATCATTATTATACATCTGGGATGTTTATTTAAAGAATTTTCATCTTTTAAAGAACAAAACCCATTAAAGGGTAACATTTTTATTGTAATGGCTCAAGGATTCTGGTCTAACATTTTCAGGATACTTCCAAAGCCAGCATTAGAGCTTCTGATGACAGGCTTATGTCAAATAAAAGAGATTATAATTCTTTACACATGATCATCTGGGAGAAATTTTTGATGGAGTTTTTACTTAAAGAGACAAATAAGTTCCAAGGTTTTCCCTGAAGGGGAAATGGTTGTAAAATATGTCTCCATCTTGTTTCTTTCCCTCTTTGTTTCCTTCTTTCTTTCTCCCTCCCTTTCCTTCCTTTCTTCTTCTTCTTCTTTTTTTTTTTATAGCAGAGAAAGGAAACTTCGAAATTGATGTCACGTGAACAGAAGAATTGAAACCATTACTTTGAAGCCCTAAAAGATGAAAGATTACTGCCTGAGGGGAAGTGAGCTTGTTTCTGAAGGTCCTATAACTACCTCAGAGTAAAAAGTTTCTGCAGTCCAGCTAAAGAGATTCCTGGGAAGCCTGTCCTCTGTCTGATCACCAAGCTATTGGGAAGATATCTCAATGTAGGGATGAGGGCACACAATTCACAGATACACTGCCCTGCCCTTCTCGGATGCATAAAGGTTCAGCAGGCATTATTTGTGTTATACAAAACATTTCATGGAAATAACCCATGACCTACCTTTCAGGAAACTAATAGAAAACTTAGCTTGAAAATACACTGAAAGATGAAAGCACTAAAAACATTAAGGAAGTCACCAAACTCATGAGCATTATCAAGTCATTCTACTTTTGGTGACTATGCAGTTCAAAGTTGAGTTAGAAAACTCCAGATAGACAGGTTTATAGATTTCAATTTTTGTCCTCAACTTATTTATTTCAACTATTTGCTAAAGGACATTTACAGAGCATTAGAATAACAATAACAATAATAATAATCCATTCTTTAGTAAGCACTATGTATTCTCAAAGAGTTACCTATGAAGTGCAAGAACCTAGTAGGATAAGTAAAGGTTAAGTCATCAAGAGCAAGACCATTATTTTCTCATTTCAAAAGATCTATAAAAGGGCAGAGTGCAGCTCTTGCTGTGTTAATTCACAAGCATAAATATTTGAAAATAAAAGCTTGAAATGTGTGTCTGATCCAAAGATGCAAGAATAAATGTCAGCTAACTTTTCTTCCTTTAAATTTATCTTTTCCTGGAGCCTTAGGCAGACCAAATATGATTTGTACTGAAAGGAACCACATATGTAATATGTGTGACACCTAGTTTATCCATCTAAATAAATAGAGACTGTTGCTAGTAGTTACTCTCACTGGTTTTACTCATATCCATTATGATGAGTTTGATATATGTATGTATAAACTTAAACCCCTTACAATAGTCAGCACTGCAAATATCTATTGTAAATACATTCTACTGAACCTGAAGAAACTTGTGTGTAATTTTTGATGAGTAATTTTAACCTTCTGGACCTCAGTGTCCTTTTCTGTAAAATAATTGATTTAAAAAAAGGTAAGGTAGAACTTGATGCCTAAGAATAATTTTTTTAGGAATAAAGAGAAAAATAGTCAAGTATGTATGTATATTATCCTACTCTTTCCATTATAAAAAAATCTAATTAGTGATTTATTTTCTTAATATTTAAAGAGATAAATTATTAACCAAATGTTTCTGATCCCTCTTTTGGCTCTGAGGAGCTAGTTTGTTTTATAAGAAGGTATTAAGTATTTCTGTGGAGCTGTTTTAGAAATAAAAATAAATCAAATTTATAAACCAATTTTATACAAAGTTTCAATAATAAATGCATGTCTTTGGCTCTTTCCTTTATCTTTTGAACTACATGTAATATTATAACTGACTGATCTAGTTACCTTGAAATTCAGTTTGTCCCCATTAGATTGTAGGCAATTATCTGTTTGGAGGAAGTAAAGAAATAAATCATCTCCATTTTATATGAGGTGTTGACATTTATTGATTTACTGTTCTCTTAAAATCTTTCACAAAATGTTTTTTAAATTGCAATAATAAGTGGACAGAAATTAATGGACCCACCTCAACTAGAGTAATGTGTTAGCATGTAATTCGTTGTCAAAGTTTCGTGATTACATTTTCGGTAAGGAAGTTAGTGCGTTTATTTTTCACTTTTATTTTCTGTTAGTAAATAATATTAAGGCTAAGAGGTGATATCTATCTATCATTCTGTACTATGTACTGCTTCTTCTCTAAGAGTGGGTGTTTGAAGATACTGCTCTATTGAGAAATACAATTATTTCCTTTCAGATACTGACCATGTGTTATACTCTCTGGATTCACTAAACTAAAAGTCCTTCAAAAGAAAATATTTCAAGAAAGATTTAGCTCTAAATAATTTAGGAAGAAGAAGTAGATACACTATTGTGAGTATAATAAATGATTAACATTCAGATACTTCTGCATTAATATTTAATAACAAAATGTGTTGCAATGTAACATGCAATATAAACTTTACTAGATATATAAAAACACAAAGCATGAATCATTCAGATCATCTTTCTTACCAGTCTGCAAGATGGTTGTAAAGTACACATAAATGGCACCTCTCTACAACTACATGATTACATCTTTATCTTTCAAGTCATAATTCTTTTTATGTTCTTCACCTTGCTGCTTTTTCAGCTTTTCCATTTATTAATTATCTATTATCTTTCTTATTTTTGTTTTTGTCTTTATCTCTAAAACAACAGGAGTGTGGCTGTTAATCAACAGGCAAATAAATTGCATTGAGAAATTATTACATTTAGATATGTTTGCATGTGAACATATGAACTACACACAAATCCTATAGGTTTATTGGAGAAATATGTCACTTTCGTTATAAAATCAGTTTTGTATTTAAGCATTTTTAACTACATCAGGATTTTTCTAAAATCAATCAAAATGTTGTTACTAAGTCTGAATTAAAAGGACAATAAATGGATCATAGAGGCTTCACTCAAGAAAGCAGGTGCATTATCACCTTAGAAGAAAACACATAAATTGTAGAAAAGTTCTAAATGTCAAATTTTACCCTAAGTTATTTTCATTTTTTTGTGAGAAGTATGGTTGAATTATCTGAATTCTTGCTTTATTCAAATCATACTGAAGGACTGTATCTTTGTAGACAGGGTCTGTTTCTAACCCTACTGCTTTTTTATGTGAAACTTTTTTCTTATGTTACAAAAGTCTATGACATATTGACAATATGAAAAATATGAGGTCAAAGACTCTAGCATCACCTTCTGTTGGATAGTCCATAAATGGCATTCCTACATACTTCTGTCCCCAGGGTGCTTGATGTGCTCTTACGAATTCCCATAGTTTAGTGCTCTTAAAAGCTAAGACATGGAAGGCAAATGTGAGGACAGAACATGGGTTTAAACAACTTTTACGTTCTTAATACTTCAAGAAATAAACCTTTTGGCTGGAAATTTTATTTCAATTTGATTAGGCAAATGATGCTTGAAAAAGCTGATGCCACTTCAAAATCATTGGCTTTTGTACAATGTGCTCAGTTTGACTTTTGAAAAACCTTTCTTCCCTGCCAATTGTGTTGCCTCGAACAGTTTTTTGGCATTATTTATCTGTTGGGTTATTGTATTTCATTGTACAATCTTAGTGTACCTGAAATGAAAGCAGCTGAAAAACCTTATGTTCTATTAAAGGCATACACTAGTTCTTACACGGGAGGAGAAAAAGCCTTAATGGAAGTTTGAAAATCATTCCAAAGAATGTACAAACCTGACTTGGCAGGTTTGGAGTTACTGCACTAAACAGACTATTCAGCTGGAGAGTGAAGTTCAGGAAATACAATCATTGTTGGAATTATATTGGTGCCTCTTGGGAATTGGCCTTTAAAGTTGTTCTCTTACAAAACTTTCATAGTACATCTATGTAAAAATTGTTCCTTACCTTTCTGGGGTATAGGTCATGACACCAGTCATTTCCTAGTGAATGTCCATGAAACATTATTATTTTGCTTCCTTTATACATTTAAAGTCTCATATTTCCAACAGCACACTCATCCAAACTCCAATAGCTCTCATCATGAGTCCTCTCATTCCCACCAAGATTACTTCAATCCCTGAAGCACAGAGAGGAGCTCGCCTAACTAACTGCATGATGGAGTGGAAAACCCATAGCAGGACCAAAACCCGGTGATTATGCTGAGGAAAGCACTTGTTCATTCTCATTTTACCGCAGCTTTATTAAGGTAAAATTAACAAATACAAATTGTATATATTTTTGTACAATGTACGATATGGTGATTTGATACGTATACAATGTGAAATAATTAAACAGAGCTACTTAACATATCATCACCTTACATATGTATCATTTTTTTGTTGCAAGAACATTTAAGATCTACTCTCTTAGCAATTTTCAAGTATACTATACATTATTATTAACTAAGTCACCACGCTGTACGATAGGTCTCCAGAACTTATTCATCCTAACTGAAACTCTGTACCCTTTGACCAACATTGCCCCATCCCTCACCCAGTCTCAGTCTCTGGCAAGACTCACCATTCTGCTCTTTGCTTCTGTGTGTTCAATTTTTTTAAATTCCGCATATTAGTGAGATCATGCAGTGTTTTTCTTTCTGTGTCTAGCTTATTTCCCTTAGCATAATGTGTTCTGGTATAATACAAAAATTATATATATATATAATTTTTATTATATATATATAATTTTTATTATATATAATTCTATATTATATATAATTTTTATTATATATAATTCTATATATATTTATATATATATTTATATAATATATAATTATATATAAATATCTCACATTTACTTTATTCATTTACCAATGAACTCTGAGCTGATTCCATATCTTAGCTATTGTGAATAATGCTGCAACAAACATGGTAGTACAGATGTCTCTTTGACATACTGATTTAATTTCCTTTGCATTTACACCCAGAAGGGGGATTGCTGGATCATACGTAGTTCCATTTTTAATTTTTTGAGAAACTTCCATACTCATACACATACATCTACACATAATGGTTCATCTAATTTACATTCCCACCAACAGTGTACAAGTCTTCCCTTTTCTCCAAATCCTTGCCAACACTTTTTTTTTTTTTTTGTCTTTTTGATAAAAGCCATTCTAACATGTAAGGTGATGTCTCATCGTGGGTTTCCTTCTCATGTTTCTTTTAGTGCATGTTCTCGTAATCACTAAAAACCAAGTAATATTTTTCTTTATTTTGTTAGTAGAAAGTCTATATTGCATTCAGATTATAAGCCCCTAAATACGTTAGCTGACATGTTTCATCAATCACCTAACAATAAGAATGCTAGTGATTCTATACAAGATGTGTTTAGGGAGAGTATTTTTTAAATATTCAAATGAAATTGGCATTTGAAATTTCATTTTATGATTTTATTTTATATTTGGATTTATAGGCCATACAATTTTAACATGATTATTGTTAGTATATGTATAGAGGTATGTTCGATGGTTTCTAATAGAAATTCAAGATGACTATTATTTTTCTGTTTAATGATCAGCAGTGCCCAAGAGACAATGGTTTGATGTTGAAGACAAACTTGAAACCTCATAACATTTACATCAATGTGCCCTGCATTTACAGTCTACTCAAAGTAATATACCATAAGATGACAAATAATTATTCAATCATAAGAGACATATCTATGCTTCTAAGTTATGTACTATGGATGACACAAAGCCGAAAGAGATTGGAACCTTTTTTCAAAGCCCCAAGATATAAAACTGCAGGACACTGTATTTTTCATGTCATTTCAAGAGGTTTACAGAGTACCTAGGTTTCACATTAAACATTATTACGTTATATGGAGAGTGTTAAGAAAAGTCTCGAGTCACCATAAAAGATTTAAGAAGGCCAATGGCAACCGCAAGGACAGGTATATTTGAATAAGAGAGAGAGGTTTTCTTCTTGAAAATCTCTTCCAAAACCTCAAGTCATAGAGGCTTTAGTATTCTGAATGATTCTATCAAATTGATCATTTTTTAAAGCTGATCAAGTGAAAAACACTAGTGAAAATTCCTGTCCAGGTTTTAAATAAATGCAATTGAGACAGATGCTGAGCTGTAGTGAAAAATGAGTATCTTGTTACCTCAAAGCTGCAAGTAAATAGGACAGAGCCATGATTACTTCAGTAGAAGTTGGAGATAGAATAAGGAGTTTTTGATGATATCCAGGGAGGGACAAACAACAAAGAACAAAATAAAATACAAAAATTAAAAATTATCACATTAGTGGATTTTGTCAAAGATCAGATCAGAATACCATCTGTTCTATGTCTATGGGGACCTGTGATTTATGTGACTTGCTTCACTTCTGTGTTTGTGATTCATGGTCTTGGCTGGATTCTTGGATTAACATAGTATTAATGGATATTCTGTTAATTAATCAAGTAATCAATCAATAAAATACACCATATATTATGTAGTTACTGTTTTTGTTTTTTTTCTATAAAGTATAAATTATTTGACTTTCTCAGGTTTCTAAGAATCCCTCTTTCCATATTCACTTTAAGAGATATCTAGCTAGTTGACTGGCATACCTAACTAATTGAAAGGCTTCACCAGCCTGTAATGAAATAGAAGTTTTCTCTCTTTTCTCTCTCTCAATTGCTCTTTCAAAGATCTATCTGTATTTCTCTTCAAATTTTCTCCCATAAAATACCTTAATAAATATTAATTTTATATGTGTTTAAAGATATGTTATTTATAAGAAAGATCAAGTTTTTGCCTTTCATGGAGCTTATAGTTTATTTTTTATTTTTTATTTATTTATTTTTGTTTTGTTTTGTTTTAGAGATGGAATCTTGCTCTGTCACCTAGGCTGGAGTGCAGTGGCATAATCATAGCTCACTGCAGCCTCAAACTCCTGGGGTCAAGCAATCCTCTCATCTCAGCCTCCCCAACAGTCAGGACTACAGGCACATGCCACCACACCCAGCTAAATGTGTTACTTTTTTTGTAGAAATGGGGTCTCACGGCCAGGAGCAGTGGCTCACACCTGTAATCCCAACCCTTTGGGAGGCCGGGGTGGGCGGATCGCGAGGTCAGGAGATCGAGACCATCCTGGCTAACATGGAACCCCGTCTCTATTAAAAATACAAAAAAAAAAAAAATGTAGGCAGGCGTGGTGGCAGGCACCTGTAGTCCCAGCTACTCAGGAGGCTGAGGCAGGAGACCGGCGTGAACCTGGGAGGCGGAGCTTGCAGTGAGCCCACATCGTGCTATCGCACTCCAGCCTGGGCAACAGAGCGAGGCTCCATTTGAAAAAAAGAAAGAAAGAACTGGGGTCTCACTATGTTGCCAAGGCTGGTATTGAACTCCTGACCTCCCAAAGTCAAATTGGATATTAAATATCCAATTATAAATATCAAGTAGTTGGTGGCATCTATGAATTTGAAATCATGCAAAAAAGATGTATGTATAAAGGGAAATCATTAGCATAGAAATACCATTATTTTACAATATCCAGTAACCATGTGCTAATGGATTTGGGGGTCTTGTTCCCCACTCTATTGCAAAAGAACATTTTGAGTTTATTCTGTACAAAGTTGCCAGTTCCATTCACATTTATCTATCGGAGAGAAAACTGGGATTGTGATCAGTCTTCTGGTTGACTCTATTTTCTGGTGCTTTTGTTCCTGATGTTTCTACTTGTAACTGGTGATCACCAGTGACCTGGCAGGTTTGTGATGCTACTTTTACCTACTGTCTTAATGACACTATTGAAGGTTTTAAGGGGAAAGAGTTTTTGAAAACGGCAGTCTATTTTTCTCATTTTTACTTTCAGCTACAATTTGTTTCCAAATCTTGTAAAATTATACTATTCATACAGATCAGCTGGAGGTAAATTTTTAAATGCAGAGTGTAATTCAACGAGTTATCTAAGAGCTCATGTTGCTAGCCCACAGGACAGTCTGAATAACAAGGCATTCCACCATAATACACTGGGCTTCCTGTACTTTATACGTTTCTACTGTTTCAGAATAGCTGGTCGGAATGGACTTTTGGTTTGAGCCAAACACTGAGCCAAAATCATCCATTGCCTACAAATATTTCAGTCCTAATATTGAGTCTGAATCATCAGTTCCGACTGCCTCTTACCCTAGAATGAGATTCTGGGAAGTGAAAAAGGTAAGTAGGATTGGGCCTTGGTAACTTTTTGTATGGTAAATTTTTTTGGAATTGTCTTAATTCATCAGAGAGATTCCAATAACAATGAAAATATTTGAGCTCTCAGTCCTTTTGCTCCAGGGAGGATACTCCTCAGGACAATGAATTTTAGGGAGAGGAACCTTTTGTTGATTCTTAAGAATGAGCTAGTCATACACTTTCCTCAGTATTACTAATGCCCGTGAGAGTCTGCATGTGCCTACAGGGATTGGCTTGATGCACTATTGATTATTCTTGATACTTCAAAGTTTTGAGGCAATTATAGGTAAAAATCAGACCTATACAGTCAGTGGTGAAACTTCTGGTTTTCATCAGTCTTTCCATTAACCCTATGCTAAAGATTGCACCGTTATTAAGTAGTTATCAATTGATTCTTTGGTGCCATCAGACAGCTATGAACAAGCAAGGCTCTTAATTTGGCTCTTAATTTGGCAAGGTCAGCATTAGCAATAAGAACAAAGTAGCTATTGTTGAACATTGTATGAAGGCAGAGACTTAGAAGTTAATAACTGCATGACGCTTGAAAAATCATTCTCAAGCTAGACAGCCCAAAATCGTTCCAAAGATATTTTTCTGTGAGAGCTATGATTGCCTCTGGAAGAAAGTTCAAGTATGAAATGTACAAAATGTATAACCACAAAATGTTTGGACTCCTTTATTTGATCTTGATCCTGAAGGAGACTCCTGGAGTTGCAGGCTAGAAATTTGACTCTGAAAATAGCATTTTTGCGCTACTTTTTGTTTTTAACCAGGGTGTCAAATGTACTGATTTCTACATGTCCCTTTGAATTATTTAAGAAAATCAGTTAGGTAACATTTTTAGCAAGTAGATTAACACTCCATTCCCATGGCAGTATTATATTATGTCAGAAATCCTAGAAAGCAAATCTATCAGTATATTAAAAAAAAATTTTACTGATAATTTGCCTCAAAAGAGTAAGAGTGTTTGTAGTATTTTTTTCTTTGTCAGGAAAGATCATATTTTGCTGTAATTTTGTCTTCACCCCCCTTATACAGCTAGACTCCCATCAGATGATACTCATGCATCAAGAACTTCAAGAAAGTAAATAACTTTAGGCATAGGATATACACGTTAAAGTGCTTTCTTCATGGTGAGACAACAGTCGAACTGAAATTCCCATTTACTGTTAAAAATTATTACAAAAATAAAAGTTTTATCTAAAGTTATAAGTATACCTTATTTGATTCAATGTCCACAGATGTTATTTTCCTGGTTCTTTGAACCAACTATAATACATGTTTCTTTCATTAGCTGCCAAGCATCTATTTCTGCTGGTTTGGTTCAAGTCATCTCAGTTTCTTTTTTTGGAATTACATCCATCCCCACTGTAGAAGGTTATGGTGTCTTTAAAACAGGGTATTCTGGGTTTCTCATTAGTGAAAAGGTTAATTTGTGACTACCTCTAAACGAATGGAACTCGACAGAGCACGGTGGCTCATGCCTGTAATCCCAGCACTTTGGGAGGCTGAGGCAGGTAGATCACCTCAGGTCAGGAGTCTGGCCAGCCTGGCCAATTGGTGAAGCGCTGTCTCTACTAAAAATACACCAATTAGCTGGGTGTGGTGGTGCATGCCTGAAATCCCAGCTGCTGGAGAGGCTGAGGTGGAAGAATAGCTTGAGCCTGGGAGACAGAGGTTGCAGTGAGCCGAGATTGCACCACGGCACTCCAGCCTGGGTGACAGAGCTAGATTTCGTCTCAAACAATAATAATAATACATTCAATAAATAAATAAATAAATAAATGCAACTTTCAGTACTTTGCACTAATAATAGAGTGCAAAAAGGAGGATAATTTAGACGTCTTCTTTTCTTTTTTCCAAGAGAGTGTCTTAGTGAAAATCCTGTGTGGTCTCTAACCTCCAAAAATACATCTTGACTTTCTCAGTCTTAGTTATTAAGCTATTACTTGTATTATTTGTGTTTCTCCATTTTTTTTCAAATGCCTGTCTAATCTAGTTATTAATATTTGGATTATACATTCCATAGAAAGTGAATTTGAGAAATGCAAAACTATTTTATCCGAAGAATTTTAGTATATACTGCCTTTTTAGATGAGGAACAGAAGACTGTGCTGATGAGGTGATGTGGTATCATCACAAAAGAAATGTTCTATGGATAGCAACCTTTTACAAAATCACCTTGCAAAAAAGTAGTAATGAAGATCATCTCAGTAGTGAGTTCATGAGAAGATATTGCTGAAGGTATGTTAACATTATTGACATAGCATGAAGTCAACTCAGTAAAATTTTGAAAAGCAAACTTCCTCACTCTAGTGCTTAATGATAATGAATACTATTTTTGTATTAGTATATTTCCAAAGAAAGCTTCAATGCATTCTACAGTCTGTTCAGAATCAGTCTTAGAAGGTAGGCACTTGATCAGCATAGATTCTGTAGTTCATTTTCCCATAATTCTTTAGTATTGTTAACATAAAATCTGGATATTCTGTATGTTCATTTATACTTGAAATAGATTTTAGAAGCCTGAAATGCTGTCATCCTATTTTAATACACTTCTGGGTCTTGTAAATGTATGTTCTTAATACTCTCAGAATTTTCAAGGACATATACATTTCTGTTATTTATTTTTATGTTATTGGCTTTAAAATTAAATGAATGTTCTATGCATATGAGATTAAAGTAACATCTGACTGGCAATAAACTCTTTGGTATAAAATAAAAGTATTTTTTAAACCAAAATGCATATGCAAATTTCAGAGTAAAAGTTATATTTAAACATACAAGCTATATCACACTCTAATTTTATTCCTAATTTTTTGAAAATAATTTTATTCTCATCACTAGAAACTGTTGTGTGGGGTAATAAATATCGGGAAGTTTCTCAGGGCAAAATCTACTCTAGAAAAAAATTATAAATCATTGCAACCTAGTATTGAAAAAATTCAAAAGAAACAATACATTTGAGTTGAATCACAATATCTATTTAGCAATGATAACATAAAATCTGAACTGGGATATATTAATAATTCTATAGGACATGCAAAATAAAAAATGTATTCTTAAATTTTTTTATTTTGTGATGATTATATATTCACATGCAGTTATCAGAAACAACACACAGATATTTCATGTATCCTTTACTAAGTTTTGCCAAATGGTAATGTCTTGCAAAATTATGTAACACTTCACAACCAGGATGTTGAAATTGATAGTTAAGATAGAGAACATTTTCATCCCCATGTAGCTCCTTCATGTTGCCCCTGTATAGCCAGACCTCCTTCTTCCCTAGAAATCACTAATCAGCTCTTCATTTCTATAATTTTCTTGTGTCAAAGATGTTATATAAATGACTTCATACACCATGCAGTCACTGGGATTGGCTTTGTCATTAATAAATCTCTGTCAATTCGCCTAGATTGTGGTGGGTATCAAAAATATTTTCCTTTTAATCACCGGAGTTGTTTTCCATTCTATGAATACACTACAGTTTGCTCAAACACTCACAAATTGAAAGGCATTTGGATGCTTTCTGATTTTCACTATTACAAATAAAGTTTCTACAAATATTTATGTACTAATTTTTGTGTGAACTTTCATTTTCCTGGGATAAGTGCCCAGTAATTCAATTGCTGGATGGTATGGTAGTTGTGTTTACTTTTGAAAAGAAATGACCAAACTGTTTTTCATAGTTATGGTACCATTTTTGATTACCATGTGTAATGTATGAATAATTCAGTTTTTCCACACCCTTCCCAGCATTTGGTGTTGTCTCTCTGTTTTTATTTTAGACATTCTGATACCTGTGTCATAATATCACAGTGCAATTTTAATTTGCATTTTAATAATGGCTAAAGATGTTGAGTTTTTTTTTTTTTTTTTTTTTTTTTTTTTTTTTTTTTTTTTTTTTGAAATGGAGGCTCCCTTCCTTTCCCAGGCTGGAGTGCAGTGGCGGGATCCCAGCTCACTGTAACTTCTGCCTCCTGAGTTCAAGTGATTCTTGTGCCTCAGCCTCCTGAGTAGCTGGGATAATAAGCATGTGCCAACATACCCAGCTAATTTTGTATTTTTAGTAGAGACGGGGTTTCACCATGTTGATCAGACTGGTCTCATACTCCTGACCTCACGTGATCTACCTGCCTCGGCCTCCCAAAGTGGATTACAGGTGTAAGTCACTGCACCTAGCTGAGTTTCTTTTCATATGCTTATTTGCCATATGTATATCCTCTTCAGAGAAACAGCTGTTCTTACATTTTGCCTATATTTATTGTTTTTTCACCGTAGTTGTGTGTGTTGTTGTGGTTTTTTTAATCTATTGGAGATACTAGTCCTTTGTCAGATATGTGGTTTTGCAGATATCTTTGCCTAGACTTGTCTTATCATTCTCTTATCAGATTCTTTTTCTGTGTAAATTTTTTAAATTTTGGTAAAACACATTTTATCAAATTTTTCTTCTATACATTGTACTTTTCGTGTCAAGTTCTAAAAATTGTCTGCCTAAATCTAGATCTTGAAGATTTTCTCATGCATTATTTTTGAAAAAGCTCTATACTTTTACATTTTACATTTAAGTTTGTGATCCATTTTGAGTTAAATTGTGCAAGTTGTGAGACTTAGGAAAGTGTTTTTCTTTCTCAATCTCTTGTGTCTCTCTTTTCAATCTTCCTCTCTTTTGTTTTTGGATGTCCAATTCCTGCAGTACATTTATTAATAATGCATTTTTTCTCCCTTCATTGAATTGCTATCTGTCCTTCCATAGAGTTGCATCTTTGTCAAAATTCAATTGTGCATATTTACATAAGTCCAGATTTCTAGATTTGATTCAGTTCAATTGATTTGTGTGTTCATTTTCTCTGCCACTACTGCAGACTTCATTACTGTAGCTGAGTAAGTCTTCACTTTAGGTAGAGTGATGTTTTTCAACTTACTCTTTTCAAAGAGTTAGCTTTTATGCTTCATTTTCATTTCCATATATATTACAATAATGTTGTCTATGTCCACAATAAACTTTACTGAAATTTTGGGGTAAATTGTATTAAATTTGCACAACAACTAGGGGAGAATTGACATCTTTACTGACTCTTTCAATCATGAATATGGTATCTCCCTTCATTTATTTTTATCTCCTTCGGTTTACTTAGAACTTACAGATTTAACATAGAAATTCTGTGTGTGTTTTGTTATAGTTACACTAAAGTATTTAATACCTTTTTGAGTGACTGTAAAGGTATTGTAATTCTAATTTTGGTATCTGTGTGTTCATTGCTATTATATAGAAATGCTATATATTGCTAGTATATATATGGCTTATATTGCTATATATAATTGCTAATATATGGATTTGTGAATGTGTGTATTGTATCCCATGGTCTTGATGAACTCAACTAAATTATTTGTAATAAATGGAATTTTTAGTACCATCCTTAGAAAATTTTACATAGACAACCAGGTCGTCTATAAATAAAGATAGTTGTATTTCATTTCCAATCGAAGTGCCTTCGTTTTTTCCTTTGCATTTTTATTCATGACTAGAACTTTCAGCACTATGTTGAAGAAAGGTGATAAGAGGAGATATCATTGTCTTGCTCCTGATACTAAAGGAAAGCAGTCAGCCTTTTACTACTAAATGTAATGTTAGCTGTAGGGTGTTTGTAAGTGTTCTTTATCATGTTGAGGAATATCCTATATTCCTTTTCTAAGAATTTTATTATGACTATTGCAATTTTAGAAATGTGTTTTTCCTACATGAATTGATATAATCACATTATTTTTCTGCACCCTCTGCCATCCGGGTTCAAGCTTTTCTCCTGCCTCAGCCTCCGGAGTAGCTGAGATTATAGGCGCCTGCCATCACAACTGGGTAATCGTTATATTTTTAGTGCAGACGGGGTTTCACCATGTTGGCCAGGCTGATCTTGAATCCTGACCTCGCCATCCACCCACCTCGGCCTCCCAAAGGGCTGGGATTACAGGCCTGAGCCACCATGCCTGGCATTTTAGGCATCTTTTAATGACCATTTAAACTTCCTTAATAGTTATAAGGATATTCAAATAATTTCATATTGGGTGATTTTTGGCATGTGGTGCTTTTTGAGGAATTGATTTATCTCATCTAAGTTGTCAAATTGTCAAATCTATGATTGTAGTATTGTTTGTAGTATTATTCTTTTGACATTGGCAACATTTGCATATATCTCCTGTTTAATTCCTGATATCAGTAATTTCTGTCTTCTGTCTTCTTTGCTTTGTCAATATGGTCAGGGTTTTGTAACAACCCCGACAAGATTTTCAATAAACCAGCTATTTCATTGACTTCTTGCATTACTTTTCTTTTTTCAATTTTATTGATTTCTGCTACTGTTATTTTATGTCTTTCCTTATGCTTTCTTTGGTTTGTTTTGCTCTTCTTTGTTTTAGGTTCTTGAGGTGGAAGCTAAGATTACTGATATGAGAATTTTCCTATTTACTAATGTGTGATTTTAGTTCTATAAATTTTTCTCTCAGAAATGCTTCAGTTGTTTCTCACAAATTTTGATGTAATTTATTTTATTTTCATTAATCTCAATGCATTTTAAAATTTCATATGAGACTTCATTTTTGACCCATGGGTGATTAAATAATTTGTTCACTAGTTTTCAAGTTCTTAGTGATTTTCCATTTCTCTACATTATTGACTTCTAGTTTGATTGCACTGTGGTTGGAGAATGGACTGTACATAATTTCAATTATTTTATATTTTCTGAGATTTGGGTTATGGACCATGATAAGGTCTATCTTGATATGTGTTCCTTTGGCACTTAAAAAGATCATGTATTCTGCGGACATTAGGGGGTGTGTTCTATAAATATTGATGAGATCCTGTTGGTCAATAATATGTTTTTCCATATCCTTACTGATTTTCTAATTGCTCTTATGACTTATTGGGAGATGACATTGAAGTCTACAGTTATAATTGTGGATTTGTCTATTTATCCTTTCAGTTGTATCCATTTTTGTTTCACAAATGTTGGTTCATATACAATTAATATGGCTATGTCTTCTTCATGGATTGATCCTTTGTCATTTTATTGTGTTTTCTGTCTTTGGTAATTTTCTCTGCTCCAAAGTCAATTATATAGAGCCATGCCTGTTTACCTATTTTTTGCACATATTTCTTCAGATTATTCAAAACAAAAAAATAGCCCTCTATACATTTTTATTATCTTGGTAAAATTTATTTTCCAATAGTTTGTTGCTCTTGAATGTTAATTTTATATTTTTTTCTATATACACATATTAATCTATATATACATACACACATATATAATTCTTTCTATATATATTTTTCCTTTCAAATTTCATTTCAGGTTCAGGGATACACGTGTAGGTCTGTTATATGGGTAAACGGCATGTTGCTGGGGGTTTCGTATACAAATTATTTTGTCACTCATGTAGTGAGCATAGTAACAAATAGGTAGTTTTTGATCCTCATCCTCCTGCCTCCCTCATGCAGGGCCTGGTGTCTATTGTTCCTTTCTTCATATCCACATGTACTCAATGTTTAATGTCTACTTATAAGCGTGAATTTGTTGTATTTGATTTTCTGTTTCTGCATTGTTTAGGATAATGGCCTGCAGCTGCATCCATGTTGCTGCAAAAGACATGATTTTATTTTTTATGGCTGCATAACACTAAATATTGTATATGAACGATATTTTCTTTTTCCAGTACACCATTGATGGGCATCTAGATGGATTCTATGTCTTTGCTATTGTAAACAGTGCTGCAATGAACATATGTGTGTATGTGTCTTTATGGTGAAATGGTTTATATTCTTTGGGTATATACCTGGTAATGAGTTTGCTAGGTTGAATGGTAGTTCTGTTTCAAGAAATCTCCAAACTGCCATTTACAGTGGCTGAACTAATTTATATTTCGACCAACAGTGTATGAGCATTCCTTTTTCTTCACAACCTCACCAGCATCTGTTTTATGACTTTTTATTAAAAGCCATTCTGACTGGTGTGAAAAAGTATCTCATTGTGGTTTTGATTCACGTTTCTCTAATGATTAGTGATGTTGATCATTTTTGCATGTTTGTTGACCATGTGTATGTCTTCTTTTTTAGAGTGCCTGTTCATGCACTTTCTTCATTTTTTTTTTAGATTAAGCAGATTGTGGATATTTGACTTAAGTCTAATGCATGGTTTGCAAATATTTTCTCCAATTTTGTAGGTTGTTTACTCTGTTGATAGTTCTCTTGATATTTAGAAGCTCTTAACTAGGTTCCATTTGTCGATTTTTAGTTTTGTTGCAATTGCTTTTAGCATCTTTCTCATGAAATCTCTGCCATCACCTATGTCCAGAATGACGTTTCCTAGGTTTTCTTCTAGAAATTTTATAGTTTTAGGTTTTACATTTAAGTCTTTAATCCATTTTTGAGTTGATTTTTGTATATGGTAAAAGGAAGGGGTCCAATTTCAATCTTCTGCATGTGGCTAGCCAGTTATCCCAACAATGTTTATCAAATAGCAAGTCTTTTCCCCATTGCTTATTAGTGTCTCATCTGTCAAAGATCAGATGGTTGTAGGTGTGTGCCATTACTTCTGGACTCCCTATTCTGTTCCATTGGATTGTGTGTCTATTTTTATACCAGTACCATGCTGTTTTGGTTACTGTAGCCTTGCAGCATAGTTTGAAGTTGAGTAATGTAATGTCTCTACCATTGCTCTTTTTGCTTAGTAATGCTTTGGATATTTGGGCTTTTTTTTGGTTCTATATGAATTTTAAAATAGTTCCTTCTAATTCTGTGAAGAATTTCATTGGTACTTTGATAGGAATAACATTGAATCTCTAAATTGCCTTGGACAGTATCAACATTTTAACAATATTTATTTTTCCTATACATGAGCATAAAATGTTTTTCTATTTCTTTGTATTATCTTTGATTTATTTTAGTAGTGTTTTACAAAGCTCATTGTAGGGCTCTTTTGCCACCCTGCTTAGCTGTATTCCTAGGTATTTTATTCTTTTCATGGCTATTGTGAATGGAATTGCATTCTTGATTTGCCTCTTAGCTTGCATATTATTGGTGTATAGAAATGCTACTAATCTTTGTACATTAGTTTTGTGTCCTGAAACTGCTGAAGTGGTTTATCAGATCTAGGAGCTTCTAGGCTACTACTGGGTTTTCTAGACATCATCTGAAAACTGAAATAGTTTGATTTATTCTCTTCCTATTTGGATGCCTGTTCTTTCTCTTGCCTGATTTCTCTGGCTAGGATACCCAGAACTACATAGAGCAGAAGTGATGATGGTGGACACCGTTGTGTTGTTCTGCTTCTCAAGGGGATTGCTTTGAGCTTTTGCCTGTTCAGCAGATGTTGGCTGTGGGTTTATCATAGATGGCTCTTATTATTTTGAGGTATGTTCCTTAGATGCCTACTTCGTTGAGGGTTTTTAACATGAAGGAAAGTTGAATTTTATCAAAAACACTGTCTGCATCTATTGAGATGATAGTTTGGTTTTTGTTTTTATTTCCGTTTATGTGATAAATCGCATTTATTGAGTATATTCAACCAACCTTGCATCCCTGGAATAAAATCTGCTTGATTGTGAAGGATTAGCTTTTTGATGTATTACTGGACTCAGTTTGCTAGTATTTTGTTGAGGATTTTTGTATCAATATTCATCATAGGTATTGCACTAAAGTTTTTTTTTTTTTTTCATTGTTTCTCTGCCAGATTTTGGTATGAGATTGATGCTGGACTAATAGAATGAGTTAGAAGTCCCTCCTTGATTTGGTGGGATAGTTTCAGTAGGATTGGTAACAGCTCTTCTTTATACTTTTGGTTGAATTTAGTTGTGGATCTGTCTGGTCCAGGGCTTTCTCTGATTGGTAGGTTTATGATTACTGATTCAATTAAGGAGCTTGTCAGTGACCTGTTCACGGTTTCAATTTCTTCCTGGTTCAAACTTGGCAGTCTGTATGTTTCTAGAAGCTTGTCCATTTCTTCTAGGTTTTCTACTTTGTGTGCATAGAGGTGTTCATAATAGTCTCTAAGGGTTTTTTTTTTTTTTTTTTTTTTTTTTTGCTGTGGGGTCATTGGTAATGTCCTCTTTATCATTTCTGATTGTGTTTATTTGGATCTTCTCTTTTTCTTTATTAGTCTTGTTAGTAGTCTATCAATCTTATTTATACTTTCAAATAACCAACTTTTGGGTTCATTGATCTTTTGTATTTTTTTCATCTTCATTTTATTCACTTCAGCTCTGATTTTGTTTATTTTTTTTCTTCTACTACCTTTGGGGTTGCTTATCTCTTGTTTTTGTAGTTCCTCTAGGTGTGATGTTACATTGTTAGTTTGTGATATTTCTAACTTTTCAATATTGACATCTAGTACTATACACTTTCCTCTTTAACAGTGCTTTAGCTGTGTCCCAGAGATTCTGGTATGCTTTATCTTTGTTTTCTTTAGTTTCAAAGAATTCCTTGATTTCTGCCTTAATTTCATTCTTTATACAAAAGTCATCCAGAAACAGGTTGTTTAATTCCCATGTAATTGTATGGTTTTGTGGGACCTTGTTGGTATTACTTTCCATTTTTATTGTTCTGTGTTCCAAGATTCTGTGGTTGGTATGATTTGGATTTTTTAAAATATGTTGAGAATTGATTTATGGTCAAGCTTGTGGTCAATTTCAGAGTATGAGTCATGTACAGATGAGAAGAATGTATATTCTATTGTTGCTGGGAGGAGTGCTCTATAGATATTAGGGTCAAGTGTCAAGTTTAGATCTTGAATGTCTTTGTGAGTTTTCTGCCTGTGGTAATCTGTCTAATACTGTCAATGGGGCGTTAATGGATTCTACTATTACTGTGCGGTTATCTAAGTCTCTTTGTAGGTTTCTAAGAACTTGCTGTATGAATCTGGGTGCTCCAGTGTTTGGTGTATATTTCGGATAGTTAAGTCCTGTTTTTAAATTAAACCATTTAACATTATGTAATGCCAATTTCTTTTTGTCCTTTCTGAACATGGTTTGTTTGAAGTCTGTTTTGTCTGAAATAAGAATAGAAACCCCTGCTCTTTTTTGTTTTCTATTTGATTGATAGATATTTCTCCATTCTTTTTGAGTCTATGGGTGTCATTGCTTGTTAGATGATGGGTCTCTTGAGGACAGTATACAGTGGGGCTTCCTTCTTTATCTAGCTTCCCAAGCTGTGCCTTTTATTTGGGGTATTTAGCTCATTTGCTTTCAAGGTTAATATTGATATGTGCCTATTTGAGCCTGTCATTGTTTTGTTAGCTGGTTATGTAGACTGGATTGTGTAGTTGCTTTATAGTGTCAATGGTCTTTGTGTTTAAGTGTGTTTTGTGGTGGCCAATGATGGTCTTTCATTTCCAAGTTTAGCACTCATTTCAGGACCTCTGATAAGGTCTGGTAGTAATGAATTCAATCAGTATTTGCTTGTCTGAAAAGGATTTTATTTCTCTTTTGAATATTAAGTTTAATTTATCTAGATATGAAATTCTTGGTTGGAATATCTTTTCTTTAATGATGCTGAATATATGTCCTCTATCTCTCTGGCTCGTAGGGTTTCTGCTTAAAGACCTGCTGTTAGCCCTATGAGGCTCCCTTTGTAAGTGCTCTGCCCCTTCTCTCAGACTGCCTTTAATATATTTTTTCTTTTCCATTGACCTTAGAGAAACTTATGATGACTGTATGTCTTGAGGATGGTTGTTGTATAGTATCCTCTATGGGTTTTCTGAATTTCCTTAATTTGAATGTCAACCTCTCTAGTGAGGCTGGGAAAATTTTGGTGGACAATATCCTCAAATATGTTTTCCAAGTCACTTACTCACTCTCCCTATCTTTCAGGGATGCCAGTAAACTTTAGGTTTGGTTTCTTTATGTAATCTCATATTTCTCAGAGGTTTAATTTTAATACTTCTTTCATTAGTTTTGTCTGAGTTGACTATAAGAACCAGTCTTCAAGCTCAGAGATTCTTTCCCCATCTGAGTCTATTCTGCTGTTAATACTTCCAATTGTATTATAAAATTTGTATACTGAGTTTTCCAGCTCTTTCTGATCAGCTTGGTTCTTTCTTATAATGGTTATTTTGTCTTTCAGCTTTTGAATCATTTCATTGGATTTCTTAGATTCCTTGGATTAGGTTTCAACTTTCTCCTGAATCTCAATGATCTTTGTTCCTATCTATATTCTGAATTATATGTCTGTCATTTCAGCCATTTCAGTCTTGAGAGGAACCAGTGCTGTTCAATATTTGGAGGTAAGAAGATAGTCTGAATATCAGTGTTACCAGAATTCTTGCTGATTCTTTCTCATCTATTTGGGCTTATATTCCTTTAATCATTGAAGTTGCTTTCTTTTGAATGAGACTTTTTACTTTTGTATTCTTTGATGCCTTGAGTGTTTCACTGTGTTATAAGTTAGGTTTAGTCGACTGGTTTTGTTTCTGGATAACTTCAGGGAACCAAGATTAAGCTCAGCACTCCTAAGCTGCTTGCTCTAGCCCAGGAGGGATGGGGCCAGGACTATGGATTGGTTTTCTGATTCCTCAAGGTTAAGCACCTGCTGCACTGGAGGGGCCAAGGTGTTTTTGGTTTTCTGGCAACACAGCACTCTAATCTGGGGTGCCAGCAAAAGCGCCTTGTCAGGGTGGTGACAGCAGGGTCCTTCCTCACATGTGCATGTCAGCCATGGCAAGGTCTTTGGTTTCACACGTGTGTGTGCTGGTGTGGGTGGGATAGTGGTGGTGAGTTATGTGTGCACTGGTGGCAGCAGAGTAATGAGGTCTGCCTGCCTGCATTCCAGCAAAGTAGTGGGGGAAAGCTGCAAGCATGTGTGCACTGGCAAGGGCTCACCTGCAAAACCTGCCTGAGAGATAGGGTCTTCCAGCAAAGGACCTATGGCAGTAACTGCTGGGAATCATCACGGTTGGGTATCTGAGGCTGTGCTGCAAGTGGATGCAGCCAGGAAGGGACTCTGGGAGATGCCAGTAGACACAGAGATGCTCAAATCAGACTGGCCTTATCCCATGCACAAGATAACGCAGTTCTGCCCAGGTCCAACAGTCAACAAAGGTCAAAGCCATCCAGAGAGGTGTGTGAGCCTTGAGGAATGGGTGAAACTGGCCATGCTCCAATGTAGCTGTTCCCATGCCAAACCCTCTGGGCCCCACACAAGTTGGAGTCCTGTCCCTACAAATTCACCTAGCAGCTCTCACTGACAGCTCAAATGTCTGTGGGGGTTATGGAGTCTTCTGCAGTTGGGATTTCGGAGGTCTATGGTGAGAGTGACCCACTTCACGCCTATTTAACCCACCCCTTATCCGGAAGCCACTTGAGGACAGGAACAAGTCCTAGTGCTAGGCAACTTCATACAGGATTTCCAACTTGCTCCCCTTTCAGTCCGAGGTCTGTGTCCTCCCTCTGTCCATTCTCAATGCCTTCCTTCCGACGATCTGCTGAGAGTCTGGTCTTCTTGCTGGACTGGTCTCTCACTGGAAGAGGTCCTAGCTGCACCTAGTCAGCCATCTTCTCTGTTTACTTTTGATTAATGCTTGTATGATATAAACTTTTTTATTCTTGTAGTTTTAAACGGCCTATACGGTTAAGTTTGAAGTGAGCTTCTTGTAGACAGAGTATAGTTGGGTCATGAATATTATTTCATTCTTCTAATATCTCTCTTTTAACTGGTATTCTTAGGTCACGTATGTTTATTATAATTATTGATATGCTAGGGCTTAAGTCCACCATTTTATTTTTTTCAACATTTTATTAACATTTGTTCTATTATTCCTCTGTAATTTTTCCTGCCTTCTGTGGGTTACTTGAATATTTTTTAGTTTTCCCTTTTTATTTAACTATATTGTTTTTGAGTATATATTTTTGAATAGCTTTATGATTGATATAGTCTAAGCATTACATTATATATAAATAATTGATTTTACTAAAGATTTATCAATTTGACTTGTTAGAGTGCAGTGATTTCATGAAAAGGTTTTAATTTTTCCAATAACTAATAAGATTATCTTTTAATATATTTTTTGACAATTTGGATATCCACTTAGGACATGTTTATTCAAGTTTTCTGTTAAGAATTTTTAACATGAGTATGTGTGGAGAGTCTTTGAAAACATTTTCAGTACATATTAAAATGATCTTAGCCTTATTTTTCTTCTGTATTCTGTTATGGAGTGAATTATATTGATTGGTTTTCCATGTTAAATTATTACATTTCTTCAATAAAACATTTATTTATAATCTATTTCCTTTAATATATTTAAATTTTATTAGCTGACCTTTACAATATAGTTTCTGTTATTGTCTTTCATTGTAATATCCTCTTTAATTGTCTAAATGTCATCAGGTTTGAGTACTAAGAATATTCTGGGAAAATTTGCCCTTTTATTCTATTCCATGAAAGTGTTTAAGTTTAGGACTATTATTCCTTGATGTTTGGAAGAAACCAATAAGAATCCATCTAGGTTTGAAATTTTCTGAGAGACCATTTTTATTTACAGCTTCTTTAATAAAGAGCTTTTTTAATTTAGTACTTTTTTGTGTGTGCCATCTCTCCCTAATGCTTTTAGTGAAATTTCCAAGCATAAAGAAATTGAAAGCCTTCTTCACTGAACACTTGTATAACCTCCTCCTAGACTATACTTCAACTATTTTCTCTATTTGCCTTCTCACACATAATCCATCTATCCTACTGTACATCCATCAAACCATCTTATTTTTTATGTATTTCATAGTAAGTTGCCCACTTCCATATGCTTTACCCTTAAAATTTTCAGTGCTCACATTATTTCAGTTTAATATTCGTTTATGATTTTTAAGTACAATTCACATAGATTGAAATGCACAAGTCTTACGTATACTTGCCATGACACCTATAACAAATCCCCCTCAGGATATATCATTATGATCATCCTAGAAAGTTGTCTCATGCCAGTCAATCATTATGCCCAAGAGGCAACAGTGCTCTGTTTCTTTTTGCCTCTCTACATTATTAAGTTTTGTCTTTTCTAGCAACTCATATAAATGCAGGCATATAGACTGTGTTCTTTCGTGTTAAACTTTTTTTCCTTCACTGACTTTATACATATATATAATATCCAGCATTATTTATATCACCAAGCAGTTTTCCATTCTGTGAATATGTCACAGTTTGTTATATATTCTTCTGTTGAAAAAAAAAAAAAAAACTAGGTTGTTTTCCAATTTGGTGCTATTATAAATAAACTTGATTTGAATGATTTTGTCCCGAAGTCCACCTTACCTAATATTATTAAGTTGCTGCAGGTATTTTATGCGTAAGGTTTGTTCACATGTAAAGATGATTCCAGAGTCTGCCTGCCTTTGGTTGCTGTCCAGTGTACTTATGTAGTTGATTTTTATATTTTGTCCAAACTGTATAATTTTTGTCTGCAAGAGAATTGGTCCAATAGGAGCTTCTTGGGCATTACTAGAAGCAATAGAATCATGTGTTTGAGTGTTGCTAAATTGTAAATTTCATCTAGAGTTGCAAATTGATTGGGACAAAATGGCTTATAATATCCTCTTATGTTTGTAAGTGTATAGTATCTGTGGCAATAAATCCTTTTCAGTTCTAATACTGATGACCATGCCTTTCTACCTATTCATACATTTATCAGCTTTGCCAGTGGATTATTACTTTGGTTAGTCTTTCCAAAGAGTCAACTTTTTGCTTTTTCTTATCTTTCTATATAGTATATATTTTTAACATTTTTTTTTTTTTTTAGTTTCTGCTCTTTTCTTTCTCACATTCATCCTTTTCCTTTCTTTTTAACTTCTTTTTCAAATATAGGAATCCTTGGCTGGTGGTCATTTTTCTAATGTATGTGTTTATGGATGTAAATTTCCTAATTGCTGTAAATATTTCACATGAATTAAAAAGATGCAATAAAATAGTTCCATTTTCCTCAATTAATTTGTTAATATTATTTCTTTTTCACTAGTTTTATCAGTTATTGTAGAAGTTACTGAAATAGAGGAGGTTTAGCT
The DNA here is from genome assembly GCF_037993035.2 of Macaca fascicularis. Lineage (NCBI taxonomy): Eukaryota > Metazoa > Chordata > Mammalia > Primates > Cercopithecidae > Macaca > Macaca fascicularis. Next base: position 113,062,644 of record NC_088380.1, on the reverse strand, counting down.
TTTGTCTGGCAATTATGAATGTAGTTTTTCCCTTTTATACTGCCAATGTTTGATTTTAAAATTATAGTTTGCATAATCATTTTCTATAGTTTTATTTTCAGCTTTTCTGACTGCTTATATTTTGTACGTCCCTTTCAAGGAGCATATAATTATTATTTACCATTTTGTTTTTACTCCAGTCTGAAAACGTTTTTTAAATCAGAATGTTTAGTCCTTTTATATTTACTACAATAATTTATATATTTGGGTTTTGATTGATTTATTTTCCATTTTATCTCAAGTGATCCATGTTCCTTTTCCTCACTTATGTGCTTTCCTTGGACTAAATGAATGCTTTCAAAATTTACTTTACCTTTTAAAAGTGTATTACTCATTTTTTTCTATTTTTAGTGGTTATTATGGAGATTAAAATTTTAATGGTTAAGGTCAAACATTAATACATATTTTAATATTTCTTCAAGTTTATAAAACTTAGAACTATTTAATTGCACTTAGCTCTTCAAACTATTTTTTGTGTTACAATTTTGTGCCTTTTATTTCTACAGATGTTTTAAATTCTATGAAGTATATTATTCTTTGTATTTATCTTACTGAAGGATTAAAATATACCTTGATTATATTGCTTGATATCTTTCAGCAGTCGAAAAAAATCTTGGCCATAATCACTTAAAATAGTTGCGCTACTGAGTTTGAATCCCTAAAGTTTGTCCAAATCTTTGAGTACAAATGACAAATAGGATTTTTGGTAATTAGTAAGGCAAAGGGTAGAGAGGTTTAAATCCTTTCACTTAAAGAGGTCAGGTTTTATTCTGTTTGTCCAAGGCATGGCCTTAAATAAGAGCAAAAGAGGTTGTGAGATTATATAAGGGTCAGCCAGTGTAGAAAAGAATCAAGTGTCCAAAACTATCAGTGTAACCAAGGCATCTTCTAAGTTGTGTTATGGTACTATGCTAGTAAAAGTCATAAATAGCATTCAGCCTTCAAGGGATGCACTTTCTATTTTCTATAACATCATAGCTTAGATCAAAGGTTAGCAAATGTTTTCTCTAAAGTTCTAGACAGTAAATATTAGTGGTTTCTCAGGCCATCTAGTTTCTGTCATGACTATTCAATTCTGCCATTGCAGTAACAGAGTAGTCATGGAAAATACATAACTGAATAGTCATAGCTATGTTCAAATAAAACTTTATTTGTAAAAACAGACAACAGACCAATTTTGTCCCTTGGATCATATAATAAGAAGTCCTTTCTGGAGGTATACGGATATGATGGATCACAATCCTATAGTAGCCTCCTTTTAAATTTAATATTTGGCCAGTTTTTGTAAGGGCATAGCTAGACCAATTGAGATCTTTAAGAAATTCTCTTTTACATTTCCCACATCAGAATTACCTTTGACCTGAGGCTATTGGGAGCATATGCAAGGTCTGAGAGATTGCAGGAGATGAATCAGATTATTAATCTGTACAATCATTAAGTTATAGGCCAGGAATTTTTCTCCTTTTGAGAGTTCCAGAAAGAAGCTGCCGCATTCACACTTTATAGTGGCATCTTGCTTACACAACTGTTTTTGCCCCAACAGATTCCCAGGTGAGAGAGCTCAGAGAGGGCCTCAGCAGATAGAAAGTAGCTGAGGCAAAAGCAGAATCTGAGGAGTTCACACTCCTACTCTGAGGGAGGGGTGATGGAATAGTAGTAGAGCTGAAGACAGAGGGTCAAATAAAAAGAGAGCATCCTGTTTTCACAATTGCATGGATATTTCTTGCTTATATTACGAGCAGTTATGACAGAGGAATATCATTCTGTCATACATAGTTTTCATTTGTCATTTTGCATTCTATATTTTTTGCTAAAACAGAAAACTTCCTCTGGTGTTACTTTTCTTTAAAATATTGACAAATGATAAGAAAGGGCAGTTGTAAGGTCTTCTGCCTTATTGCAAATATTCTCCTAAGATAGTGATATGGTCTAGAAAGTCTAGGATGGATTTATTGTTTCCTCTTTCAGGACTTGAATTTTTACACTCTACTTTGTAGTTTGGGACAGTTTTGTATTTACAGAAAAAGTGAGTATTCAATACAGAGAATTCTCATGTACTCTGTACCCAGATCCCTTAATATTAGCATTGGACATTAGTATGGTACATTTGCAACAGCTAATGAAGAAATACTGATATATTTTAATAGTCTGAACTAAGAAAAGTTCATACTTTATTCACATTTTCTTAATTTTTACTTAATATGTTTTTCTGTGCCAGAATTCCAAATAGGGTACCATATTACCTTTAGGTATCATGTCTCCTTAGTCTCTCCTTGGCAGTAACAATTTCTTGGACTTTTCTTTTGATGACCTTGATAGATTTGATGATTACTAGTCAAACATTTTGTAGTATGCTCCTATATTCAAAGTTTATTATTCTTTTCACATGATTAGACGGGGGCTAATGCATTTTATTTTACATCTTTTTTTTTTTTTAATTTTACTTTAAGTTCTAGGGTACACATGCACAACGTGCAGGTTTGTTACATATGTATACATGGGCCATGTTGGTGTGCTGCACCCATTAACTTGTCATTTATATTAGGTGTATTTCTAATGCTATCCCTATCCCCTCCCCCTACCCCACGACAGGCCTCGGTGTGTGATGTGCCCCTTCCTGTATCCAAGTGTTCTCATTGTTCAATTCCCACCTATGAGTGAGAACATGTAGTATTTGGTTTTTTGTCCTTGCAATAGTTTACTGAGAATGATGGTTTTCAGCTTCATCCAGGTCCCTACAAAGGATATGAACTCATCCTTTTTATGGCTGCGTAGTATTCCATGGTGTATATGTGCCACATTTTCTTAATCCAGTCTATCACTGATTGACATTTGGATTGGTTCCAAGTCTTTACTATTGTGAATAGTGCCGCAATAAACTTACACGTGCATGTGTCTTTATACCAGCATGATTTATAATCCTTTGGGTATATACCCAGTAATGGGATGGCTGGGTCAAATGGTATTTCTAGTTCTAGATTCTGGAGGAATCGCCACACTGTCCTCCACAATGGTTGAACTAGTCCCACCAACAGTGTAAAAGTGCTCCTATTTCTCCACATCCTCTCCAGCACCTGTTGTTTCCTGACTTTTTAACGATTGCCATTCTAACTGGTGTGAGATGGTAGCTCATTGTGGTTTTGATTTGTATTTCTCTGAAAGGCAGTGATGATGAGCATTTTTTCACATGTCTGTTGGCTGTATGAATGTCTTCTTTTGAGAAATGTCTGTTTATATACTTTACCCACTTTTTGATGGGGTTGTTTGTTTTTTTCTTGTAAATTTGATTGTGTTCTTTGTAGGTTCTGGATATTAGCCCTTTGTCAGATGAGTAGATTGCAAAAGTTTTCTCCCATTCTGTAGGTTGCCTGTTCACTCTGATGGTAGTTTCTTTTGCTGTGCAAAAGCTCTTTAATTAGATCCCATTTGTCAATTCTGGCTTTTGTTGCCATTGCTTTTGGTGTTTTAGACATGAAGTCCTTGCCCATGCCTATGTCCTGAATGGTATCATCTAGGTTTTCTTCTAGGGTTTTTATCGTTTTAGGTCTAACATTTAAGTCTTTAATCCATCTTGTATTAACTTTTGTATAAGGTGTAAGGAAGGGATCCAGTTTCAGCTTTCTACATATGGCTAGCCAGTTTTCCCAGCACCATTTATTAAATAGGGAATCCTTTCCCCATTTCTTGTTTTTCTCAGGTTTGTCAAAGATCAGATGGTTATAGATGTGTGGTATTATTTCTGAGGACTCTGTTCTGTTCCATTGGTCTATATCCCTGTTTTGGTACCAGCACCATGCTGTTTTGGTTACTGTAGACTTGTAGTATAGTTTGAAGTCAGGTAGCATGATGCCTCCAGCTTTGTTCTTTTGACTTAGGATTGACTTGGAAATGCGGGCTCCTTTTTGGTTCCATATGAACTTTAAAGCAGTTTTTTCCAATTCTGTGAAGAAACTCATTGGTAGCTTGATGGGGATGGCATTGAATCTATAAATTACCTTGGGTAGTATGGCCATTTTCACAATATTGATTCTTCCTATCCATGAGCATGGAATGTTCTTCCATTTGTTTGTGTCCTCTTTTATTTCATTGAGCAGTGGTTTGTAGTTCTCCTTGAAGAGGTCCTTCACATCTCTTGTAAGTTGGATTCCTAGATATTTTATTCTCTTTGAAACAATTGTGAATGGGAGTTCATTCATGATTTGGCTATTTGTCTGTTATTGGTGTATAAGAATGCTTGTGATTTTTGCACATTGATTTTGTATCCTGAGACTTTGCTGAAGTTCCTTATCAGCTTAAGGAGATTTTGGGCTGAGATGATGGGGTTTTCTAGATATACAATCATGTTATCTTCAAACAGGGACAATTTGACTTCCTGTTTTCCTAATTGAATACGCTCTATTTTTCTCTCCTGCCTTATTGCCCTGGCCAGAACTTCCAACACTATGTTGAATAGGAGTGGTGAGAGAGGGCTTCCGTGTCTTGTGCCAGTTTTCAAAGGGAATGCTTCCAGGTTTTGCCCATTCAGCATGAGATTGGCTGTGGCTTTGTCATAAATAGCTCTTATTATTTTGAGATACATTCCATCAATACCGAATTTATTGAGAGTGTTTAGCATGAAGGGCTTTTGAATTGTGCCAAAGGCCTTTTCTGCATCTATTTAGATAATCATGTCGTTTTTGTCTTTGGTTCTGTTTATATGCTGGATTACGTTTATTGATTTGCATATGTTGAACCAGCTTGCATCCCAGGGAAAAGCCCACTTGATCATGGTGGATAAGCTTTTTGATGTGCTGCTGGATTCGGTTTGCCAGTATTTTATTGAGGATTTTTGCATCGATGTTCATCAGGGATATTGGTCTAAAATTCTCTTTTTTTGTTGTGTCTCTGCCAGGCTTCGGTATCAGGATGAGGCTGGCCTCATCAAATGAGTTAGGGAGGATTCCCTCTTTTTCTATTGATTGGAATAGTTTCAGAAGGAACGGTACCAGCTCCTCCTTGTACTTCTGGTAGTATTCGGCTGTGAATCCGTGTGGTCCTGGACTTTATTTGGTTGGTAAGTTATTAATTATTGCTGCAATTTCAGAGCCTGTTATTGGTCTATTCAGAGATTAAACTTCTTCCTGGTTTTGTCTTGGGATGGTGTACTTGTCCAGGAATTTATCCAGTTCTTCTAGATTTTCTAGTTGATTTGCGTAGAGGTATTTATAGTATTCTCTGATGGTAGTTTGTATTTCTGTGGGATTCGTGGTAATATCCCCTTTATCATTTTTTATTGCATCTACTTTATTCTTCTCTCTTTTCTTCTTTATTATTATTGCTCTCTATCGATTTTGTTGATCATTTCAAAAAACCAGCTCCTGGATTCATTGATTTTTTGAAGGGTTTTTTGTGTCTCTATCTCCTTCATTTCTGCTCTGATCTTAGTTATTTCTTGCCTTCTGCTAGCTTTTGAATGTGTTTGCTCTTGCTTCTCTAGTTCTTTTAGTTGTGATGTTAGGGTGTCAATTTTAGATTTTTCCTGCTTTCTCTTATGGGCATTTAGTGCTATAAATTTCCCTCTACACACTGCTTTAAATGTGTCTCAGAGATTCTGGTATGTTGTGTCTTTGTTCTCATTGGTTTCAAAGAACATCTTTATTTCTGCCTTCATTTCGTTTTGTACCCAGTAGCCATTCAGGAGCAGGTTGTTCAGTTCCCATGTAGTTGAGCGGTTTTGAGTGAGTTTCCTAATCCTGAGTTGTAGTTTGATTGCACTGTTGTCTAAGAGACAGTTTGTTATCATTTCTATTCTTTTACCTTTGCTGAGGAGTGCTTTACTTCCAACTATGTGGTCAATTTTAGAATAAGTGCAATGTGGTGCTGAGAAGAATGTATATTCTGTTGATTTGGGGTGGACAGTTCTGTAGATGTCTATTAGGTCTGCTTGGTGCAGAGTTGAGTTCAATTCCTGGATATCCTTGTTAACTTTCTGTCTTTTGATCTGTCTAATGTCAACAGTGGGGTGTTAAAGTCTCCTATTATTATTGTATGGGAGTCTAAGTCTCTTTGTAGCTCTCTAAGGACTTGTTTTATGAATCTGGGTGCTCCTGTATTAGGTGCATATACATTTAGGGTAGTAAGCTCTTCTTGTTGAATTGATCCCTTTACCATTATGTAATGGCCTCCTTTGTCTCTTTTGATCTTCGTTGGTTTAAAGTCTGTTTTATCAGAGACTAGGATTGCAACCCCTGCCATTTTTTTGTTTTCCATTTGCTTGGTAGATCTTCCTCCATCCCTTTATTTTGAGCCTATAGGTGTCTCTGCACGTGAGATGGGTCTCCTGAATACAGCACACTGATGGGTCTTGTCTCTTTATCCAATTTGCCAGTCTGTGTCTTTTAATTGGACAATTTAGCCCATTTACATTTAAGGTTAATATTGTTATGTGTGAATTTGATCCTATCATTATGCTGTTATCTGGTTATTTTGCTCATTAGTTGATGCAGTTTCTTCCTAGCATCGATGGCCTTTACATTTTGGCATGTTTTTGCAGTGGCTGGTACCGGTTGTTCCTTTCCATGTTTAGTGCTTCCTTCAGGAGCTCTTGTAGGGCAGGCCTGGTGGCGACAAAATCTCTCAGCATTTGCTTGTCTGCAAAGGATTTTATTTCTCCTTCACTTATGAAGCTTAGTTTGCCTGGATATGAAATTCTGGGTTGAAAATTATTTTCTTTAAGAATGTTGAATATTGGCCCCCACTGTCTTCTGGTTTGTAGAGTTTCTGCCGAGAGATCTGCTGTTAGTCTGATGGGCTTCCCTTTGTGGGTAACCTGACCTTTCTCTCTGGCTGCTCTTAACATTTTTTCCTTAATTTCAACTTTGGGGAATCTGACAATTGTGTGTCTTGGAGTTGCTCTTCTCGAGGTGTATCTTTGTGGAGTTCTCTGTATTTCCTGAATTTGAATGTTGGCTTGCCTTGCTAGGTTGGGAAAAGTCTCCTGGATAATCTCCTGCAGAGTGTTTTCCAACTTGGTTCCATTCTCGCCATCATGTTCAGGCACACCAATCAGACATAGATTTGCTCTTTTCACATAGTCCCATATTTCTTGGAGGCTTTGTTCATTTCTTTTTACTATTTTTTTATCTAAACTTCTCTTCTCGCTTCATTTCATTCACTTGATCTTCAATCACTGATACCCTTTTTTCCAGTTGATCGAATTGGCTACTGAAGCTTGCATTCGTCACATAGCTCTCGTGCCATGGCATTCAGCTCCATCAGGTCATTTAAGGACTTCTCTACACTGGTTATTCTAGTTAGTCATTCGTCTAATCTTTTTTCAAGGTTTTTAGCTTCTTTGAGATGGATTTGAAGTTCTTCCTTTAGCTCAGAGAAGTTTGATCGTCTGAAGTCTTATTCCTGAACGGTTTTAGAATTCAGGGAGAAATACCACAGGAAAAGTGTGATTTCCATCACATCTTTTTAAAGGTACATGCTATCAACATAGTTTATCACTGTTGATGTTTCCCTTAATCACCTGGCTGAGGTCATTTGCCATATTTCTCCACCATAAAGTTACTCTTTCCTTCTCCCTTTCCACACTGTACTTTTTGGACCCTACGCCCAGTTCATATTTAAGGAATGGGGCATTATATTCCTCCTCTTGATGGCCAGCTACCTAAATAAATTATTTGGAGGCCTCAGAAGATTTAGCTCTTATCTCAAATTAATTTACTTATTCAATCCTTTATTTGTATAATGTCGAGAGACCCATGCTATTTATTCTATACTTTGGATTATAATGGTTACAAAGTAATACTGTTTTTATTTTCTTGCTCAAATTATTCCAGCACTGGTCATCAAGAACTTTTTGTTCCCAGTCCTCATCAAACTCTGTGTGTGTGTGTGTGTGTGTGTGTGTGTGTGTGTGTGTGTATCTTCCTTTTTTTTCTGGCAACACAAGCTGCTTCAGGATCATCTTTTATATCTTCTGCTTTGGTCCTAGAATAAGCTATTTCATCAAGGAGTTCTGGTTCCTTGGATTGGAGAATGGTCCAGACACCCAGATCTGGGAGCTAGGACTTGGATTTTTTACTAATCAATATTGATGGGAACAACCTTGGGGAAAACTCTTGGCTAAATTGCTTTACTCTATCTAAATTTCTGCAGAATAACCACCAGTGTTAATTGTTCTTGTTAAAATACTGCCAGAGTTTCAAATATTTAGTTATAGTCACATGTTAACATTTGTATATTTAAGAAGCTGGATAATAAATCAAAGGCTCATTGAATTATTGACAAATTCATACACAAATGATAACCAACAATAGGCAAATAATAGACAAGGATCTTGGCACTATATCCTATCTCATTCCTGAGTGCCCTAAGTAATCAAATTCCTAAGTTCTTGGCTATGCCAAGAACCAAAGGAAAAAAAAAAAAAAGAGACAGAGGAAAAAAGAGAATATAAGCTTAGGCAGTACTTGAAGCAAAGAATTGCAGTGCTTATCACATTATAAATTATTCAACTGTCCAGGTCAGGACGCTAAGGAGGGTGACATCTGTAAGTCCTGTTAGGCTATCCAGGAAAGGGTCTGGGGTGAATGTGAGCTGAGTTCCAGCACCAAAAACTATAGGGCAAAACCAACCTGAATACCCTTAAGGACAGCCTTTAATCAAAAAGTGTTGCAATGGTTCAGCTTTGAAAAAGTGCTTTACCTTAAAGGAGAAGAGCAGAGTTTTTGTACAGTTTTTGCAGAAGGAGTCAGGATAAAGTTAAGTTAGTTTGGGGTATTTTTAGTTACAAACCTGTCTTGGGGGAGGGAGAAAATATCTTGCAGTTTAGAAGATGATGGCTTAGAACATTTGATTTAGCAAAAATGGTAGAATGAAAAAGTTAGACGCTAAGTTCCCATCAAGAGTAGGGGAACAGTTTTGGGGACTGAGAACATGAGAAAGCCATAGTGGAAAATTTGCAATCATTTAGGGTTTCTCACACGACTATATTAATCATAAGTGTTCTTCAACTTTAGAATAAATGCAAGTATGTTACCCTCCCACACATTAGTTTTCATTAAATTAAATGTTTTATGTAAAGTTTCCTATGGCTCTCTATCACCCCCAGGACAGAAACCCAAGTCTCTAATCCCTTATTTTACAGATCCTTAGCCCCGGCCCTGCCAGCAGCCTCATTCCTCCCCAGGCTGGTTTTTCTGCTCCATGCATGTACCTGCAGTGTGCCCTCAACCTACCAGCCCAAAAGCATCTCCTTTTGCAAGGCCAGGCTCAGAATCCATCCAGTCTCAGGCCCATCTTTGCAGACTTCCATCCCTTACCACACTCAGCTAGCTGTCCTTATGGTTCCCTCCCCCACCTATCCCACCCAAGAGACTACTGAGTCCCACAGAATGAAGGCCCCTGTGGCTAAACTGGTCATCTGAGATAATTTTGTATTTTTATACCGCATATTATCCATATTAGGTCCTGAATAATTATTTTGAGAGAAACTCAGGATTTAAAATGGAAATACTTATGATTTATTACCAAGGAACCACACGCGCATCAACATTTTATGGAATATAGAATCAAGTAAAATCTTCCATTCTCTCTCCATCCCTACCCCTATTTCTACCCTCATATCATTCCTTAGGAGTAGCTATCATTAGCATATTTTGTGTACCTATTAAGCACAGTATATAGAAACATATTATAAATCTGATAATAATATTATCTAACAATTATTGAGTAGGCTTAGACAATGAGATAAGCATTTTCCATATCCAGTCATTCTTATTTTTTATAAAAATCCTTTGAGGTCATGTTATCACCATTCCCATTATAACATATAAGTAAATAATCTGAGCCCCAAAAGAGTAAGGCACATCATCAATGTACGACGTTAAATAACGGAGTTTACTTTCAAACCAGGGATTCTGACTCCTGAGCTAATATTCTTAACAATATGCTACCATCCATTCCAATTTTTAAATTTTTTTACAACTTACTCTCATTGCTAAGCAATATACTTTGCATCTCTATGTTGGAATATATTGATCTACCTAACATTTTGAACAGTTGCACAGAACTCAGTTTTACACTGTGACTATATCACACTCAGGATATAGTGTGATTTATAAAACCATTATTTTATGGATATGCATAAATGTTAAGTTTTTTGTAAAAACTTTGTATAGTTCTTTACTTTTGTGCTGTCATAAGTTTAGGATAAACCTATAGAATTACTGAGTCAAAGAGTTTCAGCATGTGTACGATTCTATCAATTCATACACAGTTGTTCTGGAGAAGTCATGGGTTTCTTTTTAAACCATTGCCAATAAGAGTCATTATCAAACTTTAATCATTGTTAATCTGATAACTAAGAAATCTTATCATTTTGTGTTTATTTCATTATAGTTTTGATCGTAGTTTTGTTTATTGGTCATTCATATTCCTTGCCTATTAACTGTTTCTTCAGGGTGATTGCCCATCTTTCTATTAGATTCTTAATCTTTTTCTCACTGTTGTTAAGGGTTGTCTGTGGCTCTCTCATGTTTTCAGCCCACAAAATAGTTCCTTTCACCCTTTTTGAGGCATTAGTATCCAAGTCTTTCATTCCATCATTTGTGCTAAATGTGTTAACATTTATCTGTCAGAGGTATAGCTTTATTGTCAATTAATGTTAATATTTTGAATTTTCTCACTTAGAAATTACATATTTCATAGAATTGTCTTAATTTTTCATACAATTAAATTTATAGTACATTTTTGGTTTTGCTTCTTTGATTTTTTATATGTTTAGAACTTACACAATTCATGAGCATAAGCAGAATCCACACATTTTGTCTCATATTCTTTCAGTTTGTTTCATTTTATTTGTATATATTTATTCATTTGTAACTTACTCTCTTGTGATGTATTTTTCTAGACAATTGATCCCAACAACTTATTGAGTAGTTCTGTTCTTCACTGATATGAAAGGCTCCTGCATAATATATTAAATGTTTATGATGAAAATTAAAAATAGTAACAAACATGGTACAATTGTTATGGCATCTGGGTTTTAAAAATTGAAGGAATATTTAACTTTCAGAAAAGTGGAGCTCCATATGAAAATTTTGCTAGAGGGCAAAGAAGTTAGAACTGCAAATAGTGAAAACCATGCCATGTAGAAAGGATTAGAAACACATGAGGATAAAACATAAGCATAACTCTCAATTTTCATTTTTAAAAGTTACAAGTTCTACATGTTTTTGTGTATGCAGGCAAATATCATTTTTCTTTCCCATATAATTTTGGATCCCTAGATGTAAAATAAACTTGGAGAGTTTCTTGGTGTGTTGCACGGTCTTCCCATGGCTCATTTTAAAAATATTTATCAAGCAAAGCTACATAGTCATAGAGTAGAGCCATGGACTATGTTGCTATTAGACATGGATATCAAAGCTGAAATATCAAATTACTTGTGATTTTCTGATTTCTATTTTGTAATCTTATCAAGAGTTTTTCTCTTGGAGTTTATAAAAATAGTATAATACACTTCATTCAAATCTAATTTGGGAGAAAAACCCTAGAGAATTTGTCAGCCTCTCTAACTTTCCACAGAGGGAGTTGGAGGATTAGTCAGAAAAGTATGTTTCACTCAAGGCTGCATGGCCCTTATCTCAGTGAACTGTACACTACACATGGAATTGTTGCTTTTCTAAACGGATGATAAACTACAGCCTCGAAAGTTTATATGATTTTCTTATGCCTCTGCAGGAGCTTAGCCATAATTCCTGAGTTCATATCACGCATACAACCATTGGTCTCTGTGTTTACAGGCACACATGGTGCTCTTATTTATTTATTTTTAGATGTAGTGCTCCTTTGAGTATGAATGTGTATAAACATGAATCAGGAAAAGAGGAATATGATGGAATTCTGGAGGGCAATATTTAATTTTGCTTTAAAAATGAGTTCTCACGTATTACTCATGTGTTGAAAATGAAGCTTTAATTTCCCAAATGTGTGCAGTGGGAAACAGATAATACTGGGAAATCCATAGTAGGTTTTCCCTTGTAATGAAAAATATGGACATGAAAAGAAAAATTGTTTCTGTTAGTCATGGCAGCATTTAGGAATGTATAGAAAAAGGTCTTAATAGTAAACTGAATGTAAACAAATGCATCATTAAAAATTCAGTAAGCTCATTTCTCTCTCAGCTTCCAGCCTGACTAAAACACAGAAGCATATATAGAATAATTGAATCAGAGGGACAGTGACTGCATTTTCCCCTTCACCTCCCAGCATTGTGGGCTGATTTTTATTCTTTAAGAAAAGGGCGTGAGAAGGTAAGAATGAAGAAATAAAAGCAAATAACAGTGACTTTTGGAAGACCTCTGATCAGAAACGTTCTCCTCAGTGAATGTCTTTATTTATTTATTTAGTGGGAGATTTCTTTCTGGACACCAGGGTATTTATTATTTACCATTGAGTTTTTGCTGTGCCTGATAACTTCCATAGGGAGTAGCATCCAAAAAATACATAAGAAAAGCTGATTAAAAATGGCAAGTATAGGCTATTTATGTTGAAAATTTTTAAAAAGATCAATTTTTGTGTTATTTTAGCTACACTGTAGCCATTTGTCAATATTCTTTTTCTTTGACCTTAAATTCTTAATTGAGAGTAATTTACTCCATTTCCCTGGCCTTTTAACATCCCCTTGTGTAGAAAAACTGAAATTCTTTCTATGATTACACATTTGAAATTGCTTTCCAGTGATACTATATAATAATTAAGCATGTGTAAAATAGAGAATCCGTATTTTTATATTGCATTCCATTTCACTATGCTGGCAGTGAAATGATGTGCTGCTACTGAAAAGTAATGAGAAAGTTACATAACAACATCCAAAAGCAGGAGAGACTCCTTAAGGTATTCTATCATTTAATTTATTCTTCTTTTTCTCCCAGAAATATACCTGTCCACAGCTAAATTGTGGCTCAAACATTAGATGAGTCATTCCACTTATTAAGAATGGACATATTCAGTGAACTGGGAAATCAGAGCAGAGGGAGGCAAAGTACAGACTGAAAGTTTGATGAACCGGACCACAGTAGGGAAAGACATGGTGAAAGATGATTCAAAGAAACACCTGCTCTGCAGATGACTGAGGCTTCAGAGCTTGCAAAATTAGACCAAACACACTGTAAAGCTGCAGGCTTCTATTTTTAAGTGACTCTTGGAAGACTGGGACATGGCTAAGGGTCGGAAAGAAAAATCTAGGTCTACTTCACCAATTTTGGCATTTGGAAGGGAAAGCATCTTTGGATAATTTTACAAGTTCTCTCAAAAGTGAAGGGCACTGATAACTACCATCATTTTCAGAGACACAAAAGCCACTTTTATCACTTTCATTTGGTGTAAGAAATTTTCTTAAAATCCAAAATAAGCCTAAACATTCATTTTGATCTCTGAATGTATTTGCATTCTCCTCTCTCTGGTATTATAACAATAAATGACCTCAGAATACACAGAATAGGCCTCATAACCATTTAGATTGCACATAGTAACTTGCGAATAATACAATAATCACTATCTTAGTAAACTAACTGTATTTTCCACCTGGAATTAAAAAAAATTCTCTAACTTCTTGCCTCTGAACTGTTGATAGTTAAAAACATGACAGCTGTGCTTAATTTAAAGCAAGTTGCTAAAATGAATATAAAATCTGCTTACCTTGTATCAGTGCCTTTTTCACTGATTTTATAATTGGCTTACATTTGGGAAGAAAAATGGCTTAAACTGCTCTTGCAGCTGCTGTGCTCATATTGCTACTTGTGCTGTTAATAACTGTAGAACATCAGGAAAAAGTCAAGGGCCTAGAGCTACTGTCTTTACTGCTCACTGAGTTGGGCAGGCTATATGCATGGCTCAGTGAGAGGTAACTGCGTGCCATTCTCCACTCTGGAACCCTAGATTCAACCCAAACATTACTATAAATTCAAGCACAGATTTGCTGACTCTAGTACCCTAACATTTACTCAGCGATATTCTCTACGAGAATGTCAGATATGACAGATATATTCAGTGGTTCACCATGAAAACACAACATAAAGCTATGAAAGTTCCACCTCATGTAAATCCACAAAAGCAACAGAGATGGCATGAGAACTTTCTGCTAAACAAAACAAAACAAAAAAACATGGATTAAAATTTTCACCAATTTTGTTAACTTAAAAATAATAAATAGAAGATTTTGAAAATAAAGTATTTTTTATTGCAACTGAAAAGAGAATACCTATGCAGTAATGTTTTTCTAAGCTGATTGTTTACACTGGAGATCTTGATGTGGCAAAAGAATACCTGAATTCCACCAATGATAGTAATTTGATTAAAAGTGATCTCAGAAAATTAACGTATACCTAAATCCAAAATGAAGTTAAGACCATAAAATTTGAACATCTGTGATGTGCTTAGTTTCCTTTTCATGCCTGGTAAAGATGGGGTTGGAGATCATTGTGCTATTTGTGACAGTGTGATAGAATATAAAATAACTTGTGATAAAATATCAAATTATGTACAACAAAATCCAGAAATAAGTTGATTGTGAGCAAAGACATATTTGATGCTATTTTATAATAATGTCTTACCTCGTTAAACTAGAACAAGAGTATTGTAGGGACATGCAGTTTTATGTACTTTTGTATAATTAGAAAGATTTATGTTATTATGAACTGAAACAGATACATGCTAAGAGTTAAAATAATACAAAAGGAAATACAGTGAAATGTGAATCTCATGGAAACATATACTTCATATTTCAATGTCCATTGACCACATTCCCATGTGTGTGTCTGTGTGTGTCTATCTTTGTGTGTGTATGTAAGTAAGGGTGTGTCTCTCTTCACATAATTTGAGAAATAGGCAAGTAATTATTAGAAAAAGGAAAACATGGCTTTTAACACATGAAAACATACCCATCTAAGTAATAATCAGATGCAAAATAAAGGAAGTTAACATTTTATCTATCAAATTAGATAATGTATAGTAAATTGTTTAATAGCATTTAGCAAGAGGGTGGGGAACCAGCAACTCTTAAAGTTATTGCAAGAGTTAATAATTTGGCATTACCTATTAATAATTTAAATATATGCAATTTGACAAATTTTTATTTTTATTTTTTTCTTATCATACTACTTCATTTTCACACTGCTGATAAAGACATATCTCAGACTGGGCAATTTACAAAAGAAAGAGGTTTAATGGACTCACAGTTCCACATGGCTGAGGAGGCCTCACAATCATGGTGGAAGGTGAAAGGCACGTCTCACATGGCAGCAGACAAGAGAAGAGAATGAAAGCCGAGCGAAGTGGGTTTTCCCTTATAAAACTGTCAGATCTCATGAGACCTACTCCTATCATGATAATGGTATGGGGAAACCATTCCCATAATTCGATTACCTCCTACTGGGTCCCTCCCACAGCACAAAGGAATTATGGGAGCTATAATTCAAGATGATATTTGGGTGGGGATACAGAAAAACCATATTGCTTATTGACTAGCAAGTGACTTTTCTGTAAAATAAATTCATCATCCTCTTATGTTTCAGCATGTCAAATTTTTCAACTTATTGTTTGTCCTTTGATTCTGATTTTAGTATTGATTTTTCAGGTAATGTTAGAATTTGTATCACTTTATGTCATCAAATTAATTAGCTCATCTCCTTTAAGACTTCTTAGATTTTTGTCTTGCCAGTTTTGTGTAAGGGTTTCCTTACACAAAGAAAATTAAAAAGAAAGAAAGGCTTACTCCATTTTCTTTTTGATATTTTATGTTTGTCTTTGTGTATTGGTTTCAAATTTTTATCAAATATTAATCATAAAGTAGATAGAATAGCATGGTAATCCTACATATAATCCTATAATGACTAACTTTTGTTGCATTTGCTTTATCTATTTTTTAATCAGATAGCTTAAAGTACGTTAAAAGTATCATGACATTTCACCTATCTTTTTTACCCAAACACTGCAGTATACAGACCTAGAAAAAAATCAGTTACTGATTTATTGAAATGTCAATATTTTGGTATCGAGTATTTCTTTCATGAAATATTAAAACTGAATTTGAAATGGGTCCTAAAATAAAAATTAAAAGACACAAAATATATGTGTATATAAACTTTTACAAACTATTATAAATATGAAGTCCTTGGAAACCAAAGCTACCTGTCTGTCACATACTTTTATTTTCTGACCTAGTTCAACAAAGACAGTTTTATTATTTTAGAGAGATTAACTATTTTTCTACATTCAGATTGAACCTGGTTAATCAATTCTTTTGTATGATACAAGGAAAACTGCAGACATTCTGACTACACTTGTCTCTTTTCCATTAAGTTATATATTAATGGGGGAGACTTTAAAGCGTTATCAGCAAATATTACCAACAGGATTGTCATAATCAGCCAAATTCACGATAATCAATTAAAGTGATTGATGGAGTCTCTTAAATAAAATTATGGCATTCAACATAGGAACATTATTTAACTCTGAAATAGCAAGAAAACGTTGTGCAATTTGTAATACAGTATGGAAAAATAATTTTTTCTGGTCTTTGAAAAAAATCTATTACAGTTGTTAATGATCCTGACATGGTCTTAAAAGAGCTAAAATAGAATTTAGATATATCAACTTTTAAAGTATTGATTATTTTTGCTTTTTTCCAGAACTGAAGGTAGAACAACTTCCATTTATTTTAAACCAAATTTACTATACAATAAAATAGTGGCATTGAAAGTTTAGTAAATTGAACTTACAGCTTTTACCTAATACGTTCTGTTCTTTTCTCTTTGTCTCAATAGTCTCTCTATCCAATCTTTTTTCAAAATTAATAGCTCTCGGGATGTTTTAAAATTATTTTTCCATGAAAGTTCTAACATTACCATTTTTCTATTACAAAAGCAAAACCTTCAGTGCATAGCTAACTTTTACTCTCTGATCATTACATTATATTTATTCTTTTGTATTCCCAAAAGTATTTTCACCAAAGAGAGGGTGAAAAGATAAAATTGTAAAGTGGAACAAAAATGTACACAAAGCACATAAAATACAAAATAAAATTTTCACATATCATAGGTTAAATAAGAGACAAATAATTTTAGGCCTAAAGCAAAATGATGTGTCTCTTCATGAAAAAGATTTTATATCTCATTCAAAGGAAACAGGAAGAAAGCCCACTGACTGATAAGGGTAAACATCATAAAGAGACATTTTGATAAGTCACTTTACCCTTCCCTCATTGAAAAGGATAGATAATGGTGTGTTTGTGATGTCAGAAAAAGACAAGGAACTATAGACACGAGGGAATAACTAAATAATATATTATTCTTAAAGAATACTAATTATGCCACTTAGAGGCTGCCTAAATATTGTGGTGTGGTGCTTTTTCAAACTTTTATACTATATTTTAAATTGTGTTTATCTCAAACACAAAAATAATTGAGACAATGTCAATGTGTATTCAGCAAACACATACACTCTCATCCACAAACCCACATACACTCTGTACTTGTATGATTGGAAGTTACCTTGGACTTAAGAAAATTTCTGTTGCAGTGAGCTGAGATTGTGCCACTGCATTCCAGCCTGGGTGACAGAGTGAGACTCCCTCTCCATAGAGAATAATTCAATTTCTGTAATTTCAGTAAGTTTGACAAGAAATTTACATTAAAACTAGAATATCTAGTCATAATGCTTCAAATATTAGCACAATTTTCAAAACATACATATATGCTGTTTCTTCTGGTTAAGAAGTAGGTAATATTTGAATCTAAATATTTTAGTCTACATTAAAAATATAAATATTTCACTCCATAATAGTTTTTCAAAATATATTATAAATATTGTTGATAAAAATGAAGACACATTAAACTGGTATTCTTACTGTAGAACTTCTCTGAACCTTCAATATTATACAGGCATACCTCAAAGATATCACAGGTTCAATTCCAAACTACCACAATAAAGAGAATATTACAATAAAGAGAGGTACACAAATCTTTTGGTTTCTGAGTGCATATAAAAGTTATGTTTATACTACACTAGTCTGTTAAGTGTGTAATAGCATTATGGATTTTAAAGAGTACATACCCTAAACAAAAAATACTTTATTGCTAAATAGAATGATTTGAGCCTTCAGAGATTATAATCCTTTTGCTGATGGAGGGTCTTGCCTTGAGCCTTACCCGATATCAATGGTAAAACTGAAATCAGTCCTCTCAGATCCTGCTGCTGCTTTATAAACTATGTTTATATAATAATCTAAATATTTTGTTGCAATTTCAACCATGTTCACAACTTCTTAACCAGGAGTAGATTTAATCTCCAGAAGCCATTTTCTTTGCTCATCTATAGGTAGCATCTGCTCATCATCTGTTCAGGTTTTATCATGAAATTGCTGCAGTTCAGTCACATCTACAGGCTCCACTTAAAATTCTAGTTCTCTTGTAATCCCCACTGCCCCTGCAGTTCCTTCCCCCACTGAAGTCTTGAACCCCTCAAAATAATCCACGAGGGTTTAAATAAACTTCTTCCTAAAAATCCTGTTAATGTTGATATTTTGACAATCCTCTGAGTCATGAGTGTCCTTAATGGCATCTAGAATGAGAAATCCTTTCCAGAAGGTTTTCAGTTGACTTTGCCCAGATCCATAAGAAGAATCTATGGCAGCTCTAGCCTTACAAAATATGTTTCTTAAAATAAGACTTGAAAGTCAAAATTACACCTTGATCCATAGGTTGTAGAATGTATGTTGTGGCAGCAGGCATGCAAATAGCATGAATCTTACATATTTCCATTAGAGCTCTTGACTGATCAGGTATACTGTGAATCAGCAGAACTATTTTGGAAATAAAAAGTGTGTGTGTGTATGTATATGTGTGTGTATGTGTGTGTGTGTGTGTGTATATATATATATATATATATATATATATATGTTTCCTGAGCAATAGGTATCAACAGTGGGCTTAATCTATTCAGTAAACTGTCTGGTAAGTAGATGTACTGTCATCCAGGTTTTGATGTTCCATGTATAGAGCACAACTGTCATCTAGGTTTTGTTGTTCCATGTATAGAGCACAGGAAGAGTAGATGTAGTACGATTCTTAAGACATTTAGGATTTTCAGAATGGTAAATGAGCACCGGTTTCAACTTCAGGTCACATGGCTGCATTCGCCCCTAATAAGCAAGTCTGTCTTTCCTTTGAATCTTTGAAGCCAGGCACTGACTTATCTTTCTAGCTATGGAAGTCCTATATGGCATCTTCTTCCAATACAAGGCTGTTTCATCCACACTGAAAAAAGTGTAACCACCTTCATCACTTATCTTGTTGAGTGTAACCACCTTCATCAATTATCTTAGCTAGAACTCCTGGATAACCCACTGCAGGTTTTGTTTGTTTGTTTTGTTTTGATTGAGATGGAGTTTTGCTCTTGTTGCCCAAGCTGAAGTGCAATGGTACAATCTGACTCGCTGCAACCTCCACCTCCCGGGTTCAAGCGATTCTCCTGCCTCAGCCTCCCGAGTAGCTGGGATTACAGGTGTGCACCACCACACTGGGCTAATTTTTTGTATTTTTAGTAGAAACGGGGTTTCACCATGTTAGCCAGGCTGGTCTCAAACTCCTGACCTCAGGTGATCTGCCCGCCTTGGCCTCCCAAAGTGCTGGGATTATAGGCGTGAGCCAACTGCGCCCAGCCCCACTGCAGCTTTTATGTCAGCATTTGCTACTTCACTTTATACTTTTATGTTATGGAGATGGCTTCTTACCTTAAACCTCATGAACCAACCATTGCTAGCTTCCAACTTGTCCTCTGCAGATTTCTCACCTCTGTTAGCCTTTATAGAATTTAAGATAGATAGGGCTTTATTCTGGAGTAGACTTTGGTTTAAGGGAGTGTTGTGACTCCTCTGATCTTCTATCCAGATCACTAAAATTTTTTTCGATCAGCAACAAGACTGTTTCTCTTTCTTATAATTCGTGTGTTCACTGAAGTAGCACATTTAATTTCCTTCAAGAACTTTTCTTTTGCATTCATAACTTGACTGTTTGGCACCAGAGGCCTAGCTCAGCTTTCGACATGCCATTCTCACTAAGCTTAATCATTTCTAGGCTTTGATTTAATGTGCATGAAACTCCTCCTTTCACTAAAACACATATGAGTCATTGTAGGGTTATTAATTTGCCTAAAATAAATACTGTTCTGTCTCAGGTAATAGGGAGGCCTGAGGAGAGGGAGAGAGGTAAGGAATGGGCTGTTGGTGGAACAACCAGAACACATACAATATTTATCCATTAACTTCATCATCTTATGTGAGCGCAGTTATGGTGCCCCCAATCAATCACAATAGTAACATCAAAGATCTCTGATCACAGAATTTCATAATGAACACAATAAGAATGAAAAAGTGTGAAGTATTTTGAGAATTACCAAAATGTGACACAAAGAAGAAGTAAACATATGCTGTTGATAAAAGGGCATTCATAGACTTCCTTGATGCAGGGTTGCCACCAATCTTTAATTTGTTAAAAAACAAAACAAAACAAAATAAAACAAAAAAACCCTACAATATCTAGGAAGCTGAATAAAGTACAATAAAAGTGTATGTCTGTAATGTCTGTTATGAATCTGTAAAAGTGCAGTACGATATACCCCATTCTAAGCATAATGACACGAGAATTTCTTTCCTCCAAAAGGCACTTGCAGAAATGTTTTACAGACATTGTGGTTTTTGTCTTTGAAAATTTTCAGATATATTCTAGAAATTTCAGCGAGTATTTTTTAACAAACATGACTGTATTACAATATATTTAAAACTTACAACTGTGATTTAACACAGATGGGGCCCTGAGAAGAGTGCCTTGCATACAGTGAGTACTCAGTAAGGGGCAGATTTATTTTTCTAGCTTTTATTTTATTATTATTATGTGTGCTGGTTCTTACTAAGTTAATGAAACCATTTAGAAAGTTTCTAACACACAATAAAAATAAATGAGAACCTCAGAAAACACTGCTTCACTCAAGTGTTATCAGAGATGCTTCTCAGGATGCAGAGTAAAATTTTTTATGGCCACCAGTTTTTTAGAGTCAATATATGTTAAGATGATCTTTCTGACCCAAGACAGCAAATTATGTATTTACCTTTAAGAACACAGGCATTTGGTGGGGATATTTAATTGTTTACTTTCAATGGTACATCTGCAAAATAATTAGCTGCTAATAAATATACTATTCAGGAAAATGAATGAGAGGCAGGAAGTGAAAATTAAACCCATGTTTTTGGTTTAATGTCCATCTGGTAGGTCAGTGTTTCTCAAACTTGAATGCACATAATGATCCCCTGGGGTCTCTTAAAAACACAGCTTCCTAGGTCTCATTTCTCCAGAGATTCTGAGTCAGTATGTCTGCGACTGGATCATAGAACTCATTTTTTCAAAAGGCCCCACATCATTCTAAAATGTTAAACCCATGGGCCATATTTTGCCTGACATTATAATAATTATGATGTTAGGAAGAATTCACAAACTTGGCTGATTACTTTTTTCTTCTACTGAGATAAAAGTTCAGCATTTATGCATTGTCCAGTATTGAAGTGTACCCCTAACCTATAGATAAAATGCACTCTCTGTGGCTGAGGCACTCAAGGTTAAAACAGAACCAGGCAGTTATAGCTGTGTGAATGAGCAGCCACATACTCTACGTTCTTGAAAAGATGTTGTAAAAGTATGAAAGGACCTCCTTTTCTACAATCAAGCCAAACCAGTTCTTGTTGGTGCTGAGATAGATTGCAGCTGGAAATTCTCTAACTGACACCAACAAACCACCTGAGGTCAGCCAATAGAGACTTATGATGCTTTGCTTCAAGGTCATCCAACCTGGACCCTGCACCCACGCCTTGACGCCTCCTCAGAGCTCACTTTCATTTGGCACTGAAGGCTGCATCTCCTCAATCTGCAGATCGCTTTTAGAAAATAAACTTCTTTTTCCTCTGCATATCTCACTGGTCTTTTGTTAACACCAGGAATAGAAAATAACTCGATTCTATTTTAATCATAACAGAGACTAAAAAATGGGAAACAATTTATCCTAAGTATGTCATATTATTTACTGACAGCCAATATGCTCTAGCAGAGAAGTAGTAGTATCTTTTTCTCATTCATTGCAAAATTCATGGCTGACACTCTGTTATCGAAAGATAGGTTAACAAGAGAAAACCATAACAAATCTCTTTTATAAACATTGTATGTAACATGGGAGCCTTTAGAAATGAAGACCCAAAGACCATGGGAAAACTTTGCATTTTTATGTTGTTTGGTGAAAGAAGTGGATCCTTGTAGAGAAACATGACGGGACAAAAGGGGTATGATCTAATGGTAATACATTGGCAGGAACTCAGCAAGACGTTTTTGTTCAGACTGTTTTCTCTGTTGCTCTGTACGATAATCCTAATCCCAGCTTTGGGGCAGGACGTCTGTCACATGAGGGTCTTCAAGGAACAGGAGGAGCTCAGAGAGTGACTTTCCTAGGTGTTATGGCTTTCTGGGGTTCAGGAGGATCTAGTCTCTATGACCTGTTTCAGGGAAGAAAAGGGGGCAGGAGAAAGGAAGACAGGAAAAGATCTGAGAAAAATTCTTGCTTCTGTGGTTTTCTTAATTCTATTCAGCTTAAAATACTCGATATGAGAAGGTGCTATATTTTGGGGGGTAGTGTTTCCTGAATTCTATCAATGCTGAGACATTACGGGCCAAAGAAATGCAGGCTATTTTTTCCCCCACAAGTATGCCATTCAAGAAAACTAAAGTTTGAAGGGTTTAACTTGTGTTTCCAAAATCTCATTATTATTCATTTTCATGTATGTTTATATATATTTATTTAACAGATAGTAGATATAAGACGTTGTGTTTCATGCTGGGGTGCAATGAGATGCAAATGAGAAATTTCTACCTTCTGATTAATTACAGTGAAAATTGACTCTAAATTCCAGGTCTGCCCTAGTACTGTGGTACTCTGAGGTCCAGTGAGCTCATTGGTAGGGTGACTAATGACCATTTTCTGACTGGTGAACATTTAATAAATGAATCTATATTTGCTTGCATGCCCATTTTGATTTCTCACCTTTAATAAACTATTCTTAGGCTTTCATTATTATCAAAATGTTGGTATCAACTTAAAGTATTTTTTTACGTTACATTTTCGTATTCCTCAGTGGTACTGGAGGAACCTGCCTTCGAGCCATTAAAGAGCCCTTTTCTCTAACTAAGGAACTAAAGCAGACCTTGATTTCACCACGTAATTGTGTTACGTTACCTGCCTTTCACTAGGGCATTATAGGCCTAATCTTTGTCTTTTGAATTAGAAATTGGTATTTAAAAGAGAGCTATTTACTTCTAAGGAATAGGAAATTCTGTGGAAAATGGATTGCTGCAACATTATTTTAATCTCATATATGTCAGCTGTACAAATTAAATTCACATATCTTGACATTTTATATATGCATTGTTAGTTTCCAGAAAGACACAAATAAAGGGACAGAAAAACAGTATAATAATAGAAGTGATTTTAATATTAGCAATATATGTTGCACAATGGTTCAATAATGAGCTAGAGTTAAAAGAGTTTTTCCTTTCAACTTCATAGGTGTACCTTGTAGCAAACTTTTATGCAATTATTATGACTTTGATATGTAATTAGAGGTAGTAAAAACAACATACATATACCTATGTATATGTAAGTATGTATACATATGTGTGTGTGTATTTGTAAGCCCTTAGAGTTTATTCATATAAGATTGTTTTCTTCATCCATTAGCCATTCCTCACAGTATCCTTACTTACTCTGGGTAAGAAAAACCGAAAAACAAAAAATAGCAGCATAAGAAAATTGCTTACTTGATTAGAGTCATTCATTTCTTTTTCAGGAATGTATTTGACATATCTAACAAACCAAACACGATTTCTAATCTTTGTGTTTCCAAAAGGCTATATGAGTTTTCAAATTTACTATTCAATAACAGTTTCTATAGCGACTGTATACAAAAACACAGCATTTGTGTTATAGCACTTGAAGAAAGAGAAATGTTCTATAGTAACTCAAATACATTTTTCAAATTAGATAATAACCTGTCTTTCAGTGAGTAGTATACAATGTTATACACACAAATGGTACTTCACATAGTCTATCCTGCAGAATGATTTTTATCTATACTTATATTTATATACCAGTTAATTTTCAAAGATGTTAGCTACATACAAAATGTACACCTAGTGGCAATTTGTATTACTTAATAAGTGACTTCTCTTCTTGGTCAAAAGTCTGTTATTTTATTAATCAATTGACTTATAAGCACCTACTACATGTAGGAGAACTTACAAACATAAATGAAAAGAATGAAAGGCAAGTTACCAATCATTTAATTACTTTTTGAATAAGTAGTTCTAGTACAAAATAACAATGATGGTAAAATGATAGTGCTTACAGAAATCTATAGATTTGTTCAATATAATGGGAGGGGCCTGGCATGGTGGCTCACGCCTGTAATCCCAGCACTTTGGGAGGTCGAGGAAGGGCGGATCACAAGGTCAGGAGATCAAGATCATCCTGGTTAACATGGTGAAACCTCATCTCTACTAAAAATACAAAAAATTAGCCAGGCGTGGTGGCGGGTGCCTGTAGTCCCAGCTACTCAGGAGGCTGAGGCAGGAGAATGGCGTGAACCCAGGAGGCAGAGCTTGCAGTGAGCCCAGATTGCACCTCTGCACTCCAGCCTGGGTGACAAGAGCAAGACTCCATCTCAAAAAAACAAATAAATAAATAAAATAAAAATAAAATTTAATGGGAAGAACAGGATCAAAGTAGATAAGTTTATAGAAAGAAAAGAAAAATAAAACAATTATATATAAATTATAAACTTCACAGAGGAATCAAAAATTCGGATATACTTTAACATGTTTGACTTTTTAAAAATAAACTTTACTTTTCAATTTTAACATTTAATGTTTTGGTTTATAGAAAAGTTGAGGGGATAGTATACAGTTTTGATACGGACTTTTAATGAACCAATATTGACATTAACTAAAGTTTACACTTTATTCAGATTTATCTAGCTTTTATTTAATATCATTTTTGTGTTCTAGAATACCATTCAAGATATCACATTAAATTTACTTGTCATGTCTCCTTAGTTCCCTCCTGGTCATGACATTTTCTTACATTTTCCATATTTTTTTATGATGTTGACAGTTTTGAGGAGTATTAATCAGGCATTTTATAGAATGCTCCTCTGTTGAGATTTGGTTTGTTTCCATGATTTGACTGAGGTTATACATTTGGGAGAAAGATCACAGATGTCAATTGCAATTGTCATCACGTCATATGAGGGACGCACACTGTCAATCAACATGACTTAACACTGTTGAAGTTGACTCCATCACTTGGCTGAAGTAGTGTTTGTGAGGTCTCTCGACTATAAAGTTATTGTTGTCACCTTTTATTCGCAGTACTGTAGTATTTGAAGGAGTCATTATGAGGAGGCTGTACTCATGGAGTGAGGAGTTATTCCTAAGAGCAGAGTATCTACATACATTACTTGAAATTCTTCATGCAGGAAATGTGTCTCTTTCACCCTCCCCCATTCTTTACTTGTTCATTTATTTATATCTGCATGGGATCATGAATATTTATTGTATATCTTGTGTTATAATCCAAGTACTTTATTTCCTTACTTTTGTTGTTGTTGTTGTTGTTGAAATCATTCCAGATTTGGCTATTGTGAGTTGTTTGTTTGTTTTGTTGTTGTTGTTGTTTTTGTTGTTGTTTTGAATACTTCTTAACTTTCTGGCACTACAATATACATCAGGCACATCTTTTATATTTCTTGTCCCAGTTTTGAATCACCTAGTTCTTTTAATTAGAGAACAGTATTAGAAATTAAAATATGAGTGCTAGGTGTGCTCATTGCTACCGGGGTGTTGTTTATTTTAGATCTGTTGCTTTTATGTCTTAGGTTGTGACAGAGCAAGGACATATATGTGTTTATTATAATATGTGCATAAATAACATGTATAAATATTTCTATATGTAATCATCTGCATATATATCAAGTTAAACATGAACTCATACTGATATCTTCAATTCTAATCCATTACTACATAGATAATTCTAGCTTTCTCCTTTTGCTTACCTGTGAACTCACACTTCAAAAGTGAAAAACAAACTTGGCTCCTGTCATTCACCATAAACTTAATTTTGTAATTCCAGTACACATGTAATGTAAGTAACAGAATGGTTATCCTATACCTCCTTGGGAACAATTTTATCAACTAGAGTTCAGTATGTATGTACATGTCCTTTACCTGTAGTCTTACAGACTTCAGTCATTTCCAAGATTAATTAGTCCAGGACCTTTCCTCTCCACCCTCTTCAGTAAGGTTGTTTTAAACATTTTAATGTAATTAAAATATTTTAACACAGTATAAATCCCATTCTGGGATCTCTTGGCCTCCTAGATATTATTTTAAAGTTGTCATACATTAAGGCTCACTCTTTCTGCTTTAAAGTTCTATGAGTTTGACAAGTGCATGGTGTTGTCCTGTGGTACCATACAGAATAAATTCATCCCCTAAAAAAGTCCTCTGTGCTTCATCTATTTAACTCTATCCCTCTCCCTTTGGGTACCTCATAACCACTGAATATTTTACTGACTCTATAGGTTTTCCTTTACCAAGATGTTATATAATGCAATTATATAATCTATAGCCTTTTGATGAGTTATTTTCAATTAACAACACATGTTTAAGTTTCTTTTATGTCTTTTCATGGCCTAGTAATTTATTTTTATTACTAAATAATATTGTCCAGTTGTACCACAGTTTTTAAAAAAATTTCACTTACTGAAAGCCATTTAGGTTTTCATATTATGGTGATTACGAATAAACACCTATGAACACTTATATGCAAGTTTTTATATGGATATAAATTTTCAAATCAGTTGAGTAAATGCCTAGGTTTATGATGCCTGTGTTACAAGGTAAACTTATGTTTAGCTTTGTAAGAAATTGTGAAAGTGTCTTTTAAAGTAGCTGTACTACATACCTGTTAGTATACTTTCTAGGTCTATCTTATTTTCATTAGCAATAACCTAATGACAACTTAGGGTTAGCCATCTTTTCACATATATTTTTTGAGATGGAGTCTCACTGTCACCCAGGCTGGAGTGCAGTGATGCAATCTCTGCTCACTCCAACCTCTGCCTCCTGGGTTCAAGTGATTCTCCTGCCTCAGTCTCCCGAGTAACTGGGATTACAGGTGCGCACCACCATATCCAGCTATTTTTTTTTTTGTATTTTTTTAGTAGAGACAGGGTTTCACCATGTTGGCCAGGCTGGTCTCAAACTCTCAGTCTCAGGTGATCCACCCACCTCAACCTCCCAGAGTGCTAGGGTTACAGGTGTGAGCCACCATGCCCAGCCTTTTTCATGTTTATTTTCCAAATACACTGACTTGTTAAAAATTTAATGCAAGTTCTTAAACAAATTTCCGTAATAATATCTGTATCCTGGCATTTTCCTTTTTAGTAAGTGCTGAATTATAAGAAAGATGAAAGTATCATATGGAGATAGGGTGGTATAACATTAGACTAAGTTTAGTATTCTTTTTAGTCTTTGTCTTCACCATTGTAAATCAACAACAACAACAACAAATCCTTTATGCAACCGGTGCAGGTACAGACAAAGGAAAGAAGAAAAAGGAGGGTAGGAAAAAAGGGACAACAGAAGGAGAAGCTAAAAGGAAACAAAAGGGAGCTAACTTTTTTTAATTGTAAGAAAATATATGTAAATAAAATACTATAAATATATAGCATTCCCCAAGTGAAATTCCATATATAATGCCACTCAGAAGTAGTAAAGAGAGATGAGATTTGTATCAGGTACTTGAGTGTCATTAATTAGTCGAGAAAAATGTAGCAATATTTTTCATCTAAGTAGCTACTCAAGTTTTCTTCCTTTCTCAGAAAAAGGTATAAATGGTTCAAGACTCAAGATTGCAGTGGTGGAGAAGGAGGAAAGAAGTATGGAAATTGAATGAGTACAATGTACACATTAATGAGCACCTTGGAATAGTACACACTCAATTCATACTTGTTGAACTCTATTGAAATAAACAGATCATAACAGGGAAGAGTTTTGGGACTAGAGAGATAATTTTCTAGCTTCATAGAAGATGAGGAGAAGGAGTAAGAAAATAGGTGGTGCTATAGAGACCTCAGGATAAAGAGGAGGGACAGGCCCCTGTGAATACAATAGCATATTTCTTGTTTGCCAATCTCTTTTTTACTGTATGTGTGTGCGTGTGTGTGTGTGAGAGAGAGAGAGAGAGAGAGATCGGAGAGAGTCTGGCTCCATCGTCCAGGTTGATGTACAGTAGCTCACTGCAACCTCTGCCTCCTGGGCTCAAGCAAACCTCCCAACTCAGCTTCCCAAATAGCTGGGACTACAGGTGCATGCCACCTGTAATTTTTATAGAGACAGAGTCTCACTATGTTGCCCAGGATGGTCTTGAACTCCTGAGAACAAACACTGCACTGCCTTGGTTTCCCAGTGTTAGGATTACAAGTGTGAGTCACTGGGGTAGTCTGCCAATTTTTTAAAAATTATTTTTAAGTTCCAGGTTACATGTGCGGGATGTGCAGGTTTGTTACATAGGTAAACGTGTGTCATAGTGTAGTTTGCTGCATCTATCAATCCATCACCTAGGTATTAAGCCCATCATGAATTAGCTTTCTTTCCTAATTCTCTCCCTCCCCCAACCCCACCCCAACAGGTCCCAGCGTGTGGTATTCCCTTCCCTGTGTCCATGGGTTCTCATTGTTCGACTCCCACTTGTAAGTGAGAACATGGGGTGCTTGGTTTTCTGTTCCTGCATTAGTTTGCTGAAGATAATGGCTTCCAGCTCCATCTATGTCTCTGCAAAGGAAATGATCTCATTCCTTTTTATGGCTGCATAGTATATGTGTGTATATGTACTAAACTATCTTTATCCTGTGTATCATTCATGGGCATTTGGGTTGATTCCATGTCTTTGTTATTGTGAATAGTGCTGCAGTGAACATATGCATGCATGTATTTTTATAATAGAATGTCTTATATTCCTTTGGGTATATACCCAGTAATGGGATTGGTGGGTCATATGGTATTTCTGGTTCTAGATCTTTGAGGAATCCCCACACCGTGTTCCACACTGGTTGAACTAATTTACATTCCCATAAGCATTCCTATTTCTCCACAACCTTACGAGCATCTGCTATTTCTTGACTTTTAAATAGTCACTATTCTGACTGGCATGAGATGGTCTCTCATTGTGGTTTTGATTTGCATTTATCTAATGATCAGTGATGCTGAGCTTTTTTTCCATATGTTTTTTGACCACATGAATGTCTTTTTTTGAAAAGTGTCTGTGTGTCTGTTCATATCCTTTGACCACTTTTTAGTTTTTTTTTCCTTGTAAATTTGTTTAAGTTCCTTGTAGATTCTGGATATTAGACCTTTTCCAGATGGATTGCAAAAATTTTCTCCTAATTTGTAGGTTGCCTGTTCATTCTGATGATAGTTTCTTTTGCTGTGCAAAAGCTCTTTCATTTAATTAAATCTCATTTGTCAATTTTTGCTTTAGTTGCAATTGGTTTTGGTGATTTTGTCATGAAATCTTTGCCTGTGCTTATGTCTTGAATGTATTGCTTAAATTTTCTTCTAGAGTTTTTATAGTTTGGGGTTTTAAAGTCTTAATTCTTGTATAAGGTGTAAGAAAGTGGTCCAGTTTCAATTTTCTGCATATGGCTAGCCAGTTCTCCCAGCATCTTTTATTTAAAAAGCATTATTTTCCTCATTGATGTTATCATCCATTTTGTCAAAGGTCAGATGTTTGTAGATGTGCTATCTTATTTCTGAATTCTTTATTCTGTTCCATTGGTCTATACCTCTGTTTTTGTACCAGTACCATGCTGTTTTGGTTACTGTAGCCTTGTAGTATAGTTTGAAGTTGGGTAGCGTGATGCTTCCAGCTTTGTTCTTTTTTTCTTGGGATTGTCTTGGCTATATGAGCTTTTTTGTTGTTGCTGTTCCATACGAATTTTAAAATAGTTTCTTCTAATTCTGTGAAGAATGTTGATGGTAGTTTAATGGGAATAGCATTGAATCTATAAATTACCGTGGGCAGTATTTGCCATTATCTTATGAGTAATTTAGATTAAAAAGTAGCAGGCCAAGGAAAAGGTGTTTTTTGTTTTGTTTTGTTTTGTTGCCTTTTTGTTTATTTTAGGTAGAAAGATAACAAATGAACATGTTGAAAATTAAGAAGTCAGTATATTCAGCAAATGCAGAGATTCTCAGCTTCTGCATGTTCAGATTACACATATAATGTAATTCTATAGATTGACACTTGCAGAAATATCCCCTAAGAGTCACTTCTGAATGCATGTTAAGTACTTGGGTTTAGGTGTAGTGACAATATTTAAAAATGGAAAATAACTAGACTCTGAGTTCAAATTATTGAATTTATTCAATGCTTAATAGCTTAAAAACCTTGAACAAATCTCAGAATATTTGATTTCAGATTTAGAACTGAAATAACAACATTTCATAGGGTTAACATAAGGGCCAAAGGAAATAATTTATAAGTGAAAAATTATGCTATTGTATGTATTTATATAAAAAGGGGCAATACTAAAACTTGAAAAATTTTTCTTGGCTCTCAATATATCTGATATTTCAGGACATAATGACTCAGGTCATACAAACTCAAACACATATGAATTATTCTTTTTAGCTATCATACATAATTCACCATTTCCTTTCACTTTTGTTCAGTGTGTTATTTGTTGGTGAGGTACCAGCTGTCTTCAATGTTGACAGTAACAACAGTTCTTCCTCCAGCATTTGCTAGACTTCACTAGTGAAAAATCATCTGGTCTTGGCGCTTTCTTTCGTGGAAGAATATTACTTTTGTTTTAATTTCTTTAATAAATAAGAGCTTATTCAGGCTATTTTTTCATGTGTGAGTTTTCATAGTTTGAACATTTCCAGGAATTTGCTCATTTTATCTGTTACCAAATTTGTGGGCAAAGAAATGTTTGTATTGTTACTTACCCACCTAATGACAATTAAATCAGTAACAATGACCAGTCTTTCATTTCTAATATGAGTAATTAGTGTACTCTCTCTTTTATTCTTGGCTATCTTGGCTAGAATTTATCAGTTTTATTAATCTTTTCGAATAACCAGCTTTTAATTTTGTAGTATTTTAATTTTGCATTTCATACTTCAATAGTAATATGCTTTTTAATCAACTTTATTGTCAAATATATACACTAAAAGGCAAATGTGTACACCTAGGTGACTAGCCCCACAATGAAGTCATAAAATATTTCCAGTGCCCAGAAAGTTCCCTTGGGCCATTTCTTAGAAAAACATCACCCCTTCTCCTAGAGAATACCTGCTTCAAGTTAGCCATTGATCTGTTTTACCATCATCACTTAGATTTGTTTTTTCTAGAGTTTCACAAACATTGAAACTTGTGGGATATAGTCTTTATATCTTGCATCTTTCACTTAGCATATGTGATATACATTCATGTTGCATAAACAATAGTTTGTTGCTTTTTATTGCTGAGTAATATTCAATTGCACAGATATACCACAATTTGTGTACTCATTCACCAGCTGATGGTCATTTAGGTTGTTTCTACTTTGGAACGATGAATAAATATATGAATATTAGCATACAAGTCCTTACACAGCTATTTATTTTAATTTCTCATGGGTAAATTATTAAGAGTTGAATTGCTGGGTATTATAGCAAATGTATGCTTAACTCTATAAGAAATTCTAAAGCTGTTTGTTTTCCAAAGTTGTTGTTAACATTTTATATTCCCATCAGTAATATATGAATGTTTCAGTTACTCTAAATCCTTCACTGTGTATTATAAACCTTTAACATTTAGATATTCTGTTGAATGTGTAGGGACATCTTATTGTGAGTGTGTTTTATTGATGACTAATGGATGTTGAACATCTTTTCATATGCTGAACAGCTAGCTATTCTTATATCATTTTATGTAAAGTGTCTCTTCATGTCTCTTTTCATTTGGGAGTGTTTGTCTTCTTTGCTTTGATATGCTAGTTTTTGTTAAATATATAGATATAAAGATTTAAAGAGATATAGATGATAGATAACAGAAAGATGCAATTTTTCTGTCAAATACACATAGGGAAATATTTTCTCCCAGTTTATGGTTTGACATTTTTCTAATGCTGTCTTTCAGAGATAGGAAGTTTTTTTATTATTATGTTATTGGTAATGATTTTATATGTTCAAATTAAAAGATTTCTTATATCCAATTTGGAAATACCCTCTATTTGTCATTTTAGAAGTTGAAGAGTTTTAGTTTTAACTTAGGTTATGATTCATTCCAAATTAATGTTTGAATATGTTGTGACAAAGATTGAAGTTTGTTTTTTGTATACATGAATAGGGACTTGTTCCAGCATCACTTGTTGAAAAGAAAGTCTTTTGGAGAGAGGAGATAGGAAAAAATCCAGGCAGCCAGGCAGCCAGGCAGGCAGGCAGACACACACACACACACACACACACACACACACACACACACACACACACACACACACTCTCTCTCTCTCTCTCTCTTTCATTTTGTAAAGGATTTATTATCATGTTCATGAGAGATATGTTTTCTTACAGTATGTTTAGTTCATTTAATTATTAGAGTTACACTAGCTTCATTTTACAAAAATGAGTTGGGAATTATTCTTGCTTCTTCTATTTTTGGAAAATGTTTGTGCATGATTGAAATTACTATTTTTGGTTTGTTTTAAATGTCTGAGAAAATTCTCCAGTGAGGCTGTCTGAATCTTGGGTTTTCTCTGGGAAAACGCTTTTAATTATGAATTTTATGTAAAAAATAGATGTTGATCTAAGTATTCTATTTATTGAAAAGTTTTTGAAGAGATTTTGTTTTCTCATTTTTGACTTTCAAAATATTTGTTCCTTCAACCTATTTTTTCAGATATCTGAAATATAATTTATCATGATATTCTTTTTAAAGTTTTCATAATCTATAGTGACATATACTCTTTTATTCATGAAATTGTTATAATCTGTCTTCTTATTCTTGGTCCCTACCTAATTTTTTTTTATAAAAATGAGCTTTTGGTTTGATTATTCTCTTGTTTTTCCACTGTTATTCTTTTATTTTGTACTCCCACCTTTATTATTTCCTTTTGCTACTTATTTGGGTTTAATTTTCTTTTTGTAGATACTGAAGGTAGAAACTTAGACCACTAATTTAAATCTTTCTTCTATATATTGGAAAACATCTAAAGCTGCAAGTTCTCACTGTGTCTTGCTTTAACTGTACTCACACAGTTTGATCCATTGTGCTGTCACTACTTTTTAGTTCAAAATATTTTCTGAGTCGGTGATTTACTGTTTTAGATGTGTGTGTGTGTGTGAGAGAGAGAGAGAGAGAGAGAGAGAAAGTGTGTGTGTGTGTGTGTGTGTGTGTGTGTGTGTGTCCTTAAGTTTTAAATATTTGGAGCATTTCCAGATATTTTTATTGTTTATTTCTAAATCAGATCTCTTGTGACCTGTAAATTTTCTACCTAATTCCAATCATTTTAATTTTTTTCAGACCTGCTCAATTTATTATTTGGATTTTCTATGAGTTTTTCTGATGGGTGCTTAAGAGCTCTTTATTTTGGAAGTAGTTTCTCTTCTTTTACTGAATAGATGGAGTGTTGCTAAATAATGCTATTAGATTTCTGCACCTGGACATCTTTCTTTTCAATCAAACTGCTCATCTTTAGGGACATGGAACTGTTCAGTGTGCCAATAGCAAAATTCATTTTTAAAAATTTGATCCTGTGTTACTGTGAAAAAAAATATTGCTTTCTGATTTTATCACAGAGAACATTTTTATTTTTATAAACTAATAAAATGAACTGAAATTGAACCACCTAAGTCACTTTGCATTAATACAAGTTATCCATTTTTGATCATGTGTAATTCACAGTGGGAGCAAGGTCAAATCTCTCATTTAGCTGTAGTCTTGAACCCCTGTAAGCACCTCATAAATTGTTAGCTAACACTAGCTTTGGATCGTGCTCAGAACATTGAAAGTATTTACACCTGGGCTAGTAAATTTCCTCTGATGCTATTTCCATTCGCTCAATAAGTAATTTTAAATTCTTTTTTTGAAACTTTGAGAAACAATTGTTTATACTGAACAACAGTTGAAAGTCTTTTTTCTTATTTTTTCTTCAATGACTTTAACATTTCTCTTAATCCCTAAACTATTAAAGTTATGGGATTTTCATAACATATTCCTAATGTGGAGATTATCTTAGATAAATATTATCAAGGTCTATCTCTCGCTCTTGATACTTTCCATTCAGATTTCCATATTGTTCTCTGCCTCTTAAATTGTATATCTATATACATTGATTTTCAATGAATTTGCTCATTATTTTATTCAAAGACATCTTCACAAATAACTATATATACATTCAAGCATGAGAATTTTGTGACAGTACTTTTTTGTGTATCTCTCCAGCAGCTCTTTATTTAAAAGACTTTTTTCCCTCACTGCTAAGAATTTTTTGGTAAAATTTCCACACTTGATTCTAATGTAATCTTTATCCCCTCAAGTTATTCCATGAATCAAAATTTAGATGATACTATAAACTTAATTTCAACATTAGACATTAAGAATACCCATGGTACATAGTAGGTAAATTAACCTGAATGTGACAATAGTAAATTTAGAACAGAGATGTGGCACATATCAAACACAATTCCCTCTAAAATAGAAATGAAGTTGAACTTTTAATCACTTGGATAAAGGGAAAGACATTTTGATCATGATACTCATAGGATCAAATAGGATCTGTTTGCCACTATTCTGATCCATACTTAAGAGAATATTTTAGGGTAACAACTTCTATGAGTAATACATATTGAACAAATGCAAGCATGGGACAATGAAGACCTTCATTCTAAAAGAATATTTTTGGTTATTCTTAGGAAGTAAATTCTCAATTATTTTTCAGACAGCTGCTTGCTGACTGGAATTACGTTAACTCTATAAGAAATTTTAAGTTAATATATTTCTCTGGTTAGAAAAGTTTTCAGTTTTCAAACAAGAACACAAAAGTTTTCTGCAAAATAACCTTGAAGTCCAAAGAGAACTTAGTACATAAGTGATGATGGTACAAGTGTGGGGATGGACAACCCTATTCATCACTATGACATATAGGTAAGAGCAGAGGTAATGCTATCCTTTTGAAAGGTTTTATTTACATATATTTAATGAGGTTCTCTCTTTTCAACTCAGGATTGAATGGGTTTTAAGTAGAATAAAGGGAAAAACATGTTTTTTACAGCTAAGTTTTTCTTATGCACAGTGCAACATATATACAAATTTTAGGATTCTGTAGGTAGCTCCATATTTATTTGCAAATTAAATTATTTATAATTTTTTTAAAATTAATAAATTTTTATTTGTACTAGAACAATTTTAGATGTTATATAAATAACTTACTTTCTTTTAAAGTAATATTTTCCTAATGATGTCTTCTTGTTTCTTGTTTTTTTTCTCCCCCCTGAGACAAAGTCTCTCTCTTTTGCTCAGGCTGGAGTGCAATGGCATCATCTCAGCTTGCTAAATCCTCTGCCTCACCGGTTCAGGGATTCTCCTGTGTCAGCCTCCTGAGCAGCTAGGATTACAGGTGCACGCTACCACACTTGGCTAATTTTTGTATTTTTACTAGAGATGGGGTTTCACCATGTTGGCCAGGCTGGTCTTGAACTCCTGGCCTCAAGCGATTTGCCTGCCTTGGCCTCCTAAAGTGCTGGGATTAGAGGAGTGAGCCACCATGCCTGGTCTTGTTTCTTGAGATAGATACTTTTCTGTAAGATGATTATTTTTCGTCTTAGATACTCCCATCAATTATGAGTTCTAGTCACTGCAGAGGCCAATGAAACATCAACAGTATAACACCCATTTAAATGATTAAACTGAAAACTTGTTTTATTCTCACCACAATACCAATCTAGCAAAATGTGTATATTGTTTTGCTCCAAATATGTAATAGATACTCAATCTAGACTTACATTATTTCTCCAGTGTTTGGAACTTGAAACAATAATAGCACTGTATTTGAAATAGTAATCTCCATTCTCCTCTAAGTAGTGATATATTTAAATCTGATGTTTCATAGTGGTGGCAATGTTATAGGAAAGGGGTCCCAATCCAGACTCCCAAGAGAGGGTTCTTGTCTCCATGAGTGGGTTTTTGAATTTTGTGTGAGAAAGTATTTAGGATGAGTTCACAGTGCAAAGTGAAAGCAACTTTATTAAGAAAGTAAAGGAATAAAAGAAATGGCTACTCCATAGACAGAGAGGACCCGGGGGCTGGTGGTTGCACATTTTTATGGTTATTTCTTGATGATATGCTAAACAAGGGGTAGATTATTCATGCCTCCCCTTTTTAGACCACGTAGAGTGGCTTCTTGACATTGCCATGGCATTTGTAAACTGTGATAGCACTGGTGTGATTGTAGCAGTGAGGGCAACCAGAGGTCACTCTCATCGCCATCTTGGTTTTCGTGGGTTTTGGCTGGCTTCTTTACAGCAACCTGTTTTATCAGCAAGGTCTTTATGACCTGTGTTTTGTGTTGACATCCTGTCTCATACTATGACTTAGAATGCTCTAACTGTCTGGGAATGCAGTTCAGTAGGTTTCAGCCTCATTTTACCCAGCTCCTATTTAAGATAGAGTTGCTCTGGTTCACACGCCTCTGACAGCAACAGCACACTTAACTATAGATGACTATTTTGTTCTGTCCAGTGTGTGTTTGTTGTTGTTGTTAAATTATCATTACCTGCCAATAGTTTAAAATCCAGATATTTAACGGATAATCCAGATTTTCTACTTCTCATAACATTGTGATATCTACTACCTTTGTGTCCACTTTCTTTCTGAATCCACTCAAGCTGAGTATTTGTTTCCTGGTTAGGACATGTGCAGTGTCCTTCACATACTCAGGATATTGCCTCCACTTGTTGATTGACTCCCATGAACATATAAGTTTATGATGTCTGACCTGAAACCTGTCTTTTCTTCATTAAATTCTAGTCCAGCTTCTAGTTGCTCTTGTAAGACTTCCTGACCACATCTATAGCTTGGCAATCATTTCTATTTCTGTCTGCCCACTTCTCTTTTTATTTAAAAGGCTAATTTGGAACCTAGCATTAAACATGATATAGTTTAGCAAAATCTCCAATATCCCCAGTGGATGCATTGGGGAAAGGGACCATATTTTGCAACAATCCATATGATTGGCCCTTTAGTATAATGCCCTAAATACGTAATGATTTTTATAAGTGAGTCTTTTATTCTACCCATGCCTTAGTATCTAAGGAGGCACTTAGGAGTTTTCAAACAGAAATTCATTTAAAATTTAATTTGTATTACACAGGTCTGGGCGCTTCAGGTATACATTTTTCTCTCCAACATATTATGGCACTGTTTCAGAAAGCTGACAAGAAAACACTTGGTTTAATTTCAGGCAATCATGTTCGCGTAATTAGTTTTGGTTCCAATCACTTGAGCTAAATATTTTCAAGTAATTTGCAGGCTGGAGATCCAGGGAAAAAAATGTAGAAAATTGCCACAAGTATCGTTTTTGGTAACAAGAATTTGCCTCTGAGTCAGTCAAGATTCATATATACTATGGAAATGCAGCTCACAATTCAGAGGACACGTTATACTCTATGAAAATTTTAGTTTCATTATGTAGTAAATGGAATATGTAAGAAATATAAAATCAGGAATGGAAATATTAAACCACACAGAATGTAGGAGGTTCAAAGCCCTTAATTAGAGTTTAAATTGTGACTCCAGATTCTTCAAATGGAGTTTAGGTGCTTTCGAAACCATAAGGAATAGATTATATGTATGCAAATCAGAGTATATGTCATTGACAGAGTAAAGCATACTTTAGGACAACATTTTAGTTATTCCAAACTACTCAAGAATTACCATAGAGTTGTTAGTTAACAATTTGCCTTTCACATTTTCACACAAATACATAGATTTATATTTGTCTACTGTTCTTTCATTATACAGGAGTTAAAATCCTTATGACACTAACAGAAATAACTAAAGATTCTGCTGTATTAGAGCAACAGAGATTAACTCATTTGGCTATCTCCAGTCAATCATGCCAGTATCGTATTTTGACTCCCATTTGTGTTGTTCATCTACTACACTATTAGTGGAAATAAGATAGAATTTTAATAAATATGTCTTGACTAGAAATCACATTGTCCAGGCATTAATTATGCAACTTATTGTTAAATATTAGAGTTGGAAAAGGCTTCATTGCTTACGTGAGAAAACTCTTAATAACCTTTTGTTTTCATCATTCCTCTGGCAATATAATACTATTTTACACATTTTTTTTTTTTTTTTTTTTTTTTTTTGAGACTGAGTCTCGCTCTGCCGCCCAGGCTGGAGTGCAGTGCTGAATTTTACAGAATTAGAGTATCCTTTTCAATCTTTTAGATAAATTCAACTTTAAGACGGCATATATTTTTAAGCATTCATTGGACAATTTTAAAAGAAAGGAAAACTGCAAACAAAGAACCAGAAAGGAAGAGAAGAGTCCAAGCTAGAAGAATAAATTTGACCTAACTGTACAGTCACTGGAGATGGTGCTTCCAAATTTGACTTAGTAGATAACTGCTGGGAGTTTAATTCCCACATTGGGAAGAGGAATGTGGCTTTGCTGTGCAAAGGAGAATTGCCAAATCTCTCGGATAGTTGACAAAAATTCTGTCCCTGACCAAACTGCAATCAAGCTCCCATAAGCCCTCTTCTTGATTAAGCCTCAGCCCTGGTCTGTAAAAACTGCAGAATGTCATTGCAAATAATTTCATCGACAACCCAATCCCCGCCATGCAGACATGCGCTCCCATATACACATACACACACACACACACACACACGCATACACAGACACACCGGAGACAAATACACACATAGTTTCTAACAGCTCTAGGCCACACCGCAGGATGACCTCAGCCCTTCTTAAAATACCTTCTGAAGAAAGCTCAAATCTGCCAAAAGAATTAGCGGTTCTAGTCAGCACTTGTAGATAGGGAGTCCATCTCGGTGGGAGGGTAGGAGCTGAATTTGGTAAGTACCAATTAGCAAACCCCGGTGGCCTAGTCACACACACAAGCCTCCTTTCTACTTTTTGAAAATGTCCACTTCTCCTTCTCTGCTCTAAGCCTCTGCTATGCCTCCTTCCTATTCCCTCATTGTCTCCTTAAAATCCCCAGTCATCTCTGTACAAATTGAAGTTTTCAGTTCATGATGAACCCAATTCCCTATTGCAATAGGTTATCACTGAATAAAATCTGCTCTCACCACTTTAAGTGTCCAGTTTTGTTGTTTGGCTTTGACAAACATGGTTCATACAAGAAACCAAGACGGAGGCACACTGCTCAACCCTCAGAAAAGATGAGATGCCTACTCTTGACTGTTTGAGAGGAAAAGAAAGGATAATAAACTAGTAATGCAAACCTTTAATGTGACTTATCTAAAATGAATTACTAATCCAAATTTTATAACACACCTGTTGCATCATTTTTATTACCTAGAATTTACTGAACTAGAGAGAAATTAACCGTGCACTAGATGAACTAAATTTTTAAAACTGGGGAAAAAAATCATGAAAAATAAGACATGAAGCAAATATGAAGCAAAAGCAAAAAAAAAAAAAAAGCAAAAAGAAGTATATTTAAAAATTAAAGTGAATAAATGAAATATAAAGAAATGTAGGACTCTGTGTAAAAGAAAACTGGAAAAATAATGTTTCCAAAATTGAAAACAGAACGGAAAAATTAAACCATTCAGAATGTAGGATTTCAAAGACCTTAGTTAGCCCTTAATAACACAACAATTTTGTATTGTTTTTGTAAGCACTATTTTTCCCTTTTTCTTTCAAAAGGGAATTCTACTTTAAATTTTCAAGTATTCATTATGCCACTACTTAAATACTTCAGATAAATACCCCAACTTCCAAGCATGGGCCTCATTAGTAAAAGAAAAATCCCAGTACATGGCTAATGATGTCGTTCACGGATGGGAATACAGGACAATTTTGTGCAAGGAGATATGATTAAAAAAAAAATTCCATTATTCTAACAGGAAAACAAGTTTATTTGCTTCTACTGAATTCTGTTGTACATGGTTATTCTGCCTACATATTAGATATATCACATTGTGTACTAGCATACATTATATATTAAATATTGGGCTATCATTGAAATTATAAAGTAGGAGATGACAAAGCAAAGAAATGGAAAGAAAGTGGATATTGAAGACATGAACTGAAATTCATAAAACACCAGTCCCAGAGGCTATACTACCTCTAGCCTTTTTTTACTACAAGCTATGTGATTCAAGTTTTCTATTACCCACAGCCTACGTAACCCTAACCTGATGCACACTAAAGTATAAAATTCAGCGGATAGCTGAACTACGTCGGGCAAACCTAAAGAGAGCATAGAGATTCTAAGGAATAAAAAAACTACAAGGATTATTGGCACAAATTAAAATATATGAACTGAGGAGTAAAAATTTTATCTGCAAGTTTGTAATGAGACAAAACATTGTTACGTATATTTTATACATACATATATGTTATATTACATATACTATATCTTTCTCATACTTATATAATCTCTTATATACACACATGTACACACAAATATGCTATACATTAGCAATGCCAAGCAGATTCCTGACAAAATTAGGGGACTAAATGCTTAAGACACAAAATGAAGTAGCACATTTTCACTGGTGGATATTACAATTTGCATATCCTTTGTAAATTCTCAAAATTCAAATTAAGAATTATATCTTACTTTTCTCAATTAATTTATGCTTCTCTAACCAATGTCCCACAATCCCTCAATAGTATACGCAAAATATTTTATCATTTTCAATAAAATAAATTTTGTTTTGAAAATAGGATTAAATTCCAAATGATTAGAAATTGACTTCATTTATTTAAAATGCTATATAGTATTCAATTCTATAAATTTATCTCCATAATTACTGAATTAAAACTGCATTCTCTAACATGGATCCATATGGAAAAAATTAATGTTAAGTGAGGAGAGTTGCATAGGGACAGTACAAAACATTTATACAAATATATATATTTATGTAATGTCCTTAACTATAGGTATATATCTGCTATTAAAACATGTATAATGATTTATACACCAAGTTCAAAAACACCATTGCTCTAGGAGGTGATAAAGTGAAGGAAAGTTGGGGAGGAAAGCACAAAGATATCTGTAATGTTTAATTTATTTTACATGTAAATGCATGACTGAGTTCAATCTTAACATGGAAAAATTTGGGTAATGGGTACATGGGTATTCATAACA
This sequence comes from Macaca fascicularis, assembly GCF_037993035.2. NCBI lineage: Eukaryota > Metazoa > Chordata > Mammalia > Primates > Cercopithecidae > Macaca > Macaca fascicularis. The sequence continues at coordinate 113,021,059 of NC_088380.1, read as the reverse complement.
TCATTTTCTGTTATTTTCTACATCATATAAGTTATCAAAACAAAAATAAATACATAAACACAAGTTACACTTCTATAATTTTGGTAAAGTAAATCCTGAGGACTCATGGCATCCTTGAGTAGTACTAGATAGCAGGATTGCCTGATTGATGTATGCAAAGAATTAGATGTGGGGAGAAGTTAGATTGGGAACCTCTGACAAGGTACTTAATAATTCAGGATCTCCAGTTTCTTAATAAAAGCAAGCACTAGTGGTGCTTGTTGTTTTGAAAATTCAATGAGACAACACATATAAAGTTCCTGAAATATAGAAGGCAATATGCAAAGGCTAATTCTTCTCCAATCAACAAATACTCAGTTTCTTTTACAAATTATTCCAGAGGTCAGGAAGCGTTTCAGTTGCCTTCATGATTAATCATCTACTTAATCAATTATTTTAAAGATATTCTATGATATCTTGATATTCTGGGCAACCATTTTTACATATTAAAATGTTCAAAAAGAAAGATTAGCCAGAGTTTGAGAGTAACAGTTTTCAAAATGCTTGTTATGCTGTATAGGGCTAGCATATGGGTTTGAGCAATATTAAATTTTTTAAAATTTTCTTATTTGATTCCTATATCTCTTTATCTGCTCATGTTCATTCTAAAAATTTTACCTTCATTCAAATTAGATATGAATTTTTCATATTTCTGTTAGTACTATAAGTTGCACATAACACCCTTAAAAATAGTAAGTAGAAAAAATGAACCAGGCTTCTGAGAACAGGCAGGTTTGTTACAACAGCTTTACCTTTCACAAAATGTTGGAGTTACGAAATTACTCCATGCCAATTATTCTCAATAGTGTAAACTGGCTTTGAAAATATTTCACCTTTGAGAGATTTTCCTTTTTCAGCCTGATATTCTTTGAATGATATTTAATAATATGTTGCCATGGTGGGAGATAAGAGGTAAAGAGTATGGAGAAGTGGGATCCAATATTGCATATTAAGGTACTTTCATTCTTATAGGCCAATTTTTATTTATGGTTTGATATGTAACTGTCACACCATACATACTTCAAAAGAGGTAATATTTTGACAAGGCAGGAAATTGCACACCAAAATTTATTTTACCAATACACACACACATAAATACACTCTATCTCCTCCTTTTCTGAATGTAAAAACTGATTACCTAGAGAAGAATGCTTATATTTTAAATATCTCTATTAGATGCCACCTAATGAATGCAAACTTAAATACAAATTTTACACTGTATTGGGAAAATTTAGAACTGTAAATCCACCTCCTAATGTAACACTCATGGTATCTATATCCCATGGCTTTCTAGTAATTGTAATCTGCTTTGCCCCCTGTGTTAGAGATATAATTATGTTAACAGCTTTCCTACACAGGCACCATACATTGCCATTATGAAGCCAGCTTCATTTAATTAGCATCATGTAGTAAATTAGCAGTTATAAGGACTGCTGGGTACAAGGGGATCTCCATTTTCTCACCATTTACTTAATCCTCAGTCAATGTTAAGATTACTGCTCACTGAATTTCCATGGCAAAATCACCATCACCCTTCTCAGATGTTATGATTCAGCATTTGTATGGATTTGGAACAAACACTTTTTTCCAGATGCCCAGAAGTTAGGATTACTGAAGCCCTATCCTGCTCCTGATTGGAAAGAAACAGGAATGCAGAGAGATAATGCCCATGTGAATGAATTCTTTATTTCCAGCTGGCAATTAAAAAAAAAGTGATAAAAAGAGTAGTATTAACTAGGGAGTAAATGAAAAGGCAGAGTGATTCTTTTAAAAGGAAGTTCACAGATTTTATTAGCATTTTAGAGAGAAGAGTTTTTTATGTCTAGTGCTGGGTGGCAACACGTAAAATTACATTATTATTTATCCCATTATTAGGCTTATAGTATGCTGTAAAGATGACAAATAACTTCTGTGTTTGTTTCAAGTATATGCTTAGTAATTCATTATGGCTCAACTTTGTCAGGAATTATTTTCAGAGTAGCAAAAACCACTAGTTTGAAGCAGAAATTATCGTAATTCTAGAGCATCAGACAAAAACTTAAATTTATTTATTTGCCTAGTAATTATTTGCCTAGTAATATATTTAAAATCTCATCTCATTGTGGTATTACAATGTAAGTTAATTATGTAATGATATATGAAAAAACTCTATAAATAACTTCCCATTCTTATCTTTGTATTGGAGGATTGAACTAATAATTCTGTCTCCAGAAATAAACAATGAGCAAAATATTGCTAGATTGTCAAAAACAGCCTAAGAAATTCTGTCGATTTTCCCTTTGGTTCTACAAGTGCCCTAGCAAATAATCTAAGAACACTAAATATTGCACATGCTTAGAAAGCATTTCATTTATATTGAAGGTAAAAACTACACTCAAGATTTTTACCGCTCATCAAATAAGTGGAAGCAATGAGAACATAGTTTAGACTATTTGTTTGAGTGTTCACTCACTTAATAAACTTAACATATTTGGATCCAGATTATGAGCCACAGGGATTCCCCAGCTCTGAACATCAATTGGCTGCTGTGTGGATCCTAGAGAAAAGATCACCTAGTAGCAGGAGCTGGGCCCAAGAGTGGCTTTCTGCCATCATTGGAAGCAGGCCACTGGTGTGCAGTGTCTATCTCTCAGAGCTGCCAGTTCTCTGTGACCCCTGGCCTACTTGGCTGGCCTGGCCTTCTGCAGTAGTTGGTCCCAGACCCTCATATCTCTCAGTGACACAACCCAATGGTAAGCTGCCACATGCCTTGTTCAAGGTACTTTGGCCTCCTGCTCTGGAGAGTCTCTATTCCCATGGAGTCAAGAAAGGAGCAGAGGGCCGCTGTGAGCTCACACAAGTATATTAGCTTGCCAGACCTGGTCCTGGAGGCTGCAAGCTGCTAGCAGAGAAGAATGCCAGTTTGCACCCACTTGGTGACATTCCCTGCACCTTGTGGCTTATACTTTGGGTGCTACCATGGCTGTCTTGGAACCAGATGCCCCTGATAACTTACCTGAGAGGATGGCACGACGGATAAGTATGAAGGAATTGACACTGTGTGAAGCAAATGTTCATCAGTGGAAGACAGAAGCCAATGAGAAAATTATTTGACCATCCTTTCTCTGAAAAGGTCCTTTGGAGACAGAGTTATTCATAGAAAACCATCCTTTCCTAGCCACTCTTCCTCTTCTCAATCTTCCTTCCCTTGGAATTTACTCCTCATCACATGTTAGCATGTAAGATGGTAGGCTCAGTTTTCCAGGGAACTAAATCAGCTAACTACCCAACTGAAGAGAATGCGTAGGTCTCTTGCCAGCCATCTAGATATCAGAGTTAATACATTAAGCTAATGCCCTTATCTCATTAGAAATTCCCGCAGCACTTTAATCAGATCTATATACTATTCTATTACATACAATTTAAAAATGCATCATTCCTTGGTTTTAATGCACACGATATTGGAAAGTAGCAAACTTGAAAGAGGATGAGGGATTTTTACACTGTTATTTGTATCAGAGGACTGTTGAGAGACAACAAGGAAAATAATCATTAAAAAAAGAATAAATGGCCAGGCGCGGTGGCTCATGCCTGTAATCCCAGCACTTTGGGAGGCCGGGGTGAGCGAATTGCTTGAGGTCAGGAGTTTGAGACTAGTCTGGCAAACATGGTGAAACCCCATCTCTACTAAAAATACGAAAATTAGCCAGGCATGGTGGTGCATGCCTGTAATCCCAGCTACATGGGAGGTTGAGGCAGTAGAACCACTTGAACCTGGGAGGTGGAGGTTGCAGTGAGCCGAGATTGAGATGGCGCCATTGCACTCCAGCCTGGGCAACAAGAGCGAAACTCCATCTTAAGAAACGAAACAAACAAAAAGAATAAACAATTAATGCAGTATCAAGAGCTCTAAACAATTTAATATGTTTTGCAGCCCTTACTGCTGTAAAATTCAATACAAAACCTGATGTTATAATAATAATCTGGATTATAAGGAAAAAACACAAAATTTTTGTTATTGTATTCCATTTATAGAAGACAGGAAAGTTCCTTGGAAAATTCTCAATTAAATAATTAAAATAAAAATGTATTTGTGTTTAGATTGAATATTGATGCTTGATTTGTCAGAGCTAGACATTCCAACAAATATGTCCATGTACAACTTTTATGCTCTAAGTCTCCAGGTAACATTTAATTTTATGTTTTTCAAGGAGCCAAATAGTTCCATTTGGCAATCTAAAAATATATAGAAGAATACTCATTGTAACCAGGAAATATTACGAAGTGATGTGTCACAACTGATTTTTTTTCCTCTTCTGGCTGTGTGAGAGAGATTAACATTACTTTTCCACAAGCCTAGGCTATTTATTAAAAATACATGAGTCGTATATGAGGCAAGAATCATGATAAGCACCTCACAATGAATTTCACTGAGAAGCACACAAAATAGGTCCTAGGATTATCAACTTTAGAGAAAGTGGCACAACCTGCCTAAAGGCTGTGAGTTGGTAATTGGGGAGCTGGACTGGAGCCCAGGCAATGTGGCCACACAGTCTGTGCCCCTGATCATCACATTTACATCTATTCTTGCTACTGTAAGTTAAAACAAAATGCTTTTATGTGAAACTGTTATTTTTGGTTTTATTTGTGTTTATGGGGGAAGAACAGTGGTGCATAAATGTAATATCAAGACGTCTCTTTGTGTCACAGAAGAGATTTGAACCTTAGTTCTCAAAGTTCCAAAAAAGTCTAAAAAATAAAAAAACAGGCCGGGCGCGGTGGCTCACGCCTGTAACCCCAGCACTTTGGGAGGCCGAGGCGGGCGGATCACAAGGTCAGGAGATCGAGACCACGGTGAAACCCCGTCTCTACTAAAAATACAAAAAATTAGCCGGGCGCGGTTGTGGGCGCCTGTAGTCCCAGCTACTCGGGAGGCTGAGGCAGGAGAATGGCGTGAACCCGGGAGGCGGAGCTTGCAGTGAGCCGAGATCGCGCCACTGCACTCCAGCCTGGGCGACAGAGCGAGACTCTGTCTCAAAAAATAAATAAATAAATAAATAAATAATAAAAAATAAAAAAACTGAGGAAAGTGAATATTTTAGAGAAAGAAGAGAATGCTAAGACATGGGTGAGCAGCACTAAGTGGCCAGAATTTTGGTTTTGGAGTGAGCTGGTCCCGTGCTTCTAGATGGAGTTCGGGGAGCATTGTGTGCTGAATCCCTTTCTGAGGACTTGGTGTTTACTTTTCATACATGTGCCTTACCTTCATTTTTCACAGTGTGCATCTGCATTATGAAAACCGTTATATACTTATCCCTATAATTTTTCCATTATCAAGAATGTTCCAATTTTAACATTTTCTTTAAAACATTTTTACTTTGTTATATTGCTAGATAATGATAAAGCACTGTCAATTTTGAGTTTTTTTTTTTTTGCTTTTATTTGATTTTTATTATTTTTCTTGAAAATTTTTTTGGTTTAACTCAATTCATAAGAGAGAGTATAATTTTTAAAATTAGTTAATTTCCTTAATTTCCATCACAGGAAATTTTATTTTCTTTTAGATGGAGTATTGCCCTGTCATCCAGGCTGGAGTGCGGTGGCACAATCTCGGCTCATCGCAACCTCCACCTCCCTGGTTCAAGTGATTCTCCTACCTCAGCCTCCCGAGTAGCTAGGATTACAGAAATGCGCCACCACACCAGGCTAATTTTTGTATTTTTAGAAGAGACAGGGTTTCACCATGTTGGCCTGGCTGGTCTCAAACTCCTGACCTCAGGTGATCCACCTGCCTTGGCCTCCCAAAGTGCTGGGATTACAGGTGTGAGTTACTATTCCCGGCCCAGAAAATTTCCTTAATGAGTTTACTTTATATTTTGTAATTTGAACATGTTCTTATAGTGTGCACTGTTGTTTTCTGTGCATTTTCTCCTCCTGAAACTATCCGCTCTCTCTTCTATTATGGGAAACAAAAATATTATATTTACATTAGTAAGAGACTGGGAAGGCTTGAGGGCAGTGCTCATAGTTATGTCTTGGAGTCCCCAGTCCACTGCCTTGTTTTCACAGAAAAGAAAGGTCTTTTCCATTGATGGGCTCCCTGATTCTCCTTACCTTGGTCAATCTGACACATTAATCTTAACGTTTCTGCTTGATGCCTGGTTTCTATGAAGCTTATTTTTCCTCTGTAAAAACTATTAACGTGCTTGTTCTTATTCAACAAGTGAAAATAACTAAAACAATAAGTATTGATACATTTAAATTTGAATTCTCAATCAATCTGTGTAAATGTTTGCCTGCCATTTGTCATGATCAGTATGCACAGGAACACCAGGGAAAATGAGTTCAATCATTACAATTAATATGATACTATTAATCCACTGTCATGTTTGAGCCTGTAGTCTGCTGACTTTAAGAAAGATAATTATCTATAAAACTTATGGCAGAAAAAGAATAGCATATTACTATTGGATGCATGCTGACCTTCTATCTCAGAGTAAAATAGACTTGTGACTTATTTCTATATCAATTAGCTAGAACTTAGGGGAAACCGCTAGCCAATTAAGATAAAGCAGAAAAATGACCTTAAAGGCTAATCTTTGCTTCAGAGTATAACTCGAAATATTTTTGGTAATGTATAAATCCCTATTTTATGATGTAGTTAATTTAGCTTTCAAGGTGAAGTACGAATGGAAATAACCAACTGGACCATTTAGACAAAATGACTTGCTTCTAAACTGTCTTTGTAAATTGAATCTTTCTGATTAAATAGGACTTTAATGTAAACATGCATTATTATGCTTAATTTTTATTAATTTTAAAGATTCAGTAATATCTCTTAAGGTAAATTACTTGCAAATGGCACAATTGTGTTAACTGCATAGATAAAAGCATATTAACACTTTCTTAACAATCAAGTGTTGAGTTGAATGTTAGACTTAAACTTTTAAGTTCAAAACACTATACAACATTACCTAATTAAATACTTATATAAAACTGAATAAATCTCATATCTTTCCCTTACAAATAATTTTAGAAGTATAAAGTTACTATAGTACAATTTTTCTTTCCATACTTCTAGTTCAATCTAGCAAATGTGGTTGATAATATAGTTTATGAGATTATCTGTATCAGTGTAGGTTTACCTAAATCACAGAAATAAAATTTCAAAAGGTAGATTATTACCAGCTAGAAAAATGGTAAAAATTCTTAGAAAAGTTTCAGATGTTTCACTTACATAAGTAACCCATGATTTTGTTTATAACATATCGTTTCCATTTTTTATTGGAATAATAATAGTATTTGGGATAGAATTTCTAAAATTTCACATATTAATCTTGGAAAATAACTACTATTTTTATTTTCTTGTAGGTAAGAACTGAGTGTTTCAAAATATATCTGAATGACTGAAATATTGATTTCTGTATTTAAGGTCTAGTTATTTCTACCAATAATCTGTTACCTCTAGAATCTCATCAATATCAGTACTGGTAGGATGTTTAATGTCCAGGGACTGCTACTTGGGCAATTTCTATATTTGTTCCTTCTCTTCTCCTCTCCTTCCCTCCTCTTCTCTCTCTCCTGTAATTCTCTCCTCTCTTTCTCTTTAGTTGAGATTCTCTACCTGCTCTTTATCCTAATTCAACTCTTCTGATGACTCAAATATTACCAGTTTGAGGAAGCCTTAAATAGATATAAGAGTTGTGTTCCCTTGCTTTCAATAGGGTTTCTCTAACCCTGGCATAATAAGCATTACATTCTGCTTAATTATTTACATATGTGCCTGTCCCCATTTCCTCACCAAGAGATCCCTTGGAAAGCAGGGCCAATGTCTCCTTAGCTCTAGTACAATGTGTGAAGCACAGATTTGTAATGAACGCTTATTTTGTACGTAGATAATTGTATTTTTAGGCCCACTTTCCCAACTGTTCAAATAAGTTAATCTTGTTCTCTATGAATACCTTCAAGATGGATTAAATGGGATTTTATAGACTAGAAAATGTATTTTCCCCTTTAGAGGTACCCAGTACAGGTAGGAGGATAATATATTTAGGATATATTTTGGGATTTCTAAAATGCTATAGGAGGAAAGGAAGTTAAATAGAACCAGCACATTATCTTACTAATCTGAATCAAGGACCCAGAATCCCTACACATGTCTTCCCAACCAGAGAACTGGAAAGTGTCTTCACATATTGCAATCGAGACCAGGAAGTATCTCCAAATTATGTCTACCATCTTGTACATTCCTATGGAGTTGCATGAAATGCCACTGAAGTATGCAGGGATGACACCAGAAATTAGATTTAATCTAGGAGTCAGGATATGAAATGATAGACCATTCAGTGATAACCACATCAACAAGAGCAGCAACACGATTGCAAGATTTATTGATGGCCTTCATCATGACTAAAATTGCTGATGGATATTAGTTATCTCTCAGAATTATAGTTCATCTTTCTTAGTAGTTATATAAATCCTGTGTTCAGGTGAAACCCCTGGCAGCTTTACAAAAATATCAAGCTTTACATGGCTAATTTATAAGAAACACTACAGGGCATCTAAATGGTCTTATTTGAAAATGTTGATCAATAAATACTAAAATTCACACTCTAAAGGTAAAATAGTTATGACCTCCACCATCAATTAAGACCACTGGAACATGAAAGTAAGTTTTAAATTGAGTACTAGAAGAAATAACAATGAGCTTCCATTTATCAGTAATTTACTGCCTGCCAATGTACTAAGCACTGAAATTTTAAACATTTCTCATTTATGCCACTGTATACTCAAAGAAATACTATTATGCATATTTGATAGAAGACATAATAAGCAAGGTTCAGTAACTTTCACATTGTGACTAAGCAAGGGTTAATTCCAAACCCAGCTGTGTCTCCCTGCTTGAAAACGCTCTACTATTAATTACAAAACTTCTCAACTATTCCTAGTAAAATGTCTTCTCTGCTACTATGGCAGAAGTATTAGCTCTGCACTATAAAAGAAGAAAAACCTTTAGGTAAATTAAATTTAATAGAGTTTAACTGAGCAAAGAACAATTCACAAATCATGCAGCCCCCAGAACTATAGTAGGATCAGAGTGACTCCGGGACTGCCACATGGTTGGATAACACTTATGAACAGAGAAAGGAAGGTGACATACAGACAGCAAAACCAAGGTGCAGAAACAGCTGGACTCGTTACATCTGAGCCTTTGCTTTATTTGAACCTGGTTTCAACAGTTGGCTGCCTGTGGTTGCCTGAAGTTTAGCTGCTGTGGTTCTGTCTACAGATCAAGTTAGGTTACAGATTACTACGTAAACCTTTAGACCAAACCTAAAATCTGTACAGAGGCAGCTTTAGTTGACCAAGGCCATTTAATTTAATGGCACTTTCCTCCTCACTGGGAATTTGGCTGTTCATCTAGATGTATTAGTTAGTTGCTTAGAGAGGAAAGGTAATTATAATTTTGTGAGAGGACAGAAGAATATTCCTGGTGGAAAGAAGATAAGAATGTCTAAAGATGCATTTTCCCCTTTCTTGTGTATTAGGGATCACATTCTTTAATTGAATAGGAAAAAACATCTAGAAATAATAACAGTCACCATTTACTCAGTGTTCAATATGTGCCAATTATTGTGGTATTTTACATATATTATCCATAATTGTTTATAAAACTGCCTCAAAGTAAAAGTTTGTTGTTTTACAAATGAGAAAAATTGGGCTTGGAGAGCTGAATGATTTGCCAAAACTCAAAGAGAGCTAATGCTAGTGGTTGTCAGGCATTGCATATAAATGCCTATAATAATAAAATGCCCATATGCTCTCTGCTCTGGCAAGGTTGAGAAGATTGACAAAATTGAGGGATGAAAGTGTCTTATATAGAGGTGAAAGGAGATGGTATCACTAGCAAGCATTCTTTAAGAATAAAGATTCCCACCCTCCCCTGATTATAATCATAATTCAACATTTCTATTAAAAAGTAACCCATTTTAAAAATAATGCTCATATACCAATCAATAATTATGCTTATTATTCAGTGATTACATAGAACGTGCTCTTTACCACATAATCTATTCTTTCAAGAACCTTGTTTTTAAGTGAGGTTTGCACTCCTATCTCTGGCAAAAAAGGGCACAGAGACTTAGAAAGGTTAATGATATTGCCAAAAGTACTGCAGTACATTTGTGATTAAAATAGGGATTCATACTCAGAACTGGTTAATCCCTTGCCCTATATTCTTATCTAAGGAAACCATCCTGTTACTACCATCCTTTTAATGCATCCTATTAATAACATTTCATCAGGTGAATGCAAATTACATCCAAAGAAACATGCTTTCGACAGAAAAATTGAGATCTTTGAACTAGATGAAGAGTATCTAGCCTTAGCTAACTAGAATTTAGTCCCATTCAGGAGCTGTCACAGACATTAAGACATTGTGACTAAGACAGAATCCTTATCGGTTGGAAATCACTAATAGTTGAGGAGAAATAGTTGAGTGATATTATGATCACCAAGAATATTGCTTATCCCTGCAGCATACACATCAAACCATCCCTTAGTTCTGAGAATAACTTAATGTGCTGTGATATCAGAGTCTCATTTGCTCTGATGCTGAACTTGTAAACTTAAGGCTATTATTGTGAAAGGATGGGGCTGGGATAATCAGAAACTTAGCTGTATTCATAAATAAGGTATTGATATCTCAGGGAAAGAAAAATCAAGAATATAGTAACATTGTTGAGAATCTGTTAGGATTCTTTTGTATGAGAAAATTAAGACAGGATCATAGGATAATTAAGGGAACTCATTTTTGATATGCAAATATAACTCTAAAATGTAGATTGATAAACCAATGTTCACAAGATAGGTCTCTAAAGAAAAATATTGCAAATTTCTGTATTTCTTATCAGTCACTTGGATCATAACATAGAAGCCACCTTTTTCATATTTGTGGATGACACAGATTTAGGAGGATTATCTAATATATTTCATGACAGTGGCATGGTTCACAAATCTTGATATGCTAGAATGATGGACTGAAACCAATAAAGAAGAATTTGACAGAAATAAATAAAAGATTCTCCATTTAGATTAAAAACAAGTTACATAAACACAGATTCAGAAAGTCCTATCTCAAAAGCAGTTCAGTGAAAATGTTGGTGATAGAAGAAGTTAGTGAGAGAAACCAACAATTAAACAAGAATTTTAAAAAACATTAAACTCTAGGTTGTTTTAATGAGAATGTTAACAGTATGCAATAGCTCTATGTCAGGGTTTTTCAAAGCTGGAGTCAAGATCCATTAGTGAGGTCTGAATCACTTTGTGGATCCTAAAGAGAAAAGTGTTTTATTTTTATTTGTTATAACTAAAAAAAATAGAAAAGGATAGAATGGAATAAAAAGAACAAGGGAACATTGTTCATGCAATGGGTATAAAGAAATAGTTGTGTATACTTGTGTGTATCTGTGTGTGATTATCAGTTCCAAGAAAATAAGTATTTTTTATTATACCAATTACTTCTGAATACCCAGTACATAGATGTAGAAAGTTGCATAGCACATGAAGTGTGCTCAATAAATGTTATGTACTGAATTAGGATGAAAAATGTATTTTTGTTTTTTACTGCAGGTTATGTTGAAAAAGTTTAAAAGTCATAGATCTCTGTTACTTTACAAAGTCAAGTACACTGGGACACGAGAATAACTGAAAAATTTGGAAGACATGGCAACAATTTGCAGAGCCTCTAAATGAATTCTGCCATGCTGGAGCTATCTGTTTTAGAAACCATATAATTTTGGAAACTGGAAGCTATGATGCTTAACCCCCAAAATTCCTGGGACCAGGATAGATGTCTTCATACCAAAAAAGGGCTTTCAAGTGAAAGGATAAGTATTTCCGCAGGTCTAGCACCATGAGACACACTTTTTTAAAAAGTACTTGCATTCTTAATATTGTAGAAATACACAAACAATACATTTTTCAAAAAATATCAACAGTAGGGAAATGAACTGCTTTTTAATACTTTCAGTAGTAGATGGTGCCCTGATATTGATTTTGTTTTTAAAACAGAAACATTCCCACATTTGCAATGAGAATAAATACTGCAAGTTCTTTGTAAATCCACTTAATTTTTAATTCAGTTTTCCTTGATGCAAAGATTATTACCATATTAAAAAAAATAAAGTAATTAGTTGGCTAGTTGGTTTGTTGTTCTAGGAACAGAACTGGTACTGTGAAATAATGCAGAAAGCAACTGAATTAGAATATATAAGCTGTTAAGGGCATAATATAACCAAAGGACAGAATAATATCTTTCTGAAGGGAGACAGAAAAATAGATACCTATAAATCAGTGTATATTTCGTCAGGTTTTTAAATACATAGATTTCTAAATGATTTTGGATTATATTAAGATTAATGTCTAGGATATTTATTATCTTCCATTGACCTGATAATTCTTATACTGTATTTTTAAAATACTATTTTTATAAACACATACATATAATATTATTTACAAAATATTATATAAGATAAAATAGATTTATTGTGTATTTCATGCAATATACATTATTGTAGAGTATTATTAATTTTTGGTAGAAAAGTTTCATATTATTAATTTTTTTAAATAGTCTTATCTGTTTTTTCAAATGAAATCTAGAATAATTTTGACAAGTTACAAAAGCAACCTCATTTGTATTTTATTTGAATCTTACACCTGTAATTCATGAGAATGAAAAGGTATTCTTAATTATTCTTCTTTCCATCCATGAATATAGTATATCTCTCTCAGTTAAAAAAAATAATGTGCTCCAGAAAATGTTTAATAAATTATTCATATATATTTTTATATGTACTAAAATACAATCTTGTGCATTTAATAGAGCTACATATTAGGAGTCAACATCTCAAAATAGTTTTAGATAGACTTGATAAGCAAAATAAAGGATTGAACAAATAAAAGACATCAATTTATAATTTTACAGAGTTTATACCTGCAATTTAAAGACAATGAATGGTTAGGCATGCTTGAAATTATTTAACAGGACAACATGTTACATTGAGAGTTAGAAGTAGCTCAGAAAATGCTCATGACTAATATGCTAAGAAACCTCTGCCTGAAAAGAACAAACAGAAAAATATAAAGAGCAATAATGCCAATTGCACTATAACTTGACTATATTTGAAATGTAGTCAAAATACACTTCATTTAACTTACGACACACAACAGCAATCCCATTACTCATTTTATACACTTGAAATAATATTGTTCTACCAAAAAGACACATGCACTCCTATGCTTATTGTGGCATTATTCTCAATAGCAAGAACAAGGAATTAACCTAGGTGTTCATCAACAGTGGATTGTTTTTAAAAAACGTGGTACATATACACCAAGGAATACTCCATAGCCATTAAGAAGTCATGTCCTTTGCAGGAACGTGGATGCAGCTAGAGGCCATTCCTGTAAGCAAACCAAGGCACAAAGAGAAAAGCAAATATTGCATGTTCTTATTTATAAGTGGGAGCTAAATCTTGGATTTACACAGACATAGATGGGAATAATAGGCATGGGAGACTCTGAAAGGGAAGGGACAAAGGCTGAAAAACTTCCTATCGGGTACTATGTTCTCTATCTGGGGTGTGGTATCAACACAAGCCCAAAGCTCAGCACCATGCAATGTACCCTTGTAACAAATCTGCACATGTGCCTTCCGAATGTAAAATAAAAATGGAAATTAAAAAAAAAACTACCAAACACAATACCAATGAAAATACAAAAAGCTAAATATGCACAAATCTCAGGGACCAAGCTATGAGAAAATGTTTACTGAGCAGGTTCTTTGTGTTAAGCATTGCTTCAAAGACTGGTGATGCAGGAGAAAATGAGATGGACAGTCTCTGTTCTCATGAAAATTTGAGGGAGCAGGTAGGGAGCTGTGGGAATGTGGAGGACGCTGAGTGTGAGTAAGTAAACTACTAAACTGCTATAAAACAAGCAAAAAGTGGCAAGATAATTTTACATGGTGATAAGCGAAGGGAGAATATAAAATGGGATGGGAACAAGAATAATTTGTTCTGGAGTTGAAACTGTATTTCAGGAAACAGTATTACAGTTAGTTTTGTAAGCACAGTCCAGCTTGACTTAAGATGACTGCAAATAATTAGAGACTATGTTCAGAGAGTAATTGAAGGTGGTGAAAGTGTATACAGAACTGAGTCACAGAATATAAACAGAGCCTTCTCAGCTTGCTATTAAGTAGATTATGTTCCTCAGTCCCTTTCTTTCTTTAGAGTGTTTTCTCTGGGCGGTGGGGAGGTGGGGAGGTGGGGAGATGGGGAGGAGGAGGAAAAGAAAGAGAGAGAGAGAGAGAGAAAGACAGAGATAGAGAGAGGAGACAGAAAGAGAGAGAGAGATGGGGGAGACAGAAAGAGGAGAGAGAAAGAGGGAGACAGAAAGGGGAGAGGAGAGAGACAGATACAGAGAAAGAAAATAAAGAAATTGAGAATTTTGTGGAATTTAATAATAAATCTATTAAAATGTTGATTTTAAAATGCCTTTCGTCAATTGCCTTATTTGGACTATTTCTTGTTTTAAAAAATCAACGTCATAAGCTTCCTTTCATATTATGTTCTGGACACACACTATACTTAGATTCTTTCAAAACAGAATAATACGGAAGCTCTTAGGAAATTTATAAATCAGTAGAAAGGAATGATTGCTAATGTTAGAACAAAGCAAATGTCATAGAAAAAGTATCAAGTACAGTATTACATGTACTTAAATGAGCTGTGATAAAGAGAACCTTTGAAGTATTTCATATTCACAAAGAATGAAATATGACTTCTACAATATTTCTGAAATGAATAATACAAGGTTGTTAATAGTTTGAATGTTTGTCCCCTCCAAAACTTATGTTGAAGTTTTGTTGCCAGTGTGGAGGTACTAGGCTGTGGGGCCTTTGGGAGGTAGTAAGGCATGTGTTCTACCCTCATGGGGGAAATGAATGCCTCATAAAAGGGTGAATTTGGCCCTCTTTTGTCTCTTTGCTCTTCTGCCTTCTGCCACGTGATGACACAATTATACTGCCCTCACCAGATGCTGTTGCCTTGTTCCTGGAATTCCAAGCCTATAGAACTGGGAGAAAATAAGTTTCTGTTTATTAAAAATTACCCAGTCTCAGGTATTCTGTTGTGGCAGCACAAAACAGACTAAGACAATGTTCAAATAGAAAACATACTAAGTATGGACATTTGAAAGATTCATAAAACATCAGTCAAAAATGCTTTACTCATTAATTGTGAACTTGCACATGGGTAAATTTTGTTTCCAATGTTTGGAATATGTAGTTAAAATATGGCTTATTCTTTCTTCATATAAATAATTATTAAAAGTAATTTATTCACCAAATAGATTTCAAAATTTTTATTGAAAATGTTTGATTAGTGACCTTATAGATTATAGCATCTGTAATTAAGACTGAAGAATGGGAGCGCAAAATATAACAATTCTCCAAGGACTATTATCACATGTTCATAAAAATATTGTAAGATTAAATATTGCATTAATACATTCCTGCTTAGGAGTACTCTTATAAAATGAAATGACAAATCTGTTTCTCCCTGAGGCAGTTTGAAACATAGATTTGATGACTAAACTCATGAAGTGATTAGTGTCCAAAGCATAAGACTTTTAAAACTCCAATATTTTTATAAAAATGATTTATCATTACATTTGTTAGCAAAAGTAATGCATAAACATAGATATTCTGGATGCTAATTATGCATCTCAACTTTTATTTAATTACATGTCCTAATTATACAACTTAATGTATAGTACTTATGCCAATGAAATAATTAGAATATATGACTGGAACTGTTGGTATATAGTAAAAGATCTTAATCTATTTTAGGTAGAAATGAGAAAAAACACATAGTCATTCCCCACTTTTCTTAAATAAGGGAAATGAAAATGACATCTTAAAAGGAAATTAAATAATATATTATAAATAAGGGTAATATTTGTCTAGGGAACTGTTTGTATCCAGTGTCTATGGAAATTCTGTTAAAAACCACAAAAATTCACTATATATTTAATCACACACGACATGGAAATTCTGACACTATAACATTAGTAAAGATAATCAGCCACATTGTTGTACTTGATTTTTTGAGCATATATCATTCAACATAATTGTAGAGATGAAAATACTAATGTCAACATGGCAGATAGTGGAGACATAAGCTAAGAAAGCCTTATATTTCTGTAGACAGGTAAGTTGGTCAGGTTATCAATGTACATGCATGTTCTCAATAGTTAAATCCCTGTGATATATGGGTACCTTAATTTTCATAGAGCACTGAAGAAGTATGATATTAAAGGAAGCTCCTGAAAGATAATCTCAAAATAGGTAGGAAACGATTACTGACCACTGTTTAAGTAATTAGGTGAATGGCTGTGCAGAACTTTATAATGGATAGATTAGGATGATGTGTTGGTTAATACTGAATTCAACTTGATTGCTTTGAAGGATGCAAAATATTGATCTTGGGTGTGTCTGTGAAGGTGTTGCCTAAGGAGATTAACATTTGAATCAGTGGGCTGAGAAAGATTCATCCTTAATTTAGGTGGGCACTATCTAATCTGCTGCCACCATGGCCAGAACATAAAAGCAGGCAGAAAACCATGAAAAGACTAAACTGCCTTAGGCTCCCAGCCTACATCTTTCTCCTGTGCTGGATGCTTCTTTCCCTCGAACATTGGATTCCAAGTTCTTCAGCTTTGGGACTTAGACTAGCTTCCTTGCTCCTCAGCTTGCAGGTGGCCTATTGTGAGACCTTGCGATTGTATGAGTTATACTCCTTAACAAACTCCCATATAGGAGATATCTATCTATCTATATCTTTCTATCTCTCTATCTCTCTATCTCTCTATCTATCTATCTATCTATCTATCTTGCAGTGGTATCTTTTGCAAGTGAAAAGCAATCGAGGTATCTCTGAATATGACACAAAGCCAGAGAGTTGATATACTCCTGAGGTAGGATGATAAAAGGTATATTCCTGACCTTACCAGCTGAAGGCAAATTGCTTCTGATGGGCCTTATGGACAGGAATGGAAAAAAAGGCATTTGCCAAGTCAATGACTGCATACCAGATATCAGGAGATGTGTTAATTTGCCTAAGCAGTGAAACCACATCTGGTAGAGCAGTTGCAACTGGAGTCACCACTTGGTTAAACTTACGATAATCCACAGTTATTCTCAAAGATCCATCTATCTTCTGAACAGTACAAATAAGAGAGTTGAATGGGGACGTGGTGGGAATCTTTCGAAACCTTGGTGATGGCACGAATCTCAGTCCCTCCAGAGATGCAATATTATTTATTATTTACTATTTTTCTAGGTAAAGGCAGCTCTATGGCTTCCATTTGGCCTTTCCCACCATGATAGTCCTCACCCCACCAGTCAGGGAGCCAATGTGGGTGTTCTACCAGCTGCTAAGTATGCCTATGCCAATTATGCATTCTAGTGTTGCGGAAACTGAGGACTGGAGAGACAAATGTGAAGAACAGGAGGATTGTTTATTTTAGGTATGCACCAGCTTAGTGGATTCACATCCAAAAAGGTTTGGATGCCAGTGCCACTGAGGAAATTAGCATAGGATGAGCCTGGGGACCCACTGTAAGTCAGACCTGAGCTAAAATTTCATTAATTGTCTGACCTCCATAAGGCCCTACTTTAACTGGAGGACCACAATGACGTTTTGGCTTCCCTGGAATCAATGTCAGCTCAGAGCCAGTGTTTAGTAGTACCAGAAATGTCTGATCATTTCCCTTTCCCCAGTGCACAGTTACCCTGGTAAAAAGCCAGAGGTCTCCTTGGGGAAGGATGGGAGAAAGAGTAACAGCATAAATTGTTCGTATTGTAGTGGGGTCCTTCCTTGAGGGGACCCAGCCTCCCCTTCATTCAACAGGTTCTGGGTCTGTAAACTGGCTCAAGTCTGGAACTTGATTGATGAGCTGTGATTCTGTTTTTATAATTAAAATTATGATTTTTGTCTATTCAACCTGGAAGTTTTCTGCTTATATAAATTAAGTAGTAATGCAGTAGGTTTCCAATCAATTTCACTTCTAGCAACATCATGATTAATTAGTCAATGTCAGGGCTCTACACAAGTCAGAGTATTCTGATTGCTGCTCTGCCTCTGCTGTCCATTCCCATAGCTATGCTCACCTTGCGTTTGATGGTTGAGTGCTGACACTTGGCCCCTGCTACCTCAGGATCCAATTATTCCCATTGTATTTACATTTTGTAGTTGAGTGACTGTGGTTTCCACTGTTAGATCTGACATACAGAGGAATTATGGGGCTCTTCAAAGATGTAGTGCTGCCCTCACAAATCTATTTCACAAGGCATTTTTCAAGGGTATATCTTCCAAACTCTCCCAGCTAAGATGAGTAGGTGTAAAGTGATTAATCCCCACCACCCCAATGTCCCTAAGCCTTGGGATCCCTTCCTCTACATTAAACCAAGGGAGAGCAGGCATTTCCAGCTCACTCACAGTGGGCCACATTTTAATCCATATTTCAGCTAACCAAGCAAATAAACTATTATAACCAATTTTAACTCCCAAGCTGCAATATTAAATGCAGAACCCCTACACAGTGGGTTTAAATCAATAAATTCAGCCTGATCGAACTCTGTTTTTCCACCATTAAACCACACCCTTAATATCCATTCCCATGCCTGTTCTCCAGATTTCTGCATATGTAAATTAGAAAACTCAAGCAGTTTGAGTGTAGTGCACCTCCTCATGGGCCACACTCTCAACCTCACCTCTAGGGCCATGCCCAGACTTTAGTCTAGTTATAGGTCTAGAAGTAAACAGGGTGTTGGGGGTGACTCCAGAAGTGAATCAACATTATCTTGCCTGGCAACTGCCTCAGGGGAGGCCATCACTGTTGCCTCAGGCAGCGCAGGGTTTATATCCTCAAACAAAGATAGAAAGGCTGATGGCAGCATGGGTTCAGGAGGGAATGTTGCCCCTACTGGGGATGGGGAAACTGTTCCTTCTGGCAAAAAAATTTCATCAGAGTTTACAAACTCAGTGTCCCCAGCTTCATCGGGGTCCTCCCACACATCCCCATTCCACATTTCAGGGTCCCATTCTTTTCCAATCACTGGCCTCAGTTTAACAGTAGACACCTGGTGAGGCTGTGCATGCGCCTTCCATTGCAGGGCAGTCATTTGCGTGATAAGAGCTTGTGTCTGATTTTTGACAATTTCAATTCATTCTCTGCAAGAGATAAGACTCTCACTCAGGACAATCTTAGCAGATTTGAGGCTCAGTATCTGCTTCTGAAGCTGGGAGATAGAATGATAGAATCCCTGAGTACATCATTTCCTTTTATCACTTTGTCCAGTGAACTTAGGAGCAATCAACCAACTTCATTATGTTCCTCGATTCTCCACATATAGTCAAAGGTATTATGCATAGAGTCACTAAACTCCTTGCTTCTCACAAGCAGTGAATCAGGAGTGTCAAATGTACTTATTTTTCATAACTCTCTAAACAGTTCATGCCAAGAACTATCAGTGCTCTTCATACTTAGAAGTAGATTGCTTAGCATTTTTGGGTCACTCCACTGGGAAAAAAGTCAGGATCTGCTGCGGTGCTTGCTGAAGGCAAAGGGAATACAGAATGGGTAGTAGAAAAAGGTAGACATCAATACCAGCTATGACCATGTGAACAGCTGCAGAAAGAAGGACTGTAACTGTAACAAGTATTTCCTTCTTTTGTGAAAAACATGTTTGTGCATGTGTATACTTGTGCTAAGAAAATATCTTCATTTTATTTTCTTTTTCCTTTATCATGTGACATAAGATTTATTGACTTAATATCAGTATTTAATTATTGTTAACTGTATGTAATAGCATTCAGTTTGGGGATTGGTGTGTTTTCCATTTGTACGAATGATATATTATGTTAGGCATAACTATAACATTATTGCCTTTTTTGAAGATTATGTATGATCTGAGGAGATGTGTATGGGTTCCAGTTGACAAGGGATGGACTTGTGATGGTTAATATTGAGTATCAACTTGATTGGATTGAAGGATGCAAAGTATTGATCCTGGGAGTGTCTATGAGGGTGTTGCCTAAGGAGATTAACATTTGAGTCAGTGGGTTGGAAAAGGCAGACCCATCCTTAATGTGGTGGGCACCATCTAATCAGTTGTCAGTGAAACCCGAATATAAAAGCAGGCAGAAGAACATTAAAAGACTAGACTGGCTTAACCTCCCAGCCTACATCTTTCTCCTGTGCTGGATACTTCCTGCCCTCAAACCTCAAACTCCAAGTTCTTCAGTTTTGGGACTCAGACTGGCTTCTTTGCTCCTAAGTTTGATATATATATACAAACACACACACACACACACAGATAATATATGTGTATATATATTATATATATCATATATAATAAACTGGATATATATATCCTATTAATTGTTTCTCTAGAGAACCCTAATACAGATGACAATTCCTGAATAATCACTCTCAAATTCACTAAAATGGGGAAATCACCCAGTATGTATTAGCCAATGTGATATGCTATAAATTGCACACACTATAATAATGTATTCTTAGGGGAAACATTCCTAAATCTAACTACCAGTTTATAGAGAATATGAAGTATAGAGATTCATGTTAAACTATGCTATGAAGTTATGAGTCAAATTTAAAGTTTAGAAAGTTCTAGAATATACAATTATGTAGCATCAACTATTAAAGGAGGTTTAAGAGACACAGCAACCAATTAAAATATGTGAATCTTGTTTTGGTCCCTATTCCATCAAAAATTGTAAAAAAGACATTTGTAAAAGAATTAGAAAGCCTTAGAAGTAATGTATTAAATGATATTATTGGATTATTGTTTATTTTTTAAGGTGTTATTTTGCTTTGGTTATGTTTAAACAAATGTCCTTATCCATCGAGATACACACAGACATATTTATTGGTGATGTGATGTGAAGTATGAGATGTATTTTAAAAAAACTAGTAAACAGGGGGGCGGAGCAAGATGGCCGAATAGGAACAGCTCCAGTCTCCAACTCCCAGCGCGAGCGACACAGAAGACCGGTGATTTCTGCATTTTCAACTGAGGTACTGGGTTCATCTCACTGGGGAGTGCCGGACGATCGGTGCTGGTCAGCTGCTGCAGCCCGACCAGCAAGACCTGAAGCAGGGCGAGGTATTGCCTCACCTGGGAAGCGCAAGGGGGAAGGGAATCCCTTTTCCTAGCCAGGGGAACTGAGACACACAACACCTGGAAAATCGGGTAACTCCCACCCCAATACTGCGCTTTAAGCAAACAGGCACACCAGGAGATCATATCCCACACCTGGCCGGGAGGGTCCCACACCCACGGAGCCTCCCTCATTGCTAGCACAGCAGTCTGTCATCTACTGGCAAGGCAGCAGCTAGGCTGGGGGAGGGGCGCCCGCCATTGCTGAGGCTTAAGTAGGTAAACAAAGCCGCTGGGAAGCTGGAACTGGGTGGCGCTCACAGCAGCTCAAGGAAACCTGCCTGTCTCTGTAGACTCCACCTCTGGGGACAGGGCAATAACAAACAGAGCCGAAACCTCTGCAGACGCAAACGACTCTGTCTGACAGCTTTGAAGAGAGCAGTGGATCTCCCAACACGGAGGTTGCGATCTGAGAAGGGACAGACTCCCTGCTCAAGTGGGTCCCTGACCCCTGAGTAGCCTAACTGGGAGACATCCCCCACTAGGGGCAGTCTGACACCCCACACCTCACAGGGTGGAGTACACCCCTGAGAGGAAGCTTCCAAAGCAAGAATCAGACAGGTACACTCGCTGTTCAGAAATATTCTATCTTCTGCAGCCTCTGCTGCTGATACCCAGGCAAACAGGGTCTGGAGTGGACCTCAAGCAATCTCCAACAGACCTACAGCTGAGGGTCCTGACTGTTAGAAGGAAAACTATCAAACAGGAAGGACACCTACACCAAAACCCCATCAGTACATCATCATCATCAAAGACCAGAGGCAGATAAAACCACAAAGATGGGGAAAAAGCAGGGCAGAAAAGCTGGAAATTCAAAAAATAAGAGCGCATCTCCCCCGGCAAAGGAGCGCAGCTCATCGTCAGCAACGGATCAAAGCTGGACAGAGAATGACTTTGACGAGATGAGACAAAAAGGCTTCAGTCCATCAAATTTCTCAGAGCTAAAGGAGGAATTACGTACCCAGTGCAAAGAAACTAAAAATCTTGAAAAAAAAGTGGAAGAATTGATGGCTAGAGTAATTAATGCAGAGAAGGTCATAAACGAAATGAAAGAGATGAAAACCATGACACGAGAAATACGTGACAAATGCACAAGCTTCAGTAACCGACTCGATCAACTGGAAGAAAGAGTATCTGCGATTGAGGATCAAATGAATGAAATGAAGCGAGAAGAGAAACCAAAAGAAAAAAGAAGAAAAAGAAATGAACAAAGCCTGCAAGAAGTATGGGATTATGTAAAAAGACCAAATCTACGTCTGATTGGGGTGCCTGAAAGTGAGGGGGAAAATGGAACCAAGTTGGAAAACACTCTTCAGGATATCATCCAGGAGAACTTCCCCAACCTAGTAGGGCAGGCCAACATTCAAATCCAGGAAATACAGAGAATGCCACAAAGATACTCCTCGAGAAGAGCAACTCCAAGACACATAATTGCCAGATTCACCAAAGTTGAAATGAAGGAAAAAATCTTAAGGGCAGCCAGAGAGAAAGGTCGGGTTACCCACAAAGGGAAGCCCATCAGACTAACAGCAGATCTCTCGGCAGAAACTCTCCAAGCCAGAAGAGAGTGGGGGCCAATATTCAACACTCTTAAAGAAAAGAATTTTAAACCCAGAATTTCATATCCAGCCAACTAAGTTTCATAAGTGAAGGAGAAATAAAATCCTTTACAGATAAGCAAATGCTTAGAGATTTTGTCACCACTAGGCCTGCCTTACAAGAGACCCTGAAGGAAGCACTAAACATGGAAAGAAACAACCGGTACCAGCCATTGCAAAAACATGCCAAAATGTAAAGACCATCGAGGCTAGGAAGAAACTGCATCAACTAATGAGCAAAATAACCAGTTAATATCATAATGGCAGGATCAAGCTCACACATAACAATCTTAACCTTAAATGTAAATGGACTAAATGCTCCAATTAAAAGACACAGACTGGCAAACTGGATAAAGAGTCAAGACCCATCAGTCTGCTGTATTCAGGAGACCCATCTCACACGCAGAGACACACATAGGCTCAAAATAAAGGGATGGAGGAAGATTTACCAAGCAAATGGAGAACAAAAAAAAAGCGGGGGTTGCAATACTAGTCTCTGATAAAACAGACTTTAAACCATCAAAGATCAAAAGAGACAAAGAAGGCCATTACATAATGGTAAAGGGATCAATTCAACAGGAAGAGCTAACTATCCTAAATATATATGCACCCAATACAGGAGCACCCAGATTCATCAAGCAAGTCCTTAGAGACTTACAAAGAGACTTAGACTCCCATACAATAATAATGGGAGACTTCAACACTCCACTGTCAACATTAGACAGATCAACGAGACAGAAAGTTAACAAGGATATCCAGGAATTGAACTCATCTCTACAGCAAGCAGACCTAATAGACATCTATAGAACTCTCCACCCCAAATCAACAGAATATACATTCTTCTCAGCACCACATCGTACTTACTCCAAAATCGACCACATAATTGGAAGTAAAGCACTCCTCAGCAAATGTACAAGAACAGAAATTATAACAAACTGTCTCTCAGACCACAGTGCAATCAAACTAGAACTCAGGACTAAGAAACTCAATCAAAACCGCTCAACTACATGGAAACTGAACAACCTGCTCCTGAATGACTACTGGGTACATAACGAAATGAAGGCAGAAATAAAGATGTTCTTTGAAACCAATGAGAACAAAGATACAACATACCAGAATCTCTGGGACACATTTAAAGCAGTGTGTAGAGGGAAATTTATAGCACTAAATGCCCACAAGAGAAAGCAGGAAAGATCTAAAATTGACACTCTAACATCGCAATTAAAAGAACTAGAGAAGCAAGAGCAAACACATTCGAAAGCTAGCAGAAGGCAAGAAATAACTAAGATCAGAGCAGAACTGAAGGAGATAGAGACACAAAAAACTCTCCAAAAAATCAATGAATCCAGGAGTTGGTTTTTTGAAAAGATCAACAAAATTGACAGACCACTAGCAAGACTAATAAAGAAGAAAAGAGAGAAGAATCAAATCGACGCAATTAAAAATGATAAAGGGGATATCACCACCGACCCCACAGAAATACAAACTACCATCAGAGAATACTATAAACACCTCTACGCAAATCAACTGGAAAATCTAGAAGAAATGGATAATTTCCTGGACACTTACACTCTTCCAAGACTAAACCAGGAAGAAGTTGAATCCCTGAATAGACCAATAGCAGGCTCTGAAATTGAGGCAATAATTAATAGCCTACCAACCAAAAAAACTCCAGGACCAGATGGATTCACAGCTGAATTCTACCAGAGGTACAAGGAGGAGTTGGTACCATTCCTTCTGAAACTATTCCAATCAATAGAAAAAGAGGGAATCCTCCCTAACTCATTTTATGAGGCCAACATCATCCTGATCCCAAAGCCTGGCAGAGACACAACAAAAAAAGAGAATTTTAGACCAATATCCCTGATGAACATCGATGCAAAAATCCTCAATAAAATACTGGCAAACCGGATTCAGCGACACATCAAAAAGCTTATCCACCATGATCAAGTGGGCTTCATCCCTGGGATGCAAGGCTGGTTCAACATTCGCAAATCAATAAACGTAATCCAGCATATAAACAGAACCAAAGACAAGAACCACATGATTATCTCAATAGATGCAGAAAAGGCTTTTGACAAAATTCAACAGCCCTTCATGCTAAAAACGCTCAATAAATTCGGTATTGATGGAACGTACCTCAAAATCATAAGAGCTATTTATGACAAATCCACAGCCAATATCATACTGAATGGGCAAAAACTGGAAAAATTCCCTTTGAAAACCGGCACAAGACAGGGATGCCCTCTCTCACCACTCCTATTCAACATAGTGCTGGAAGTTCTGGCTAGGGCAATTAGGCAAGAGAAAGAAATCAAGGGTATTCAGTTAGGAAAAGAAGAAGTCAAACTGTCCCTGTTTGCAGACGACATGATTGTATATTTAGAAAACCCCATTGTCTCAGCCCAAAATCTCCTTAAGCTGATAAGCAACTTCAGCAAAGTCTCAGGATACAAAATTAATGTGCAAAAATCACAAGCATTCTTATACACCAGTAACAGACAAACAGAGAGCCAAATCAGGAATGAACTTCCATTCAGAATTGCTTCAAAGAGAATCAAATACCTAGGAATCCAACTTACAAGGGATGTAAAGGACCTCTTCAAGGAGAACTACAAACCACTGCTCAGTGAAATAAAAGAGGACACAAACAAATGGAAGAACATACCATGCTCATGGATAGGAAGAATCAATATCGTGAAAATGGCCATACTGCCCAAGGTAATTTATAGATTCAATGCCATCCCCATCAAGCTACCAATGAGTTTCTTCACAGAATTGGAAAAAACTGCTTTAAAGTTCATATGGAACCAAAAAAGAGCCCGCATCTCCAAGACAATCCTAAGTCAAAGGAACAAAGTTGGAGGCATCATGCTACCTGACTTCAAACTATACTACAAGGCTACAGTAACCAAAACAGCATGGTACTGGTACCAAAACAGAGATATAGACCAATGGAACAGAACAGAGTCCTCAGAAGTAATACCACACATCTACAGCCATCTGATATTTGACAAACCTGAGAGAAACAAGAAATGGGGAAAGGATTCCCTATTTAATAAATGGTGCTGGGAAAATTGGCTAGCCATAAGTAGAAAGCTGAAACTGGATCCTTTCCTTACTCCCTATACGAAAATTAATTCAAGGTGGATTAGAGACTTAAATGTTAGACCTAATACCATAAAAATCCTAGAGGAAAACCTAGGTAGTACCATTCAGGACATAGGCATGGGCAAAGACTTCATGTCTAAAACACCAAAAGCAACGGCAGCAAAAGCCAAAATTGACAAATGGGATCTCATTAAACTAAAGAGCTTCTGCACAGCAAAAGAAACTACCATCAGAGTGAACAGGCAACCTACAGAATGGGAGAAAATTTTTGCAATCTACTCATCTGACAAAGGGCTAATATCCAGAACCTACAAAGAACTCAAACAAATTTACAAGAAAAAAACAAACAACCTCATCAAAAAGTGGGCAAAGGATATGAACAGACATTTCTCAAAAGAAGACATTCATACAGCCAACAGACACATGAAAAAATGCTCATCATCACTGGCCATCAGAGAAATGCAAATCAAAACCACAATGAGATACCATCTCACACCAGTTAGAATGGCCATCATTAAAAAGTCAGGAAACAACAGGTGCTGGAGAGGATGTGGAGAAATAGGAACACTTTTACACTGTTGGTAGGATTGTAAACTAGTTCAACCATTATGGAAAACAGTATGGCGATTCCTCAAGGATCTAGAACTAGATGTACCACATGACCCAGCCATCCCATTACTGGGTATATACCCAAAGGATTATAAATTATGCTGCTATAAAGACACATGCACACGTATGTTTATTGCAGCACTATTCACAATAGCAAAGACTTGGAATCAACCCAAATGTCCATCAGTGACAGATTGGATTAAGAAAATGCGGCACATATACACCATGGAATACTATGCAGCCATCAAAAAGGATGAGTTTGTGTCCTTTGTACGGACATGGATGCAGCTGGAAACCATCATTCTTAGCAAACTATCACAAGAACAGAAAACCAAACACCGCATGTTCTCACTCATAGGTGGGAACTGAACAATGAGATCACTCGGACTCAGGAAGGGGAACATCACACACTGGGGCCTATCATGGGGAGGGGGGAGGGGGGAGGGATTGCATTGGGAGTTATACCTGATGTAAATGACGAGTTGATGGGTGCAGCACACCAACATGGCACAAGTGTACATATGTAACAAACCTGCACGTTATGCACATGTACCCTACAACTTAAAGTATAATAATAATAAATAAATTTTAAAAAAAACTAGTAAACAAACAAAAAAGTCTGTGATTTGGATAAGAGGGAGAGATGAAACAGTATTTCAAAATGCTGGTAATTATAACAGGTATAGAAGGCAGAAAACTGACCCTCTTTCCCCTGCCAAAGATGTCCAGGCCCTAATGTCAGAAAAAGGTAAACATATTTTGTTATATGGCAAGGGTGAATTAAGGTTCCAGATAAAAATTAACTGATCAACTGACCTTGAAATGGGGGAGGTTATCCTGGATGACTTCTGTAGGACTAGTGTAATCATAAGGGTCTTTTTTATGTGGATGACCAAGGCAGAAGGGAGAACACCAGGGAGATGGCAGCAGGAAGAGGACTTGGTCTGACATTTGCTGGCTTTGCAGTTTGAGAAACAGCACAGTAAGCCAAAGAATATACAGAGAGCCTCTAGCAGCTGGGAAGACAAGAAAACAGACTCTCCTCTAGAGCATCCACAATGGGAATGTAGCTGTCATTATAATTTTAGCCCAGTGAGACCAATAAATTTGTGTTGTTCGAACTCACAAAGTTTATAGTAATTTTTTTACAGCAGCAATTAGAAAATAATTTACTAGATTATGGGTACATGGGCTTCATTATTCTCCCCACTTTCGTGTATTTTTATTCTCTGTAGTAAAACTTTAAAAATATTAGGGTTCTAAAAAAAGTTTCCCCTTACCAATTTTGGATAAAAGCCCAATTGACTAATAGCCTACAGCTTAATTAAAAGACATAAGACATCTAACTTAAATGATATGAGAGGGTTAGGAAGATGCTCTTCATTTGTAAGCAGATATGATCTTATGTGATTTAATTATTTGAATAATATGACAGTATTAAAGAATAGAAGAAAAAATTAGGTAGTGTCCTCATGGCAGATTTGTGATGCCACATCTGTGATGGCACTTGTATCAAACGTGTATATTATGATATCATTGTTTTGAAAACCAAATGATGAGATCACTGAAGGATGACCAGGGGAGGTGGTACATCTGTTTTATGCCATATTTGTATTGAACATTCACTGTTAATTTTAGAATATTGGAAGTGAGGCACAGTTAATACCTCAACAAACATCACATTTTAGACTCATTAAAGTCAAAGGTGATAATGTATTATTTTCTTAAAGTGTAGTTTACTATTATAATATTGTATTAAATAGAACTATATTCTCATGGATATCTTAATCTGACATAAAGGGAGTTTGTGCCTTGTTTGGAGGTTTTGACTTTTTTTTCTGTCATCTGAAAAATAATGCTTCATGTCTGAAAGGAAAATTTCAACACATACATACACACGCACACACACACACACAAATAGGACTATTTCACAGTAAAAAGAAAATATAGCTTACTTAATGAAATTTTCACATTTATTTTAAGTAGTAATAGTAAAAGGTGACATAGAAGTAAACTATTTCTAGTGTTTGGCCTGTATATGTGATGTATCTACAATATGGTGGCACTATGTGAGAGACCACAGATCAAAGGGCAAATGGCCCTCTCTTTATTTCATAAAATTTACAAGGAGTATAATATTTCTTTTACCTTAATAACCCCACTTTAGTTATTATGAAAGAGAGGAAAATATGGAAGAGATGGAGATAATATTAAATTTAATCATAAAAACTTGATACGGTGTTAATGGTGAAAATAGGTGCATTTTTCATCAATATTGTGGACTATTGTGAGACTTTGTATTTTCTTTTAAAGTGTAAATTATATAATGGTCAATAATTAGTTTGAGTAGGTAGACAATTATCTCACCTCTGAGGTAAAGAACCAACTTGGGTTACCTCGCAACAGAGCTTTTACAGCGTATATACTGTGACTCTAGCAACAAGTATAAATGATGATATTGCCATTATTTCTAACATTCTTTGTAATTAAGGTTTAAGGGTAGAGATAAATATGTGAGTAGCTACCTCAGAAGGAATATTCAAAGCTTGCTTTTATGTCTGCACTAATCCTGTCCTGTACTT
Organism: Macaca fascicularis; assembly: GCF_037993035.2. Taxonomy (NCBI): domain Eukaryota; kingdom Metazoa; phylum Chordata; class Mammalia; order Primates; family Cercopithecidae; genus Macaca; species Macaca fascicularis. Next base: position 112,991,834 of record NC_088380.1, on the reverse strand, counting down.
ATCTTTTCCAGGGAATTGCTGGGGAATTGAATTACTTTGCTTCTGAAATTAACCCTGAAGGGCTACACAATTCTTGGGCAACACTGGCTTGTAGCTTATTAGCATAGAAAAAGACACTCACAGAAAGAAACTTCAGTTTCCAAATAAAACGCTGATGAATGAAGCAATAAAATGGTAAGAAAGGCTACTTCCTTTCCATGGGGAAACACTCAGGGCTGAGTATGCTGAAGTTTTATGCTAATATAAAATTGGTTCCAGCAAAGTACCTAGTTTTATAACCTAACAAATTGGTGCCAACTTATTTAAGCAGTCTAATACTAGAAAAAAGTAAGTGAAACTATTCAAGGAACATCTGCTTAGAAGAAAAGTCTGGAATCATTAAAAATGCATTCAACATAAGATAATTAGTAGGAATGATAACAGCGCTGATGCGCTCAGAGATCGGATTTTAACACAAGTAGCAATAAACAGTGACTGTTGTGGGTAAAGCTTGTCCTTCTTGTGCTAGGTAGGTGAATATTTTTATCATTTATTATTGAATGACACAAGCAAGAGGAGATCCCCATAAGCTAATTTAAAATCAAGAAAAACATTCAATCATGTCATATATGCAGTAAGAGGAGAAATCAAAGAGATAGAGAAAAGAGAAATTTAGACCAAATTTGACATTAGTTCCCTATCACTGACTTTCAATGCAGAATACAGATTTTTGCTTCAAGTAATGCTAGTCTGAATGAGCCTATAGAAAGGAGCATGGGTATGGCCTGGCGCGGTGGCTCAAGCCTGTAATCCCAGCACTTTGGGAGGCCAAGGCGGGTGGATCACGAGGTCAGGAGATCGAGACCATCCTGGCTAACACGGTGAAACCCCATCTCTACTAAAAATACAAAAAAACTAGCCGGGCGCGGTGGCGGGCGCCTGTAGTCCCAGCTACTTGGGAGGCTGAGGCAGAAGAATGGTGTAAACCCGGGAGGCGGAGCTTGCAGTGAGCTGAGATCCGGCCACTGCACTCCAGCCTGGGTGACAGAGCAAGACTCCGCCTCAAAAAAAAAAAAAAAAAAAAAAAAAAAAAAAGAAAGGAGCATGGGTAAACATACTGTGAATGTCTGGATACATGCGATTATGGTAGCTGTACCTGATTCTTTTTTTCTGAAGTTGGTCATCTTTCAAGAAAGACAAAAAAAAAAAAAAAAAAAGAAAATTCCCCCACAAACATAGCACCTTTATTATGATCATCTCTGTTAATGTCACAATTATGACTTTTGTGAGTAAATTTGAAATGAATTATTTAAAATTATACTCAACTAGTTAATTTCAGAAGACTAGAAAATCTCATTAAATTAATAGAGGGCAAAGGATGAGAAAATATTTTTAAAACATATCAATGTGTCAGTATGAGTAATCCAATTTAGAAAATTTCATATATAGACTGTATATGGTAGCGGTCAAAATGATTCTAACAAAGTAAGCAATGATTTTTCTCAAAAAATATTACAGACACATACACATAAATGAGTTGTCATCTTCAATTTCATAATTGCCTGCATATAATAAAGTACTATTTTATTTTGATATTCACAATGCAGTGTTCCTTTGACTGTTGAGGGTACATTTGATTCATATTAATAATCAAAAGTTTTTGGCATCAGATCTACATTCATGTGTAAAAGAAACAAACTGCTTCTTCAGTGTTGGTTCAAGAGGGAAAGGAAAAGGATCCTCTCTTATTTGTCTTTTAAACCACAGAGAAATTAGAAAAATATTTCACAAAGTAAAAACTCATTAACTTCTTGATGCATTTTATAAATTGAGTATTCAGTTGAGGGGTAACATTCTTTTGCTCAAACAAAATAGCTTTATATTAAAAGTAAATGACTGATTTTCCTGTGTTCATTGAAAAAAAAAAAAAACTATAGCTGTGTAAGGAGTACCTAATGTATAATGACTACAGTGGTGTACGGAGTACAATGCATAAATGTAGAAACAGTTGTTAAAACAAATCAGATTTGTATCTATCATCTACTTTTGTCTATCACCATATTTCTCTCTTCACTGCTATATTTATATATCACTTTGTATGTACAGAAAATTTCACTGTTCTTATAATTAACGTAAACTCATTTGAACACTGCTTTTTCAGTTAACAATGCACGTTGTACACTTTAGCATATTTTTTCTATATGTCTAATTTTTTTATTATTTTCCAGTCTGTGTGTGCCAAATACATAATAATGAGGACTAGGATGTTCCAAGTTTTCATAAACTATACTAGGTAACTTTTTACAATGTATCTATATATGATTATTGCTTTAAGAATTCTTTGAAATTTTCTTACATTTTAAAATTATTGGAAATGTGTCATTCAAAAATTATAAATACGTTAAGCCTTTTAAAGGCATGTAGCTAACATTCTTTTGAAGTTCTACCCAATTATACTTTGACCAGATTTGTAGAGAAGGAAGGGGTTTGGAGGTAGATACAAGCCTTTTAAAAATAAGTAAATATTCGTCTAAGCCATCAAAATGGAGATGCCTCAGAAGGAAAGTTCAGATTAGACATTAAAATGTTGATGTTCATAGCATTTTGTTCATAACTGAAGTTATTAGGGCAAATAATATAATCTAAGTAGAAAGAGCAGCCTAAGGGAAAAAGATAATTTGGGGTAAAGCTCTAAGGAATTCTATCTTTTATGGCCATTAATGATCCAGTACAGGAGGAAGAGTCTATAGGGAGACAGAGGAGGACGACCCATTGGAATAGGAGGAAAATCAGGAAATTGCAGTATCACAGAAATCAAAAAAACTCAACGAATGGTAAACATAGCAGCCAATATTTACTTAAATTGTAGAAGTCATTATATGTTAGGTTGGTGCCAAAATAATTGTGGTTTTTGCTATTATATTCAATGGCAAAAATGACAATTATTTTGACACCAACCCAATTCCTGGAAAAACAGTATAAAAGAGATGACCATGAAAGTTGTGATTTAGTGGACAAAATAAGGATATAGCATTCTGAGAAAAAGTGATATACAAAAATGTATTGTGCCATTAAAATTGTCACTGGGCTATACATTTATATAAGGTTGTTTATGTTTAATAATTTTGATAATTCTAGGAATACATAGAATGAAAAACATTCATTGGATTTGGTGACACGATGTTGATTGATTTATGAGAACGTTTCCAGTAAAGTGTTGGGATTTAGGTTTGATAGGAGGGTGGTTATAGAATTAAAGAGAATAAATGGGAGATATATATATATATATATATATATATATATATATATATATATATAACTTATTCTAAAAATTTGGGTGTGAAGAGAAAAGAATGAAAAACAAAATCATTTGTTGGTCTTAAGTTCCCAATAAGATTATAAAAGATCTAGTAAGGATAGCAAATAAAGTAATCATTGCAATTGAGATTTAGAATTAGTGGAGAAGGTGGTCCTTGTAGATAGTGAGATGATGGACTTGAGAATTGGTTATCCATTCTTGTAGAAAAGGAAATTATGGATGGGTAATGTAGAACATGGGATACAGACTGCAGGAAAGTGTCAAGTCTGGAGTGTGTGTGTGTGTGTGTGTACGGTTGGAGAGGATTGTTGGGGTGGTGGTGGTACTGCAAGAGATTAAAAATGACAACTTGGGCAAATAATAAAAAATACTTTAGGCAGGTATACTTATTTTTAGTGGTAGTAATATTTTCTGCTAAATCATTTGCTCTATGCTAGATTTAGCTTTTCTGAAAACAACAGTGTATAATATTCTATTTTCTCCATAAATCAAAAGAGTTGCACAGAGATAATACCCATGGGGGAACATATATTATAAAGCAGACAATGGTTAAAGATGATCTCAGATACATCATTCATAAGTAGTGGATATACTTTATTAAATTGAATATTGGACAAGTCTAGAGTTAAGAGTAAACACTTAGTTGGAAATATGTTGTTTCTAAATAAATATTCCTATTTAACTTTAATATTGATTTGAAAAGCATTATAATCACCAATAATTTTATATTTAAAAACCCAGAGTGTTACCTTTTTAAACTCAAAATCATGCTCATTATGGTTCAGATATCAGGCAATATTCAGTTTCTGTCATCACTACAATTTGACAGCAAAGAGACTACAGAGGCAGATGTAAATCTCTTCATTCTATTATTAGATACATCATAGAATTTTATTATAATGTAAATAAATACTGTCATTTCTGATTTTTTAAAAAATCATTTTCTCCCTAAGTTGACATTAATGATTTTTAAGTTAAAAAACATTCTATTTTATATGACTAATTTTTCAAGAAATGCCAGAGTATACAAAAATTATACACATTCACCTTCCACCAACTAGCTTAAGATATACAGCACCTAAAATATTGAAAGTCTTTTAGTACACCCTATCTCATTTCCTTTCCTCTTCATTCTTCCCTGCACAAAGGAAATTATCATTAGATCTATCATTTCCATACATATTTTTAAATTTTTAAAACACATGTATGTATCTATAAACATTTATAATTTTGTATTATAGGTTTTAAAATAAGATTGTAAAAGAGGTACAAAATAATTATAATAATTGTTTTGAACAATTTGTTATTTCTGTTAATAACTTGATTGCATTCATCTTTGTTGATAGCTAACTTCATAATTTTTATTAATTATTACTATTTCATTATACTATTACATCACATTTCCATCAAAACTTTTTCTGGCATTGGACATTTTGGTTTTCTCCCATTTCTTTCAGTCTTGTAAACAATGTTGCTATAATATTGCTATGCATGTCTACTTCCGCACATAAGCAGATCTTTCTTTTGGGCATATACCTAGGGAAAGAATTGCTATGTTGTGGAGGAAGTACATCTGTCTTTATTGAATACATCACTTGTTATATTTGGGATACTTACCTATTAATACACGAACACCAAAAGTTTTTATGTTTTTATGTTTGTGCAAATACCTTCTCATAGTTTCTTGGTAATTTTTTCTTCTTTATTTGCTATTTATAGAAACATAGAAACATGGTCATATTTATCAGGTTTTATTCTCCTTCTTTTTACTTAGGAGTGTGGTTTTAAAAATCTTTCCTAAAACAAGATTTAGGGTGTTTACATTCATGACATAGAAAACCTCTCTTTCTCCTGCTTCTTTCTTCCTCTTGGTTTTCTGTGATGCCCATCCATAAAATGTTATATTGTTCTTCAAAAGTATCTTGCATATGTAATTCAGATATTCATAAAAATTTAATATTGCCACTTCTTTTCTAAATGCTATTTTTCTTCTATTATATTGCCTCTGTTTTTGCTTCTGGTTGATTGACCAATAATTTATTTGCATAACAATGATACAGTTTGTTACACATTGACCTAATGGATTCCAACAATTTGTCTATAGTCTAATTATTTTCTAAAAATATCTGTAAATAATTAGAGGTTTCTTTTCTATTTATTATTTTTATTCCTTTTTCTTGTCCTTTTGCACTAGATATGTCCTCAAATAAAATATTGAAAAACAGTAATGAAAACATACAACCATGTCTTTTCACTCCTGTTTTTAAAAGAACACTTTAATCAGTTCGTGACTGTTTGTTGATGGATTTTTGGAAGATACATGCAATTAAATTTGGAAAACTCACATCTATTCCTAATTTGCTAACAGTTTCTTTTGTTTTATAAAAATTAAAATCATGTGGTGAATTCTCCAATTACACTATTTTACTTTGAACCACAAGTTATTCTACTACTTTTCATGTTTGCTTTTGAAAATATTTTTCCCAGTCATCTTGTTATACATTTTTAACTTAATGGAATTTTGATAGCAAAATGTGGTCTGTTAAACAAGTCCTTCATAATCCCTGAGTCTTGTTTTAATTTTTAGTATGTGGCCAATTTTATTTATTTATTTGATACTAGTGAGCTTGATGCCTAATTTATCAATATCTTATTGAATTATGTCTATTTTTTCTTTATGTGTTTTGGAACTACATTAGTTACATATATAAAAAAAATCAAGAGATTCAAAGATCATATGCTAATAACATTTATAACGAGTGCCCCAAATTGTGTATGTTATTATAATGTGATGATTCTACCTAAAATTACACTGTGTCTAGTTTTAATCTGGCTATATCACTTGTCTTCATCAAGATTTAATTAGCACAATTTTGTCTATTTAGTTTCAGTCAGTCTTTGCCATTATGGTTTATGTTTACAAATAGCAAAATGCTGGTTTCTTTTTAATTCTATGATTTTTGCCTTTTAACTAGTAACTGTAAACTATTTGCATTTATCACAATTATGAATCCTTTTAATGTATTATCAAAACTTTATTTTGGGCTAAGCACAGTGGCTCATACCTGTAATCCCAGCATTTTGGGAGGCTGAGGCAGGTGAATCTCTTGAGCTCAAGAGTTCAAGACCATCCAGGGCAAAATGGAGAATCCCTCTCTCTACAAATATACTAAAAATTAGCTGGTTGTGGTGGCACACTTCTGTGGTCCCATCTACTTGGGAAGCTGAGGTGGAAGGATCCCTTGAGCCAGAGGGAGAGATAGTAGTGAGCTGAGATGGCACCATGCACTCTAGCCTGGGCAACAAAGTGAGCCCCTGTCTCCAACCAAAAGAAAAAAAAAGGGGGGGGAAAGGAAAAAAGAACTATATTTTGTAGCATCCTGTGACCCTGTTTTGTTCTTAATATGTTCTTAATATTCTTTACTGCCTTCTTTGGGTTTGATGTTTTTGTATTCTTTTTTCTCTCTTCTAATGGTATTTAAACTATGTAATCAAATTTTTTTTAAATTGTAGGTATTTATGCTTAACACACTTACATTTTATATATGTGTGCGTGTTTATGTGTGTATCTATCTATACATCTAAATTCACCAGTAGTTCTATTAATCTCAAAAAGTATGGGAGGCCCTCGGACATGGGAATTTTTTTTTTTTTTTTTTTTTTGAGATGGAGACTCACTCTGTCACCCAGGCTGGAGTGCAGTGGCAGGATCTCGGCTCACTGCAACCTCTGCCTCCAGGGTTCAAGCGATTCTCCTGCCTCAGCCTCCCGCGTAGCTGGGATTACCGGTGTGCACCATCACACCCAGCTAATTTTTGTACTTTTAGCAGAGATGAGGTTTCACTATATTGGCCAGGCTGGGCTCGAACTCCTGACCTCAAATGATCCGTCCACCTCGGCCTCCCAAAGTGCTGGGATTACAGGCATAAGCCACCATGCCCAGCCTGAACAGTGGAATTTCTAAGAACTGTTTCTTTCTTGCATGTTTTGTCTAATATTTTACTTACATATTACATACCATTCCCAACATTTTTGGATATTGTTTACATTCTATATTATTTTTAGATTGAATTCATATTTACCAATACCTTTCCTCACCATTCCATTTCATATTTTGATTCTTCTTTTATTTTAGTTTACATTTCTTATGAAGCAAATACTTTGAACCTTTATTTAGTAAGGGTTAATTAACTTTCAATCAGTGTCTAAATTACTACCATTTAACATTTTATTCTTAAAAGAATATTAAATGTGTATAAAATTCTGAATGGGCAGTTGTAGTTTCTCTGCATTTTTAAGAGTTTTTTCCGCTGTTCTTGTTATTGTCTATTTTTGTTATTGATAGTCTTCTGCCAATCTAATCATCACACATTTCTGCGTAACTACCTTTCTGTTATGGCTAATTTAAAATCTTGTTTTTGTCTTTGGTACTTCTTTGAAGTTTTATTTCCATTCATATAAATGTTTGTCAGGTATTCATTGTACTTTTTTATATATTATATATCATTATCTTCTACCAGTTCTAGAAAATTATTACTCTCTTTAAATACTCTGTTCATTTTTTTGTCTATTTTTCTGAAACTACTGTTAGTATTCTTTTCTTAAAAAAAACTTTTAGGTTTGAGGTACATGTGAAGGTTTGTTATATAAGTAAACTTGTGTCACAGGTGTTTCTTGTATAGATTACTTCATCACTCAGGTATTAATTCCAGTACCCAATAGTTATCTTTTCTGCTCCTTTCCCTCCTCCCACCTTCCACCCTGAAATAGATACCAGTGTCTGTTGTTTCTTTCTTTGTGTTCTTAAGTTCTCATCATTTAGCTCCCACTTACAAGTGAGAATATGCAGTATTTGGTTTTCTGTTCCTGCATTAGTTTGCTAAGGATAAAAGCTCCAACTCCATCCATATTTCTGCAAAAAAACATGATCTCATTCTTCTTTACGGATGCATTGTATTTCATAGTGTATAGGTACCACATTTTTTTATCCAGTCTCCCATTGATGGACATGTCGGTCAATTCCATGTTTTTGCTATTGTGAATAGTGTTGCAGTAAACATACCTGTGCATGTGTCTTTATGGTAGAATGGTTTGTATTTCTCTGGGTAAATACCCAGTAATGGGATTGCTGGGTTGAATGGAGTTCTGCTTTTAGCTCTTTGAGGAATCGCCATACTGCTTTCCACAATGGTTAGGCTAATTTACACTCCTACCAACAGTGAATTAAGTGTTCCCTTTTCTCTACAACCTCACCAGCATCTGTTATTTTTTAACTTTTAAATAATAGCCTTTCAAACTGGTGTGAGATGATATCTCATTGTGGTTTTGATTCGTATTTCTCTAATGATCAGTGACATTCAGCTTTTTTTTCATTTGCTTATTGGCTGCATGCGTGTCTTCTTTTGAAAAGTGTCTGTTCATGTCCTTTGCTCACACTTTAATGTTTTTTTCCTTGTAAATTTCTTACAGATGCTGGATATTAGACCTTTGTCAGATGCAAAGTTTGCAAAAATTTTCTCTCATTCTGCAGGTTTTCTGTTTACTATGTTGATAGTTTCTTTTGAAACGCAGAGGCTTTTAAGTTTAATTAGATCCCATTTGTCAACTTTTGCTTTTGTTATACTTGCTTTTGGGGTCTTGTCATAAAATCTTTGCCCATTTCTATGTCCAGGACGGTATTGCCTAGGTTGTCTTCCAGGATTTTTATAGTTTTGGGATTTATATTTAAGTTTTAAATCCACCTTCAATTTATTTTTGTGTATGATGTAAGGAAGAGGTCCATCTTCAATTTTCTGTATATGACTAGTGAGTTATACCAGCACCATTTATTCAATAGGGAGTCTTTTCCCCATTGCTTTTGTCAGTTTTGTGAAAGACCAGATGGTGGCAGGTGTGTGGCCTTATTTCTGGGCTCTCTGTTCTGTTTCATTGGTCTGGGTGCCTGTTTTTGTGCTAGTATCATGCTGTTTTCATTACTGTAGCCCTGTAGGATAAGTTGAAGTCAGGTAACGTAATGCCTCCCTGTTTTTTTTGTTTTTTTGTTTTTTTTTCCCTTAGGATTGCCTTGGCTATTCGGACTCTTTTTTCTTTTTTTGATTCCGTATGAGTTTTTAAATAATGTTTTTTCATAGTTCTGTGAAAAATGGCATTGTTAATTTTATAGAAATAGCACTGAATCTGTACATTGCTTTGGGCAGTATGACCATTTTAATGATATGGATTCTTCCTATCAATGAGCATGGGATGTTTTCCATCTGTTTCTGTCTTCTCTGATTTCTTTGAGGAGTGTTTTGTAATTCTCATTGCAGAGATCATTCACCTCCATAGTTAGCTGTATTCCCAGGTAGTTTATAATTTTTGTGGTAATTGTGAATGGGATTGCCTTTTTGGTTTGGATCTTGGCTTGGCTGTTGTTGGTGTAGAGGAATGTCAGTGAGATTTGTGCACTGATTTTATATCCTGAAATTTTGCTGAAGTTTTTTATCAGCTGATAGAGCTTTTGGCCCAAGACTATGAGGTTTTCTAGATATAAAATTATGTCATCTACAAACAGAGTTACTTTGACTTTCTCTCTTCCTATTTGGATACCATTTCTTTCTTTTATCTGCCTATATTCAATGATTTTTAATATCATTTTTCAAAATTTTCAAATTTCTTCTATCTGTGCCAATCTAGGTAATCTCTTCTGATGCATGTTTGAGCTTACTAATGTTTCCATTATCTCTACCTAAGCTATTTAATCTATCCATTGCATGTATGATATGAATAATCCTGTTTGTAATTTCCAGAGGTTCTTTTTGATAATTTAAATAATATGCCTATTTGTTTTGGGGGTCTTGTTTCTCATCTTTTCTTCCTTTTTACATTTTTATTTTTATCTTTATTCCACTAAATTTTTTGACATATATTTTATATTCTATATCCAAAGATTCCATTTTCCAAAGATGCTGGGTGTCTAAGCTTCTCATTTTCCTTTGTTGTAGCATATTTACTTTTGTCTGAACTTATTTTATACTGTGTATCAATATTTGATATGCTTTATATGTAGGAATTTTGTATAATCATTTTACTGCTAAGTTGCCTTTGTTCCTGCTTGACATCCCAAGTGTCTTCAAAGTATAAATTTAGACAATAAACTCATGAAAAAGCAGATCTTTGGTTGTAATTGCATGGGTAGATATTCTCCATCTGGAGCTCACAATAGGCATACTTTTTTTCTTATGATATCCCTCTTCTGGCATTATTCTGGCATTTCAATTTCAGTTCTGATTTTTGACTTCTTTATGGAATCCTCACGCCCTACCCCCACTAAGCCCTCAATTTCTATATCCATGCAATCATCAAGATCAAAATTCTAGAATACATAGGTTAGTTCAAATTCCCAGTTTAGACACAAGTTCACTTTCAACTAACCATTTTAATTTTTAGCTTCTTCATTTTTGATCCCTGGAGATTTCTATTACTCTCTTGTGAGCTCATTCAGGCAATTAAGAGGATATTTATAATGCTTTTATTTGGCATTTATAAGTGTCTTTTACATAAGACTATTTGCATTATTCATTCCACCATACAGTTGAATAATATCTTTCTCTGTGTGTGTGTGCATGTTGTAATAGAACATTTTTCTGATTAAGAGAGCTAGCATGAATTTAACTTATAGAAAAAAAATTACCACAGCTTATGTATACTAACATGTGTTATTTGCTCTAAGTGTATGTAGGAAATGGATTACATGTGCTACATGAAGGACACACCTTTTCTCAATTGATGCTTTGCAAAAGGTTTACAGTATAATGACTTCTTCCTTTAGATATAGTTATTCCACAAGAAATTTACAAATTGCAGTGGCTTAAACAAGTTTAAAAGACAAATTGACTTAAATGTCACTTTGAATTTTATTTATAGTATTTTAAAGATAAATTGTTTCTTCATTTAGGAATGAATCATTCATGGATTTCTAAGGAAGCCTTTGTTTGGTTGGTAGACACTGATTATCTGTGGAACAATACCTATAAAACTAATACAAAGAAAAGAGTACCAGTAATTTGGGCTCCAGGAATAATAATATTTTTAAAAGTCTTTTATGGATAGTATAAAAAAGAGTATTTGAACACCTGTGCAATGTCTAAACTCATTTAAAAGAATTAGAACATAACCTAAGTGATAGAAAAAAATGGTAAAGATTAATATCTTACAATGACTGCACAGAAATTTTCCAAGTACTCCTTTACTTGTCTTCCAGTTTCTTTTACTTTATTTCCATTTTCTTTTAAATCACTAATCACCTAATTTCCAAAAGTCACGGTCAATACTGAAGTCATTTACTAGCCTGATAGTCTGAGTATCATATGCCACATTATATAACTATATATGCCAATATAATCAATCTTAATGAAATCCAATTAAATTGTCTGTGCTGTGGCTATTCAGGTGTCTTGTCTCTTTATTATAGAAGTCATTTGTTAAGCCTTTTATAAATTTGAACTAAGCCAAGGAAGATATAGCTAATAGATGCTTTATTGAGATCCCGGGAAAACAAACCAACCAATTTTTTCTCTATATTCTTAATTTGTTTTGATTTCATTTCAATCTCCCCTGACTTCTTTTTTTGTTCTATATTGTGTTACGTAAAATGCAAGTTAGATTGATTTTTACTATTCTGAGAAGTATTATAGGCACACAAGAATAAATAAAATGTATGTGTAGCTTAGTTAAGTATTGATAAAAATCCATTTAACTGTCACCTTTTTAAAAAGGGGAACATTTCTAGTGCCCTTAAATCTTCTGTGTGTCCCTCTACCAAATACTACTTTCTGCAGAAATAATCACTTTCATCTCTGTGATAATATTTTGCTTATATTATTTATTTTAATATGCATTCACCATTTCAAAACACTGCCTTGGTTTGCTTGGTTTTAACCCATACTATGCATAATTATGTACCTTGCTTCTTGTGTTATACATTGTAAAGTAATTTCATATTCTTGAATACCACTATTTGTTTTTATAATCTACATTTTTGTGTTGCTTGACTATAACGAAATTTACTCATCCTAAGCTTGGTGAACATAACCAGTTTTAGACTAATTTGAAAGAAAAAAAAAACTGCCAAGAATACATCTGTACATGTATTCTGGTACACATGAACAAATACTATTCTGGATTACATGTACATAAAATTGAATTGATGCATTACAGAATATAAATAACTTAAAATGTTCTACTTAATGTCCTCAAATGTACTAGTTTGTGCATATTTTATCTACATTTTCACCTGCAATTGGCAGTTTCTGATTTGTTTCAAGGTTAATCTGGTAGTTTTTAAATGAAATCTAATTGAGTTTTAATTTGCATTTCTTGGATTACTAAATGAGTGGATATATTTTTCACATGTGTTTGAGAGATTTTGGTTTCCTCTTTTCTATAATGGTTTTATTTTTTAAAAAAATCTTTATAAAGGATATTTGATTAATGCAAAGCTAAAATTTTCTTTCAAATGTAATTATAATTTGCTGGGTTTTAGCTATATAATTTGTAGTTAAGGCTTCTTTAAGAAGCTCAGAGCATTTTATAAGGTTTAGTAAATTTAATATAGTACTAAAGAAGTAAATTATAATACCTAGGTGAGTATAACTAGTTGATCTCAGAGAGCATGTTAATAAACTAGAACTGATATTCCATCAACTTAATAAAATATTAATGATTTTGAATAACAGGCTTATGTAAGTTTATTAAAACTAGTTTGTGAAGTTTTCATAGAAAACCTGCCTTTTAAAATGATTTGAATTGGCTAGTAAAAGCATATCATTGAACACTAGCCATGAAGTATCTCCTTTGAAGTAGTTAGAAATGGTACGCTTAGGGAAAAAAAAATTCCAAGATTCCTATCATGCTACCCAATATGTTTAATAAGATGAGGTGACCACAGATAATCATGGATAAAGTGATAATAAAATACTAGTGGAGAATATACATTAACATTTTAATACATCTGGTGAGTAGGTCAGGAGTTCAAGAGGTAGTCTATCTGTAAGTAACAAAGATAAGGAGATAGATGCGGTCTTCTTTAAAGATGACTAAGATCTCTACTGTCAAAAAAAAAAAAAAAGAAAAGAAAAGAAAAGAAAACACCCTCAAATGGATAATATGATGGATGGATAAAGATAAAGGGAGATTTAGGTGCAGGAAAAGCATTTATTGAATACTTTCTTCAAGCAAACACTAAGTTTGATACTCATGGCATATGCATGACTCCTAGTTTTTAAATTATTTAAAATTGGAGAAATATTGATGTTAGGTCAATTTTTGTCTATTGTATATGGTCTGATAATACCGTAATTGACATATTATCTCTAATGTAATACCTTAAAACTGGAAGTCTTTTTCTTTTCTTCCTTTCTGCCTCCTAACCCTAACCCTAACCCTCCCACCTGATTCCTCCTTCCTTCCCTTCTTCCTTTTTTTCCTTCCTTCCTGGCTTGCTTTTAATTAGTTTTGTTATAATCTACCAGATGTGGGTGGTAGGGGACATCTTCTAACACTTCTCACATAAACTCAAATTTTGGGTTCTCCTTTGGAGTAAAACAGTCTCTTCACTGTTTCCAAGGTTATTCCTGAGTTGCAGAAATTCTCTTTCCATGTTTATTCCCCATATTCCTCATTCAATCTTGCCACAACTAGACAAACAGAAAGCACAAGGGTACCCTTTCTTGCATCTAGAGGTAGAAACCTTAGCAGCACACAGTAACTACTCCAGGTCTGTCATATAGATGCATTAATTGTCTAAATATCAATTTTTCATGCTTAAAACAATTGCTTTAAACATTTCCTTATGTGCATTCAATCCATATGAAATAAATTTTCTGGCAAATATTTAATTAGTTTTATTCAAAATATCTGATTAAAGTAGCAAATGCTGTAGGGCTAGAATTATATGGCTTTTATCTTTTTTTTAATGGCATTGTTGAAATGATGTTAGCAAGGTGGCAGAACAGGAGATCAACTGCTTATATTACTCCACGACAACAATAATTCTGCATTCTTCCACAGACCAAAGTCTTTGTGGAAGTTTTAGTATTTAGGCTGCAGGTTGTGAATCCCTCATGGAGTCCAAGACCTAGGGGGGTAATTTTGAGAGTGAGGACCCATACCCAGGTGATAGATTCATTAACTGTGTTTCTGGATTCAAACCTGGAAACACCCCCATTTCCTGAAGGGCTTGGTTAGAGTCTAGTTTGGCCTTGAGCCTGCTACCAAATGTTACCAAGGAGTCCAAAAGTAGTCACAATAGTTTCTCGACAGAAAGGCTCATGTGTTCATCAATATTGGTCTTGGCAGTTGACTTGAAAATTATTTTTGTAACTAGGCTCTAGCCCCACTCTGCAGCAGTCTCAGCTTAATATTGCTTATATAAGGATCCATCTGTGCAAGGGGGCAGAAAAGCAGTTATAATGGCCTTTACTGATGTTTGTCAACTATGCATAGAAAAACCTGTCAATGTAATAAATGTGGCAAAGTTTTTAAGTTGTGCTCAGTCTTCACTGAACATAAATTTTTTAGCAGAGAAATGCTACAAATGTGAAGAATATGGCAAAGACTATAGGTTGTTCTCAGATTTTATTAGACAAAAGAGAATTCATACTGCAGAGAGATGCTACAAATGTGAAGAACGTGGCAAAGCCTTTAAAAAGTTCTCAAACCTTACTAAACATAAGAGTTCATACTGGAGAGAAACCCTACAAATGTGAAAAATGTGACAAAACTTTTACCTGTTCCTCAACCCTTCTTAAACACTAGAGAAATCATACTGGAGACAGACGCTACAAATGTGAAGAATGTGGCAAAGCCTTTAAGTGCTTCTCAGACCTTACTATTCATAAGAGAATTCATACTGGAGAGAAACCCTAAAAATGTGAAGAATGTAACAAAGCCTGTAGGTGGTTCTCAGACCTTGCTAAACATAAGATAATTCATACTGGAGATAAACTCTATGAATGTAATGAACATGGAAAAGCTTTTAAGTGGTTCTCAGTCCTTAGTAAACATAAGAAAATTCATACTGTAGAGAAACCCTACATCAGTGAAGAATGTGGCAAAGCCTTCACCCACCCCTCAACCCTGATTAACCACAAGAAAATTCATATGGAAAAGAGACCTTACAAATGTGAAGAATGTGGCAAAACCTTTAAGTGCTTCTCAGACCTGACTAATCATGAGAGAATTCGCACTGGAGAGAAACCCTGCAAATGTGGAGAATGTGGCAAAACATTGAGCTGGTTCTCACATCTCATTAGACATAAGCAAATTCATACTAGAGAGAGGCAACATTAAATAGGATAGTTGTGTAGAGCTTTTAATACAATGCCTGCCTCCGGTAAGTACCCAATAAATGGAAGCTGCATATGTTGTTCTCTGTCTATGAAAGCTGCTCTTCAGCTTGGCGGTGTGGACTGTGGTCAGTCTCCAGCTTCTGTATTATTTCTCTGGCATCTGCTGCTCCTTTATTTGAAGTCATTCTGTCCAACAGACTAGCAGTTTTCCAAGTGTGGACACCAAGCTAGCATCCCAGCATTACCTGGAAACTTGTTAGAAATGCAGATTACTGAGATTCATTCCAGATTTACTGACTCAGGAATCCTGGGAGTGGAGATCAGCCCTGTTTTAGCAAGGCCTCCAGAGTATTCTGATATGCATTCAAGTTTGGGAACCACTGAAATAGACTACCACTCACCAAACCACTACCTGAGTCAGGCTTCCCTGATTGATTTTAAGACAGGCTGAAGGCAGCATGGAATATTATTGCATTAAGATAAATATAAACAACCCAGAATTGTTATACTGTTCTATGACTTATTTGTCATAAGATATTAAGGAGTTCAGTTCATTTTTCTGAGCTTCAGTTTCCTGCCCAGTCAAATGGGAGTCTATCCTGTTCTGCTGCTCTTCCGCTGCTATTCTGCTGTGGTGTAGTGAGCCTCCAAAACAAAAATAATAAAAAGTACCTTATGAAAACATATTTCAAAAGGGAAAAAAGAATAATTGCTATGGAACTTAAAATCCAGATTTGTAAAGTCATGTTTTCTTTTACATAAACAGTGAAAGAGATTAAAATTCAATACACTTTGGGTAGTTTACCTGCAGGCTTTCCCCTTTTACCCTTTAAAACACATGCAAAAGGCTCTGTCAATCTCCTGTACCTTTGCTCTTGACCTTATCATTTTACTCTCAACACAGCTCACACCTTTTGAAGTGAAAAGAAGAACAATAAACAAGACAAAAGAAAGAAAGGAAAATGAAGCCAGTTTAGCAGTCAGCCACTAAAATGTAGCAGCAGCTAGCTTCTTTAGGTCCCAGCCTAAAATATTGAAAACAACAACAACAACAACAAAAAAAAAAAAAAAAAAAAAAAAAAAAAAAACCCAAACAAACAAAAACACTGTTCTGCCAACTGAAGATGGTACTGTTGTAATAATTTTCCTGATTATAAGAAAATTTAAGTTTTGTAAATTTTTATTATAAATTCAATGCCTCTAATTTCTGTCCTGCCCTGCCTATACTGTCTTATAGAGTTGTTGAGATCTTTAAATGAGATGAATTATATCTGATAGGATTCTTTGGAACTCAAATAACAGAAAATGTAAGCAATACTGGCTTAAGAAAGAAAGAGAGAAGGGAGCAGTTGAAAAGAGGAATAAGAAGAAGAGGAAGAAGAGGAAGAGGAGGAAGAGGGAGGAAGAAAGAAAAAGGGGAAAGGAAAGGAGAAGGAAGGAAGATAATATACTGTCTTGCTTAGTATCAGCAAGTCAGGTCTCTCCAGATACAGACACAAGGCACCATTAGGTCATAGAATCTTTATTTTAGTGTTGGCTTCTTTCCAAATTAGGATCGCCTCTTACAGTTGAACCATCTCAGCAGATTCTGTCAATCTGGGGCCACATACTTCTAGGTGCAGATCCAGGGGGAAAATTTGAGAGTCTTCACTCTGGTATTTCCACCTGAAGGCTCAAGCATGCCACTGGCTCAGAAAAGGTCATGTGCCCACTGCTGAGCCAATCATGGTGTTAGAACGGCTCTGATTGACATACACCCACAGGAGAGACACAAAACTGAGAATGGGAAAGCAGGGGGTTCCCAGAAGGAGAGGGGAGTGAGTGGTGCTTGATGAGCAGGCAAAGCACAGATGTCTATTCTCTTTACTTGCAAGTGCTGGAGTTAACAGGACTCTGAAATTTAGTGACATATTTAACTCTAGACACTCTTATCCACCCCTCATTAAATAAAATTTTGCAAGTCTACCATGCCTCTCCAGTTGACCGCCCCTACCATGCACTGAGAGTGCCTTCTCTTATGAGCCATGGAATGCTGCAGGGATTATCTGGGTGGCTGCTATGCCTCAGCATGAAAAAGTATGAAAATAGCTGATCCTCATTCTTGCTCTGCCACCTATTCAGTGCACAAACTTGTATTAAGTTTCTTAACCTCTCTGTGTCTTATTTTCCAAACATGAGATGAGTGCCTGCCCCACAGGGATACTGGGATAATTGAAAAAGGTTAATATGTAAAATGGTTAGTTCTGGTTTCTAATTGTACTCACCAAGTTCCCTTCTCTAGGGTAAGAAAGGGGCATCTGACATAGAAGTAGCACTGTGGGAAATACAGTTTACAGATCTCAGGTAACTCAGCATACTGCTCTAGCAAGAGACCTGTATAAATAATGGCAGAAGCCTTAGATCAGGGAAGAAACTCGAGAGGTGGTCCCAGAAGTTCCAGTCTTTAGACCGGTGTTGCAAAGTTAAACCCATCTTATAGGTTACTAAAGTTTGCAAAATTAATTCCATTAATTGATATTTACTTATAGAGCATCTTCTATGTGTCAGGTGCCACGCCAGATACTAGGGGATGTAATAATGAGTGAGACAGATTTTGTGTCTCTCTTAAGTATAGTATGGTGAGGAAGACAGAAATAAAGTAAATGATATAGGCATGGGCAAAGACTTCATGACTAAAACACCAAAAACAGTGGCAATAAAATCCAAAATTGACAAACGGGATCTAATTAAACTAAAGAGCTTCTGCACAGCAAAAGAAACTATCATCAGAGTGAACAGGCAATTGACAGAATGGGAGAAAATTTTTGCAATCTATTCTTCTGACAAAGGGCTAATATCCAGAATCTACAACGAACTTAATTAAATTTACAAACAAACAAACAAACAAAAAACCCCACAAACAACCCCATCAAAAAGTAAGCAAAGGATATGAACAAACACTTCTCAAAAGAAGACATTTATGTGGCCAAAAAACATGAAAAAAGAATCTCATCATCACTGATCGTTAGAGAAATGCAAATCAAAACCCAGAATGAGATACCATATCACAATAGTTAGAATGGCAATCATTAAAATGTCAGGAAACAACAGATGCTGGAGAGGATGTGGAGAAATAGCAACACTTTTACATTGTTGGTGGGAGTATAAATTAGTTCAACCACTGTGGAAGACAAGGTGGTGATTCCTCAAGGATCTAGAACTAGAAATACCATTTGACCCAGGCATCCCATTAATGGGTATATACTCAAATGATTATAAATCTTTCTACTATAAAGATGCATGCATACGTATGTTTATTGCGGCACTCTTCACAAAAGCAAAGACTTGGACCCAACCCAAATGCCCATCAACAACAGCGTGGATAAAGAAAATGTGGCACATATACATCATTGAATACCATGCAGCCATAAAAAAAGGATGAGTTCATGTTCTTTGCAGGGACTTGGATGAAGCTGGAAACCATCATTCTCAGCAAACTAACATGGGAACAGAAAACCAAACACCACATATTCTCACTCATAAGTGGGAGTTGAACAATGAGAACACATGGACACAGGGAGGGGAATATCATACACTGGGGCCTGCTGGGGGGTGGAGGGCTAGGGGACCGATAGCATTAGGAGAAATATCTAATGTAGATGACAGGTTGATGGGTACAGCAAACCACCATGGCATGTGTATACCTATGTAACAAAACTGCACGTTCTGCACATGTTTCCAAGAACTTAGTATGGTAAAAAAAAAAAAAGAAAAAACAAGGAAAAAGAAATAGAAGTAATAAAAAAGGAATCCTAGAGCTGAATAATATGACATAACTAAAAATTTTAATAGAAACTATAGAAACTTCCAATAACAGACTCAATTATGTAGAAGAAAAATCAGTAAACTCAAAGACAGGTCATTTGAAATTAGCAAATTACAGGGACAAAAAAAAAAAGTAAAAGAGCACAAGCAATCTATCAGACATCATTAAATATACATTTATGGCAGTACTTGAAGGAGAAGAAAGTGAAGAGACAAAAAGTCAAAAATCTTATTCAAAGAAATACTTTGTGAAAACTTCCCAAATCTTTTTCTGTTTTGTTTTGTTTTTGAGACAGAGTCTTGCTCTGTCGCCCAGGCTGGAGTGCGGTGGTGCGATCTTGACTGGCTGCAACCTCCTGATTCTGGGTTAGAGCAATACTCCCACCTCAGCCTCCCGAGTAGCTGAGATTACAGGTATGTGCCACCATGCCCAGCTAATTTTTGTATTTTTAGTAGAGATGGAGTTTTGCCACATTGGTCAGGTTGGTATTGAACTCCTGGCCTCAAGTGACTCATCCGCCTCGGCCTACTAAAGTGATGGGATTATAGACGTGAGCCACCATGCCTGGCTCCAAATGTTTAAAACAAAATTTTATTCAATTTTATTTTAAGTTCCAGGATATATGTGCAGGTTGTGCAGGTTTGTTACATAGTTAAATGTGTGCCATGGTGGTTTGCTGGAAGCCATTATCCTCAGCAAACTTCCCAGATCTTGGGAGGCATAGGGATATACATATTCAGGAACCTCACGGGATGCCAAGCAAAATCAGTTCAAAAAAGAATACTATGAGACACAGTGTAATCAAATTGTTGACAGCCAAAGGGAAAGAGAGAATCTGGAAAGTGGCAAGAGAGAAGTAACTCATTACATATAAAGTATCTACCATAAGGTTATCAGTAGACTTCTCAACAAAATGCTTGGAAGATAGGAGGGAGTGGAATGGCATATTCAAAGTGCTGAAAGAAAAAGAGAATCACCAATCAACCATACTATATGGTGAAAAACTGCCCATCAGCAATAAAGAAAAGATGAAAATATTACAAGACAAACAAGTTAAAGGCATTCATTGTGAGACCAACATTACAAGAAATGCTAAAGGAATTTCTTAAAGTTGAAACAAATGGATGATAAGTAACAATAGAAAAATATTTGAAAGTGTAAAACTCACTGATAGAGGTAAACATGTAGTCAAATTCAGGATATTCTACTACTTTAAAAGTAGAGTATAAATCACTGTTAACTCAATAGAAGAGTTTTAAAAAGGTGTATTAAAAATAACTATAGAGTTATATAGAAGAAATAAGACCTAGTGTTTGATAAATCAGTAAGGTGGCAATAGTTAATATTAATCTGCTGAACACTTCAAAATAGCTAGAAGGAAACAATTCAGATCTTCTTAGCATAAAGAAAATATAAATATTTAATGTTATGAATATCCCAAATACCCTGATTGGACTATATGAATATATCAAATTATCACATGCACTTTCAAATTATGTACATCTATTGTGTACCAATAAAATAATAAAAGGAAAATTATAGCTATAAATAATTGGCTAATCCGTACATGATATAAATAGGTGTAAAGTATGACATCAATAGCATAAAATGTGTTGAATGAAAAGTAGAATTGTAGGGTTTTTGTAGATGACTGAAGTTAAGGTACTGTAAGCTTAAATTAGGACATTAATGCTATAAGATGTTCACAACTAAAAGAAATAGAGAACCAGAAGCAAACCAATCCCAAAGCTAGCGGGAGACAAGACGTAACCAAAATCAGAGCTGAACTGAAGGAGATAGAAACACACACAAAAATTAGAAAAATTAACAAACCAAGGAGCTGTTTTTTTGATAAAATTAATATAATAGACCACCAGCTATACTAATAAAGAAGAAAAGAGAGAAGATTCAAATAAACATAATCAGAAATGATAAGGGGGTATTACCACAGTCCCCAAAGAAATACAAACATCATGAGAGATTATAAATGCCTCTATACATATAAACTAGACATTTTAGAAGAAATTGATAATGTCCTGGAGACATATGCCCTCCCAACACTGAACTAGGAAGAAACTGAATCCCTGAACAGATAAAAAATGAGTTCTGAAATTGAGGCAGTAATAAATAGCCTACCAACCAAAAAAAAAAAAAAAAAAAAGAAAAGGAAAGGAAAAAAAAGAACAAAACAAACAAACAAACAAAACCAGCCAGGACCAGATAGATTAACAGCTGAATTTTACCAGATGTACAAAGAAGAGCTGATACCATTCCTACTGAAATTATTCCAAAAAATTGACAAGGACTCCTCCCTAACTCATTCTATGAGGCCAGCATCATCCTGATACCAAAACCTGGCGGTGGTATGACAAAACAAGAAAACTTCAGGCCAATATCCTTCATGAACATCAATGCAAAAGTCCTCAACAAAATGTGGGCAAACCAAATCCAGCAGCACATCAAAAAGCTTACTCACGATCAAGGAGGCTTCATCCTGGGATGCAAGGTTGGTTCAACATATGCAAATCAGTAAATGTGATTTATTACATAAACAGAATTAGAGACAAAACCACACAATTATCTCAATAGATGCAGAAAAGGCTTTCAATAAAACTCAATATCCCTTCATCTTAAATACTCTCAATAAACTAGGTATTGAAGGAACATACCCCCAAATTAATAAGAGCCATATATGACAAACCCAGCATCTATAAGAAAGTTAAACAAACTTACAAAAAGAAACAACCTCATTAAAAAGTAGGCAAGAGACATGAACAGATGCTTTTCAAAAGAAAATATATATGCAGCCAACAAGCATATGAAAAACAGCTGGAAGCATTCCCCTGGAAAACTGCCTCAAGACAAGGATGGTCTCTCTCACCACCCCTATTCCATATCATACTGGAAATTCTGGTCAGGACAATCAGGCAAGAGAAAGATATAATGAGAATTCAAATAGGAAGAGAGGAAGTCAAACTATCCCTGTCTGCAGATGACATGATTCTATATCTAGAAAACCCATCATCTCGGCCTATCCTAAAAGTTTCTTAAGCTGATAAGCAACTTCAGTGAAATGTCAGGATACAAAATTAATGTGCAAAAATTGCTAGCATTCCTATACACCAACAACAGTCAAGCCAAGGGCCAAATCACAAACAAATACCCATTCACAGTCACAACAAATATATATAGGAATACAGCTAATGATGGAGGTAAAAGGTCTCTAAGAAATTACAAACCACTGCTCAGAGAAATCAGAGATGACACAAGCAAATGGAAAAACATTTCATGCTTATGGGTAGGAAGAATAAATATAGTTAAAATGGACATACTGCCCAGATCAAAACCACAATGAGAAACAATCTCATACCATTAAGAATGAGATACTATGTCATGCCAGTTAGGATGGGTATTATTAAAAAGTAAAAATAAATAAATAAATAAATAAATAAATAAATGATGCTGGTGAGGTTGTGGAGAAAAGGGAACACTTATGACTGTTGGTGGAAGCAAATTCATTCAACCATTGCGGAAGACAGTGTGGCGATTCCGTAAAGACCTAAAGACAGAAATAGCATTAGACCCAGCAATCCCATTACTGGGTATACACCCAAAAGGCGGGCAGATCATGAAATCAGGAGATAGAGACTATCTTGGCCAACATGGTGAAACCCCGTTCCTACTAAAATAGAAAAAATTAGCCTGGCATGGTGGTGAGCACCTATAGTCCCAGCTATGCGGGAGGCTGAGGGAGGGGAATCGCCTGAACCCAGGAGGCAGAGATTGGAGTGAGACTGTGCCACTGCACTCCAGCCTGGTGACAGAGAGAGACTCCATCTCAAAATAAACAGAAAAAAAGAATACAAATCTTTCTATTATAAAGACACATGTACACATATGTTCACTGCAGCACTATTTATGATAGTAAAGATATGGAATCAACCTAAATGCCCATTAATGATAGACTGAACAAAGAAAATGTTGAATATATACACCACAGAATGCTATGCATCCTTAAATAAATAAATAAATACATAAATAAAAATAAAATAAACACAATTTTATATGTATGCACCCAACAGTGGAACATTTAAATATACAATACAAATATGAATAAACCTGAAGGGAGAGATAGATTGTAACGCAATAACATAGGGAATATAATACTTCACTTTCAACAATAGACAGGTCATTCAGACAAAAAAATCAATAGGGGAATGATGACTTGAGTGTGAACAACACTTCAGACCAAATGGACCTAAGAGACATATATATAAAACATTTCATCCAACAGAGGCAAAGTACACATGTTTCTGGAGCATACACAGGACACTCTACAGAATAGACTGTATTAGGCCATTAAACAAGTCTTAAAATATTTAAGAATATTGAAATCATATCAAGTGTCTCTCCTGACCACAATGGAATAACACTAAATATCAGTAACAGATTTTTGGAAAATCACATATACATGAAAATTACATAGCATGCTCCTGAACAATCAACTAATAAAGAAATTAAGAAGAAAACATAGAAAGTATCTTGAGATAAATGAAAATGGAAACACTACATCTAAAACTTATGCAACAATTGTCATGCTAAGAGGAAAGTTTATAGCAATAAATACCTACATCAAAAAGGAAGAAAAACCTCAAAAAAAACCCTTAATGTTACACTTCAAGGAACTAGAAAAAGAAGGATAAAAACCCCAAAATTAGTAGAAAGAAGGAAATAATAAAGATCACAGAAGAAATAATCAAATTAGAGAACAGTAAGACAATAGAAAAGACTAATATGATGAATAGTTGTTTCTTTCAAAAGATAAACAAAATTGGCAAACCTCCAGTAAGACACACTGAGAAAAAAAAGAGGACTCAAATAAATAAAATCGGAAACTAAAGAGGAGATATTATAACAGACACCGCAGAAACACAATGGATGATAAGAGGTTACTATGAACCAATATATGCCAATAATTTGGAAAACCTCAAAGGGTGGATAAACTTATAGAAGCAAACAACCGACCAAGGCTGAATCAAGAAGAAATACAAAATCTGAACATGTCAGTAGAGAAAGATGATGATAATGAAATCAGTAATAAAAAATTCTGCTATGAAAGGAAAGCCCAGAACCAGAGAGCTTCATAGTAGAATTCTACCAAACATTAAAAAAAGAACTAATACTAATTTTGTCTCAAAAGCTTCCAAAAAAATAAAAGTGAAGGGAATATTCCAAAAATTTTCTTACAAGACCAGTATTACATGATATTGAAGCAAGACAAGGACACCACAATAAATGAAAATTACAGGACGACATCCCTAATGAATATACATGCAATAATCCCTAACCAAACACTAGCAAACTGAATTCAACAGCACATGAAAAGAGTCATTCATCATGATCAAGTGGGTTTTATCTACGGGATACAAAGTGGATTGCACATATGAAAGTCAATAAATATAATACACCATATTAACCAACTGAAGAATAAAACCCATATGATCATCTCAATAGATGCAGAAAACAAATCTGACAGATTTCAACATTCTTTTATAATAAAAACTGTCAATAAATTAGGTATAAAAGGAAGGCACCTCGACACAATAAAAGGCCGTATCTGAAAAGCCCACAGGTAGCATAACTGTGAAAAGTTGGAAGTTTCTCCTCTATGATCAGGCACAAAATGAGGATGCCTGTTCTAACCAGATCTATTCAGTATAGTACTGGAAGACTATTTTATTTATTTGGTCAGAAATAAAAGACGTCCATATCAAAAAGGAAAAAGTAAAATGGTCTTTGTTTTCCAATGACCAGACCTTATATATAGTAAAACCTAAAGAATTCACTAGAAGAAGTTAGATCTGATAAATGAATTCAATAAAGTTTCAGGGTACAAAATCAGCGTACAATATCCAACAGCACATTTTTACACAAGCAGTGAACTTTCTGTAAAAGAAAATAAATTTATTCTGTTCACAGTAGCATAAAAATATACTTAGGAGTAAATTGAACTAAGGAAGCGAAAGATATACATAGAGAAAACTAAAACATTGATAAAAAAATTATAGATGACACAAATAAATGGAGAGGCTTAACTGATTCATGGTTCTGCAGGCCATACAGAAAGCCGAGTGGCACCTGCTTCTGGGGAGGAATCAGGAAGCTTCCAGTCATGGAAGAAGGCAAAGAAGGAGCAGGCACATCACATGGTGAAAGCAGGAGCAAGAGAGAGAGAGCAAGGTGCCACACTTTCAGACAGCCAGATCTCACAAGAAGTTACTCACTATTGTGAGGACAGCACTAAGGAGATGATGCTAAACGATTCATGAGAAATCCACCCCCATGATCCAGTCAGTTCCCACCACGCCCCACCTCCAACATTGACGATTACATTTCAACATGGGATTTGGGTGGAAGGGAGGCAGATCAAAACTATATCACCATATGATTCATTAATCCCACTCCTGGGTATATATCCAAAGACATTAAAATCAGCATGCCAAAGAGATATGAACACTCTCATGTTCATTGCAGTATTATTCACAATAGCCAATATATGGAAGCAATCTAGGTATTCATGAATAGTGAAATATATAACAAAAATGTGTTTTATATAGATACACAATGGAATACTATTCAGCCTTAAAAGGGGGGATTCCTGTTATTTGGACAACACGGATGAGCATGAAAGACATTATGCTAAGTGAATAAGCCAGGCACAAAAAGACAAATACTTCACTATCTCATATGTGGACTCTAAAAAGTACAACTCCTAGAAGTAGAATGTAGAATGATGGCTACCAGAGGCTGGGGGAGGGAGGGGGATGAGAAAAGGGGAGATGTTGATAAAAGGGTACAAAGTTTGAGGTACACAGGAGGAATAAGCTTTAGTAATCTATTGCACAGAATGGTGACTATCATAAACAGTAATGCATTATGTATTTCCAAATTGCCAAAGGAGCAGATTTTAAATGTTTTCACAACCAAAAAAGATAACTTATGTGACGTCATGGATTTGTTAATTAGCCTGAATTGATCATTCTGCATTGTAAACATGTAGCAAAACATCCATTATACCCCATATATACACATATATACACACATATATATTGCTATATAATTATTATTTTCCAATTACAAATGAAATTTAAACAACTTTTTTTTTTTTTTTTTTTTTTTTTTTTTTAAAGACTGAGTCTTGCTGTGTGGCCCAGCCTGGACGTGCAGTGGCGTGATCTCGGCTCACTGCAGGCTCCTCCCCGCCAGGTTCATGCCATTCTCCTGCCTCCGCCTTCCGAATAGCTGGGACTACAGGCGTCTGCTACCTCGCCTGGCTAACTTTTTGTACTTTTAGTAGAAATGGGGTTTCACTGTGTTAGCCAGGGTGGTCTCCATCTCCTGATCTCATGACTCGCCCACCTCGGCCTCCCAAAGAGCTGGGATTACAGGCGTGAGCCACCGCGCCCGGCCTAAACAACTTTTAAAACTAGAGTAATGCTAGTACTAAAAACAAGTAACACCATAACTGTACAAGCAACGTTATGATCTGTTAGCCAACAACTCTCAAGTCTCAGTAACTTATAACAACAAAACAAAGGCTTTAAATTGTTATTTTTTGGTTATTAGCTATGCAAAAACAGATCTTAGTCAACAGAGCAACTCTATCCACTGGAACTTCAGAGTTACTGGAGGGCCTAGCTTGATGGGGCAAATACTATTTGGAATAACGTTGGTCACTTTTCCAGAGGAAAAATAAAGCTCTGGAGATTTGCACAACCAATTAAATATTTGGCCTAGAAATATCACAACAAATTTATATACATAATTTGCTTATTAGAGTGCCTCACTTCACCCCACATAATAAAAAAGAGCAAGAAAACGCATACAATGATGTGTCTGAAAGGTCAAGAGCCAGAAACACTCTGAGCAACACTAAAGTTTTCCCATTTTAATTGCTGCATTTTTAGTTTACTTCATGTGACACAGATAACATCTTTAATGATGGTTAAACTTTCCAATTATGTTCCTTCATTTGTCAAAATTGTATAAGCAGTTGAACTTTTCCAGTTAATTTTTCTTATTACTTGATCAATGATTTTTACTAACTTTTAAAAATCAATTTGAGATTTTTAATTCAGTATCAATACAAATAATAACCACCATCACTCACAATAATAGGGGTATCTCTTTAAATGGCACAGCAGCAACACAAAAATTAGATGTAATTGCTTCAAATGTTAATTTTTAAAACAATATTCATTGGATGATCACATATTTTTACTAGTCTCAATATTTATGTTTATATTTTAAACACAGTTCACTGATTTTATTCCAATTAAGTGTTTGTATTTCCATCCTATCTATACAAAATTTTTATGCATTATAAATTTAAATATTACTAATATAAATTTATTCACCATTTTGAAATACAACGGAGTCACATGTATACCTGTTAGAACTCAATTGAACCTCTGGAAATAAAGAACCATAATAAGTAGTGAGAGGTGATGATTCAGCATTTTTCTCAATGAGCATATGCCTCTGAGAGTAAATTCAATAGAATCTTAAGTAATAAGTCCATACTTTGATGCCTTTGGAAAGAGAGCAGACATTCTCCAAAGAGTTTCCAGATCATTTAGAAAGAAATGAATCACATTGTTTGTGCAAGTGGTTGGAAGATGGAAACTTCCTTTATACTATTTGAAAATTACATCTAAGGATTATATTTATTAGGAAAGATACCATGGAGAAACATTATGAAGGATTTACAAGAACTCTCTACGATGTTGTATACATAAGACAATATGTTCCGTATTTTATGGGTAGTTTAATGCACTGTCAAGAGAAACTTTGACAAAATGTTCCCCTTGCCATTTGATTAACTTAACTCATGAGGTATAAATCCACTGTACAAAATATTTTATAGTATAAAATGCATGTGGAAGTTCTATTAATAATCAATACATAATTTATCAGGAATAGACATAAGACTATTTTGCCTGTTTTCACAATTACATTGTGATATTGATTATCTCTTCTTATGAAATTGTGAATAAACTTTCAAAAAATAGACTTGTTTTAGGTTTCCAGAATATTTGCAGAGATGGTACAGAAAGTTTCTGAATAACTTTCATCCAGTTAACCTCCTACATTGCCATGGTGCACTTGTCAAAACTAAGAAACCGATGTTGGTAACGTTGCCATTAACCAAACTCTGCACTTCACGTGAACTTTCCTAATTGTTTTTTCTGTTCCAGGATCCCATCCAGGATACCTCATTACATTAATTATCATATGCACTACCTTCCTCTTACAAAGTTTCTCAGTGTAAGAAATATGTGAAAATCATCAAAGTATATGATGACTTTCACATATTTCAGGAGTGCTGGTCAGGTATTTTGTAGAGTATCAGTCTGGGTTTGTCTGATTTTTTATTTCCATCTTTAGATTTGGGGCTTTGGGGCTTTGGGGATAAAGAATACAAAGATAAGTACCATTCTTATCACATAATATCAAAGATAAACACAATTGAAATGATTTTCACTGATGATGTTAGTCTTTACCATGAAGTTGAGGTCATGTTTGGCATGTTTCTCTGCTGTAAAGTCACATCTCTCTCTACCCTTCCCGCCTTTCCATACTTTATACTTTTGAAGACTAATAAGAACTTTAAAATATTTTTCCTTCAGAAATTTTGGAAAAAGCCCATGATATTCTAACCATTTAAAAGCATGGAATAAAGCAATAAAGGTACAAATATTAAGGTAAAATTTATATCCAATGGCAGACTGTTGTTTCCTTAGCCTGGAAAAGAACATATAGAGCCAATTTGTAAATCTTCCAATGGAAGGTTGTCTTTGTTTTATTAAGTGCCCATTATTGGTGTTAAGATTTAGATTGTTATGCTTAATGAAGCTTAATTACACTCAAGGGACATTTAAAATTTAGATGAAAGTATTTTGAAAACATTCAATGGAAACTGTTGAGGAAGAGATGAAAAAAAATTATTACGCAGAGGAACCAAAACAGTAAAAAGTAAATGAGGTTTTTAAAAGAACAGAAATCATCTAAAGATTAAAAAAAAAAGTGGAGATAATTATTTTAATATATGAAATAGAGGAAAAATATTTTATTAGTGAAGTGTGCTCAAACAAATAAATATAATCCAGCTAAAAATCACAATTATTTGATACTTGTAGCTTTTTATAATCCCTTCATCCCAGGTGATCAGAACATTTTTAACTGACTTATTAAGCAAAGACTGATGGGTGTGCCACTATGAAGACAGACAAATCAGTTAAGTAACCACAGAAATTGATACAATTTCTTTCATGGGATAATAACATTTTTCAATTCATCTATTTCTTTTCTGATTAATTAGGAGAATATTTTGAGTGGGTTCTGGCAGATTTATTGCTAATTAGTTTGGCTCAAACTTGGTGCCTATTACAGGATATGGTGACAGCCCTTATGTGGGGTTATATTTATTAGGAGAATAAAATCACTGCACTAGGTCCCTGCTTAAAATAAAGATTTTAAGGCAAGTTTTCTTTCATCGTATTGCGTATCCTTCTTAGATAGGAATGACAATTTGAACTGGAAAATGTAAAAGCCTATAAGCTTGTTATATTTTGCATGAAGTATTCAAATTTTTTTTTTTTTTTTACTTTTCTCATAGAAATTAAAGCAGCTGCATTTGTTTTTACCAAGTATGCTCTATTACAAGCATTATACATTAGCCTATGGTTTTGTATAATAAGTGACGGCACTGTCCTGTAAGTGATGGCAATATTTTAACATTTGTAGTGAAATCAAGAGTAGGAGCTTTTTTATTTAAAAATAATAACCATAAAATATTTCCAAAAACATTTTTGAAAGAAAATGGCCATGGTCTCAGATCAGATCAGAGTGTGTTTGCCCTACTCCTCTAATAGCCTGGTCTCCTTGCTACCATCTTCCCAATCAATCAATGCCAATCAATCTCCCAGTCCTAACAAATTTACTGTTTTAAATCTCTTATGGAATCATACCACTCTTGAATTAAAAAAAAAAAAAAAAAAAAGTCAGTGCATTTTGTCTGCTGAAGAATAAAACTGAAAGCTCTTAGTACATTACACAAAGCTGGACAGTCCGGAACTCAAGTTTCCTTAGTTGAGAATTAGGCTTTGGGTATGTAATTGTGTTTGCAGTGCCCTTATTTTCTCATGTTCATTGTGTTTTCATTGGTGTCGTCTCCACTTGCAGTAGCTACCTGCTTACTCCTCGTTCTTTGAGAATCTAGATTAAGAATTTAGGTTTCTTCTCTGTAAAGTAATCCCAGATATCCCAAGAGGATCTCTTTGCCTCCTCATTTAGCACCCTGCTTCTTTCTGATTAATGTGGTCCCTGTGGCTTTGGCACTGCTTGTTTTGTCTTGCATCTTTTATTCTACAACGTATAAGGAATTTTGTATTTTGTATTCCTCATCTGAAGTGCATAACACAGTCCCTAGCAAAGAGTAAATCACTCAATAAATATTTATAGAGGAAAAAGAGGGTGTATAGTGATTTTAATTGAAGGAGGGAAAATAAATGACACTAGGAAATACCTAATTGCACCTTGATTTGCAGTGTAAGTTTTTTTCCTCAATTGTGTAATATGACAGCCATTGATATATTATATCTCTCTAAATTTTATTTTGGAAGGCATAATATTGCAAGAGAAAATGTCTTTGGCTGTGGATCTGTTTATTTCCTCTTTTCTTCATTTTGGAGGAGTCAATTAATAACTAGTAACTAACTGCCTAAGAACTGGTGTTACAAGATCACCTAACACAATACTATGCCTCTGAGTACTAGAAAATTTAAATAAAGTAAAGGAATCAACATTTTATACCTATCTTAAATTTTGGATTTCTAAATAATATTTCCTGAAATTTCTTCCTGGAACCATCAAATCTAGCTTTGAGCTGCTAAATTTTGAGCTGCCACTTTTTTTTCTTCTTGTCATTGTCATTCTGACATGTATTTGGAATTCAGCCTATTTTCCAAAGGCAAACTCTAGAGCCTCAGGGTGTATGGGTTTGAGATAAGGATCATCTGTTATTTGAAGAAACTATGTTCTGGAGAATTCTGATTCCACTCAATCCTATCCAATCTATGACTGTCCCACCACACCCACAGAGAACAACTAACTCTTTGGGAGTTAGAGGAACATTTAGTGTCTTAACTTTCATGGACAGATGACTTCACAAATGTAAATATGCAGAAAAAAGAGAGAGAGAGAGAGAGAGATTGAGACTAAGATTTGTCTTGGAAAGAATTGTAGCTTTGATCATAGGCAAATAGAGCTCACCAGAAGCAAGCAGACAAAACATACAGTTCACTCAGGGAGCCCTGCACTCTAGGGTCAAAACAGAAAGATTTAATGCATACCTAAAATGCTGAGTACTCAACTTTCCACAAGAGAAAGACTAGCTGAGGTGGGCTTAGTCTTCAGTCGTGTATTTTCACATGGCACAAGAGGAAAATGGAGAAGACAGGAACTCCTAGAGGGCAATACAAAGGGCCATATAATACAATGAACTTTGGGACTACCTTCAGAGAGCAGAAAAGGGAAGGGTTGACCAAGGAATATTCCCTATCTCCCAAATTTAGGATTGCTCTACAACAAAAACTGGTTTTTTTTGGTCTCCACTTCTGCTACCTAAAGGAATATTTATGTGATTATGTGGTCCTTACTTTACCGTAGAACAGTGTATGTTGTGGGTGTGTGTGCAGACAATTTGGCTTTTTCAGACTTAGATGAATCACGAAGATTAAAAGTGGAGCCAATGCAAGTCTATATCAAGTTCCTAGACATAGAGTCTGATGCTATAGAAGAGTGGGAAGTGAATATTTGTGGCCAATGGCCTTGCCTATGATTGATTATAACATTGTTTTCACTGCTGCTCCTTTTGTATGAGGATTATATAACTATGTCCATCGCCATGTGAGGTGCAATGCTTCCTGAAGGGAGGAGTTTATTTCCTCACCTCACTGAATTCTGGTTTTACAATGTCACTTGCTCTGGTCAATGGAATGTGTGCAGAATATTGTATACACCTGAGAAGATGCTTTTAAGAGCTACGGTATGGTTAGCACTTCTCTACTTTCCCTTCTGCCATGAGAACAGTCTTGAGCCTCAGAAAACTCCCCCCAAATGAAGGCCTCAGAAGTAAGTTTTTCTCTGACTTTTCTTCTGACATGTGTCTCAGGTCTGATCTCCCCCAAGGCTAGCCATAGAAACTAGAATCTCTTTTCCCCAAGGTGAGTCATAGAAACCAGAACTCCTTTTCTGCAAAGCCAGCCATACACCCTAAAAACATGACTCTTGCTTTCCTTCTGCCTTTCTGTGTGAAAATTGGCCATAAAGAAATTATCTGACCTACCTTATTTGACTGTAGGTTATATGACCCCCATAACAGAGAAGGTCCTGCCCCATACTCAGAAGGAAAAACTTCATGCTCAGAGAAGCCAAGAAGAATCTGAATGGACAGGCTCCTCCTGGGTTTTCTCACTCAGCCTATTAGCATTAGAACATATTTTTTTGTCCAATCATATCTCTACATGGTTGTCTATATTTTGTTGAACCTAAGGATAAAAATGGACAATGTTCCCTATATCTTTGGGTCTTCATTCTGAAGGCTGTCATGCATATACATTAAATGAATGTGTATGTCTTTCCTCCAATTAATCTGCTTTTGCAAATTGATTTTTCAGCATGTCTTCACAGGGCCTATGGGAGCTTTCCTCCTTGGCTCCCACCACAGCATAGTACTAGGACATTGCCAATTTGCTGGAATGAAAAGCACCCACAGAAGACAACTAAGGTATAGTGGGGCCACAGCTAAGTTGCAGCTGCTACAGCTTTAATATCACATGAACAATAAATAAACCATTGTTGTTTCAATCCATGAAGATTTGAGGCTATTGCCAGGGTTTATCCTAATGGCAGCTAACTAATAACCACCTGAGAGGCATCTTTCTCATGAATTTACTTATAGCACCTGGCATGGTGCCTGCTACAAAGTTTCTACAAAATAAATACTTAATAGATGCAAGAGTGAAGGAATGAAGATGTCTAGTCATGCACCATCAAACATCTCATTTGCAAAAATCCCTATTATATATTTATTTTGTCTCTGATAACTACATGAGTCCTCAGGTAACTTGAGGAACTAAATCATTTAAAGAACTAGCATTTCCTTTGGTGAAAAATGAATATTGATAAAATAAGAATGCATTTGAAATGGAAGAGAAATGATATCGATGCAAAATTCCAATATCATACTTAGCTTCTATAAATCAATAAAGTCAAGGTTAATGATTTCATAGAAAATATGAGCAAGAGGAAGTTCTAATGGCTCTGAAATGAATGCTGCATGAAAATGCAAATAAAAACAAGTTATCACTTTAAAAATATTAATAAGTTTAACATGTTTAACATGTGTAACACATTGTGACAACCACTGTACTGGCTATCATAAGAACTGAGAGAACTTTTCAAAATGATAGCTTAGCAATGTCCACCCAATTTTTAAAAAACCGCCTAGCCTTTAACCCCAAAATTTGAACTCTAACATTTTAGCACACAAATACACTTATATATAAGCAAAATGGTGTAAAGATATTCAATACAAAATTATTTGTAATAGTAGAATAGAAATAATCTAAATGTCAACAGGGAAACTAATGACATAACCATATGGACATTGTAAAACACTTTTATGTATAATCATCTGAAAATGTACCCAGATATATTTGTATGTGACAAAGGAAGGTGCAACAGAATGTAAACTGTGCTGTTATATGAATCATATTAAAAGAAATGTTTACATAAACATAGGATATATAGTTAGTATGACTACGTGGTTCAGTTTGCCCAGGATATTTCTTCTTTTTCACCCATTCTCCTGGCATAATTACTACTTGCATACCTTTTCACTCTCAAATGTGTCTTAGCTTGGTTGATAATTTATCAGGGTATCATATATATACCTTATATTTACATATATCATATGTATACCTTATATTTATATTTAAGTGTCCCTACATTATTTCTTGAAGTATGCACAAGAAAGATAATGGTGGTCTCCATGATGGCTATGTTCTGGGGTGGGGAAAGAACACTTAATTTACACTATATATTTTCATGAAATGTGATTTATACACTATGTGTATGAATTGCCAATTCAAAGTCAGTATAAAAAATTTAAAACTAAACCACCTACTCAAACTTCTATCAGTAAATTTTTTATAGAATGTGGTTATTGTGAAATACAGGAATGATTAAAGTAACAATGCAAAATCACACTGTGTGATGTGAATGGAACCATCATTAGAGAATTTTTAAGGATATAATGATCTGGAATTGCATTTTGCTGCCACAATGCTAAATTGTGGCCCCAAGCAGAGTATAATTTTCTCACTGACCTCTTGATGTTTTGCAAAAATAAGAGAGTGAGATAATTACGATGACTTCCAGTAATTAAATAGGTTCCTAGTTTGTAAATAAATCTTATATATTTCTAGTTCTCACCAGGATATAATATTCATTTAAACACCATGGTAAAACTCAGAGGACTTTTTCTTCAAAATTCAATCTCCTTTTTTTTCCTTCAGGCCAGAAGTCTATCATAAAATCAAATGTTGTGGGGGCAAGTTTCATTAATTATTTGTTAGAATACAAGCTTCTGGTATGGAAGCAGATTTTCCTGGCTTGTTCACTGTGACACCCTATTAGCTAAGATAGGCATATTGTGGTATATTGTGAGTGTTCAATAATTATGTCAAATAAATGATTGAATGAATTAATGAAGAAAAGATTAGACAGGTATTCTCATACTCCAGTATTGTATATTTTATAAATATAACAAGGTTAACTTAGAATATATATGCCTGACAAAATATATATTTATTTGATCATAGCTGTGTTTTCCTACAACTAAGCTCTACAAAAGCTGATATCTTGATTTTTATTCACTGCTGTGCCTCTTGTTTTAATTCATAGTAGACACTCAACAACTCTGGTTTTTTTTTTTTTTTTTTTTGAATTATTTATAACTAAGTGAGCAAAAGATATCTGAGAAATAAAGTCAGATAAAAGGAAAATCAGGTATTCTCTGTGATACATATTCTCTGTGATAATGAAAACTAGATGGAGATTTAAAATAAGAAGATTGGACAAGTTTCTCCTAATAAGTCTACAAATTTAAAAATATTTAACTATGTCATATATTTGGTGAGAGGCCCATGACTCAATATTTTGCTGACAGTACTTTGAACTCCTGCTGCTTTATTATATCCATACAGAATGGTTCTGGCAGGCTTCAGCTTCTTTTGTACTTTTATACTTCCTTTGGCAATCTAAACAGTATAACTCTCTCCACATCCTCTGTGTTAGGCAAAGTTATTGACTGAGATCCTTATACAGATGTGTGAGTCTGCGAAAGTCAATATCTAACAAGTATTTCCTGTCCCCTGCCTGCTGCCTCGTGAACATACACAGACTTTTATTTGGTTGGACAGTGAAACTCCTATTTGTGCACAATGTATGTAATCATTCTATTTGTTTGTCTCACGGCCTGTCTTTTGGTTAAATAGATCTATCTTATTTATCTTAAATCCCTGAGAGTCCACATCTCTATGCTACGACTTAATGCAAGAGGTAAGTCCAACATTTTATTTTCAAACTATTTACCATAATCCTAAACTTGGTAGAGGTTGTGACTTTATAACTGATTTTTACTTTTTTCTAAACAGTGTCTCCTGGAAGAAAGTAATTTTCCACAATGCTTTTTGGTGATATTTATATGTTAGTAAAGACTTGATTTGTTTATAGAAATAAAATGATGCAGAAATTTTATACAGGAATGTTTGTGGGGATTCAATTTCACTGTATTGGCAGTTATACAAACACTATTTCTCAGTGTTCCACTGTGAGAATGCACAAAAGGAAGAGTGACTCAAAGAGCCAGAAACCAACTTGAATAATGAGAGTCCAAGTGCTCGTCCAGCCTTCCGTGCCAGTGCTTCTGAAAGAGCCTTGGTGAGTGGACAGATGGTAGTCATGATTGGGTAAAAATTAACCCAATAAAATTTTCCTATTATTTTTAAAGCCTTAGAAGACCTATTTAATTGAAATATTCATTTAAAAAATTTTGAACACCCTGAATCAGAAGGAAACATACACCGTAATTTAAATATTCCTTGACCTCTCACTTTCAAACAGGTTAAAGCACACCAATATTAAGGTGGAAATCTATTTCCAAATAATTATAGTCCTTGGGCTTGAGAGAGGGTAATATCTTGAAAGGCATTAACTATAATAGATGTGGGATAACTGCCATTTGACTGACACTCAGGTACTATTTGAAGGACTTCTCCAAGGACAGAAGATTCTATCTTACAGAAAGCTGGATGCCCCCAAAGGAGGAAAGAATAAGTGTTCTTGAGAAGATATTTATTTAAATATGTTTTCAGCAGGGAATTAGAGAGAGAAATCTTCATACTATTAAAGTTAAATCCATAGGAATAAAAATAACAATAACATTTATTGAGCCCTTATAATTTGTCAGTCATATATTTATATAATCTCTTTTAATTATCTAAAACACTATATAATGCAATTTTGCAAATAAAGTGGCTACGGCTTAGAAAGGTTAAAAAATTCTCAAAGGTTATATCTCCAGTAAATAGTAAAGCTCAAATTCAACAACAGGCAATTGGAATAAACATAGTTTATAAAATGTTATAAAAAGGAAAGATAAATTTTTACTGAAAGTATTTTTATTTTAAAAATCTGAAAGTATAAGTAAAATATGTTATTTGAGTTACTGTGCTAGCTCTTTAACAAGTTCTCTCAATTATAAGAAGTGTTTATTTTTATAACTAGGTATTATTAATGGTATATAGGTTAAAAATAATGTCAAATTATCATATATTTTGCCTCTTAAGAAATGTGCAGTCATTAATTCTGCAGGTTAGAAAGTTGTTTTATTAACAGACCCCAATGCTTTTAATATGTTGTATGTGAAATTCATCTTATTTTGTCCTTGTGGTTCACAAAAACGTCAACCAGTAGACATAGGAAAGGTGGGTTTTTCTGTTTTACATTGAATAAAAAGTTATCTTAATTTCTTAGAAATGTTCTGTAACTGAAACACCCAACAATACTTGCTGTGTAGAATTTGGTTAATGCATGTTTATTCTTTATAAATTAAAATAATGATTGCATAGATGTATAACAGTTGTAAGGTGTTTAAAAATAAACCTATACTTTGGGACACTATACAAAGGATGGATAATTAATCCTAATATCATTCATATGAAGTAAACTCAATATTGTCAAGAATTCATTTTCAATCTACATTATGTTTTAAACATAAGCAATGGCTTATTCTCATTTTGCATATTAACCTTCTTTTAATTAGTTATTTGTAGCATGAAAATATCTTTGGATTAAAGAAGTAAAAAGAATTTGATGCAACTAAAAGTAGTATTATGATCAACAAGTATGTGATAGAAAAAGTAGAGCTCAAGGCATACTGACCATCTTTGCTAAGCCAAAGAATATTAATTGGAATATATATATCTAAGGTTAACTACCTTGGGGAAATAAGCGTGTTTATAAAAAGATAAATGAGCAATTGCAAAGTCATTTAGGAATGTTATAAATGACCATTAAGACACTTCTGGGGGGACACAAAAGAGACTGGGCACAGGACCTGAAGGAGAATCATTTAGTTAGAGAGTAACAATCACTTAAAAGAAAAGCAAAAGGAAAAGACGCTGTTCCTAAATGACCAAATTATCCAGCTGAAGCAGCCTGTGTTTTCCTTAAACTAATGAAATACAGAATGTGTGAAATTTATTTCACAAGCAAGCCTCAGATTTTATGTATGTCAACCTGTGAAGAGGCTGTGTGTTTTCCATGAAAAAAATAATGACTTTCAAAAAATTAGAGGCAGAAAACTTTCAAACTGCATTCAGTTCTAAGTATGCCATAGCTAAATTAAAATCCACAGTTTTATTTCTGTTATTGAAAAAGAGTATTTCAAATTGATGGACTTCAGATATTTGTTTAAACATGGATCTTGAATATTATTCTGAGATTTTCTTAGATAACTAAATGTAATGGAATTTACAGATATTAGCCTGAGAATTAGTAGCTGTGTCTGTCCTGTTAATAATGGAGATATTTGACCTAGGTTCTACTTACATGAAAAAAATGAAAGGTAATATAAAAACTAGAGTCATTTCTTGCTTACATTTTATATAAATATGATTCATATTCCCAGAACTTCAAACTGTATCACAAAGGGAAATTAGGATTGAGGAGCTATCTTCTAAGCAAAAACATGAATGGAAGTGTTAAATATACACGTATTAACCTGTGTGTTTCCTGTGTATCGCCCTTCATCTTTGCAAACATTTCATTGGAACCCTAAGCTCTTTTCATCTTCTTTCTCATCATACATAGAAATGAAAAATACATATTTAGAGAAGGCATTGGCAGAAGTGAGAAGCTGAAAGATTCTAACACATACTTGGAGAGCAAGTGTTTTCTCCTTCCAAAGATAAATTTAGCTCTGAGGTAAAAGGGAAGGAACCTGGTGGAATAGGAGAGATGCAGAATTAAAGAAAGAAGAAGAGCATGGAATGTTCGTCCATTTGTTCGTGTCCTCTTTTATTTCATTGAGCAGTGGTTTGTAGTTCTACTTGAAGAGGTCCTTCACATCCTTGTAAGTTGGATTACTGGGTATTTTATTCTATTTGAAGCAATTGTGAATGGGAGTTCACTAATGATTGGGCTGTTTGTCTGTTACTGGTGTATAAGAATGCGTGTGATTTTTGCACATTGATTTTGTATCCTGAGACTTTGCTGAAATTGCTTATCAGCTTAAGGAGATTTGGGGCTGAGATGAAGTGGTTTTCTAGATATACAATCATGTCATCTGCAAACAGGGACAATTTGACTTCCTCTTCTCCTAATTGAATACCCTTTATTTCTTTCTCCTGCCTGATTGCCCTGGCCAGAACTTCCAACACTATGTTGAATAGGAGGGGTGAGAGAGGGCATCCCTGTCTTGTGTCAGTTTTCAAAGGGAATGCTTCCAGTTTTTGCACATTCCATATGATATTGGCTGTGGGTTTGTCATAAATAGCTCTTATTATTTTGAGATTCGTTCCATCAATACCTAATTTGTTGAGAGTTTTTACCATGAAGGGCTGTTGAGTTTTGTCAAAAGCCTTTTCTGCATCTGTTGAGATAATGCTCATGGATAGGAAGAATCAATATAATGAAAATGGCCATACTGCCCAAGGTAATTTATAGATTCAATGCCATACCCATCAAGCTACCAATGGCTTTCTTCACAGAACTGGAAAAAACTACTTTAAAGTTCATATGGAACCAAAAAAGAGCCTGCATTGTCAAGGCAATCCTAAGCCAAAAGAACAAACCTGGAGGCATCACACTACCTGACTTCAAACTATACTACAAGGCTACAGTAACCAAAACAGCATGGTACTGGTACCAAAACAGAGATATAAACCAATGGAACAGAACAGAGCCCTCAGAAATAATACCACACATCTACAACCATCTGATCTTTGACAAACCTGACAAAAACAAGAAATGGGGAAAGGATTCCCTATTTAATAAATGGTGCTGGGAAAACTGGCTAGCCATAAGTAGAAAGCTGAAACTGGATCCCTTCCGTACACCTTATACAAAAATTAATTCAAGATGGATTAGAGACTTAAATATTAGACCTAAAACCATAAAAACCCTAGAAGAAAACCTAGGCAATACCATTCGGGACATAAGCATGGGCAAGGACTTCATGTCTAAAACACCAAAAGCAATGGCAACAAAAGCCAAAATTGACAAATGGGATCTAATTAAACTAAAGAGCTTTACACAGCAAAAGAAACTATCATCAGAGTGAATAGGCAACCTACAGAATGGGAGAAAAATTTTTGCAATCTACCCATCTGAGAAAGGGCTAATATCCAGAATCTACAGAGAACTCAAACAAATTTACAAGAAACAAACAAACAACCCCATCAAAAAATGGGTGAATGATATGAACAGACACTTCTCAAAAGAAGACATTTATGCAGCCAACAGACACATGAAAAAATGCTCATCATCACTGGCCATCAGAAAAATGCAAATCAAAACCACAATGAGATACCATCTCACACCAATTAAAATAGTGATCATTAAAAAGTCAGGGAACAACAGGTGATGGAGAGGACATGGAAAAATAGGAACACTTTTACACTGTTGGTGGGATTGTAAACTAGTTCAAACATTGTGGAAGACAGTGTGGCGATTCCCCAAGGATCTAGAACTAGAAATACCATTTGACCCAACCATCCCATTACTGGGTATATACCCAAAGGATTATAAATCATGCTGCTATAAAGACACATGCACACGTATGTTTATTGCAGCACTATTCACAATAGCAAAGACTTGGAACCAACCCAAATGTCCATCAATGACAGACTGGATTAAGAAAATGTGGCACATACACACCATGGAATACTATGCAGTCATAAAAAAGGATGAGTTCTTGTCTTTTATAGGGACATGGATGCAGCTGGAAACCACCATTCTCATCAAACTATCGCAAGAACAGAAAACCAAACACTGCATGTTCTCACTCATAGGTGGAAATTGAACAATGAGAACACTTGGACACAGGAAGGGGAACATCACACACCAGGACCTGCCTTGTGGTGGGGGGGAGTGGGGTGGGATAGCATTAGAAAATATACCTAATGTAAATGACGAGTTAATGGGTGCAGCACACTAACATGGCACACGTATAAATATGTAACAAACCTGCACATTGTGCACATGTACCCCAATTAAAGTATAATAAAAAATAAATAATAAACAAAAGCAAGTACAGTAAAAAAATAAAATGAAAAAATAAAGAAGCAGAGCAGCAAGAGTCATTGAAATGGAAAAAACAGAAGTTTTAGAAGGTCATCGATTCTGGATCCTCATCTAGTCATAGCCTCTGGGCCACCTAGTATTCAGAAGTTCAAGCCACTTATTTCATCCGAAGATGTGCTGGTGGTCTTAGACATTCTGTATGAAGATAAAATGTGGAAGAAACATTTTTCCAGTCCATTTCCAAGTAGGAATTGAATAGAATCAGGTTGGAATTTCTCTATAAGGTAGGTCAGTTTGGGGCACTCTGCCATTTAATACATTCTGTTTAAATTGCTGGTCTTCTCACACATATGTAGCCTTACCAGTTACTTTCTTCCATTGACCAAAATGTTCATATGTATTTCTTAAAATACAGTTTATATTTTTAGATAGACTGCCACAGTTTAGTCATCCAGATACTCTCCCCAAGTCCAAATAGTTAAAGGGACAATTAGTCTCTAAATAAATAAAAAAAAAGGAAAGAAAAAGAAAAAACCTTAAATTCATTTATGTTACTAATCAAGGAAGTCTTATTTAATATTTTTATGACATTCACTATAGGTTTGTGATTTTCAAAATGTAAACTATCAGCTTTCAAAAATCACATGAGAATATTACTTTTAAAGATGAGTTACTTGTTTTCAGGTTCTCTTATGGATATTCAAAACTGCAGTTCATTTATGTATGTTCAATTCTTCTTCAAAGTAACGATACTTATATTATCCTCCAGGGAAAGTAAGTTTGAGCATTTGTCAGTTTTGTAATTGGCTTGAAATTTTGCCTTTAGAAGAATTTTACACACAGGTATGTTTTATTTAACATCCGAGAATTGCAAGTGTGTGAATATTCATACGTTGCTGAAGTCTCAACGAAACTTCTTAATTTATACTAATGTGGTAGAGTAAGAGGGAAGACCTTGGATAGACTTCAGGTAATAGAAACTGATAAATTTTAATAGCAACTTAAGTATCACATAGCGTTTAGTTTCTAGCTAGTGTGTCAAGACTACTTCAGTACAGGAAAATAACACCTTCAAGTCTTTATAAAAGACACCTGGTATTATGTATAGGTAAGATCTTTTGAAAACAATATGGTGCATGATCCCAAATCAAAATGTATAATTATAGTCTCTGATTGGGTAATATCACTTCCTGAAATATAAGAAAACTATCTAAAACTAGGTGCTATAATCCTTGCAAAGTATATTAAAATTTTATCCATAAAATCATAAAATTGAAAACTATGTCTAAGGAGGTACTGATAGGTTATACATCTGCTAACGGGAATATCATGAGATATTATAATGACAAAGAGGAAGAAGAAAAAAGGGTTCATGCTAAAGCATGAATGAATTTGTTTAAATTGGTATTTATAACTTGTTACATAAAGTAATATATAAATATAGAAAACAGTTATTTGATTAGAGCTGGCAAAAGAAATTGAATGTTATTTGTATTGAATATATTGTACTGCTTTGAATACATATGATTAGGGGCTAAAACAATTTCATTACAGTTTCTCCCCTTTAGGAAGTAAGTCCAACAGTAGTGGTAGAACCAAACTATCATTGTGTCATATTTTTTAAAAATAATATTTTAACATTCTCATTCAAAATACTATTTTAAAAATAATCAGGTATTCTAAATTAAAGTATATTATTTACTCATAAATAAATACTCTAATATTTAACCATACCTCCTTCTTTGGTACAGCTATATAAGACAAAGCACAAGTTTATACATCCGGCTCAAATCTTTTTTTCTTCTTATAAAGCTGACATACAGTAGAAAACTGATAAAGATCTTCTTGATGAATGGAAATTGCTAGGAATTAAAATTAGCCTGCTTGTACTAATCAATACCTAGAAGACATTGAGGCATGCACGTTCATTAGAAAATCATTACTGCACATAAAAAATGTATATGAAGTCACACTAATGTGAAATTTAAAAAGATATGTTTATTGCACGTCTTAATAGGTGGAGAGTGATAAGGAAAGCATCATTAGTGCAGTGTTTGTAAAGTGTGGTAAATGGACCATCGCACTTCTCTGTGGTCTATCACGGTCTCTGCAGATGGAGCTGCTTGGTGTTTATGGTGGGGTGAGGGAGAGGAAAGAGGAAACAATTATGTTCATTGATGTTTCTCAAAACTGAAATGTAAAATGTATAATCTATTTAAATTTTTATTCAATCTGGTTGTATTCTTAACAGTCTCTATATTCTTAAAGGTTTCCCATGAACTACAAGAATCATTTTGTTGAGTTTGTGTCCGTTATCGTTCATTAAACAAGCCTCAGTAATTTTTCACATCATTTACTTTGCATTGTTCATATTAATAATTTATCATATATCACATTTCACTGCTATTTTCCTAACTTAAGAATCAATGATTTACAAATTGCCTAAAGTTATAGGAACATAGTAATGTAAAAATTACATTAATATATGTAGCACCTGAATGCACATATATGTGCAGAACATGTGCTGGGAAAACAGGAGTTTCACAGAAGTAGGCATCAAAAATAATTTTCCAAAATTAGGATATTTAAGGTTAAATATTTTAAAACTGGATTTTATTGGACAATTCTTTTTTTTTTTTTTTTTTTTTTTTTTTTTTTTTTTTTTTTTTTGAGACGGAGTCTCGCTCTGCCGCCCAGGCTGGAGTGCAGTGGCCGGATCTCAGCTCAATGCAGGCTCCGCCTCCCGGGTTCATGCAATTCTCCTGCCTCAGCCTCCCCAGTAGCTGGGACTACAGGCGCCCGCCACCGGTCTCTCAAAAATATGTCTCAAAATATAACATAAAACCATTAGAGATTTTTTTCATTATTTTCCATTAAACTTGAGTGACCTTTCTGGAATACAATTGATATTTACAGAACAAACATCACATAATGTGATCTATTCTAGTGTATAGAGTGGCACATTTGCTATTTGGAAGGAGGACATATATATATGTTTACAGTGTTATTCTGCATCATATTATTGATATGACTTTTGTGATCACATTACATTTTATTGAAAAGTGAAATTATTAATTAGTCATTAAATGTGAGAAAGAACATAATGACAGAAGTTTCATGTA
Source organism: Macaca fascicularis (assembly GCF_037993035.2). Classification (NCBI taxonomy): domain Eukaryota; kingdom Metazoa; phylum Chordata; class Mammalia; order Primates; family Cercopithecidae; genus Macaca; species Macaca fascicularis. The sequence continues at coordinate 112,947,347 of NC_088380.1, read as the reverse complement.
ATTTCTTAAGAGAAATTATTTCTTAGGAGAAATAGATATTAAAAATCATATTTTTATATATTTCCTGAGAAATACATAAACCAGCTTTGAAGTTAATAAAAATAATGTACTCAGAAACAGCTATGGAAAAACATACTTATGTGCAATGCTGACCATTTTATTAAATCAGTGGCATCGATGTGAAAACAAATTTTGTATGGCCATATCATTGATATTTACTTTAGTATTTGATTGATATCCTTAAAGTACACAGCATGTGGGGGGTGTGTGTGTACAGTAGTCCCCTGGTATCCCTGGGGGATTGGTTCCAGACTCACCCCTATACCAAACTCCATGGATGCTCAACTTCCTTATATAAAATGGTATAGTACTTGCATATAACAATCCTATATGCATCCTCCTGTATACCTTAAATTATTTCTAAATTGCTTAGAGTACCTAATACAGTGCTTACACTTCTTTTCCATGGATTCGACGTGTCACTAGGTGGGTGGCAAATTCAAGGTTTGCTTTTTGAAATTTCATGAAAAATTTTTTTTGCATATTTTTGATTTGCAATTGGGTGAATGCATGGATGTGAAACCCACAGATAAGGAGGGCTGACTGTGTGTGTGTGTGTGTGTGTGTGTGTGTGTAAAATACATGTGTATGTAATACATATGCATATACATATATATATGCACGTGTATCTATACATATGCAACCTACATTAGAAAGAAACATATTCTATTTGTTAATGAACTTATATGCATTATAAAAAAGAGGTTTTTAAATTTTATAACCTATGCAGTGAATTTGAAAACAGTTTCAGAAATGACAGCACTGTATGAGTAGAAAATAAATGTATAAATGTATAGGTAGGTCTTTTGAATATCCTTAGAAAAGTAAATAAACTCCCCCCACCCCATATCATCTGATAGCCATTACCAAATCAGTCAACTTCTACATGCATTCCTCTAAACCCATCAGGAATTGTCCAGTTCTTATTTTATCTGACTTCTCGACACCATTTGAAAATACTCAGTCACTTTTTACCTACTCAGATTTTGTTTACCTGAATTTTTCTGAAAATATTTTCACAAGATAATGACTATTTTGTCAGATTTTAATGCTTTTGAGTTTGTTTAAATTTAGCAATTTTAGCTCTTTTTGAAGATACCATCAAATAATCTGACCTTCCCTAAATAGAGACCATCAAATAACCTCATTATAAGTCTCAGTATTATTCACTACTGTTAATCATCGTATCCTTTTTGAAAATTACTTTAAAAAATGGCTTCTGTGACATAACATTATCCTTTTTCATTTTTATCTTTTGCTATGTACCCCCTTTATTTTTGAAAAACTCATCATTCTCCACCTGTTAGACTCTTTAGTTCATCAAAATTTAGTCTTTATTATCTTCCCTTTCATATACTCTTCCTAAGACATTTCACAAGTTTATAGCTTCAATTGCTTTTATACACAGATGACTTACAAGTGTCTCCCGACCAGACACACAGATGACTTAAAGTGTCTCCAGACCAGACTTTGATTTTGGATCTAGAACTGTATATCTGCTATCCTCTTGTATTTTCTATTGGATGTTCAAAGGCAACTCAAACTTAGCATATCTTAAAATGAACCCATGACACCCCACCACCACCACCACCACCACACAAACACAACCTTTTTCTTGTAACAGTAACAAGAATGACTCTCTCTGCTATTCTGATACTGAAGAATCTAGGGATCAGACCCTTGTCTCTTCTTCCCTACCCCAATATCTACTTTATCACTGTGCTCTACAAGTTACCTATTAAATAAATCTCACATTTCTTTGTTTTTCTTCAGCTCCATTTACTTCTCTACAGTTCAAGCTATAAAATTCTTTGGCCTGGGTTACTGCAATAACTTCCTAACTCTGTCTTCATAGGCGCTCTTGCACCTCCAAAAACATTATACATGTTAAAGAATAATTGTTTCAAATCAAGTTTATGTTGCTATTTTCCTGCTTAAACCCTTTTTTTCTTTTATTCAATAAGTACTTATTGTGTGCCAGGTATGTGCCAGGCTCTAACTGTAAAGAACACAATTGTAAGTGAATTTTTTCAAAACCTCGGTTTCACAGAGCTGACATTCTGGAACAGAGGGCGTATAGTATCAAATAAACACATAAATATATAATGTAATGTCAGGTCACAATACTTGTTTTGAAAAAAATAAAGTGAGATAGAGGGAGAAAAAATGTTATTTTATTTTTGGTGGGCTTCTCTGTTAAGGCAAAATTTGAAAAGATTGACAATAAAGCAAGAAGACAAGTACATATTTGGAGGAAGAATGTTTCAGGCAGTAGGAACACCTAGAGCAAGACCCTAAACAGGAAGCATCCCTGCAGGGAAAAAGAACTGCCCATTAGTATGACTGGAGCAAGAAGGAGCATAGCAGTTTAGAGGGAGCAGGCAATGGGTAGAGATGATACAGATCATAGAAGGTTTTTAAAAGATAGGTAGGAATTCTGAACTTTTAAAGTGCAGTGTGAAACACTGGATGGTTTTGAACAAGATCACCAAGTTCTTGCTTTTATTTCCTAAGGCAATCCCTTAGACTGTTTATAAATGAAAGACCATAGGAACACAAGAATGAAAGCAGTGAGACAAGTCAGAAGAGTAAGTAATAATCTAGATGGAGAAGGTCTGCACAGACATGCCATAGCTTGGAGCAAGGGAAGAGGTAAAGATATAGATGGCTCCAGAATACATTCTAATAGTAAATCACATAGGATCTTCTAATCTAGTAAATGTGTGCTATGAGAGAAAAAGAGTAGTCAAGGCCAACTATAAAATTTTTCCAGATAAATAAGGTGAATTATTTCACAACTTCTTGAGATGATAATAAAAATATGGTTTTGGGAATGGCTCAATAGTTTTGTATTGAAAATGCTAAGTTCGAGATACCAAGTTGACTTGCAAGGTGAATTGTTAAATATGTAGTTATGCATATGAGTCTAGAACTCAAGGATGAGACTGTAATTAGAGATCTAAATTTGGGAGTAGGTAACAACTAGATGGTATATTTTGAGCCTGTGGGACTAGATGCGATCATACATGAAGTCAGAATAGACAGTGAGTAAAGACAATGCCAGGGGACTGACTCAGCAGAAGCAGCCAGTAGGATAGGTCCTCCTATGTACCCATCGTATAAATATGCACCCATGGAATACATAGATGAATTAGTTTGCATATAAATTACAATCCACACTAAGGTATACCAAAGGCGCACAAGGCATGTTTCTCTCTCTCTCTCTTTTTTCTTATTTCAGTTAGATACCACTATTGACCCAGGTCAGCAAGTAAGGAACTTACAACAATCCTTTGATGTTACCCTCTCTGTTGATGTGTTGAAAAGTTCCCTAAAGGAGAAATCTCTCCATAATATCTCACTCCACATTTGATCCTAATATATATAAGTAGTTCACAAAGACACTGAATATGTGTAGTCCATTTTTAGTAACGTATAAGAATTGGTATTTTTTAAGACAAGAAAATATCTGGGTATGCAAACTGCTTTACAATTATAGCTACTTATCATTACGTTACAGCTGGATATATTAGTGCAAGCATAATATTCCTAACTCATCAGATATTATTACTATTAACAATTTTATATTATATCGTATTTTATTGCAATAATCACATTTTTTCTTAATTTGCTTAAATGTCATGGTTTATGTGTGTTCCGAATATCTATTCAATGGTCTGGAGATGCCAAGAGTTTAAGAAATTCTGCATTAATGAGTAGCATGAATCTATTAAGTAGCTATTCCAAATACACTCCAGTAGCTGGTATCTAAAATATTACTTACCTATTATCTTGGCATATACTCATTATTCTCGGATAAAGCAAAGAGTACAATGATTTACAAAGACGGACAACTCTTTTTCACGGTCCCCAAATCATATGTACCTTTTGTCTAAGACTTGATACATTTAACTAACGATAAATACCAGGTCGCAGTTGAGTCGTAGGGATTATAGTAATAAATTTTCATCCTGCTCCATCAAAGCACATTTTCTATTTAAATAAATAAATGCACTTTAACAATTATTCTAAACGTTATCAAAGCCTCTTTTAAAACAGTGCATTTGTAGTAATTTTTTCCCACCTATGAGAAAGAAGCCTGTTTTATTCTTAAACATGTAAGGGCATAAATTTACTTGCACAGAATTAAGAAAACTGAGAAAAAATATAATATTTGTGTATATTTGGATTCAGAGTCTCTCCTTCCCTTAAAAGCAATCACAGAATGGTCATGAAAAATTTGCACCTGAGCTTTGTTGACAGCAAGTTATAATGTGAAGTCATACCCACTTTAAAGTTCTTAACTGTTTTTGATTAAGTGGTTAGGCATGGAATTCTTGAAATAAAACATGTCTTCAAGTTGGGTGTTTTTTTTTTTTTTTTTTTTTTTTTTTGGAGACAGAGTTTTGCTCTGCTGCCCAAGCTGGAGTGCAGTGACATGAACACGGCTCACTGTAGCCTTGACCTCCTGGGTTCAAGCTATGCTCCTACCTCAGGCTCCCAAGTAGCTGGGACTATAGGTTCATGCCACCATGCTCAGCTAAATTATTTAGGTTTTTTTTTTTATGGAAATGGGGGTCTTGCTGTGTCCGGAATTTATTCCTTCTGGTGGGTTCTTGGTCTCGGTGACTTCAAGACTGAAGCTGTGGACCTTCGCAGTGAATGTTACAGCTCTTAAAGGCGGTGTGTCCGGAGTTTGTTCCTTTAGATATTCAGATTGGACGTGTCCAGAGTTTCTTCCTTCCGGTGGGTTCATGGTGTCACTGACTTCAGGAGTGAAACCGCAGACCTTTGAAGTGAGTGTTACAGCTCTTAAAGGTGGCGCCTCCGGAGTTGTTTGTTCCTCCTGGTGGGTTTGTGGTCTTGCTGACTTCAGGAATGAAACCGCAGACCCTGGCAGTGAATGTTGCAGCTCATAAAGGTAGTGCGGACCCAAAGAGTGAGCAGCAGCAAAATTTATTGTAAAGAGCAAAACAACAACCCTTCCACAACTGCACGTTGCTGCTGCCGGCTGGGGTGGCTAGCTTTTATTCCCTTATTTGGCCCTGCCCACATCCTGCTGATTGGTCCATTTTACAGAGCACTGATTGGTCCATTTTTACAGAGTGCTGATTGGTGCATTTACAAACATTTAGCTAGACAGAAAAGTTCTCCAAGTCCGCACCGCACCCAGAAGCCCAGCTGGCTTCATCTGTCATTGCCATGTTCTGCAGGCTGGTCTCTCTACTCTTGGGCTTAAGCAATCCTTCTTCCCTGACCTCCCAAAGTGGGGGGATTACAGGCATGAGCCATAGCACTTCTGACCCAAATCTTTTTATTCTTAAAGATGAGAAGAAAAATTGGCAAAACTGGGAGGTACTTTGCAATCCTGAAGAATGCTTAATATCTGATGGGATTTCTATGCGAGAAGGAAATAAGTAGGCATTTTTAGCAAACAGGAAGAAGATACAACAGATTCTATGTTTAATTCAGTAATGAATCTGTTTGGACATGAAAAGAACGACATGTAAAAAAGTTTCTCAATGTATGAGTCTGACTCACGTCTCCCACCAAAATGTTTCCTGAGGACAGAATCTTTTACTTTTATTTTGGTGCCTTCTTGGTTCTGCCAGGCCTGCGTTTGATCAAGTATTTAAAGATAAAAGCATAGTATCTTAGTTGTCCAACACAAATAAATAGTAAAAGCAAGAATTCAGTTTCCTGGTATTTTGTTTTTGAGAAGACTCAGACAACTTCTAATCATTGTTTCAGGAAGGTAAGGGAAGGGGAAGGGAAGGAAGGGGAGGGGAAGAGAGAAACGGGGAGGGGAGGGCAGGGCAGGAGAGGGGAGGGGATGGCAGGGCAGGAGAAGGGAGGGGAGAGCAGAGGGGGGAAAGGGGAGGGGAGGGCAGAGAAGGGAAGGGGAGGGAAGAGGAGGGAAGGGGAGGAAAAAAAAGAGAAGGAAAAAAAATAATGTGAGGTAGTTTAGTTTGTTTGTTATGACTTTCTCTCAGTTTGAGTTTCAAGCCTAATATAGATGTCAGGTAAAATCTATTAGATTTACTTCTTTTATATCAGTAAGTGCTCCTCCTCAATTGGCTAATTTAGAATTTCACTGAAATATCTACAAATGAAGTTATATGTCTCAATGATAATAGTTCTAATCTGCATTAGGCACCTAATATGCTTACTATCAGTTCCTGGCATAATAACAATTTTTAAAAGTGGCTTTAATTTCAGAAATGTTCTCTGATTCTAAAGTTTTAAAAACAGTGGATACCAATGCCGAATGGCTTTTAGATGAAATGAATAATTATAATTTTTCTAGGAATCACATTAATTAGCTAGCTGCCACCTTTGCTTAATGAGAAAGCTTTGTACTTTGTACATTTCTCAGCAGTTATTCATTTGACAGAAGGACCATGACTAAGCAAGTTATGCTACTTGGGACCATTTAACATGGTATAATAAAATAGAACCATACAGTGATAGACTGAATTTCTAATACTGAAATTAGAATTCTGAAACTGCAAATACAAAAGAGTTTGAAAGGACACAGTAGTTAAAATTCTTTTTGGGTTCATTTTACTTTATTTGGTGGAGAATATAATTTTAAAATTCATTGAAAATAATATCAAAATTCAATTTTGAATAGGTAAGAATGAAGCAACACTGACATTTTGAAGAACAAAGATGCAAATACAAGGGACATACTCTATGTCGCACATCTATTTCCCAGGCTTTCAAAATTATCACTGTAGTAGACAGGATTGGGCTGAGAAATTTAATCACATTTTTCAAGAATACTTTTAGTACCCATAACAATTCCTATTCAGCAAACATACATATATTTCTTTGAAATAATTTGGCTTAGAATTTCAGGATAAGCTAGTTCTTTTAAATTATAATCATGAGTTTTTTTTTGTTTTTTTTTTTTTTTTTGAGACGGAGTCTTGCTCTGTAGCCCGGGCTGGAGTGCAGTGGCCGGATCTCAGCTCACTGCAAGCTCCGCCTCCCGGGTTTACGCCATTCTCCTGCCTCAGCCTCCGGAGTAGCTGGGACTACAGGCGCCCGCCACCTCGCCTTTTTTTTAGTAGAGACGGGCGGATCACGAGGTCAGGAGATCGAGACTATCCTGGCTAACACCGTGAAACCCCGTCTCTACTAAAAATCATGAGTTTTTAGAGCTGCCTTAAGGATAGTGTTTCTAGACTCACAGAGACCACATAACAGGAATATGATATGAGGACTTTGAGAGGTGAGATGGTTATACTCCTAACAAGCTTCAACACAATAGTTTATAAATAGTACCCTTGCACTTACTGGGTATCTGGTGTGACTTGGCTCGATTGCTTACTAGCCATGTGACCCTCAGTATCTTATTTTATAAATGGGGATAATGATGGTACCACTTTTAACAATTTCATAAAGATTAAATTAATAGATGGAACTGGCTTAAAACCAAGCTTAGGGCATGGAAAACACTTAAAAAACCAGAATATAATATGACTACTACCATGTTTGAAAATATATATAATACTGCTATATAAAAATGAGAAATATTTTAGAGGAAAAATGCATGAAGCCATGAAGTTATGTTCGCAATTACAGTTTTTGATATATATGGGTATTTAGGGGGCAACTGGCAACGATGTCCTTTATTTCCTAGATTTTATTCAGTCTGCCTATTGCCTAAGGAAGAACCATTTACCATTACAAAACACAACAAAACAAAAAAAGTCATTTCCAAATACCTTAATGTGTAAGGGATGGGAGAATGTGGACCAATTTTAAGTGAGAGCTCTATGATTCAGACCTTGAGTGTATCTCATTTATATATTGAAGTGTAATAAGTTGATAGTTCTTTCTTTTTTCATTTTTTTGGAATGTCTCCCTCACAGATAAGATTTACCTGCTAAGATTTTGCTTCTCTGTTAATTTACTCTTGCTAAGTTGCTCCTCCATCTTTTCTCTTAGGTAAACCTTTATGTAGCTACAGCTAATCAGACTTATTTGCAAACAGCATTCCAACAATTTTCTACTTTCCATTTGAATTTAAAAAATACTTGCTACATTTTCATCAGTTTTAAGTCCAGAAAATAAGGCTCATATTACATTTTAAAATTCCACCTTGGAATGTATTTTACTTCATTAAAATGTTTTCTTTGTAATATTGGCCCCAGGAGGTGGAACGTATTTTGCTCATCTAGATCCTTGAAGGAAAAATAAGTAATATGCTATATGTCAATTATATCACACAAAGTGTTATAATTAAACCTGGAATGTCTTCATTGAAACTATTACTATTATTTAATTGATTCACAAGGTAAAATTTAAGAAAATGAATCTAATGTTTAAACGGTAAATTTTATATGTTTTATACTTTTAAGGGATGGACTGGATTAAATTAACTCGAAAACCTTAAAACATGTTATATTAAACCATAGATGACAAAAGATAATACATTTAGCATAATAATGAAATATTTAGATTGCATCAAGAAATAATTTATTCCATGTTATAGAACTATGATCTATTAAAATATGTGCAAAATAAGATATACAATTTTTTCTTGAGTTTAAAATTACTAAAATGATAATTTGCTAGACAACCGTATTTCCAAAAGTTTCTAATGAAATAAATGTTGTCTGTGGAGATTTTAGCACATTTAAAAACTTTCAATTTGAAGTAGTGAATACATTTTGAAAATAATGTTCAATTTGAAAAGTAAATGCATTAAAATACTATTAGGGCTGCACTTATTTTTATTTTTTTTAAATTATTATGTATACTTTATTTTTTAAATGTATTTTATTTCATTGTAAATTGACAAATTATAAGTGTATATATTTATGGGGCACAAAGTGATGTTATAATCTATTAACACAATGCAGAATAATTAAGTCAGGCAAATCAACATATCTATTACCTTGAATACTTGTCATTTTTGTTGTGGTGAGAACATCTGCAGTGTACTCTCAGCAATTTTGAAATGTATAATACTTTATTATTAACTGTATTCACCATTCCATGGGATAGGTATTTTTCAAAAAATACCTCATACTTTTTGTCTGAGACTTTGTACCCTTTAACCATCATTCCTCTATTCCCCATAGCTCCCACCCTCTGGTAATAACCATTCTGCTGTCTGCTTCTATGAGAATGATTCTTTTAGATTTCCTAGATAGATGAGAACATGCAATCTTTGTCTTTCTGTGCCTTATTTCATTTGGAATAATGTTCTCTAATTCCATCCATGTTGTAGCTATTTTGATTAGTGCTGCGATAAACATGGGAGTGCAGGTATCTCTTCAACGAACTGATTTCAGAGCTTTCGGGTAAATACCAGATGTGGGATTGCTAGATCATATAGTGACATTTTTACATTTTTTGAGAAATTGCCATACAGTTTTCCATAATGGCTGTACTAATTTGCACTGCCATCAACTGTGTACAAGGGTTCTCTTTTCTCTACATCCTCACTGAATTTTTTTTTTTTTCCAACAATAGCCGTTCTAATAGGAGTGAAGTGATATGTCATTACAGTTTTACATTTGCATTTCCCTGGTCAGTGATGATAAATACTTTTTTTTTTTTTCCTTCTTAGACGGAGTCTTGCTCTGTCGCCAGGCTAGAGTGCAGTGGTGCAATCTCTGTGCACTACAACCTCTGCCTCCCGGGTTCAAGCAATTCTCATGCCTCAGCTTCCCAAGTAGCAGGGACTACAGGCACGCATCAACATGCCGGGCTAATTTTTGTTTTATTTATTTATTTATTTATTTATTTATTTATTTAAGACTGAGTCTCGTTCTGTTGCCCAGGCTGGAGTGCAGTGGCGCGATCTCGGCTCACTGCAAGTTCCACCTCCCGGGCTCACGCCATTCTCCTGCCTCAGCCTCCCAAGTAGCTAGGACTATGGGTGTCCACCACCACTCTTGGCTAATTCTTTTGTATTTTTAGTAGAGACAGGTTTTCACCATGTTAGCCAGGATGGTCTTGATCTCCTGACCTTGTGATCTACCTGCCTCAGCCTCCCAAAGTGCCGGGATTACAGGTGTGAGCCACCACGCCCAGCTTAATTTTTGTATTTTTAGTAGAGATGGAGTTTCACCCCATTGACCAGAATGGTCTTGATCTCCTGACCTCATAATCCACCTGCCTCAGCCTCCCAAAGTGCTGAGATTAGAGAGGTGAGCCAACCACGCCCAGTTGATAAATACTTTTTTTTTTTTTTTTTTAAGATATCTGTTGGCCATTCACATGTCTTCTTTTGAGGAATTTCTATTCAGGTCTCTTGCCAAATTTTAATTTTTTTTTATTATTATTGAGTTCCTTATATAATTTGGATATTAGTCCTTTATCAGATGTGCAGTATTTTCTTCTAATCTGTGGGTTGTCTTTTCAGTGTGTTGTTTTTGTTGCTGCACAGAGTTTTTTAGTTTGATGTAATCCTATTTATTTTTGCTTTTGTTGCCTGTACTTTTGCATTAAAATCCAAAAACGTATTGCTTAGACCAGTGGCTGGCATGTAGTTTGTCCTTGATGTTTTCTTCTAGTAGTTTTACAGGTTCAGGTTTTATTTTTAAGTCTTTAATCCATTTTGAGTTGTTTTTGTATATAGTGTGAGGGTGTGTGAGATAATGGTCCATTTTCACTCTCCTGCATGCAGATATCTATATTTTCCAGCATGACTTACTGAGGAGACTGCACTTTTCCCATTGTGTATCCCTGGCAACTTTGTTTAAAATCAATTGACAATACATGTATGAGATCATTTCTGGGCTCCTTCTTCTGTTCCAGTAGTCAATATGTCTATTTTTTAACCAGTATTATGCTGTTTTACTTACTATAGCTTTGTAGTGTAGTTTGAAATCACGTAATATGATGCCAACTTTGTTTTTTGTTCATGGTTGCTTTGGCTATTCAGCGTTTTTTGTGGTTCCATACAAATTTTAGGATTTTTTTGAAACTTCTATTGAAAAGTGACACTGAAATTTTTATAGGGATAGCGTTAAATCTGTAGATCATTTTGGATATTATGGAAATTTTAATTCTCCCAATCCATGAACATGAGATAGCTATTTGTGTCTTTTTCTGTTTCTTTCATCAATAGTTTATAGTTTTCAGTGTACAGGACTTTTAGCACCTTGGTTAATTTTATTTCTAAGTATTTTATTTTTTAAGAGCTATTATAAAAGAGATTGTCACCTTAATTTCTTTTTCAGATAGTTCGTGGTTATTGTACAGAAATGCTACAGTTTTTTTGGTAGGTCGATTCGATTTTATATTCTGCAACTTTGTTATATTTGTTTATTTGTTCTAACAGTTTTGGTGGTGTCTTTACTGTTTTCTATATATAAAATTATGTTGTCAATAAACAGTGAAAATTCACTTCTTCCATTCTGGTATGAATGCCTTCTTTATTTCTTTACTTTGCTTAATTGCTTCAACTAGAACTTCCAGTATTATATTAAATAGAAGTGGTTAGAGTAGGCATCTTTGTATGGTTTGTGGCATTAGAAGAAAAACTTTCAACTATCCACCAGTGAGTATGATTATCACTTGTGGGATTTCTGATATAGTCTTTATTGTGTTGAAGTAATTCCTTCTATGCCTAATGTATTGAGAGTTTTTGTCATGAAAGGATGTTGAATTTTGTCAAATTCATTTCTGCATTTATTAATCTATTGGGTTTTGTCCTTCATTCTCTTAATGTGATATATTACATTTATCAATTTGTGTATGTTGAGCCATCTTTGCATCCCAGGGATAAATTCCACCTGATTATGATCAACAATCCTTTTAATGTGCTGTTGAATTCTATTTGCTAGGATTTTGTTGAGGATTTTTACAACCATATTCATCAAGGATGTTAGTCTGTAATTTTCTTATAATGTTCTTATCTGTGTTTGGTATCAGGGTAATGCTGGCTTTGTTAACAGAGGTTGGAAATGTTCTTGACTCCTTCATTTTTTAAGAAGAGTTTGAGAAAGATTTGTATCAGTTCTTTAAGCATTTGGTAGCATTCAACATTTAAGCCATCAGGTCTTGAACTTTTCCTTGGAGGAAGAGTGAAAAACATTTTACTACTGATTCAATCTCCTACTCATTATTGGTCTGTTTAGATTTTGTATTTCTTCATAATTCAATCTTGGTAGGTTGCATGTGTTTAAGAATTTATTTCTTCTGAATTATTCAATTCATTGGCATGTAATTGTTCATGATAATCTCTTATAATCCTTTACATTTCTGTGGTATCAGTTGTAAGCCTCCTCTTTAATTTCTGATTTTGAGTCGTCTCTCTTTTTTCTTAGTTTGCCTTGCTAGAGGTTTGTCAATTTTATCTTTTCAAAAAACAAACTTGTGGTTTTCTTGAGTTTTTCGTATTGTTTTTCTACTATCTATTTCATTTATTTCTTCTCTGATCTTTATTTTTTTCCTACCTTCTGCTAACCTTGGGCTTAGTTTGTTCTTTTTTGTTCTTTAAGGTATAATATTATTTGACATATTTCTTCATTTTTGATGTAGGCATTTATTGCTACAAACTTTCCTTTGAAAAATGGTTTTGTTGCTTATTATAAGGCTTGGCGTTTTGTGTTTGAATTTTCATTTTTCTATTTAAAATTTCACTTTTAATTTCTTTACTGAATTGGTTGTTCAGGAGTAAATTATTTACTTTTTATATATTTGTGAATTTTATGAAATTCCCTGTTGATTTCCAGTTTCAAACCACTGTGCTACAAAAATAACTTTGATGTGATATAAATCTTCTTAAAATTACTAAGACTTGTTTGTGGCCTAATGTAGGATCTATCCTGGAGAATGTTCCAAGTGCACTTGAGGAGGATATTTATTCTGTTCAATGGTTTGTTTTATATATATCTGTTAGGTTCATTTGGTCTAAAGAATTTTTCAAGTCTAGTATTTTCTTATTAACGTTCTGTCTGCCTATTATTGTGGCAAGCATCTCCTTGCCTGGGTGGGGCCATAATCTGAATAGTTGCTAGTTCAAATTTCTGTCAAGGGGAGTGAAGTCTGAAGCCTTCTATTCCACCTTATTGCTGATATAACTCTCATAATTTGACATTTTTCTCATGATAAAAAATAGTATTTTTTTGTTACAAGATTAATCCACTTAGGAAACTCTGAAATAAGAAATACAAATCTTAGCTGTTTTTTAAGTTAACATAATGGGAAGGATGTTGAAGGAGGAGGCAGAAGAAGAAAGACAAAGTTCAGTTCATTCAAGATATTGTCACAATGGTTACAGTCTGGTCTTTATCCTAATAACAACAGGGAGCCAATGGGAATATTTAAGCAGTGAGTTGCTTTATTTAGAATCATGTTTTAAAATTTTACTATTTATTATATGTCAGTGGTGGACTAGAAGGATCCAATAGGTCATATAATAAAACAGCCTTTAGATATTCCTATACTTAAATCTGAGATGAGAAACTAGAGGGGAGCGTGCTATGGACAAATATATATATTTAAAATATTACTGAGTGCTTCTATTTTCCAGGTCTTACTATAATCACAGAAAATGATAGTATGACACAGGATGTTCATATTCATGAAGTTCACATTCTACAGCACCAAAACAGTCAGTAATCAATTAAAAATGAAACAGTCCATTCTAACTTCTATAAATAAAAAAAATATGATAGAATCAAGAGTAGTACCATGACCCGAGGTCATTTTTTTTCCTGTGGTAAAAATCAGAGAAAGTGTTTTTGAATAGATAATTTCTAATTAAAATGCTAAGATCTTGACATGTTAAGAAATCAGAAGGATTTTCCAGGAATTGGGAATATAAAATATATCGGTTTTAAGGAATGTGCTGGTATATTCTTGTATAAAAATAAAGCCAATGTGCCTGGATTTACGTGAATGAGATTAAGAAGAAACAAAAGATAAGCGATCTCTCTCATTTCTTAATTAGATGATGCATGTTTCTACAGGTCATAATCAGGTGTCTTAATTTTAGTCTAGGAAAGAAAACTTTAAAGGAGACAATATTTGTTTATTATTAAAAGATAATTCTTGCCAATCAGTGGGAAATGAGAAGCTGGAAGAGCTTGAAGTAATATAAGCAAAGAACAGTGACATTACAGACAGAAATTAGTTGGAGCCTTTTGAATTAGTTGAAGCCCAGGTAAGACATGACAGTAGCTTAGAAGAGGTTATTAGCACTGGAGAAGGTAAGAAATTACATTTTCCATATTTTTGGTATTATAATAGGACTCACTACATTAGTAGTGACTAAAGTCAGTAATCTCACCTTATCTGTGGGGCACATGTTCCAAGACCCCCAGTGGGTGCCTGAAACCATAGATAATACTGGACCTTATATATGTTTCTTTCCTACATACCTATCTATGATAAAGTTTAATTTATAAAGTGGGCACAGTAAGAGATTAATAGTAACAATGAAATAAAAAATTATAATAACAAACTGTAATGAAAGTTATGTAAATATGGTCTCTTTCTCACTCAAAATATCTCGTATTATACTCATCTATTTTTGGACTGAGTTTAACTAAAGTTAACTGAATTCGTACTGAGTTAACTAAAACCATGAGAAGTGGACCTGTGGGCAAGGGAGGACTACTGCACATCAGAGAGATTGATTTAATTGGACCTAGCTATGTTTGTGTATGGAGGACTTTTTTGAACAACAAATTGGTTGATGTGCTATCTGCTAAGACTGGAATCAATAGAGTAGGAATATGGTCTTCGGTTTCACACATACTGAGTTTTAATTTCAAGAGATTTCCACATAGACAACTTTTGAGGCTTGGTTACAGATACATTTTTGGAAGTCTTTGACATATAGTTGGCAACTGAGAACATTATAGGAAATAACATGGGTTGAAAGAAAATCATATAGGATCAAGCCCCAAAGAATACCAACATATTAAGCACTAGGAGAGGAGTTAGAGAAGATAGAAAGGACTAAGACAATTTGGGCAGAAGCATAGAAGGAATACTAGTAGTATTGAGTGCTCAAGTAAAATAAAGGAGAGCTTAGGTGTGCAGATTTGCCTTTGATAGGAGGAGGTGATTCTCCCAATTGTATCAGATGGGTAGAAAGACAGAATCCTAAGCACAGTTCAATTTGTAGGTGTTTTATAAAGGTGAGATTGTTCCTGTCCAATATCTTTTGTGTTACCAAGGAAGTCATGCCAATTAATAGAAAGTATGTGATAAGTTCAATGTTAGTGAATCTAGCACAGATGGTTTGATATATTTCTGGAGAAAAAAATAAGAGGAAGTTGATTAGAGAAATTGAGTGAATTTGCTGAACTCATCTTCATGCCCAGTAGTTTTAATAATCATGATTTCAAAATGGAACCAGAGACGTGAATGATTTTTATCCAGTCTGTGAGCAGTCACAGAAATGTCACTTAGCTTCCTTAATTCAAGATATGATAAAAGTACAATGAATAAAGGACCTTTTGAAACTGGCAAGAATGATGGACCATTTAATATAAACTTACTATAAGTTAAATGGGGAGAATGCATTGCTGAGAGAGTTTAGAGTATTTGAAAAACAGAAATTGAAATTAGCATCTATGTATTATTATTAGAGAGCTACACCATGCACTATGCAATGGTTAAAATAACTCAATGCTCTATGACTATCAAAGAGGTAAAAAATGGAATGTTAATTATTGAACAAAAAAGCTGGTAGAATAATGTGATGTCAATAATGTGTGGGTCTTAGCATAAGATAGCCGAATCAGAGTATGTACACATTCCCAGATTGTAATATTTCCACAATACAAAGGAATTAGTTCTCAACTCTTAATTTGTAGAGCATCCTAAGTTTATAATTATTCATATCAGTTTAAATGAAATCTTTACAGAGATAATTCTAAATTTATATACAGTCCTAAGAAGTAATACAGAAAGACTGTGAAATGCTGCTGAAAGAAATCATAGACAACAAACACATGGAAACACATACCATGCTCATAGATGGGTAGGATCAATATTGTGAAAATGACCATACTACCAAAAGCAATCTACAAATTTAATGTAATTCCCATCAAAATACTACCATCGTTCTTCACAGAACCAGAAAAAGACAATCCTAAAATTGATATGGGACCGAAAAAGAGCCTGCATAGTTAAAGCAAGACTGAGCAAAAACGAAAACAAAAAATTCTAGAGGCATCATATTACCTGATTTGGAACAAAAACATAAAGTGGGGAAAGGACACACTATTCATCAAATGGTGCTGGGATAATTGGCAAGCCACATGTAGAAGAATGAAACTGGAACCTCATCTCTCACTTTATACAAAAATCAACTCAACATGGATCAAAGACTCAAATCTAAGTCCTGAAGCCATAAAAATTCTAGAAGATAACATTGGGAAAACATTCTAGACATTCATTGGCTTAGTCAAAGACTTCATGACCAAGAACTCAAAAATAAATGCAACAAAAAGAAAGATAAATAGATAGGACTTAAACTAAAAAGCTTCTGCACAGCAAAAGAAATAATCAGCAAACAGACAAGCCACAGAGTGGGAGAATATCTTCACAATCTTTACATCTGACAAAGGACTAATATCCAGAATCTACAAGGAGCTCAAACAAATTAGCAAGAAAAAAACAAACAATCCCATCAAAAAATGGGCTAAGGACGTGAATTGGCAATTCTCAAAAGAAGATGTACAAGTGGCCAACAGATATAGGCAAAAATGCTGGACATCACTAATGATCAGGGAAATGCAAATCAAAACCACAATACAACACCACCTTACTCCTGTAAGAATGGCCATAATCAAAAAACCCAAAATAATAGATGCTGGCATGGATGTGGTGAAAAGGGAATACTTTCACACTGTTGGTGGGAATGTAAACTAGTACAACTACTGAAAACAGTGTGGTGATTCCTTAAAGAACTAATAGTAGATCTTCCACTAATTTGATCCAGCAATCCCACTTCTGGGTAACTACCCAGAGGAAAAGAAGTCATTGTATGAAAAAGATACTTGTACACTCATGTTTATATCAGCACATTCAGAAAAAAAAGGTACCAGCCCAAATGCCCATAAACCAACAAATGCATAAAGAACATGTGATACACACACACACACACACACACACACACACACACACCCCATAGAATACTACTTGGCCATAAAAAGTAATGAAATAATGTCATTTGCAGCAACCTGGATGGAATTGAAAATGATTATTCTAATGAAGTAAGCCAGGAGTAGAAAACCAAACAGTATATGTTCTCATTCATAAGTGGGATGTAAAGGCATAAGAATGATACAGTGGACGTTGGGGACTGGGAGGAAAAGGTATGAGAGGGGCAAGGGTTAAAATACTACATATTGGGTACAGTGTGCATTGCTTGGGTGATGAGTGCACCAAAATCTCAGAAATCACCACTAAAGAAGTTATTCATGTAACCAAACACCACCTGTTCCTGAAAAACCTATTGAAATAAAATAAATAAAATAGGGAGATAATCCTAGATTATCAAAGTAAGTCCAGTGTGATCCCAGGGTCCTTAAATGTAGAGGAAGGGAAGCAGGAGCATCAGACCCTGAATGCTGTGATACATAAAAAACTCTCTTGGCCATTGCTAACTTTGAAGATGGAAGGGGACCAGGAACCATGTGGACAACCTGTACAAGCTGGAAGAGGCAAGAAAAGGGATTCTTCCTTAGAGTCTCCTGAAGAAATGCAGTCCTGATGACACCCAGATTTTACCCCCATAAGACCCATTTTGACTTGCGATCTTCAGAACCATAAAATAATACATTCGTGTTGTTTTAAGCCAACAAGTTAGTGACAATGTGTTCCAGTAACAATAAGAACCTAATATCTGGGAGAAAAGGAAAGCAGCCAAGTGGCTGCTGCTGTTCAACGTGAGGTGTTAGAACTAAAACCAGGATGATGGCTGTGGAAAAAGCGACAAATTGATGATTCAGCGGATGTACCTAACAGCTTCTATCAGACAAAGCTAGGATTTGTTAGAAGAGTATTTGTCAGAATTATTTTATAAGTAATAGGGAATGCCATAATGCTTCACCTTCCTCTATACCCTGTAATCCAAGTTGGGGGTCTCCAAGACAAGCACTTGGGAAGATCAAGGTTGGAGACCAGCGTCACATGCATTACTGACTGCTTGCTGAGATGCAGAAACAAGGACTCGGCCTGCAGGGACTTGTGCAGAATGTGGGGAGAAAATTCTTGACTATGTACACCTGGAGTTTGGGAGGCCTGGAAGCAATGCCTGACTCTGTCCTGATGAGGTCTGAAAGTCGGAGTCTGGCTGGGGTGGGAGTGAGAAAGCAGTAGGAACAGACTGCACACTCACTGGTGGACAGGACAAAAGGCGTTTCTATGGCCAGCGGGACACTGTGGCAAGGACCTGCCTTGTATCACCTCAAAGGGACTCTGCAGGGGAGTGGGGTAAACATCTATCTAGTAAGAGTCAGGAACCTGATTTCTAGTTCTTTGTTTACCACTGATACATGAAGTATTGATAAAATCATATTTAAACAACAGCATTTTTCTAGTACCTTCCATATGCAAGGCATGGGTCTAGGTGCTTCACTTGTATTATTTTAATCTTCATAAAACTCTGAGGTTAAGGCTTTCCCCATATTTACAGATGTGGAAACCCAGAACAGACATAAGATAATGTGTCCACGCCACACAGCCCAAGGGCACAAAGTCCACTCAAACTTGCAAAGGTTGGCCCCAGTGCTCTCTTGGTTGCTCTGCCATACTGCCAACCTAATTCATACTTCCATTAAAAAAAAAAGTCAATGTTTATGTGTAATATTTTCTAGCCATTATGCTGAGGATACCAAGAGTAATCAGATATAATTCCTGGTTAGATGAGTCCACAGTCTAGTGAAGGAAACATAATTATTGTTATGATACAATAAACAAGAGAGGAGGGAACAATGTGTTGTGTATGGTCAGACTGATGGGGGTAGGGGGCAATTGGAGGCATCCAGGCGGAAAGAGGAGTGAGGCTCCATGAAGCTGCATGTTAGAGAGTGGGTCCTGGCTGGAGAAGGGGGTTGGAGCAAATTTTGTAGGGCATTGTGCTCATGTTAAGAACTGTTGTGAGAATGTGAGTGGAAGTACTCTAAAGAAAACATTGCACAAGTGTAAGTCACTATTATTAGACCAATATTACTGGTATATTATAGTCCTAGAACTGCATTTGGTAATGAGGAAGAATGCTAGAGATGAAAGAAATGACTTTACTTAATTAACTTAAAATCTGGCCATGACAACACTTACAGAACTGAAGCAACTGGAGAATGGCATAATACAGTAATTCAGAGCTACACAACTCCTTACAGACCAGAGAAACATGCAGTGCTGTTAGCACTGGAAGTTGGATATTCAGATGGGTATCACTTGAATCTAACTTCTGGGAGAACCCCCACCAATTTCCTTTTCTCTGGTCTCTGCTCCACTGGCCTTCTTTCATAAAACCTTCTAAGCTGTGATCTAGCATGTTACACCAAGTCTTAAAACCGGTTGTGTGCTGGAGCTCATTCCGGTTTGCCAGAACTGATTGCTACATTTTCAGGAATTTTGTGAGCCAATTGTTAAACTCAGCCTTCATTAGAAAGTGAATTATATAAATTTCTAGTCAGATATATTGAAAACAAAAGGTAATACTTAAAACTCATCACTTTCTAATTATTTTCTTACATTTTTCTATAACTGAATGCTTGTGTCCTCCCAAAATTTATGAATTCATGTTGAAATCAAATCCCCTATTTGATAACGGGCCTTTCAGAGGTAATTAGGTAATGAGGATGGAGCCCTTAAGAATGAATTTAGTGCCTTTATAAACAGCAGCCAGAGTGCTAGCTTGCTGTCTTTCCAGCACATAAGGATACAAAGAGAAGTTAACAGTCTGCAATCCAGAAGAGGCCCTCACCAGAATCTGACCATGCTGTCACCCTGATCTCAGACTTCCAGCCTCTGGAACTATGAGAGATAAATTTCTGCTGATTATAAAAGAAAAACAAAGAAAAGAAATAATACAGAAAGAGTCAGTGGTACTTTACCCAATTCCCCCCAATGGTAACACTGTAAAACCATAGTAGAATATTACCACTGTGATGTTGGCATTATACAATCCACATATCTTACTCAGAATTTGCCAATTGCATAAGAAGTCATGTGTGTGTGTGCGCGTGCGTGTGTATGACAGTTTGTGTGGGTGCATATTCAGTTCTCTACAATTTCATCACACATATATCTTCATATGTCCAACACTACAGTCAATATACTCACAGTTCTCTCACCACAAGGATCCCTCGTGTTGTCCTTTTATGACCACACCCATTTTGCTTGAATACCACCTTCCTCTAGTCTTAATCCCGGGCAACCACTTGTATCTTCTAAAATTTTGCCTTTTCAAAATGTTACATTAAGAGATATTATGGTGTCTAGTCTTTTGAGATTGGCATTTTTTTTCTACTCAGCACAATTCCCTAGAGATTCATCCAAGTACTTCTTGTATGTCAATAAAATGCTTCTTTTTGTTACTGAATAGTATTAAATGTGTGGTATGTATGAACCGCAATTCAGTTTCATTCATTCACATGTATTTACCATTTATTATTTGTATATAAAAATTTTATCAGCAAATAATGGTAGTCTCCCTTTTGTACTATGATACTAATTAGTTATTTTTCATGTTTTAATGCATTATTCTGGATCTTCAGTATAGTAAGTAGAAGTGTTGAAAGAAGGCATTGTTATTCTCCAACTTAGAGGCAGAATTTTCAGTAGTTTGCCGTTAAGTATTTGTATAGGTTTTTGGTAGATGCTGTTTATCATATCAAGGTAGTTCTCTTTTGTTCCTAATACACAAATAGGTTTTTAAAAAATAATGATTGCACACTGAAGTTTAATACCTTTTCATCTATCAGAATGATCAAGTTTCTCTCCTTTTTAAAGTTAATATGTTTAATTTTATTGATTGGTTTATCATCCTTGCATTTCTGGAATAAACATCACCTAGTCATGATGTAATATATTTTTGATATTTCTCTGGTTTGATTTTCTATGCTATTTTTAAGATTTTTGCACCTGTATTCACAAAGTTTTCTGTCATCTTGTAAAGTCCTTGTGGTTATTATCAAGAATATGATATTCCCTCTTTCTCTATTCTCTGGAGAATTTTATGTAAGACTGGTAATATTTCTTCCTTATATGTTTGGAAGAATTCACCTTCAAAATGATTTGAGACTGGAGTTTTCTTTGTGAGAAGGTTTTAATAATGGATTCGGTTTTTAAAAGAGATTTAACACTATTTAAATTTCCTATTTCCTTCTGTGCCTTGAATATTGTTATTCATGTTAAGTATACACATATTTAAAAACTCAAAATGCATTACTATTACTGATATTTATTTATGCATATAAAATGTTCACTCTTTTAGAGTTATTTATTTATACTTGCATTTTTGCAAAGGGCCATTATTGGTCTTTGTAGTTCAATATAGATTGTAAAATTTACCATGCCCTCTCCCCCAACCCACAAAATTCCCCAAAACTGACTGGAATTCTTACTGGAATTATGCTAACTCTATTTATCAATTTGGGGGATGTTTGATATAGTATCCTACAAAATATTTATGTCTCCTTGAATTTTTCTCATTAATAATTTGTTTTCAGTGTAGATCTTTTAACATTTTTTTCTATATTGCTAAAGAAATAACAGGCCCCAAATGGAGTCACTCGTGCCAAAATTCCACATCACCAAACCAAAACCTTAGTTATTCACTTGTAAGATCTAACCTGGCCAGAAGTCAGGAAAGAAATGATAGCCAGGTCCCCAAACAGGCCAGTTTTCCAAACAATAGGCAATTCACAGCAACCAACCAAAAGGGGACCAGTTAACTTGAGCCAGCATAATGGGGAGGCTCCTTTGCTTAAACTCATATGAGAAAAATAATCCGATGAAAATTAGTCTGCTTTTTGCACTATGTTATTTCCTCATTTTTACTAATGCTGTCTTACAAAAGCCAAATTGTTCTGCCACATCCAGCTAACTTACTATCTGTTTTGTAGATTAAATGCTGCCTGGTTCATGAATTGCTAATAAGAACCAATTATATCTTTGAAACTCAATTTGTAGAAATTTTGTTATTTGACAATATGTTTGATGTTATTGATGTTATTGTGCATGGAGGCATTTTAAAATTTCACTTTTATTATGTTTGTTGCCGCTGTAAAGGTATGCAACTTAGTACTGTGTTTTTACCTTGTATAATCTGTTTACTTGATAAATTCTTATTACTTTTAAAGGTTTTTTTTTATATTCTTTTTTACATGTTCTTTCTGCCTATAAATTCACGTCGTCCCTGAGCAGATAGTTCACTATTTCAACATTCTGTACATTCTATCTCACAAGTTATTCACACAATTCCACAAGATCATGAACTACTTTTTGCTTTTATTTTAGGTTATCACAGCTCATGGACTTGTCAATTATTTTGCCACTATATAACCTGGGTCACCCTCATTCCTGTGTTTTATTACAGTTGGCTCACTGCTCAACACCCTTCCCTAAAGCCAGCACTATGCATTTAAGGTTATGTTATAAACAACTTTCTCCTATGTACCAATTTCTATATTAGACATATTTTAATTTTTTTTGTGAGACAGGTTTTCGCTGTGTCATCCAGGCTGAGTCCAATGACAGGATCACAGCTCACTGCAGCCTTGAACTCCCAGGTTCAAGCGATCCTCCCATCTCAGCCTTCCAAGTAGCTTGGACTACAGGCACCCACCATTGTGCCCAACTCAGTGACATAACTTAATCAAGATTCCTTTATGGCTTTTGGACTTGTGTATTGGCTGTAGAATTGTCTAGATTAAAATTTTACATACTCCAAATATCTCACTCTCGGGCTCAGAAATATGGGCTAACAAATATATGCTTATTTTGATCAGTGTCAAAAGTTCCAAAAAGAGACAGCAAATATGCAACATCTCTTTTGGCTTAAGATTGGAACTGACACACTGTCACATATACAAATTTAGATACATATATGTTTTGCATTTCTTAAAATAAATGGTACCATATAAAACATCTTTCGAATCTTTTGTATTTTTTTTTCCAGTCACTATTGTGATAACATAAGACTATGTCTTTTATTTTAGCTGCTCTATACTTTCCACTGCCTTAAAATATAACAAGTTATTCATCAACACTTTCATTGCTGATCATTCCCATTGTTACTAATTTTTTTGCTATACTTATAGAGCACATTAAACCATTTTTCTTGGATTTAGATAGAAATTTCCTCTAGAAAATATAGTGTTTTTTTTTACTTAATTAGACAATGGTAACTCCAACCAAAAGTGATTGCACAAATTTATAAATATATTAATAGGGAACACAGTTCCTACTTCCCCACATTCCTGCAATTTATTGTAAGATGTTAGAGCTTGTTAGTTTACTAGCTGACTTATTACTGAACTCACATTATGCTGATTGCAAAGGAAGCTGAACATTTTTTAATATGTTTGTCTTTCAGATTACTCTATCTTTAAATTGCTTGTTTATATAATTTGTCCTTTTTTTCTCATTTTAGTTTTTAAATTTGCAACAGTTTTTTAATAGTATTGAGAATTGAAAACTATTTCTCTGTCAGAAATGTGATTTACAAATATCATCTCCCAACTAATCTTGAATGTCCTGTGGGTTTTTTCAGTTATAGTAAATGTATATATGGAGTTTATCAGTCTATTTATCTAATTATAAATTGATCAATATCAGTTACTTGTAAATTTTTAAATTTATCAACATATCTACTTGTATGGTTTATGTTTTCTGTGTCTTATTTGAGCAAATTGTACTTATTTAATATGTTTTATTCTGCATTTTACTTTTAAAATATTGAATATTTGATTTTTTACTTATAATTTCAAGAAATTTTTTGTACTATGTTTTCTGTATTGGTACAAATTATGTAATTGTAATCCTTTACATTTGTATTTGGGGGAAAAATGACTAAGATTAAAGAAAGAAAAAAGATTGAACCGTCAATATTTTCTCCACTGCTCTTGTGTACTAGGATTTGAAAAATTATGTTGATTTCTTTCAGCATTTATTATGTTTGTATGGTCTACCTGTACATAGTCTCTCAGTTTAACTATAAACTTTAATATCTTATAAATTTCCATAAGTAAATATTTCTCTTTTCTGCTGTATGAGTATTATCTTCTTTATAAATCTATTAGCTTTTTTACTGATATTTCCATTTGTATTGTCTGATTCTCTCTTGCCAACTAATAAAAAGCTATCAGAATTTTAATTAGAAACACATATATATGTAAACATACATTTATATGTATACAAGTATATGAAATATAGCTCTTTTTCACATCTGGTATATTGCGCTTTAAATATTTTTTTTTGGTTGCTTAATATCTTTTAATGATTTTCAAAAATTTAGAATATTGATTACCTTTTCTTATTGGGGAATCATGGAGGGTATTTTTAATTATTTATTTTATTTACTAATGAATTGATATTTGTATAGTAGCTTAAAACTTACATATTTTATTCATGTAGTCCCTGTTAGGGAAAATATACACAATTAAGAAAGTTGGATGTGGCAGATAATGGGGAACCACCATTTTGGTACATAGACTTTTGAATCATTAATCTTTTGTAGTGGACTTGTGATATGTTCGTGTTAGTAAAAATATCATACATAAAAAACAAAAATCCTTTCAACAAAGTTTTAGAATTTTTTCACAACATGCTTACCAATCTTTTAAGTTTACTCCAAGGACCTTATGTTTTCATTGTTTATGTCAACAGAATATTTTTTAAATTAAATATTTGTATGGTTACTACTCATATACATACATTGCTTTTAATTATCTATTCTGATTGTGCATGCAGAAAACTACACTCTCATTTGTTTCAATTCATAAAGAAGATTATGGAATTTTACATAAACACATCACTGCAAATTTTTAAAATATTAATTTATATAATCTTAGTCATTAGCTAGAAATTCAAATACAATTTTAAAATATTTTAAATTTTTTTAAATATTTAAATTGGCATATAATTGTACACATTTATGGGGTGCATAGTGATGTTGCAATAACTGTAATATATAGAGAACCGTGTAATTAGTATATTCATCATCTTAAATGTTATTTCTTTGTGTTGGAAACATTCAATGTCTTCTAGCTCTTGGAAGCTTATTTTTAACTGTATAAATCCCACAGTGCTAAAAAATACTAAAACTTATTCTTCCTACTAAGCTGAAATATTGTATCCTTCAACAAATATCTTCCTATTTCTTCTTCCCCTGTCCTTCCCAGCCTCTAGTATCCTCTGTTCTACTTTTTTACTTCTATGAAATCAACTCTTTTTAGCTTCCAAATGTGAGTGAGGAATACAGGCTTTAATGATCTGTTATTGGCATATTTGGCTTACCGTCATCCAGTTTCATCTTTGCTGCTATGAATGACGGGATTTCATTTTTTTTATCCCTGAATAATATTACATATTTTGTGTGTGTGTGTGTGTGTGTGTGTGTGTGTGTGTGTATGTGTATGTGTATGTCACATTTTCTTCATTCATCTGTTTTTGGACACCTAGGTCGATTCCATTTCTTGGCTATTGTGAACAATATTGCAATAAACATGGGGGTGCAGATGTGGGCAATGTGGTCTTCAGTGGGGATTTGTTTGTCTGTAGGAGTTACAGGTGCCTTGGTTACAAAAGACGGTCTTGATGCAAAGACTTTACTTCTTTGAGGGCCTAATGGGTATCTGTTAAACTGTTTATTTATTTATTTATTTATTTTTGAGATGGTGTCTCGCTTTGTCACTCAGGCTGGAGGGCAGTGACACAATCTCGGCTCACTGAAACCTCCACCTCCCAAGTTCAAGCGATTCTCCTGCCTTAGCCTCCTGAGTAACTGGGATTATAGGTTTGTACCACCATGCCCAGCTAACTTTTGTATTTTTAGTAGAGACAGGGTTTCACAATGTTGGTCAGGCTTGTCTCAAACTCCTGAACTCATGATCTACCTGCCTTAGCCTCCCAAAGTGCTGGGATTACAGCTGTAAGCTACCACGCCCAGCCAAAACTGTTAAAATGTTTATGTTTATTTATTGGTTTTGTGTTTTTCCACTTTCACATATTTATATTTCACACCCCATAGCCCAAAGTGGACCAGGTATGGGATTTCAAATCTTCTAAAGTGGTTCTTTTTTCTTCTTCCTAGAGATTTTCAAACATTCATTTTGTTTTGAGCTTTATGCAGAGTAGACAATTCCAAGTTTCATTTCATCCACAGACCACAGCTGTATCTTCTCTAACAGTGTGCAGAACTCTCGTCCCAGCAATAATGACATATGTCTGAGCCTAGATAACCCATGGACTTCCCCCATATCAATTTGTACTTAATTCTATACTTTTGTTATCATTTGTTAATTGATATTATTGTTATATTGTATCATTTGTTAATTGATGTTCATTGATGTTTATACACATAAATGTGTATGTGTGTGTATATCAGTTGAGTTTTTCATATTGTTAGAAGTTCTCAAAAGTAATTTTTAAACTTAAATCTATAGATCTCTCAATTATGAGGAAAAAGCCCTTAAACATATTAGTGATTAAAATTTGAGTATCCTAAATAATAGTCAATTAAAATAAATGTCTTTGAGAGCAGAAACTAAGACTTTGAGAGCATACTAAGACTAATTTGTAAGCTAATTGTATTTTAAACATAGGTATGTATAAACAGTATTTGAATTAAAATTAATATGAGACAAGATGTGTAAATTTTTAATATATGTCCTACAGAAGAAATGTAGATGAAGCATCCCTACAGTTTTATTAAAATATTGCCTCCATGTCTATCACAAGTTTGCACTTAATTAAAAGGACCTGAGAAACTTTAAAATAAAAACATATCATAAGTGATTATTTGCAAATGTTGAATGTGCTTTTCCTCACTCTAGTTAATTGAGAAAAATATTTAAGATATTTAAGTTGGCAATGCCTCAAGTAAAACAATGACTTTCAGTAAACCAGTAAAATTGTTCTGGCTACCATAGAAATATGTTTCCATTTATTATAAAGACAAATTCTATCTGACCAATTTAAAGCAGTAAGTTTTTCCTAAGAAAATATTTCATTCTTTCTTTCAAAGTGATGAAGACTTAAGTATATATCTTCAGGGAAGATTAACAGAAATTTTGATAATTGAAATTTTTATATTGTATTTCTTATATATCCTATCAGGTAGACTCTCCTTGTCTGAATAGCAATCAATAAATAATTCATAGGATTCCAGAAGATTTTCTCAGGGTAGGTAGCAGAATATAGGAGGAATAAGTTTTTATTTTTAAAGAGTTTGACCTGTTATTAAATCTGTAAAGGAAAAAGGGAGTTAAAAACTCCCTGGCAGAGTTCACAGGCTTCAATTAAGAAGGACTGTAATTATTATTACAGAACAAAACTGAGTCAATTAGGCTTCTGGAGCCTGTGCCGCACTATCCTTATAAAACCCTCTCAGCTTGATGGTAAAACACTGAGCTGAAGCTTTCTACAATACTCTTGCTATTTGCTTTCATTTACAAAGACAAATGAATTATAGCTGTCTCCCAGATAGTGAAATAGCACTACAACATGCCAAAGTAGACTATGACTGTAAGGCAAATGGAAAACAAACAAAAAACCCATAAGCTTAATATCTTCTACCATCTTCATAAATATACTGATAAAAAAGAACTAAGGTGTAAACAAAAACCCCTAATAATAAAAATATGTAGCTCATTTGTGCTGGAAACCAAGCCTCTTAAAGCAAAAAAAATATTTCCATGTATTTTGTACAATTCTGACTTTATACTCCCTCACACTGTAAGCACATTCCTTTTTAAGAAGAATAAAGTTATAAGAAAAAGTCATGATTTATATATTTGAAAGAGCGGTATTAATTTTTAGCACTGGTTGAGGTATAATTTTACAATATTGTGGTTGTTTTTATAAGCTACCCATGAAATCCAGTTTAAATTTTCTATCATTCTCAATTGGCATATTTTAATAGGTGATCACTAATTTATTTTAGGTTTTACTGTTTAACCTAGTAGAAAAAATGTCACTAAGTTTTACTATCACTGGTAGCTAGTTAGAACAACTGTCTTCATTCAAAGAACAGCTAGCCGTTCTCAGGCTTTAGCATCATATGGAAGATCTTGTTTTACCACAGGATGCTGGGCCCCACCTGCAGTGTTTGTGATTCATTCAATAAATTTAGGTTTAGGCAAGATAATTTACAGTTTAAAAAATTATCTGATGATGTTCTTGCTGCTGGTGTTGCGAATAACAATTTTAGAACCAATGCTGTAAAGAATAAGCATTCTCCTACTTCTGTCTGAAAAATTACCGTGGGGGGCTGGTTAAATGTGCAGATCCTCGGGTCTGCTGTCTAGATGTTCAGATTCTGTAGGACCCAGAATAATCAAACCTCTGACTGAAGTCCTTCCAAGTACTGAGGGGCCAACTAGTATGTATAATTGAGTTATTTATCTCTTACGTTTTATCATGTTCAGGTGGGGAAGGCAACGAGATAATTAAAAATCACGAAAAAATGTGAGAGGCATCCTCCTCAGCAAACTAACACAGGAACAGAAAACCAAACACTGCATGTTCTCACTCATAAATGGGATTTGAACAATGAGAACACATGGACACAGGGAGGGGAACATCACACACTGGGACCTGTGAAGGGGTTGGGGAAAAGGGGAGGGAGAGTATTAGGACAAATACCTAACGCATGTGGGGCTTAAAACCTAGATGATGGGTTGATAGGTGCAGCAAACCACCATGACACATGTATACCTAAAAACAAAATTACACTGTTGTTAAGATAAAGAATACCTGTCAGCAAGGGCACAGGGTGGATTTGGGGGCTCTTTAGATACGTTGGGCTTTTTGAAGAAGGGATACTGGAGCATAGACCAAAATTATGAGAAAGAGAAAGGACTAGACAGCCAGTATGTCATCGTATGTTAGTATTTGCAGGGAAGTATCCTAGACTGAGTAGAAAAAAAAGAAAAATGTCTGAAGCACAAACAAACTTGGCATATTCTGGGAATTTTATGCAAAGAAATGTTATATGAAATAAGGTCAGAGAAGTATGTGCTTTTCTACTATTGAGGAAAGACTTTTGGTTTTTCAGTCATTCTTGATCATCTGAGCTATGAGATTCTATAGAAAATTCCCTACACTTTTGTTGACCAAAATCATCACTATTTTAAGTATTCATTAGAAACATTTATTAAGTATCTGTTACACTCTGCACATTTTTATAATTGTGTAGATATTGATTATTTTAAAGGTCAATATGCAGTATAATAAATTCAAGGAGGCTAAAATAGATATTTTCAAGTAGATCTTTTAAAACCTTTACAATTAACTGCATAAGTGGTTTCATACTCTCTTTTTGTTTGACCTTAGCTGCAAATTTATCTTTGGGCAGAAACTCAATACCACCAGTTTAGCATATTTAATTAGACTCACATATGCTGGAGTATGCTAACAAAGCTAAAAAGAGTCGACTATATTAAAAAAATCAAAATACTACCTTAATTAATAAATGGCTGTATAGTAATATTAGATGAACTAGGAAAACTTTTCCCTATAAGCAATTTATATGAGATTTGTAATCCGCAGATGGATCACCAACGAATATGGATTCAATAGAAGTGGGTGAATGGTTATAATTGTTCAAGTGCTTATGGCAACAGAAGGAAATCATCTGATTATTCTTTATTCATAATCAGTATTGTCAGACAGCGCAGATTTTCACTCAGCCTGATAAGGCACCCATTCCTGTGGATAGTGCATAAATTTTTATTGACAGTATTTGTGACTTTCATTAATGTTTGACTAGCCTAAATAAGTTATCTATTAGACATATAGCAAGAGAGAAGATAGAAATATGAAAAGTAGACATGCTAAAACAAAATATAAATAGCAAATTTGTTAATATTGATGATATAAAAAGATCAATATATAGCTTTGATAGTGTGTGTATAGGGAGGTGGGAGGTGAGGTGGGGCAGAGGGGGAAGAGGAGAACAAAGAGAGAATTTTTATGTGTGGGTTAGGTAGGAGTGAACCATATTTTCAGCTAACCAACACTAGTGATGACTAAAGATAAGGTACCTTATTGTTTATATGTGGCATCCAACATTACATATACAAACTAGAATTAAAGTATAAAGATTAAGAACCATTTAGAAATAGGTACACCTAAAAGAAGAAACCTGGAACTATCATTTTTTAATATTGTACTTTATAGTATTTTATAATACTTTTAGCAAATAAATTAGTTTATTACCAGATAAATAATGAAAAATATACTCTTTTCAGCTAATTTAAAAATTTCAGATTATGCAAAATTGCCAACATATAACTAAAAGAACAATTTCTCCTTTTCTCTTTCACTTCCTCACCTTTGTTCTTTCTGTTTTTTATAAATATCACCTTTCCATATACACATGTATAAGAGAGAACTCTTCAGAGAATGGAAAGCTTACAGCTGTGATCCTAGAGAAATGCAAGTTAAAAGAGTTTAGCTTTGATTGTTCGGGTAAACCAAGGATCTGAATTTTTTTTTTAATGTTTTTATTATTTTACATTTGCAACATAGTGGGTGGTATTTTTAAATAAAATAATTACTTTAGAATCACATCTGTTTTCAATACTGGTTCATTAATAAATGTATATTTTAAGGGATGCTGAAGGTTTTTGTTGATTTCTATCTCTCTCTTCCCTTCCTCTAGTCCATTAGCCAATCCTGCCTTCAAAATATATTTAAAATATAAACACTTTTAATCAAATACACTGTTTTAACTCTAGCTTACTTTCATTGCTAATTTGAATTAATTCATATCAGGTAAACAAAAGGCTAATGAACATGTGACAAAATATTTGATATTAATAGAAATAATATGAATGACATCATTTTCCACCCAGTTATAAAAATAAATATTCAACAAATCAACTGTATGGAGTATATGCACAAAGAGAATACCTATTCACGATGCAAATGTGAATTTAATGAATCTCCTTGGAGCAGTATTTGTCAGTACATTTTAAAATTAAAATACATTTTCCATTTGACTCTATAATTCAATTCTAACTATCTCCCCAAGAGAAAACACAAATATGTTCAAAGGCATATGCAGAGAGAGATACTTCATAGCATTGCTTGTGATAGCAAAGTGTTATAAACCCTGGAAATCTATAAAATATCCTATATAGGGTTATATTATGTAGCAGTTAGAATGGTTATATACCTTCATGTGCTAATGTGGAAAATTCAAGGTGTATTGTTAAGTGGAAAAAAGCAAGTTGCAGGTCAGCATAAGAATGTTATATTATGTGTGAAATCACAGAGTTGAAATAAAAGTATACATTTCTAGGAATTTGTATTTGCATGAGTCTGAAAATTGTTCACCAAAATAACAAAGATAGAAAAAATATTGTAAATAATATTGTATTAGTCCATTTTCGCACTGCTGTGAAGAAATGCCTGAGACTGAGTAATTTATAAAGAAAAGAGGTTTCTTGACTCACAGTTCCATGTGGCTGTGGAGACTTCAGGAAATGTTAGATGAGGAGAGGGGGATGGCAGAAGGCAGAGCAGGCACCTTCTTCGCAAGGTGGCAGGAAGGAGAAGTGCAAAGCAGAGGAAATGCCATATGGTTATAAAACCATCAGATCTCATGAGAATCACTGTCACGAGAACAGTATGGGCGAAACCGCCCTCATGATCCAATTACTTCCACCTGGTCCTGCCCTTAACATGTGGGCATTATGGAGATTACTTTCCAAGATGAGATTTTGGGTAGGGACACAGCCAAACCATATCACATATTAATTGTTTTACTTTATTACATATTTATGTAGTTTATGAAATTAAAAATAATGTTGAAAATCAGTGACTGAGGCAATAGAAAACTGGACAAAATGCTTTTCTGCATAAAAGTAAAAATAACGACAAAATGAAATGAGTAAAGCTCAAGTATATTATTCATCAAGGAAATGAGTATTAAAACATCCACAGGATACTTACTTAGAGTAAAAATGCAAGTAATCAAATACAAGCATTGCTTGCCTGGGTAAGGAAATGATCACATAGGAAATGTTGGAGTCAGGATTTGCATCCCAATCGTAAAACTCACTATACTCCTTAGATGGAAACAGTCATACTAAGAGAAACAATTCAAACAAGCCTCTCTTATGAGAGTCTGCGTCTTCTTTCCTAAACAATATTCCAAGATGTGCTCATCCATGGAATTTGTCTCAAAGCTAGCCCTGTACATTTTCCAGTACCTTCTTCCTTGGTTTTCTCCTTTTGACCATGACTTGCTCTTCTGATCTCCCTTAATCAAGCTTTTCTGCCATATCAAAAAGATAAGAAACTATTTCCAACTTCTAACATGCAACTTTCACTTAAGGTGTCAAGTGTCCCTTCCCTCAAATATGCCATCTCCTATCATTTCGCAAATGATATCAAACAAATATTCTTTGTTCGATATGGCTGTAGTATTTCACACACCTGGCCATTACCCTCTGGCAAGAAGCCCTATTTGTAAGAGGCAAATGACTATAACTAACTCCCTTATTTTCATTTCCTCTTTATTAGACTCTATTTGTAATTATGACACAAGATATGGCAAATAGAGATTAAAAAATAGTGATAAATCTGCTAAGGCTAATTAGAAAACTTTGGATTTATAGCCAAAGCTGCTTGCTGATATTTCACCCAAAAGTTAGAGTTACATCCCCAATGCTGCTGCAGCTGGAAAATTGCACTTAAAGCAATAGAGCTGACCACACAGAATTTATTACATGGCAAGAGAGAGGACCTTATACAATGCTACCTTCTGTGAACAATTTTGTCACCAAAAAATTGTGCCCCGATTAGCTTAGCAGACTCAGTTTTTCTCTCAAATTTTCTAATCTGCTTTTAAGATATTCAACCCTTCTTAAAAAGTGAATTATAAAAGAGAAACTAAAAGAGATACCTTATCAAAGTTGCCTTAAGAGAGTGTTAAAATTCAGATTGCTGAGCCTGAGCACCAAAGTTTCTGCTTCAGTAGGCATTGGAGGAAGCCTGAGACGGTCTGAAAAGCTTACAGGTGATGCTGCTGTGGTTGTTCTGATAATCAAAGTTGAAGAACCACAGTGATAGTGCATTGGAATCACCTGAGGGATGTTTTAAGGCACTACCAATGCTTTCACTTAGTTTAAACCAATGAAATCTAAGTCTCTGAGGGTGGCGTCTCTGGCATTGGGAAATTGGAAATTCTTTCCAGGTAATTCTAATATTCAGCTAGGGTTAACCATTGCATCTTGTTTCAAATAGATGCCAGAGGATGGGGAATTGTGTCTTTTCCTGAATTTTTCTCTTAAATTTTAAACTCACACAATTTAGCCCCTGGGAATATATGTTTTTGAAATTTAAAAAGAAAAAACATAAATTTGTAGCAATAGTTTTTAACATACATATAAATGTTTAAGAAAACACATATAAGTGAATGTTATATAAGTAAATTACACACATAATTTACACCTTTATTTACAAATTTACGTATACATATAAATAAACACAAACAGGCAAATCAATACATGTAAGTGTTAAATGAAGTTAGCTCTCCAACTTTATTTGAGCAAGTTTTATTCTGCAGGTGAGACTTGGTCAGACAAGGACTAGATTTGGTATAGTATCGTGCACTTGTTTCCAGGGTAGGTCTGAAATCTGGATTGGGATCTGGAGGTAGAACTTGTCTTTGACAGGAACTGAACTGGGTCCAATTAGAGACCTCAGATAAATAAAATTTTAGGACAGAGTATTTTGGTTTGTCAAACCCTAGGAATTCTGGGACTTCAT
This sequence comes from Macaca fascicularis, assembly GCF_037993035.2. NCBI lineage: Eukaryota > Metazoa > Chordata > Mammalia > Primates > Cercopithecidae > Macaca > Macaca fascicularis. The sequence continues at coordinate 112,913,345 of NC_088380.1, read as the reverse complement.
CATCTGCAACTCCAGCTAATTTTGTTTTCAGAAGTTATGAATGCAGAACCTTTGTTTTTCTAGAGAAATAGGTGCACCTCAGGATGATTACTTAGATTTACAGTGACCACAATAAGGATGTTTTATTCTAAATGAAACCATTTGTCTTTGGGCACATTAGAAAAAAAAATGAGGTGATACTGAATGCCTTAGAAACAATGAGATACATTTCTGAGTAGTGTACAGAGGCTTCCGAAAGACATTGTTACTACAAAAGAAAAAAGCTTCTCTAAAGATATCTCTACAGCACATTAGTAAAAAATTATTCTGAATATACTAACCTCTTTGATCTTTTGTCTTTTTCATCTGAATCTCGTCAACATCAACTCCCGTTAAAATTGGATCCTCAAGTGAGCCAGGAGGATCTGCAACAATGAAATTGAACTCTTGGTCTTGCACACAATTCAATTATTACAAAATCAGCTGCCTAAGGCTAAAAGGAAAAACACTACCTGGTAATAGACTGATATCCCCTCAGTCTTTCATCTAAAATTTAGTCCAAGTCTCAATAAGATTGACTTCTGAAAATAGGTGGATAGCCAAAATTCCTCTTTGAAAAAAACTTAACATCCTTTCTCTTTGCCTTAGACATGTCTAAATATTTAAAATGCAGGCTTCAGGGAAATGACTCATCAGAAGAAGGGGGAGAAAAGAGGAACTTTGAGAAATAAAATGGCAAATGAAAAATCTTTAAAGTCCCTTCCATGAATATTAATAAGTGGCTTTAGCCATATGAAAAGGTAATCAAAACTGCCAAGAACATAATTTGGATCCATCTAGTGAGTTTTATATGATTGTATCTGGCACATGGCTACAATTTCAGAACTGGAGCCATAAATCTCTATTTGCCTCTGTCTGTAGGTTTATGTATGCCCCTTCTATATATGTTATTTACATGTAATATTATTCTACATCTAGATTGTATTATTAGAAATTATATATAAGAGTTCTATTTAATCAGCCTAAAGAAAAAATGTTTGTATATAAGTTAAATATTTTCTCAGAAAACAAAAGAACTAAACCACATAATTTTCAAGTTCATATAACTTGGATAAACTTAAATGAATAAGGGTATAGGTGATTTAGTAAAAATGGGTATTCTACCTAGCTTTACTAATCAAATAAGGTCATATCATCTCTGTTACAGAATTTGTTAATAAGAAAAATAGTCCGGGTGTGGTGGCTAACAGCTGTAATCCCAGCACTTTGGGAGGCCAAGGTGAGTGGATCACCTGAGGTCAGGAGTTTGAGACCAGCCTGACCAATATGGTGAAACCCCATCTCTACTAAAAATACAAAATTAGCCGGGCATGGTGGCACATGCCTGTAATCCCAGCTACTTGGGAGGCCGAGGTGGGAAACTCGCTTGAACCTGGGAGGTGGAGGTTGCAGTGATCTGAGATCGTGCCATTGCACTCCAGCCTGGGTGACAACAGTGAGACTCTGTCAAAAAAGAGAAGAAAGAAAGAAAGAAAGAAAGAAAGAAGAAAGAAAGAAAGAAAGAAAGAAAAAAAGAAAGAAAGAAAGAAAGAAAGAAAGAAAGAAAGAAAGAAAGAAAGAAAGAGAAAGAAAGAAAGAGAGAGAGAGAAAGAGAGAGAGAAAGAGAGGAAGGCAGGAGAAAAAAGAAAAGAAAAGAAAGAAAGAAAGAAAGAAAGAAAGAAAGAAAGAAAGAAAGAAAGAAAGAAAGAAAGAAAGAAAGAAAGAAAGAAAGAAAGAAAGGAAAGGAAAGAAAGAGATAAAGAAAAGGGAAGGAAGGGAGGAAGGAAGGAAGGAAGGAAGGAAGGAAGGAAGGAAGGAAGGAAGGAAGGAAGGAAGGAAAGAAGGAAGGAAGGAAAGAGAGAGAAAGCAAGCAAACCTGAGATGACAACTTGGTTCAATATTATAAATGGCTGCCTGAAAATAGTTTTCAAAATCTTTTTTTTGTAAATTAAAACCTTGTAAGTATACCTAGTTAAATGATAGCCACTCATTAAATATCTAGATTATATCCAAATAAGCTAAAAATATTAATTGCTGAAAATAAGTTTAAGGTTACCTATTGTTGGCTTCTTATTGAAGAGAGACTAGTGATATTTGGGTCCACTGGTAAACATGTCTTATGCTATAGGAATCATATGTTATTTAAAAACTCCGAAATTATGTACTTCCTAATTTTCATTAGATATTAAGGTTACTGAGAGTTGAGGATTTTAAATTAACATGTGTAATTAAAACTATGAGAAATAGTAAAATTTAAAGGAAGCAACTGTATAAAAAAATGTATAAAGGGCCAGGTGCAGTGGCTCACGCCCGTAGTCCCAGCACTTTGTGAAGCCGAGGTGGGCGGATCATGAGGTCAAGAGATGGAGACCATCCTGGCCAACATGGTGATACCCCGTCTCTACTAAAATGCAAAAATTAGCCAGGCATGATGGCAGGCGCCAGTAGTCCCAGCTACTCGGGAGGTTGAGGCAGGAGAATCGCTTGAACATGGAAGACGGAGGTTGCAATGAGCCAAGATCAGGCCACTGCACTCCAGCCTAGTGACAGAGTGAGACTGCGTCTCAAACAAACAAACAAACAAACAAAAAATATACATGTATAGAACATGGGATGTATTTTTAATAAAAAGAGTATACAAAATATATGTTTATATTAAGTTCAAAGAAGTCATTTCATCTTAAAGCAAGATGACTAATTGTTCAATAATATAAAAGAAGAGAAGCCTAAGGCCAAAACAGAAGAGATACAAAAAGGTGTTGAAGGTCTGGAAAGGAGGAATTTTATATGTGGTCAAATTACTAAGATTAGATAGATTTTATTTATAATTCAAAAAAATAATACTCTCAGTAATGTACTGAAACAAAGCCAGAATTGGGTTTTCTTTTTGTTACATGAACCAAGTTTTCTTGGAATATTTGTTCTTGATCATGAATGTTTTTCTTTTCCTTTTTTTTTATTTCTTCTAAAAAAAAAAATAAACAACAGGATACATGTTCAGAACATGCAGGTTTGTTACACACATATACGTGTGCCATGGAGGTTTGCTGCACCTACTGATCCATCCTCTAAGTTCCCTCCCCTCTCCCCCTATCCCCTAACAGGCCCTGGTGTGTGTTTTGTTTACTTAAACTGGAAAAAAAAAAAGGTCATTGTAAATAGTGCTGCAATAAACATACATGTGCGTGTGTCTTTACAATAGATTAATTTATATTCTTTTGGGTAGCACATGTATATTTATTGCAGCACTGTTTACAATGAAATTTTTTCTTTATATTTTAGGTAATTGACATATAAAACAAAGATTTTGTGTTTCATTAGGATACTTTCATGGGTTTTATGTTGTCTTTTATTTGTTTTTTATTATTTAAGAAAAGTGAGTCTTTTCAATATTAAAAGAGCTGTTTTTTGTTTTCTACAACTGTGTAACATCTTGAATTTGCCCTTAAAATCTTTGTCACTTAGGTTTTATTCCACAATGTCCTGTAATTCTATTTAATTGTTTTAAACTTTTGACATTTTGACAGCTTCCCAAAATGAAATTCTAAGTCTTGTTGACTTCAAATTAGCTTTGCAGATTTCTGGAAGGCAGAATGTTCCCTGAAATATCTCAAAAGGTTTTTACTTTTCTTATAAAAAGAAAGATGTTAAACTAATTAGGCTTATTGGATATATTAAATTTCATGGGAGGCATTGTCAAATAAGTGATTGATGCTAAACCTTCTTTAATTTACATATATTATTGATATGGTTGTTCCAGAAATTATATGAAATTTCTGGAGATTCCTATATCCTGGTATAATGTTATCAGTAGTAAATCCAATTATTATCTTAAATTGCTGTATGCCACAAAAACAATGAAATTTTCTTGTCAATACCATCATACCAAACTCTCATCTTATCTTTAACAAGGGTCACTTTAAGTCTTTTATCATGAACAGACATTTATTGTTTTATTTTTATGCTTTTCTGAAAGCTTTGAAAGCAGTTATGATACCAAATTGCAAGATATACATTTTAAAAAACTGATAAGAACAAGTTTCTGGTAACTTTAACACCATACTACCAGGCTGGGTAAAAATTTTCAGAACTCTAATGGAAAACCAATGGATTTGTAGAACTACTAACCCAATATTAAGCAAACTGAAATTACATGGTACTAAATTAGCTGATGGATAATTATAATTTTAAAAACTTTTATTTGAAACATTGCTTATTCTCTGTCTTATTTTTCCGTTTTAAGGAACAGTTTTTCTCTTAAGTTACCTATAACTTACAGACATTTGATAAAATATATTTTTATAAATTAAAATGGAATATTTTTTCCTCTATCTCTGATAGCTTCAGAATGTGAAACGCTTACCTTTTTTTTTTTTTTTTGCAATATGGGTATTAGAATAGGGTCAATAAGAATCTATTCTCCTTGTCATAGGAAATAATTGGGCAACTCCTTAACTTGACTTCCTTATCTAGAGAAGTATTTAAGGTCTAATCTGAGACATCTCATTACCAGATAGGTTGAAAAAGGTAATGTTGACTGATGCAAAACGAAGCTACTTGGATATTACCAAAGCGCTAAGTAAAATAGCGTGTTTTAAAATATGCATAGAATTACTGTTGTTCCTCTACTTATATAGACAATTAGATCCAGTTCAATGAAATTAGACTTATTTTAAAAATTAACTGTAACTACTTTTGGTAAAAATGAGAGTGATTATAATGAAGATTATATTTCAATAGAAAACTATAGTGTAAACATTATAAAATGTTAGTCCTGTTAATTTTCTTTGAAGTTTTGTTAGCTTCCTATAAACTGGATTGAATCCTGAATTCTTCTAGTTTCATGAAAAACTAAAGTTTTCTTTTCTCAAGTTCTGCAAGCTGAAATTGGAAGATTTTAAACTTTAGAAAAATCACTACCACAGTTTATGTATTGAAGACCTTCATGCCTGCTGGTATATGGTCACTCAGAGAGTTCACCAGAAACCTGATGGTATAACCAGAGGCGTTCAAACTGCAAATCAAGAAAATCTTTCAGATTTTAATTGCCATCCTCACCCTACAATCCAAATAGTCTTCAAACTCACATCTGGATTTATTCTTTACTAGCTGCCCTCTGGACTGAAAAATAAGATCATAATTTGCTCAAAATATTAACCTTTTTATTTTGTTTTCATAGCATGATACCTTAAATTCTCTTCAAGAAATAGAATCTTACTCCAAAATTGAAAAGTTCCTAATACCTTAACAGCATAAAAAGGACAAACATATGCTTCTATTGATAAAAGATGTTCTATGATAATAAATTAGAAATTCTTTCCCTAAATTTAAAGGATCTTGAAGAACAAGTATGGCTTTTATCAAACAGGTGTTACCTTCTCCATTGATTTATTTAATTGGTTAAATATTGGCACCTGGCAATTTCTGCTCCGGGGAATTTTTCAATCTTTGGCTATTTTTCTCCTATATTTATTGTATTTATCTCTCTACTGTGTTGTACCCTTTCAAGGGTTTTCAATGCTTTAAAAACAGCCACTCGCACATCAAATGATTGCCATCAGGATTCGATAGGTTGAAGGACCCAACAGCTTGACTAGTCAAGCCTACAATGACTATGTAATTTTGAATAATGATGGCCATGTGACTTTACATCCCAAAGCAACTATTGATAATAACAGCATCTACATGACTCTGATCTAGTGATTATGTCAATAGTGGGAACCAAGAGTAAAGCTATACTGTTTGATCATGCTCCCAGCATGATCAAAATGGGGGAATGATTAAAATTAAGTCCAGGCCTAAAGAATCCATGAACCGACAAAACCAGTTAAACATCATGAATGACCTCAACATTGCTTGATTTGAAAACATAAGTGAAATTTAAGTTTATCTATTTCTTATAAATGCCAATATTAAAGAAAACTAGAACTAGAACTTTAGCTCAGCCAATCAGAAATAGCCAACAAACTTATAACTGTATAACCAGGGACTTTCCAATGGGATAGACTAAATAAAACAACTATATATTTGTAACCAATCAATTTTTTTTTTTTTTTTTTGCTTTACTTCTGTGTTCATCCTATTAAATTATTACCCTTGTATTTTGTCAGCAGAGCTCCCAGACAACTTCTGGTTCAAGCTGCTTGATTTCTGAATTGTTTGCTCAAATAAACTTTTAAAATTGTTATTGTGGCTCAGTTTACCTTTTAAACTTTTGGGAAATTGCAAAACATCAATGATGTGTTTCTTTTATTTAAATAATATACTTTTGGGACATTGTAATATACCAATAATATGTTTTCTCTTATTTAAATAATAACCTTTTCTTATGTTTATATAGAAGATAGATTTACCTTTGTAACAATGCTTTGACTGTTCCTTTTTTTCTTTCAAATTTAAAAGTTGACCATAAATCACAAAAAAGCACTGCCTTTTAATAACATACATGTAAACAATTTTAGCTTATAGTGATTATTTTCATTCCAAAATTTTTTTTTTTCTGGTTTTGATGAAAAGTTTACGTGTGTGTGTGTGTGTGTGACAGTTTCACTCTTGTTGCCCAGAGTGGAGTGCAATGACATGATCTCAGTTCACTGCAGTCTCCGCCTCTCCCCCGCAGTCAAGCGATTGTCTTGCCTCAGCCTCCCAAGTAGCTGGGATTACAGGCATGCACTGCCACACCCAGCTAATATTGTATTTTTAGTAAGACACAGGATTTCTCTATATTGGTCAGGCTGGTCTCAAACTCCCGACCTCAAGTGATCCGCCTGCCTCAGCCTCCCAAAGTGCTGGGATTACAGACGTGAGTCACTGCCCCAGGCCTAAAATTATTTTTTGGTTTTTGTTAAATGAAACACACGCGCGTGCGTGCGCGCACACACACACACACACAGAGGACATAAAGAGTAATGACAAAGCAAACTCCTGGGAAATCAATCAATTTAAGAAATAAACCTTGCTTTTGAAGCCTATAGAGCGGTGGTCCTTTTGGCACCAGGGACTAGTTTCATGGAAGACAATTTTTCCACTGACGGGGTGTGGGGCAGGAAACTTTCAGGATGAAACTGTTCCACCTCAGATGATCAGTCATTAGATTCTCATTGGTAGCACACAACCTAGATCCCTTGCACGTGCAGTTCACAATAGGGTTGGTGCTCCTATGATAACGTCATGCCACAGCTGATCGGACAGGAGGTGGAGCTCGGAAGTAATGTTTGTTGACCCTCTGCTCACCTCCTGCTATGCAGTTCACTTCCTAACAGACCATGGAATGCTACTGGCCTGCAGCCTGGGGATGATGACCCCTGGTATAGGCTAATGAATCATCACCTGGGAGGCAACTAATAACCTGAATTTTGTATTTATCATCTCTGTGGTACTTTCGTAGTGTTATAACACTGCTAACTTGTTTCTCAAATGGATGTACAAATGCACACTTTCTACGGCAGTGTTGACATCCTAGCCAACCTTTGATATTGTGCTAGGAGTTATAAATCATCAAGGGACCTAATTCTTATAGTGTAATTTAGAAGAGAAATTTAATTTTACTTTAAAATAAGTTAATATAATAAATAAAATCAAACTAGTAAATATAAAGAAAACTAATTACTAAAATACCAAGGGGTGATTTGTTTTAAGGGACTTCAGAGATTGCCTAATCTACTTGGTCTATCACAAATATCCTCTTCTATAATTCCTTTCGGTCCAAGAGTATAATGCAGTTGGAAGTGGATCATTTACTTTTCAACCAAATAGCAAAATCCTGCATATTCATAAGTTAAAAGTTATATCAATCTGAAACTAATTGCAAAAAGTTATTAAGAATAGAAAGTCCATTAAACATCAGCTGTTTGCAGCAATTAATCACTAATACCTCTGTCTTATTAATCACCATCAACATATACTGAAGTATTTTGGAGACTATTAGGATGTTGTATACCACTTGGAGTAAAATCCAAAATCTGCATTATGGCTTACACTGCACATATATAATCTCATTCTCTATATTTCAGCCTTGTTTCCTTTCAATTACTAAAAAATGCCTGTTTTTTTTTCCTCTTCTCAAAGAGCACATGCTGTTTTCTCTTTATAAAGACACCAACCCTCTGAAGAATAAGTGAGTGGATAATGGTGACATTTCATTGAAATTACATGTTATATTTGTAATGCTTTGGACTATACCCTAGGGATCTATCTTTCCCATGTTCCTCTTATCAATGTGAAAGCAGGATCCATGACAATTTTTTGGCACATTTCACATCTAAATATTCCAAAGCAACCTCTTACAAACCTAGAGCACTTCTTTATTTCTCTTGGCCTCCTTTTGTTTATTAAAGAATCAATGTTTTCTTTTACACAGCTTTTCCCATAGTCTTGGTTTCATATACAAAGTTATATGCACATAATGTTTTATTTCTAGCTCCTTTCCCCTTAATGATGATACATAAAATCTTATAAAATATACACTATTCCAAATTTCATACCAATGCATTCATATTTTATGTTGTTAAACTTGAAAATGACAGTTGACCTTATCTTGTTATCTGCTCACATTTATTTCATTTCAGGTGTTGCATATTTCTGCTATATTTGTTCTTGTCTGTGTAAAATTAAATGATGATGCCCACATTGGATGCACATTGCTTTTTATTAAGCACTAGACACTGGACTTGATGTTTTGCAGATATGATCCCTCTTATTCCCCACACCACACTCTAAGCAAGAAATGGTTATTCCCAGTTAACAGAGGAGGAAATTGACCACAGAGGGGTTAGGCAATCTGTTTATGGTTTTTAATACTAATAAATAGCCAAGAAAGATTTGTTGCTTCTGAACAAAACTCTTAGCCATAACATACTCTGTGCATTCATACTACATTTCAATCTTTTTAGAACACACCGAAGCCCACAAAATTTCATTGACCCCCTTTGCTTACAGTTTTTACTTCTCTCAGATATTTTCCAGAATATCATTCTCTCTCTCATTTTCTTGTTATGATATATTCAATATGGAAATTGGGTCAATTTTTATTACTTTTTCACATTTTTCAGTGGATTAAACTGCAAGATATGGTGAGGACTCAGGTGTAGGTCTATGACAAAAGATAGAGGAACAGTCAACAGGACTCAGAAAACAGAGGGAGTCACATACAAGCCTAATGAACCCAGGCTCAGATGAGGCCACCTTCTACATTCCATGCTTTCATCAAACAGATGAAATTTATGCTCGGTGTTTCCACATCAAAGACGGTGAACAGACTTCCTCTTGCAGACCATCTGGGTAGTAAGTGGTAGAGTACTATAATGAAATAATTGTAAAATGCTGCCCAAAATAGAAGCACACCATGGCTAATAACTGATACCTGTTCTAGATGCTCATTGAGGATGAGCTATGATTGGCAGAATGATCCAGGCATGTTTTTCCTTTGCTGACGTTGTTTTGTATCTTAATATAATACATTGGATACACTGTATCCTTGCTTTGTACCATAATCAATGATAGCTGGTAGTATAACTGTATGATGATTGTGAGTCCTGTGAGTCCTTGTAGGGAATCATTGAACCCAGGGGAGGTCTTAGTGTCCATACCACAGGAAGAGATTAGTAAACTTAGACCAGGTCAGAGCTCTGGTTAAGTGGCCACAAAGTCAAGACATGTCTCTAATTCAACCTCATAGAAACCCAGAGGGCAAGTCAGTACTATGGTCTTAATAAATGATCAAGACAGACATTATATAGAAATTAGTTGTTACTCAATCACACTACATGTGTTGAGAACATTAACAATTAACCGGTGTATTAAAGCTGCCTCGGTCAAAGTTGACTCATGGACTAGATATTGATTCTAAAGGCTGAAGGATTTGTATGTCTAAAGCTCAACAAGTGCTCTAAATATCCACAAAACAACAAACCCGTATCCCCTTCTTTAATTAGAGATTAGAGATACCAAAATGTAGATAGAAAGGAGAGGAACTCTGGATTTGGTTTAACTCTGATCTATTTGGTTTATGATGCTTTCATTTTAATATTTCTTTCAAACTCTTCAGACTTTAATTGAAATGATTTTTAAAATAAATTGAGTAGACATAATTGAAAGAACTAGCTAGGAGGTCTTTTTGGTATCCCAGGCAGTGCCCACAATGAACCTGCCACTCACTGTTGGCACAGTGGGTTGTCAGTTACATACTAAGTATGGAATTTGGCTTTTTTTTTTTTTTTTTTTTTGAGACAGAGTCTTGCTTGCTCTGTCGCCCAGGCTGGAGTGTAGTGTTGCGATCTCGGCTCACTGCAAGCTCCACCTCCCGGGTTCACACCATTCTCCTGCCTCAGTCTCTCCAGTAGCTGGGACTACAGGTGCCTGCCACCATGCTCGGCTATTTTTTTGTATTTTTAGTAGAGACAGGGTTTCACTGTGTTAGCTAGGATGGTCTTGATCTCCTGACCTCAGGATCCGCCCACCTTGGCCTCCCAAAGTGCTGGGATTACATCGTGGGTGAAGCCACTGTGCCCGGCCGGAATTTGGCATTTTATACAGGGAAGTGATTGCCACGTTAGGGATAGTGTTTGGGTCCAGCTTGAATGTCCTGCATCATAGAATTATGATGAAAATCCAAGTGAGTCGGGCAGCAGTTTCTTGCAGTGATTCTCTGACCTGAAGATGAGTGTGCCATTAGAACAGATGTATTTTTCTGGTTTTTTTTTTCCTATATCTATACACATTGCCTATAGGAAGGATTATAGACCTGGTTTTGTCATTTAAAAGCATATCAGTTATTTAGGAAGGGAATTTTCCCCCAACTTTAAACTTGGAGGGAGGTTTTGTCTTTGTATAAAGGACATTGAATAATATAGTAGAATGTTTCTTCAGATATAGTTTTACAGTAAAGGTACACACACAAAATAATTTACATTAAATTCTGGTAAAATGTTACTATCTAAACACTATCCTTTGATCAGGCTTGCCATATTCATGGGAGTGAATCTCAAAGTGGAGACAGAGCCTCTCGCTCAGACTCTTTTGCATACAAGAGAGATGTTTATGCCAAATTTTATGTTTTTGTTGCTCTTGACCTATTCAGTCTTTGTTGTTCACGTAAACTTCAGTGCTTTTCAAAAGCACTTATTGGGCTATAAGATGACCGTCATAGTCTGACAGGTAACCAAGTTCCCACGTCATGTGGCCATTTATACTTACAATTGGGAGATAGATAGATGACAGATAGATAGATAGATAGATAGATAGATAGATAGATAGATAGATAGATAGATATGGTGGTTTTTTGTTTTGTTTTATTTGTACTCTAAAACAATATGGCCAATTAATTTGTTTATTTTTTAGTGAAATCATAGTATATTTCTGGGGTACTTATGATATTTTGATACATAGTATATTTCTGGAGTACATATGATATTTGATTATACAGTGCATAATGATCACATCAGGGTAATTGGGATATTTATCACCTCGTTTACCTTTGGGGAACATTTCAGTTCTTCTAGCTACTTTGAAATATATAATAAATTATTGTTTTATTATAATTTTCCTTCTTACTCTTGCTATTTGAGTCTAAGTTTGTACCCATTAACCCACTTCTGTTCATCCTCCCTGCTTCCCTCCCAGCCTCTGGTAACCACCATTCTACTCTCTACCTCCAGGAAATCTATATTTTTAGCTCTCACACATGAGTGAGAACATGTGATACTTGTTTTCCTGTGCCAGGCTTATATCACTTAACACAATGAGCTCCAGTTCCACCCACGTTGCTGCAAATGACAGGGTTTTATTCTTTTCATGGCTGAATTGTATCCCACCATGTGTATTTGCCAAATTTTTTTTCTGATTTTGGACACCTAGGTTGATTCCATATCTTGGCTATTGCAAATAGTGCTGAAATAAGGGTGCAGATATCTCTTAGATAAACTGATTTTCCTTTATTTTGGATGTATAGCTAGCAGTGGGTCTGGCAGTTTTATACTTAGTTTTGAGGAAACTCCATAGTGTTTTCCATAATGGTTGTACTACTTTACATTACCACCAACAGTGTATGAGGGTTCACACTCACCACCACGTGTTATTTTGTCTTTTTAAAATGACAGACACTTTAACTGGGGTGAGATAATAAAACCATTGTGGTTTTGAATTGCATTTTTTTGATTAGTGATGGTAAGGAGATTTTCCTAAACTCATTGGCCATTTGTACGTCTTCTATTGAAAACGTCTATCCAGGTCTTTTGCCCATTTTTAAATTAGATTAGTATTATTTTTTCCTGTTGAGTTGTTTGAGTTCCTTATATATTCTGGTTATTAATCCCTTGCTGGATGAATAATTTTCAAGTATCTTTTCTCATTCTGTGTATTGTCTCTTCACTTTGTTAATTATTTCCTTTGCTGTGCAGGTTTTTTGCTTGATGTAATCTCATTTGTCTCTTTTTGCATTTGTTGCCTGTGCTTTTGCGGTCTTACCCAAAATAATATCCTCCCAGACTAATGTCCTGTACTGTTTCCCAATGTTGTCTTATGGTGATTTTATAGTTTCAGGTCTTATATTTAAGTCTTTAATTCATTTTGAGTTGATTTTTGTATATGGTAAAAGATACGGATCTAGTTTCATTCTTCTGCATAAGAATATCCAGTTTTCCCAGCACCATTTATTGAAGAGACTTTTCCCCATGTATGTTCTTGACAACTGTGTTAAAAATAAGTTGGCAGTTAGCATGTGGATTTACATCTGGGTTCTCTATTCTGTTTCATTGGCTTATGTGTTGTTTTTTATGCCAGTACCATGCTGTTTTAGTATAGCTTTATAGTAGAATTTGAAATTAGGTGGTGTGATGCCTCCAGCTTTAGTATTTTTGCTCAGGATTGCTTTAGCTATTTTTTTTTGGGGGGGGGGGTATGTGTGATTCCAAACAAAATTTAGAATTGTATTTCCTATTTCTGTTAAGAATGTCATTGATATTTTCATAGGAATTTTATTGAATCTGTAGTTTTCTTTGGGTAGTTTATTTAATAATATTTTTTCTTCCAACCTACAAACATGGGATATCTTCATTTTTTGTGTCCTCTTCAGTTTCTTTCATCACTATTTCATAGTTTCCCTTGTAGAGACATTTTACTTCTTTGTTTAAATATATTGCTAGGGTTTTTTAAGCCATTTTAAGTAGGATTGCTTTCTTGATTTATGTTCAGGTTGTTTGGTTAGTGTATAGAAACACTACTGATTTTTGCATGTTGATTTTATATCCTGGAACTTTACTGAATTTGTTGATCAGTTCTAGGAGATTTTGATGGAGTCTGAGCAATAAATATTTTATTTTTGAAGGCTTTA